>NC_057343.1:141062500-141776250 GCF_016509475.1 Prionailurus bengalensis
GGTAGATGTAGTATAGGTGGTTGAGCTCTGGAGTAAGTTCATGTAAGTGTGAATTCTTACTGGGAAGATTTCAGTTTTTCCATCTGTAAAATGGAGATTTAAAAAGCATATGGTTATTGTCAAGATTCTTGTTGTGTGATAATTCCTCTGAAGTACTTATCACAGGGCCAACATAAGAATGGGTGAGCTATTATTATTGCTGTCATTACTGTGTGCGTGCACAATGGCTTCAAAGCTGCATAAATACAGTTATTACAATGATGGACTCTCCCAGCATCCAGAAGATTCCAGAATTTTTTGGTGAGGAGGAGCTATCCCAGATCTTTTGATGATGGTGGCGATGAGGGGTACAGCAGAAGGAAGGACTGGAAGTTTGGGGACAGTGTGGTGAAACTGAGATAAACATCTGTGTGTGTGTTGGGGAGAGTTGTGCATGATGGGAACATGTGTAGGATGGTTTTGATGTAATATGTGGTGTTACTGAATATATGCTGTTTGGCATGAACCATCAAAGAAAAAAAAAAGTACTGAAACTCTGTTTTGCCAGAATAACTTCCATTTATGTGTATAAATTATTATTTGTGCAAAGTGATTGCCACACATAGAGATAGAGCTGATTTGTGCATGGCATTTCATATATCAGATAAACGGTGCTGTAAATATTATTCGGTTGTAACAGCCACTTCTATAAATACAGTTGTTAAAGGGGCACCTGGGTGGCTCAGTCGGTTCAGCGTCCGACTTCAGCCCAGGTCATGATCTCACAGTCCGTGGGTTTGAGCCCCGCATCGGGCTCTGTGCTGACAGCTCAGAGCCTGGAGCCTGTTTCAGATTCTGTGTCTCCCTCTCTCTCTGACCCTGCCCTGTTCATGCTCTGTCTCTCTCTGTCTCAAAAATAAATAAACATTAAAAAAAATTAAAAAAAAATAAATAAATACAGTTGTTAATCAGCTGTGGGTCCTACCCCTTAGCGTGATAAGCAGGGCATCTAAACACGTAGCTATTAAAAACTTATTATAGGAGATACTGTTAGTGCTCTGCCCAGATACTCTTGGATCCCCTTCATTTTCTCCGCTCTCCTCCTCTGGCTCCATTCTTTGCTTCCACCAGCCACACCTGCACCTTGTCAGGGGACTGTGCGTGGGTCTCTGGAACTGCCTTGCCTTTTGGTACAGAAAGCTGGAAGTGCCTCTAGTCCATCCTCACCCCGGGTGGCCCTGGGCCAACAACAGATGGGAGTGGGAGCGTGAAAGGCCAGCACCTTTGCCTTGAGTGGGAATAACTCTGGGGGGAGACTGTGGCTTGCCCCCCAGGATACTGCCTAAAGCCACAGTCCTCCCTCAGTCGTCCTCTTAATAAATGATTCGCACCTGATTCCTTATCACAGGTTCTGTTTCTGGGGAACCTGAATTAAAATCACTTAATGTACGTCAACTTTTCTCCTGGGCATGGTGTAAATGTCATCTTATTAATCCTCACAACACTGTAGCACAGTTATTATTATGGTTACTTCGTGGAGAAGCACGCTGACTTGAATTAAAGAGTACTGGCAGCTGCACGTCACTGGAGGTGGTTGGAGGTTCGTTGCTTTGCCTTCTTTCCTGCCCTTCTGGCCCCTGGCATCTTATTTAGCGTGACCGCTGTGTTATCTTTTGAAGTACAGCCACCATGTTGGGATGGTTTATCTGAACAAACAAGACTGTATTTGGGAATTATCTACATAAAGCCCATCACTGATGAAGATATCACAATAATTCTCCTTGGTTCAGAACCCACAGGATGATTTAGCCAAGAGACCATAAAATAAGTTTTGTGTAGGGAAAACAAGTTATCAGAACGACCAGGAAGAATGCTACTGCATTGACTAAGACCTCAGCAAGAGCACTGGGTGAATCAGATAGGGGGTGAGGGGCAAGCCTCTGGGGTCAGGTTCATCTGGGCTGGAGTCCCAGTGTCTCTTCTGACAAGCTTTGTGATCTTGGGCTACTTATATAATCTCATCCTTAATCTTCTCACCTGTAAAATGGAGACTGCAAGATCTATTTTGGAGGATTGAAATAAGGATTAAATAAAAGAATAAAAGAACATATATAAAGTTCTTAGCATAATGCCTGGCATAGAGTATGCTCTAAATCAAATCAGTTTTTATTAAAACGATGTCTGGAGCATATTATGTGGTCTGACTCAGTGATTCACCCTAAACAGAGGCGTATCATTTGCAGACATCGATGATGCAATATGCAGCTGCCCGTGGACCTCCTCATAGGCTATAACTGGTGTGCGGGCCACACTTTGAGAACCTTCCAGCACAGGTACCAATATGCCATTTTCCTGGTGGAGTCTGCAGTGAGCCAGGCTTTTTGCATTTTCCATTTACCAGAGAGAGGAATGGCCACAGGCCACTCTGCCCCTGAATAATCTGCCTGCCAGCAATATGAAGATTGCTTCATAAAGGCGGTACAGACTTGTTCTCTTGTTTGACATTTTATGGTGGGATCATTGTCGATTCACATGTTGTTAGAGATAATACAGACCCCCATGCCTTTCACCCAGTGTCCCCCAATGACAACATCTACAGACATCTGATTTTAAACATATTTTTAAGTATTCGTGCCTTCCCTTACATGTGCGAAAACGCTGAAAAATCTTTGTTTTAGTGAGACTGCAAACCACAAGACCCAGTCTCTTCTGTCAAGAATCTGAAAATCAACTGGAGCCTTGATTGAGGAACCTTGGGTCAAAAAAGAGCCCTTATATATACACATTCCTTTATTTGCCCCAGAATGAAAACTAAGACTTTTACATGCAGCATTTTTTTTCAAACCTATAATGTTTGATTGCAAAGTTTTTCTTTTTTTTCCTCATTGTGCATATGATTAGATTACATACAGGGTTAGAATTGTCGACTTTGCAGTCATAACCATGCCATTCAAGACCCCATGTGTGTTTCCTCTTCTAGAGGGGGGTGGCCCCCACACAAAGACCTTTTTGGGGGTCCTTAAAGCATGTGGTAAGAACATTTGTGGCTCGGAACAAAAGCAGAAACGCCAAATCCGGTCAGCTTATGTAGCATTTCTTTAAAAGAGCCATTGTAGAAGCTCTCGGTTACTAAGAAGCATGGCTGCTCCCATGGTGGTACCCCCATGGCCCAGGCTCTGCTTCCCCCTCAGCACATTGTTCCTCACGTACCAGTGTGTCCGGTGCCTCTACTGGTCATGCAGGGGAAGCAGCTCGTGTGCAGTGTCTGATATGATCATCAGTCTATGGATAGTAGAGCAGTTGGCTTTATTTACTGGGTGAACTGTCTTAATTTTGCTTTTAATTTAAAAAAAAAAAATTTTTTTTCAACGTTTATTTATTTTTGGGACAGAGAGAGACAGAGCATGAACGGGGGAGGGGCAGAGAGAGAGGGAGACACAGAATCGGAAACAGGCTCCAGGCTCCGAGCCATCAGCCCAGAGCCCGACACGGGGCTCGAACTCCCGGACCGCGAGATCGTGACCTGGCTGAAGTCGGACGCTTAACCGACTGCGCCACCCAGGCGCCCCTGCTTTTAATTTTTTAAAAAAATTTTAATGTTCATTTTCGGGAGAGAGAGAGTGAGAGAGTATGAGTGGGGGAGGGTCAGAGAGACAGGGAGACACAGAATCTGAAGAAGGCTTCAAGCTCTGAGCCGTCAGCACAGAGCCCAACACGGGCTTGAGCTCATGAACTGTGAGATCATGGCCTGAGCCGAAGTTAGCCGCTTAGCTGACTGAGCCACCCAGGTGCCCCTTTACTTTTAATTTTTAAAGTAGGAAGTATCTCTCTGTCCCCAACATTGCCTTCTCCTTCTCTCTTCTTTCCTGCCTCCTTCTTGAGTCTCTGAGCCTCCAGCCTCAACCTCTTCCAACTGCCTTCCCATCTTTTCTTACTCTCTTCATGGATCCTCCCATCTCTTGCTTCCCCTTACTGTCAGCCCTCCAAAAGAAAAAAAAAAATAAAACAGAAAGAGAGAAAGGAAAAGGAGAATAAACAGAAAAACCCTCCATTACGACATTTGGCAAAAACCTTATAATCATATGTTTATTTTAATTTCATTTTACTGTCTTCCAAAACACAGGGCTGTGCAGAACCAGGCTTCTGTTTGCCTCGCGGGCATTTACAGTTATTCGGTGGTAATGATGCAGAGTCCATTTATAAACAAACATCTTTTTGTCTTTATTACTGCGTTTGTTTGTGATGTCTGAATGAGCAGTTTAAGTGTATGTTTGTAAGCCATTCACCAAGTATCTTACACTAGGTACAAAGAGGAGTTAGAAATTAGTATTGCATAACTCATGCTTTGCAACACTGCCACAGAGTAGGGCTTGGGGATTTAATGATAGGGGGAATGACTTTCTCACCATTATATCCTCTATGTACAACTGTGGGCCACCAGAGGAGACAGCTCAGTGGACAAGTGAACCATCTATTACCATGGGTTCAGCCCAAATGTAAGCCAAGCCTTTTGTCTCAGTGATATGGAAAACCAAACAGTGGTCCATGGGAGACCCATGACAGGTATCCAGGACAGCAGTCAACTGGAATAACAGTAGGATGAGGGGTGTGTGTGTGTGTCCAGAGATGAAGGACATAGAGACAAAGCCTGGAGTACTTATAAGGTGGGGTTGTGACGGGACATTGCATGTGGCTTACCTGTCACTGCTGGCCTGGGGGTGACTTCTGAAAGGACAGACCCCAACTAGACAAGCCTGTTGTTCTAATTCAATGTTTATCAAAGGCATCTGTGAAATCATTTGGTGAACTCTACCCATTTCCTACCGACATGACCGTTATACTAGGGCAAATACTCAATTGCAGTTTGGGGGCACTGCGTGAGTCTTGGTTATTTATTGGAAGGAAGTACAATGAAAGGAGAGGGAAAATGCATTTTACAAATATATATATGACTCAATAGCATTGTATATGGGGCTGCTTGCCTGCTTTTTTTTTTATTACTAGGAAATAAGTTCAGACAGGATTCTTCTCATATCCTGGTTTTGACTTTGCAGTGTGTGTATATGTCTGTGAGCAATACTATTTTTCTCAATCCAAATGTGTTGCATGTACTTTTCGAAGTTCCAGATGTCCTGTTTTATCCTCAGGGAATTCCTGTGCATTCCATGCAAAGCTAATTCTGTGTCTTAGTCTGAGGGGGACAGTGAAAAGAGACCAGAGACCAAGGGATAGATGGTGAAAAAGACAAGAAAGGAATACTAAGTATCTTGTGTGGCTTTTCTTCTTTTGCAGTTCTGTTTTGAAGCCAAAGTGGATGATGCCGTCAGGGCTGACCCACTGATCAGAGTCTGAAAGCTTCTCATCTTCGCATTTGCCATCAGTTGAGATAAGATGGAAGACTGTTACAAGGATAGGACTTCACTGATGAAGGGCGCCAAGGACATTGCCCGGGAGGTGAAGAAACAAACTGTAAAGAAGGTGAACCAGGCAGTGGACCGGGCCCAGGATGAATACACCCAGCGGTCCTATAGTCGGTTCCAAGATGAAGAAGAGGATGATGACTATTACCCACCTGGAGAGACCTATAATGGGGAAGCCAATGATGATGAAGGCTCCAGTGAAGCTACCGAGGGCCACGATGAAGATGATGAAATCTATGAAGGGGAGTATCAGGGCATCCCCAGTATGAACCAAGGGAAGGACAGCATTGTGTCAGTGGGGCAGCCTAAGGGCGATGTGCACAAGGACCGCCAGGAGCTGGAGTCAGAGAGGAAAGCTGATGAGGAAGAACTAGCCCAGCAGTATGAGCTGATAATCCAAGAGTGTGGTCACGGCCGTTTCCAGTGGGCCCTTTTCTTTGTGCTGGGCATGGCCCTTATGGCGGATGGTGTGGAGGTGTTTGTTGTTGGCTTCGTGTTGCCCAGCGCTGAAACAGACCTGTGCATTCCAAATTCAGGATCCGGATGGCTAGGTGAGTGCATCATGCCTGTGACACAGATTCTGAAACTGGCTTATTTGTAGAGCACCGTTAACAAATAGAATACTTACTTTTCATCCAGAGCACTGCTTCCCCCCTCACCACTACATTATTAGGAACAGCTTTAAACATGCAAAAGAATCAAAAATATTGTACAATGATGCCTGTATATATCCACTACCTAGATCCTATAGTTAACATTTACCGTATTTTCTCTTTCATCTATCCATCCATCAATCCAACTTATATGTTTATGCATTTCAAATTAAGAGCAGTATGTTTTATATTATTATAAATGTTTTATTGGTTTCTCCTTTATTAACTTCTAAAGATATGTCCTTGGAAGTTAATAAGACTACTATATGAAAACATATTTGGTACTTTTCTAAATATAGAGGTTAATTCTACATAACTCTGACAAATGTGATTTAAAATTCTGAATTTCAAATTTTATGTATAATACTATGATTTAAATACTTTTGGGACCCCGCTGATTTTTTTTCCCCTTTAATCTATGTGTAAGTTTGCTTGTTTGTTTTTTCAGTTAGTTTTATTCATAGAATTTTCTCTAGATGACTTTTTCTTTTTCAAAGCTTGTACCTTTGTGCCTAAACTGGAAGAACTTCCTCATATGCTTTAAAAATCTATTTCAAATCAGGCAACTTGGTGGCTCAGTCAGTTAAGCGTCCAACTCTTGATCTCAGCTCAGGTCATAATCTCACAGTTCGTGAGTTCAAGCCCCACATGAGGCTCTGCACTGCTAGTGTGGAGCCTGCTTGGGATTCTCTCTGCCCCTTCTGTCTCTGTTCCTCCCCTGCTTGTGCTCACTCACATGTACACTCTCTCTCTCAAAATAAATAAATGAACTAAAAAATTTTTTTAAAATCTATTTCAAATCATATTAATATCTAAATTATATGTGTAAAAATAATACAACTTCTCTATCAAATATCTAGATAGCAGAAGTTACCATGACCTTGAGGTTCAAAGGAACCCTCCCTTGTGGAAGGGAAAATAAGGCCAAGAAACATGCACACAGCCACATAGCCCCAACAATTTAAGTCCACGTCAAGCATTCAGTAGATTAAGGTAGGAGGACTTTCAAACCCCTTTTGCTAAGCATACCCCAGACAACATGTTTATGTGCATATGAAATCTATATGTGTCTCAGAGTCTGTGAGAGTAAGAGTACTTGGCATCCATATTTTCAAGGGACTTTTTAAAACTAAAGTTTGATAAACAAAAGTCTGCAAGTCTTTTTGTGGAAACTGAGTAATTTTGTTGAGTAATGTTATAATCATTGATGCTGTGAAGTTTTCTGTGTGAAAAAAATGCGATTAAATGCCATTTTCTAACCTGCTCTGTGACAGTGAAAGAGAGAAAATCATGAGAAAAAGATTTACATCTCATGCCTTTAACACTTGTTTCTTTATATGACCCCGTCCTAGCATCTATTTTTTTATTGACTTAGCTGAAAGAGATAGATCCTTGGAAGCGGACTGTGAGGGAGAGAGGGTGGGGGTGGGACGTATTTTGCCTGTTTTTGCTGGTAGACTCATCTCTGTGTTCAGCCATCAAAATACAGAACGTAATTTTGAGGAGGGTCCTTAGTCGTTTGTCACATTGATCATTTCAGTGTACCTCGTATGTATCCAGCACTGTATTTTGCCTTTGTGTGTGTGTGTGTGTGTGTGTGTGTGTGTGTGTGTGTGTGTTTCTTTTGGTGAGCAGCTATATCTACTATAAGGCTGGGAATCAAAATATTTATCAAGATGTTGCAAAAGGAGTGCATCAGCAGAACATTTTAAGGAGATAGATACTTAGGAATACAACTGCACACATATTTAATAATTGCAAGCTTCATTTTAGGATAAAAAGCATTTCACGTTATAATCCTAGCTTTTATATTGGAAACATTTCAGAAAACTCTAAACTAAGCTTGCCTTTATCTTCTTGGTGCTGAATGGAAACACAGTATGACACCTGGTTCTCTTATCAGTTTATTCCATACACCTTTAAACACTGCTGATGTTACACACCCCTAGGTGACATTCAGAAGTTCAGATAATGCTGTGGAACAATTGGAGCAGTGATATTTTCCTCTTTCCATAAGTGTGACTGCTTTAGTGAATTAAAACTGTGTCCCCAAGAGCGTATGGTTTCACTCAACATTGTGAGTCCCCAACAGAAGCATTTTAATGGTTTCATAACTATACCTTCCAGACTTGCATTTCAATTATTTTGCCACTGTAATTTCACTTATAATTGCATTCTAATGGAGTTTTTTTAGACAAGCATTTAAATTGTTTTGCCATTTTCATTCCATCGAATAATAGCTTTGTAATATAATTACCACACTAAGTCACAGCCATGGGATCACAATGCGAGAAAGACGCATGACCCATGGTTGGTGGTATTTGAGGGATATAGATTTGCAAAGTAATTTCTCATTTGGCAGTAAGCATTGTGTCATTCTCTCAAGGAAGACCAGGAACAAAAAATATGAACCAATTTATGTCTCATTTATTTGGGAGATAGAGCCTCTCTTGATGTTTGCTAGAAGGTTGACTTAAAGATAGTGACTGTGTGTGCAGGTGTCTATGTGTATGGCCTGTGTGTATATATAACATTGTTAATTGGGCTGGGAAAAAGAGTAAATATTTAATTATCTAATGAGCTGTTCTTTGGGGAAATAAGGTGCAGTCTTATTTAAGATAATCCATGCTCCATTGCCAAAGTCTATTATTGAGCATTTATTATGTGCAAAGCATAGTGTTACCACTGGGGATAATAGGACAAATAAGGACGAGGTTTCTGTATCCAAGGAAGTTATAGTCTAGTGTGGAGAAATCACAAATGTCTGCATGTTGCTAGCACGAAGAAACAAATATCAACAGCTGGAAGAGAAGCAAAAATAGACTTGAGGCTGAGAGACCACGTAAGGTGTCGCGACCTGACCGAGACAGTGGGGGAAAAAGCCAGGATTTGAGAGCTGTTCCAGAGGGAGGGTCAGCAAGGATTGGTCCTCGATGAATTCAGATGGCGGAACAAGTGGACAGTTGATGAAAAGAAGGTGATTCATCAAATAAAGTAATGCGGAGTACAGGTTTGAACCTGAGGCAGAAGGATGAAGAGTTTGTTTTAGACTTCTCACTTTGAGTTCCTGGGGAGCGTCCCAGGAGTCCAGTGAGCCACTGTCCTTTTGGACTGAAGCACAGTTGGTTTGTGAGCAATCTCATTTAAGGTGACACTGCCGGTGACCTCAACCAGGGGGACAGTGGTTTCCCGCAGAATGCTCTATTATGGGGCCGCTGATGAGGAGGATGGCGGAAGAGGAGCAACCAGGAGAGCGGGGAGGCCTGGATGTCGCTGGGAAAAGGAAGAGATCTGTCACCCTCAGGTGCTGCAGTCTTTTTTTTTTTTTTTTTTTGAGAGATGGAGAGAGAGCGCATACGCGCACAAGAGCAGGGGAGGGGCAGAGAAGGAGAAAGAGAATCCCAAGCAGGCCTGGTGCTGTGAGCGCAGCGGAGCACAACGTGGGACTCCATGATCTCTGTGAGATCAAGACCTGAGCCAAAAGCAAGAGTCGGACACTTAACCGACTGAGCCATGCAGGCGCCCTGGTGGCTGCAGGGTCCTGCAGGAAGGATTCCAAACAGTCTCTCAGTTCTGGCATTTAAGAAGTTACCGGCGGGGCGCCTGGGTGGCGCAGTCGGTTAAGCGTCCGACTTCAGCCAGGTCACGATCTCGCGGTCCGTGAGTTCGAGCCCCGCGTCGGGCTCTGGGCTGATGGCTCAGAGCCTGGAGCCTGTTTCCGATTCTGTGTCTCCCTCTCTCTCTGCCCCTCCCCCGTTCATGCTCTGTCTCTCTCTGTCCCAAAAATAAATAAACGTTGAAAAAAAAAAAAAAAAAAGAAGTTACCGGCAGTGCAAAAGACCATTAAGACGAAAACAGCGAGCAAAGCTCGTGAATAAAGGGTTTAATAGCTAAAGAACAACACATTTTTTTTTTTAAGGTTTGTCTTGTTTTGTTTCGTTTTGAGAGAAAGAGAGACAGAGCACAAGTGGGGGAGGGGCTAAGAGAGAGAGGGAGACACAGGATCCGAAGCGGGCTCCAGGCTCTGAGCTTTCAGCACAGAGCCCCAGGCAGGGTTCAAACCCACAAACTGTGAGATCATGACCTGAGCCGAAGTTGGACGCTTAACCGACTGAGCCACCCAGGCATCCCAACAGAAATTTATACATCTTTTCTGCGACTTCAGCTGCCCCTCTGGTGTTACAATAGGTTCTGTGTTTGATAAAGCACTATTTGTGCAGTAGCTTTTGTGTGGGGGGCATGGCCCAGGGCCCTGTAAGGGAGACTGCGAATAAGGATTGGTTCCTATTATCAAGGGAGATCATGGTATTTCCCAGCTGCTGGTGTCTTAGTGTTTTAGGCAGACCCTGTCACCTTAAAAACGAAGGGGGGGACTTGGGAGTGTACCTGACTTTCCTGATGCATCGCTGCCTGTTGGGAGAGCCAGACTGCCACCCATCCCAGCTCCTCATCCCATCTGCCTTTCCAGTTCTCCAACATTCTCATTTAAAGGCCTCTGGACTGGGGTTACTTCTAGGAGAATACAGTATTCTCAATTGTTGGCAGAAATATACCACTCCGGTATCTCAAGGAGGGGAGGGCAGATCTAAAAATTCACTTTTTGTTCATGGATTCCAACAGTGTAATCACCTATTGACATTACATCTTTTTCTCCCTTTCCTAAGCCCTAATAGAGGATACGCCCTGGTTGTTGTTGTTGTTGTCTTTATTTATACACAGTACATAAGGGCAACAGTCACAAATGAGAAATACGCTTTCCTCAAAAATAAAGGGGACATGAGCCCCATGGGACCAGGGGTTTTTGTCAGGGTTGTGAACTATTGTTTCCCCACCGCCCACATCAGTGCCTAGTACCTAACGGAATCTCAACAAATATTTGAGATGACAGTCCCTGCGATCCTTAACACTTTGAGACCTCACTGAGGATATGGACATATCGAAAGTAAGAATGTGTTATTTTGAGTGGGCATTCATCAGTAGTAGAGGACCAACAGGAGGGAAAGTCATAGATGCAGGTGTTGTCAGTGCCCTTCTGGTTGCTGGTCAGGGTTGCGGTGCCCTGACCTAAAAATCTTAACCGATGTGGTTTGGGGGCCACATGTATCACTATTGTAAGGAAGGCTGCCTGAGGCCTGGGGTCTGTAAAGACATGAATCCTGTAGCAAAGACCTCTCGCTCTAATTCCACGCTCCAAAGCCCTTTAAAGATTTCAAATTCAGCTTGCTTTAGAGCTTGCCCATCAGGAATGCGCCTGCCAGAGGATGCCAGTCTTTGTGGAAATTCTGTGTTTCATTTAAATTAACCAATTGGCGTTCTGATTTTTCCGTCTGTCTTGGTGAGCTTCACTCCTGGGAGTCTGCTTCTGAGAGATGGATGTGTTCAGGGTGTGCTGACACATCTAGTTTGGGAACACGTGGGAACCAGGTCCAGACCAGGACTGGGTGGAAGTAGCCAGCACCCTGGAAGGCCCACCTGGGTGTCCCAGAGTAATACCCTATTGTAGCACAGACTAATTTGCCTTTAGAACCTCTATAGCATTAGCTGGTTGAGTGGCATGTTGGGCAAAAACAGAGGTGGACCATGAACATCAAAGCATCAAGAATGTATTGGTACATATGAATGGAATTTTACTTGACTTTTTTTCATTTTTGGACATGTCAGTTTGGAGACTATTCAGTACTTGCCTATCAAGTCAGAGTGTTTGGAATTCGTATACCTTCTCTTGACAACTATGATGCTCATTCAACAAAAATTTGTTGAGCACTGACTATGTGACTGGCATGGTTTTAGACTCTAGAGATACAATGGTAAATAAAACAAAATCGCTAGTAGACCTTAAGCGTGTCTTTTAACTGTTCTTTCCGTAGTTTCTACCTAGGTGGTAGAATTTCTTGGAACATACCGAGTTCTCTCTCTGTCTCTCTCTCCCTTGCTACTTCATTTGCCACTTATAGAAATGGTGGTTTCCTTGAAGGCTGGGCTGGATGGATATGACCTGAACTATCCCTAATTTCTGTGCATCTCTCCATATGCTCCCTTATTCTTTTAGGTATTACCAAAAGAAGACATATTCTTTTGGGATTTCTAGCTCCTTATCTTTAGCTGTCCGTGTTTAAAAAACAAAATAAAACAAGCTTCAAGTTTCTGAGATATCTTTTTCTTTCCTCCTGTTGACTGCTTGTTGCCACTAGATTGCAGGCAGAATACAGTAACTGGCTCAGTGTGTGTCGAACCAGTCGTTTCATGCAGTGTGTGTATTACCTGTTCCCAGTGCTGCCAGGTAGACCAGTATATCTGAGCTGATACCAAAATGATGCAGTCTTAGCTTTATTCCAAGTTTTGATCATTGGGCATCTGGGTATACACTGTATATCTTTCTCAGTTTGAGGAATAACTGGTGTATATCGCTGTGTAACTTTAAGATGTACAGCATGATGGTTTATGTATATTGTGAAATGATTGCCATACTAGGTTCAGCTAATGTCCATCTTCTCATAAATGCAATAAAAAAATAAGAGAGAAAAAAAGGAAAAAAATTGTTTCCTTATCACGAGAACTCTTAGGATTACGAACTCCCTTTTTCTTTCTTTTTTTTCCCCCAGGGGAATTGTACCAAACTCTCTTAGCAACTTTCCAACGTACTTGATTCTTGAACCACTTAGGGGTTACAGGCGTTGTGACCCTCTGCACGGGTGAAAACCCCAGTGTAACTTTCACTCCCCCAAAACTTAACTACTGATAGCCTGTTCTCAGTAGGAAGCCTTACTGATTCACATAAACAGTCTTATTAACACATAGTGTGTCCGTGACATGCATTATATATTATATTCTTATAATAAAATAACCTAGAAAAAAGGAAATCATAACAAAGAATAAATACACTTATTGTACTATATTTACATTAAAAAAATCCATGTATAAATGGACCCATGTAGTTCAAACCTTTGTTGTTGAAGGGTCAACTGTGTATCATACTCCAGTATTAGCTATAGGCATCATGTTATAGATTATACTAGTACTTACTTATAACTGGAGGCTTATACCTTTTGACCATCTTCCTCCATTTATCCCTCCTCTCCCCCCACTCAAAACTGCCTCTGATAACCACAAGTCTGATCTCTTTTTTCTATGATTTTTTTTTTTTAGGTTTTTGGGTGTTTGTTGTTGTTGTTATTGTTCTGCATATAAGTGGGATCATACAGTGTTTGTTTGTCTTTCTCCATCTGACTTATTTCACTGAATATAATGCCTTCAAGGTCCATCCATGATGTTGCAAATGGTTGACTTTCCTTGTTTTGTTTTTTTAATGGCTGAAAAATATTCCACTGTGTGTGTGTGTGTGTGTGTGCGCGTGCGTACACACCATACTTTCTTTATCCATTCACCCATCAATAGACATTTAGGTTGTTTCCATGTCTTGCCTATTGCAATGGTGCTGCTATGAACATGGTGGTGCAGGTGTCTTTCTGAGTTGGAGTTTTTATTTCCTTCAGATATAATCCCAGGAGAGTTGCAGTATCATGATCATAATGGATTAAGTCTTTAATCCATTTTGAGTTCATTTCTGTGAGTGCTTTAAGATATGGGTCCGGTTTCATTCTCTTACATGTATTTACATGTAATTAAATACAATCCAATTATCCCAGCACTGTTTATTAAAGCACTTTTTTCCATTGAGTATTCTTGGCTCTTTTGTCAAATATTAGTTACTGTCTATGCTTGAGTTTACTTCTGGGCTCTTGATTCTGTTCCATTGGTCTATTTGTCTGTTTTTATGCCAGTACTATACTGTTTTGATGACTGTAGCTGCATAGTATATCTTGAAATCAGGCGGTGTGATGCCTCCTGTTTTGTTCTTCTTTCTGAGGAAATCTTTGGCTATTAAGGGTGTTTTGTGGTTTCATATGAATTTTAGGACTGTTTTTTTCTACTTCTGTAAATGTGTTCTCAATTTTAAGATGAGTGGCTTTGTACCCTAAAAGTGTAGGCTGCAGATTTCAGGATCAGCAACTATATACCCTGCCCAATCCCTTTGTTATTGACATCTGCCTTGGTATCTTGAAGGGAGGTTTGATCTCCATTGTGTGTGTGTGTATGTGTGTGTGTGTGTGTATGCCCTCTGCTTCTGTTTAGCCTCTCAGCTGTCACAGTGATTCTAATTGGAATTAAAAAGTTATTGGCTTCTAGAGAACATCCTGTTCACCAACACTAGCAAAATCTTATTTGGATTCATTATTGCCAAATTGGAAAAGAAGACTCAATAATTTGTTGCCATTATATCCTTGGGTCTTATTTCCTCTGGTCATTCATTCTAACCTCCTAGTGGATTTGGCCTATGTAGCCTGAAACAATTCCTCCATCCAGGAAGTCTGTGATACATTTTCACAGGATAGGAGTGAACAGAAACCCCATGCCACATTCCAGAATCTTGCCGATAAGCAGCATTCTGAGACTTTGAGAGTGTGATAGTAAAGGGCTGCCTTTCTGTCACCTGGAGGCTCGTTGGGGGTTTTCCTACAATATAGCTTTGAACCTAAAGTCTGATCCTTGCATCCTGAATCCCTATATCCCTGCATCCTAGAACACTTCTGGATGAGGATTCTGATTCCAGTGGTGGTACATATTACATTACATTACATTACATTACATTACATTACATTACAATACAGTACATTACACTACATTACATTATTCTGATTCAATCTGGGACTCTCCCTGAAGTCACTGGAGAACTTGCTGATCTGTTGTTAGTTTAGAGACTTTGTTAATTGCATGTTGGTTTAAATAAGGCAGTTTGAAATGTTAATCATCTAATAACTGTATCAAGCCAAATTCAAATAATTTGGGCTTGTAGGTTTGAATTCCAACCAGGAAGATGAAATCACCCCTTTTCATGGGAAATCTAATCTCTCAATATTCTCACGTAACAAGAGCTTGTATAGGAACTAAGGTTCTGCAAAATGCTTCAGGGAGTAGGAAATGGTTTAATTACATTCATCTTGAAGAGTTATTCTAATAAATGACTGAAGCAAGTATTCCCAACCCA
This sequence comes from Prionailurus bengalensis, assembly GCF_016509475.1. Taxonomy (NCBI): domain Eukaryota; kingdom Metazoa; phylum Chordata; class Mammalia; order Carnivora; family Felidae; genus Prionailurus; species Prionailurus bengalensis. The sequence continues at coordinate 141,077,599 of NC_057343.1, forward strand.
CATATTTGCAAACTGACATTCTTACCTTACACTTAGAAATTTCTTATTGGCCTTTTTAAGATTGTGACAGAAAAAGAGGTCCTTGGGTATAGTTCTTACCTTCAATTTCAAAACTGAGATCTCTAATGAAATATAAAATGATGAGGACACAATGAGTTTTTCCAACTAAAAATTTCTAACGTAAGGAATTTGCTTAAAAATAGAATATAATGATCTTTAAATTATTTTCACATCTCTCTTATCTCTCTTATCTCTAAATGCAAAAGATGATAAATTTTGTCATGTGTATTTTCCTACATTAAAAATGCAATCTTCCTATACCTATTAGAAACGGGCAAATATTTCTAAATATTGGAATATTGTTTATTTCTGCCATTAAGTTTATTTTTTCACTCTCATGACAAAGCCAGGAAACAGAGAAGCTGACAGCTGAGAAACTGCTGAAAATCCACCTTAACCACTTGACATTGTAGGGCTGCTATACACAGTTTTGCAGGTTGTAAACTGCACCAAGGCACCTGGCTAGTGACGAAAAGGTGGTAGTATCTTGGCACCACTGTCCTTAATAACTGACATCAATATAATTACCATATTAAAACAAAAGAAAGAAAGAAAGGCCCTGCTTTAAGACAAAGGACTCTATTAGTTATGTCACTGACAAGGGAGTTCTCAACCAAGCGTAAGACCTACCAGCCTGCACTGTGGCCAGCCTGGGGCTTGATGGAAGGAGCAGTCGGCATCCATCTGCACCATCAGGTCAGCCAAGCAGCATCAGAGAAAGTTGGGGTGGGAGGGAAGGAAGAGTGTCTTCTTCCCTAACACCCCAGGAAGAGCTACAGAGAGCAGGATGGAGCCACACCACCTGGCACTTTTGTAGGGCAGATTGCCTCAGTGCTGCCAGGATATAGCTTGCATCTGCCCAGCACCCTTGGTTTGTGCCTGGGAGAAGAGTTCTGTTCAGGGGCATAGCATGGAACAAGCTCTTAGAGGGGAAGTTAAGGGGCCTGCTTAACATTTGCTATGCCCTTTGTGAAGTCAGGAAAAGAAGCTGAGAAAGTTGGGCACAGGTCTACTTAATACAGGATATTCATAAGGTGCTTTCAAGTAAGTGCTGGAACGTGGCTTTCTTCTAAGAGAATATGATTGCTGTTGTTCTGCAGAGAAGCAAACATTTGGGAATAGTTTTGTAGCATTTGAATTACCACAGATCAATATACAAAATAGGTTACATTCTTGAAGTCTTTTGGTATTTAAATTTAGGTATTCGTGATGTTTAAAGAGAAAGAGTTGGTTGAGTAAATTCATTGCCAAGAATAGCTTAGTCCTTGAGAGGGATTTGCATGAACCTAAGTGAGAATGAAATGTGTGTGCCCTTTTCTGCAAAGAGACTGATGCCAGGTAGCATAGACACCCAGTTAATATCGACAATGTGCCTATCAGAAAGGAGGGAACCTATGGTGAGAGGCCAAGTTTTTGCCCCCAGGTATTATTTTAGGATGCAGGAGTCTCTTTACCCTTCCCAATGACTAAGTAAAAATCAAATCTACCCATGGGTAGTACCACTGTCAGGAGGGGGAGAGTAAGGACTGGGGCATATTTGGGGGGAGTTTGGGGACACTGCTTTTACCTCCAGAATCAAGAATCCAGTTTACCTCTGTGACCTTATGTTTGAGCTTTCCTCCCAACACTCTGAGACCATATTATATCTTGCCATACTTCTGTAGGCTCATTCATGACAGCATAGCAAAGATAGTTCGACCACATGCTGCGCGCGCACACACACACACACACACACACACACACACACCCTTTCTCCTAGGGATTCAGCTGGTACATGAAAACACAGTGTGTTCCAGCAGTGTGGAAAGCAAGGATGCCCTCCCTCGGGGACTGTGCTTCCTGACTAGTAATGAGCTGAAGTGTAAGGAAGATAACACCCTGAGGTGGAGTCAGCGTCTCCAACTTTGTCAAGTTAAGGAAGGAAATGGATGGACAGGAGGAAGCCGGTTAGTGGTTAGCAATGCTCAAAGTTGGAAAGAAGGATGGAATTAAATAATGAGAAATGGGTACCTGGGTGGCTCAGTCGGTTGAGCATGTGACTTCAGCTCAGGTCATGATCTCACAGTTCGTGGGTTCGAGCTCCTCATCGGGCTCTGTGCTGACAGCTCAGAGCCTGGAGCCTGCTTCGGATTCTTTGTCTCCCTCTCTCTGCCCCTGCCCTGCTCGCGCACCCTCTCTCAAAAATAAATAAACATTAAAAAAAAATTTTAAATAATAATATGAAGAAACAAAACGTAGAATCAAGCGGGAGAAAAGAAATAGAAGGTAAACCAAAAGAGAAACATTTTAAAGAAAGAAGATAAAGCTTTGATAGAAGCTACAACATGGACGAGTCCTGAAAACATTATGCTGAGTGAAATAAGCCAGACACAAAAGGACAAATGGTTGTATGAATGCACTTATATGAATTATCTAGAATAGACAAATTCACCAAGACAGACAGTAGATTAGAATTACCAGGGGCTGGGAGAGAGAGGGAATGAGGAGTTACTGCTCAGAAGTTCGAGTTTCTGTTTGGAACGATGAAAAACTTTGGGAAAAGATGGTCGTGATGGTTGCACAACATTGTGAATGTAGTTGATGGCACTGAATTGTATGCTTAAAATAGTTAAGCTGGCAAATTTTATGTTCTATAAATTTAACACAATTCAAAAAGAAAAAAAAACAATTAGAAAGAAGTCGTTTTGGAGGTGGTTGGGTGCTCATAGCACAGATGGCTGGAGTTCACTGTCCCCTGTGTTTGGGGAGATGCTGGGCTGGCAGTGAGTCCTGGACAGATACAAATGTATTAGCAGAGCAGCATCTCCTGCCCTGTTTCCTGCACTGTCACAGAAATTGGAGTCCTGATGTGACTCCCGTTCTTTGTCAATAGCAGCTATTCCTATAGGTACCTTTCTTCCTGAGGGAATCCAGACTAATTCTGGTCATGGAGTTTGCCATAATGGCCTCTCCTGTAAGAATATTCTAGGGGCACCTGGGTGGCTCAGTAGGTTAAGCGTCCGACTTTGGCTTAGGTCATGATCTCGCGGTTCATAGGTTTGAGCCCCGTGTCAGGCTCTGTGCTGACAGCTCAGAGCCTGCTTCAGATTCTGTGTCTCCCTCTCTCTCCATTCCTGCCCTGCTCACACTCTGCCTCTCTCTCTCAAAAATAAATAAAAACATTTATATATTCTTGGGGAATATTTGAGAGTGAAGGGAGGGATTTGGGTGTGGACCAAGTATGCTACTTGAAAATCAGAGGGGAACAAATAATATAACCTAGAATATTCTGTAGGCAATTTTCTAGTAAACTTGGAGTCAAGGTAATCATTAGATTAAAATGTATGACTTTACTATGTAACTTGTTTGAAAAGTGAGATATTTATTTTAAGTAAATAAAGTTTACCTTATTAAGAGTCGAAGCCTCTTCTTGTTTAAGCCTATTTCTTTTTTATTTAGAAAAAAAAATTTTTTAATGTTGATTTATTTTTGACAGAGAGAAAGAGAGACAGAGCATGAGTGGGGGAGGGGCAGAGAGAGGGAGACAGAACCTGAAACAGGCTCCAGGCTCTGAGTTGTCAGCACAAAGCCCGATGTGGGGCTCAAACCCACGAACTGCAAGATCATGACCTGAGCCAAAGTCAGACACTCAACCAACTGAGCCACCCAGTTGCCCCTGTTTAAGCCTATTTCTTAAATGGAAATCAAAAGTGTTTTATATTATTTCTAAATTTATCTTATATAATTTAAATGTGTCCTGATAGTTCAGGGCATCCATTTTTATTCTTTTAAAAAAAAATTTTTTTTTTCAACGTTTATTTATTTTTGGGACAGAGAGAGACAGAGCATGAACAGGGGAGGGGCAGAGAGAGAGGGAGACACAGAATCAGAAACAGGCTCCAGGCTCTGAGCCATCAGCCCAGAGCCTGACGCGGGGCTCGAACTGCAGGACCGCGAGATCGTGACCTGGCTGAAGTCGGACGCTTAACCGACTGCGCCACTCAGGCGCCCCCCATTTTTATTCTTTATGTAATACTTTGGTTTTTCTTCACCCCTTTCTACCATCCTGTCACTGCTGCCCCTTAACTGTCTGTCACTCATCCCCTGATGCTTCTGTGCTGTGGATTAGGAAACTTGATAACTAAGATTGTTAAAAATTATCTGCTAAATAAGAGTAAATAGACTACGTGAAGGAACTGAGAGTTGCTGAGTAATTGCTTGACTTTATAAGTGGGGGCTTTATAACGGATACATGGGATGTCCAGAAACCAAGTTGAAGGTTTTGGCAAAGTAGGCATTAGAAGGACATTGGAAGTTTGGCTTTTGGTGTATTATTGTATCTCCTTTTGTTCCCAGTTGCAAATAGCTCTCTGTAAATCAAGCTAGGGCTAGGCTGTGCACAAGTTATTGTGGTGAAAAGTCAAGTAGCTGGCTTAAATTATTTTTTATGAGTCAGGGCAGGGTTTAAATAATTGCTTGAAGAATTTAGAGTTAATACAAAATAAACTTAAGGTTTTGAAATTTTAACTTTCCTATTCTTTGTGATGTGGTCACTGGCCATGACTATGACCTCTTCAATCTCTGTGTTTCCATCCTAAAGGGTCTTGTCACAGCAAGACTCTTCCCATTGCTTTTCAGATCATTCCTGGGGGAAGTGGGTGAAGGATGCAGGTCACATCACATCCCTGATCAAAATGTTTGCTTGTTAGTATACAGATTGCTTTAAACTCCTGAGTATGGTATTCAAAGCTGTTCATAAGCTGGGCCAGATCTATTTTTCCCATTTTTTCTGCCACTCATTCCCCTCCCCTAGATATTCCAAAATCAGGGTATAGAGTTGCCAGATAAAATACAGGGTGCCCAGGTAGATTTGAATTTCAGATAAATAACAAGGAAATAATATTTTATTTTTATTTTTATTTATTTTTTTTTCAACTTTTTTTTAATTTATTTTTGGGACAGACAGAGACAGAGCATGAACGGGGGAGGGGAAGAGAGAGAGGGAGACACAGAATCGGAAACAGGCTCCAGGCTCCGAGCCATCAGCCCAGAGCCTGATGCGGGGCTCGAACTCACAGACCGCGAGATCGTGACCTGGCTGAAGTCGGACGCTTAATTGACTGCGCCACCCAGGCGCCCCTTTATTTTTTTTTTAATATATGAAATTTATTGTCAAATTGGTTTCCAAACAACACCCAGTGCTCATCCCAAAAGGTGCCCTCCTCAATACCCATCACCCACCCTCCCCTCCCTCCCACCCCCCCATCAACCCTCAGTTTGTTTTCAGTTTTTAACAGTCTCTTATGTTTTGGCTCTCTCCCACTCTAACCTCTTTTTTTTTTCCTTCCCTAAGGAAATAATATTTTAATATAAGTATATGCCAAGCAACATTTGCGATATGCTTAAAATATTTGTTTACCTGAAATTCAAATTTAACTGGGCATCATGTGTTTTTATTTGCTAAATCTGGCAACCCTCCTGGTAGTGGAGATAACGGCATGGGATGGAGGGATTAGTTTGTTCTTTGACTTCTGTAAATGAGGCATCCAATCAGTCATTAATTTCACTATCTCAATCGCAATCACATCCCATCTCAGACTTCGTGAATCATTGCTAGGGGATGCGCCTGGGAACTGTATATATGTTTTATAAGCATCCCAAATGATTCTTGTTTAGAGGGAGGTTCCAGAAACACTGTTCTCCACCACTGCTTCTCAGCCTAAAGATGTAGGCTTTGATATAGCAGACCCGGGTTGGGCCTGGGATTCTTCCTGCTAAAATGAGCTGGGATCCCAGTGAGGCTGAAGCTGGTGGTTATGAACCCCACTGTGAGTAGCACTGTCGTAGTTCCCCCCCCCCACCCCCAGCCAAGAAGCAGCAGCATCCCCAACAGTTGTGATAATGAAGGTTATACGTGATGTTATAATTTTAAACAATGGAGCATGTGATCCTGTAACTAGAAGTGTTTTCCTTATTTACCAATGTACAGCAACACATGTTACAAGGTAGCCTTATGTGCCATTTTTGAGGAAAGGTTTTCTTTTCAAGAAGTAAATCTCTTGGGCGCCTGGGTGGTGCAGTCGGTTAAAGCGTCCGACTTCAGCCAGGTCACGATCTCGCGGTCCGTGAGTTCGAGCCCCGCATCAGGCTCTGGGCTGATGGCTCAGAGCCTGGAGCCTGTTTCCGACTCTGTGTCTCCCTCTCTCTCTCTCTGCCCCTCCCCCGTTCATGCTCTGTCTCTCTCTGTCCCAAAAATAAATAAAAAACGTTGAAAAAAAAATTAAAAAAAAAAAAAGAAGTAAATCTCTTATTGACAGCTGAGGGGTGCGTATGTGTTGTTTTCTCCGCTGAAATGGGTATTGACTTCTTTACACTGTCTTTCTTCTACACCGCGGGGGACATCGCGGTCTCTAACCACATTTATGGCCACGCATCCCAGAATGGTCCCAGCACAGTGTGACTTTGCTTTGTGGCAGTAGTTTCTCAGTGCCAGAGGCATGGTGATAAAACTATAATGTGAATCCTTCAGGCTTTTTCCCCCTCCTATGTAACATGAAATTAAATGACTTTTCTGAGTGTTGGCTTAGTTTTCTCTGAAGAATCTAGTTAAATCAGAAATATTAAAAGTACTGTGTCAAAAGAACTGATTAGAAACTGGTAAAAGGTAACCAGACTGCTCAGGGAACGAAGGAAAGTCCTGCGGTGGGAATCGATTTGGATGTGAACACACACATCCAAAAGGAGGCAGATTATACTTGTGAGAAGTGGATGGCTTCTCAGTGTTCTACGTCTGTTTAGTTACCTACTTATTTCTTTTTAAGTTTATTTATTTTGAGAGAGAGAGAAAGAGAATGAAAGCAGGAGAGGGGCAGAGAGAGAGAGGAAGAGAGAGAGATTCCCAAGCAGGCTCTGCACTGTTGGCACAGAACGTGATGTGGGGCTTGAATCCGCGAACTGTGGGATCATGACCTGAGCTGAAATCAAGAGTCCGTGGCTTAACTGACTGAGCCACCCAGCCACTACTTAGTTTTCTAACTAATAGAAAGGGATCAGAGATCACTTTGTGGAATGTTACCTTTCAAAATTCAGCAGTTCTCACACAGAAGGTCACCAGCAGGGGGTCCTCCACGCATTCACTCCTCAAATTTTTATTGAGTTGGTTTAAGGTACTTGCGCTATTTTGTGACAAGTACAGAGGTCAAGCAGACAAAACTCTGTGCCCAAGACATTTCCTGTCAAAACGGTATGGGGGCCAGAGGACTGAAGATTGATTCTGTTTGAGGGAAGCCTGGTTTTAAAAAAAAAGATTTCAGGAGACTGTAGTATTTGACCAGGTTTTCCACTGCAGGTAGAATTAGGATTTGCAGAGACGGGGTGCAGAAAGGAGAGAGTGTTTGGGAGAGCAAACACACTGACCAAAGGCACTAAGGCAGGAAACCCGTGGATTGAGTGTTGTGAGTAGATTGTGGTTCCGCTTTGTTGAAGCGGAACACACATACAAGGGAGCACTTGGAAAGGTGGGTGGGGAACTGCCTGTTCATGGAGACTAAATGAGTTTATTCTGGTGCGGGTGGGGATCGGTGGAGGTGTGAGCAGAGACGTGATGGGGTGAGAAGTCTCCTTTGGGAGACTGCTGTGTCTGGAACGGGTCGGAGAGGAGTCAACGGGATCAGTTAAGATTCATTTGCATAGAGTGTTCCAGCCAGTAGATGCCAAGGGCCTGATGTGGGTGATGCAGAGGGACTGTTAGAGGACAGGGTTTTTCCAGTGAATAGCTGGACCCTCACAACCCACTAACTATGGGAGCACAGGAGAGGAACATACCAGAGACACTAAGGACTCATGCCCTGGTGTTGTGTTGGGTAGGAGTGTGTAAAATATAGACGGGACTTCTGGGATTGGTGGGGAAGTGGGGGGACCCTTGTGTAGGAGAGAAGATGAATTTAGTTACTGTAAGCGCAAGAATGGAGTGTCTTATTCACAGACTACCCTCAGCCTGGAGCACAGAGCCTGGTAAGTGGTCCCCACTGAGTTTTTGTTGAGTTTGAGGTGCCAACCAGGCTGCTCAGGAGAAACTGTCCAGGAGGGCATTTGTCCTGAGACTTCACAGGGAAACTAGCCCCCAGAGATGGACTTCGGAGAGATCTTTGAATAGAGATGCAGAACCCACAGAGAGAGGAGAGCCTGAGGAAGAAAGGGGGGCTAACAACAGATCTTCAGTGAATGCTTAGGTGTGGGAGGAGAAAAGTCATAAATATATGGTGAAAGGTAGGAAAAGTCTCAGCTGCCTGGAGGCCAAGAGCAGCAAGGTTTCAGGAGGGAAGAGGTGGCCATAACTGAGAGTGCTTTGGAGGATGGGGTGCATGGCAGAGAAAACGACATTGCCTGCGGCGATGAGAAATCTGTTCCAGAGAGTGGAAAGGGCAAATGTCAGATCAACTACTAAATTGAGTTTTAATGTATATTTTTAAAGGAAGGAAAACAAGTCAGTATTTAAAAATTGGTTACAAGGTACTGTGGCATATTTGTTTTGGATAGTACTTCCAGTAACATAATTATACCATAGATTGGAGCAGCTGAAAAATTATTAATCCTCTTCTGCAAGGGTAAATTGCACATTTGTAGCCGTTATCTAGTACTTCTGCGTCATTATGTGCCAGTAATCACATCCAGAATATATAGAGGAGATAAATTGGCAAACCAGGAGAGAAGTGGGTTAGCTGCTGCTATCTCATTTTATTTATTTTTCCAAATTGAAAACCATCTCAGTTACCAGTACTTCTGGATTTAACAATAAAGTAAACTTTGTTGAAATGTTCATATTTAAGTAGTCAATAGGAATGATAAATGGTATAACTCCCCAGGGAAAAGACAGCTCCAAGATGACCATTCATTCCCTTGGTGTGAGCCGGCTCCATCAGAGGTTCCCTCTATGACCATACAGTACAACTTTGCCCCCTGGGTTTCTGCTGGATCAGTAAGGAAGCCTCCTGGCCCCCACCTCCCTCCCCACACTGGGCACACTACATTTGTAGAGTGATGGTGTCTCCTCCAGACTCCTACTGTACATCACATGGTGAGTAGGAGCCTTGATCATATTTTCTCAGAGTCAAAAGGGATGGGTTGTTCCCCCAGAGATGCTGCTTGCCTCCTCAGGGACAAATACCTTCTTATAGTTCTGACATGGATATGTATCCTGGGTAGACTGCTGTAAAGCCAAGGGAGACGAGGAACTCCAGGGGATTGCCAGGTTCTTCCCAGTGTGAGGAAGGTGCTACCTCTCACCTCTGGGCATCCTGAGCTGTTCCTGTCCTAAGCGGTTCATGTTTGGTAGAGACGCCAGCACTTCCCCCAGCTTGGAGCCTGAAAGGCGTTCCCAGGAATAGCCGCTTTCCCTAAGCCTCCTCACATCACATGAATTGAATCTGGAGGCAGAACCTAATAAAATGTTAGCCACCCCCTCCTCCCTGAAAATGCCTCTGCCTTTGGTTCCTCCTGGAGTCTCAGTTCTCCATACTCATTCTACATTCTTCTCTCCTCTCCCTACAGGGTCTTCCCAAGACTTAGCCCTTGGGGCTTTGGTGTCTGTGTATGTGTTGTGATCACATTGCCTTCCTTTGCATAATCATCCAGCAAACAGTTAGTGACTTCCCTACCCGGGTCCCAGACTGGATCCTGGAGTCATAAAGACATGCTTCCTGCTCTTGAGTGCTTACAGGCCAGAGAGGGAGACAGACACATGGCAGATGAGTGCACCTAATTGTTGCAGATGCTGTAACAGGGAGATTCAAAAGAAAGAATGGCTAGTGCTTTGTGAAAACAGGGCTGGAATGATTTAATACAGGCAGCATCAGGCATTTTCTGATGACTTCTGGCCTGTGGCTTCCATTGTCCACTTCTATATTCCCATTAGGATATGCAGGAAAGAAGCAAAGAAGCACAGGATAGACACAGGCTTCAAGGCAAAGCTGGTCTTAAATCCTAAATCTCTCATGTGGGAGTTGTATGATTTGGGGCAAGTTGTATGATTTTGAGCTTCAGTAAGCTAATCTAGAAAAAGAAAATAAACAGTATCTTTATCTTGTGGATTTTAACTGTGATCACCACTTTTCCAGAGCCTCTCATTCTCTATTCCCAACAGCTTACAGCCAGTTGTAATTACAAACATCACCTATAGAGTAGCAGGGAGGATTGGAGACAGTGTATTAAAATCCTTGTACCAGAACAGTACTAATAAATACATCCCCTGTCATTGTCAACCTCTGTCTTAACAAGCTTTTAAATATGCATTACAATGTTGTTAAGTGTATGCACCATGCCTTGCAGTAGAGCTCTAGGATTTACTCCTCTTGTGTAACTGAAATTTTGTACCCTTTGATTGACACCTCTTTGTTTCCCTGTCTACAGCTGCTAGGATCCACTGTTCTACTCTCTGATTCTCACCCTTCTCTGGCAATTTTAGGTTCATGAAATAGTGGGGTCAGATAGTATTTGATTTTTTGTGTCTGATTTAGCATAATGTCTTTCAAGTTCATCCATGCTGTAGCAAATGACATGACTGTCTTCTTTATTAAAGCTGAATGAAATTTCATTTATACCACATGTTAAGAATCCATTCATCTATCAGTGGACATTTAGATTATTCTATGGCTTTGCCACTGTAAATAATGCTGCAGTGAATGTCAGAGTGCAGATATCTCTTAGAAATACTGATTTCAGTTCTTTGGGGTATATGCCAAGAAGTAGGATTCCTGTATTTACCCAAAGGATACAAAAATACTAATTTGAAGAGACACATGCACCCTGATGTTTATAGCAGCATTATCTATAATAGCCAAATTATGGAAAGAGCCCAAATGTCCATCAACTGATGAATGGATAAAGAAGAGGTGGTATATATATATACATATATATATACACTATATATATATAGTATACATACACACACTATAATATATATATACTATATATACTATATATATATGGCTGAATATTACTCAGCTATAAAAGAATAATGTAACCTTGCCATTTGCACTGATGTGGATGGAGCTAGTGTGTATTATGCTAAGCGAAATAAGTCAGCGAAAGACAAATACCACATGATTTCACTTATTTAAGAAACAAAACAGATGAATATAGGGGAAAGAAAAAAAAGAGAGACAGGGAAACAAAGCATAAAAGACACTCTGAACTACAGAGAACAAACTGAGGGTTGCTGGAAAGGAGATGGGTAGGAGGATGGGCTACATTGGTGATGGATATTAAGGAGGGGACTTGTGATGAGCACTGGGTGTTACAGGTAAGTGATGAATCACTAAATTCTACTCCTGAGACTAATATAACACTTTATGTTAAATAACTAGAATTTAACTAAAAACGTGAAACATTAAAAGAAGAAGAAGTAGGATTCCTGGATCATACATATTGTTGGAATTTTGAAGAACTTACATTATGTTTTGCATAATGGCTATATGAATTACATTCCCACAAACAGTGTACAAGGCTTCCTTCTTCTCTACATTCTTACCAACATTTGTTATCTTTTTGTTGTTGTTGTTGTTGTTAATAGCCATGCTAACAGGTCTGATCTCATTGTGGTTTTGATTTTCAGTGCCCTCATAATTTGTGATGTTGAACACCATTTTGTGTACCTATGGCCATTTGTATGTCTTTTTGGGTAAATGTCTCTTCAGGTCTCTTGTGCATTTTTTTAAAAAAAAATCAGCTTACTTAATTTTTTTTTTGCTACTGAGTTTTTAGAATTCCTTATATATTTTGGAAATGAACCCTTTCTCAGATATATGATTTGTAAACATTTGAAAAAATCTTGAAAGCAGCAAGAAAAAAAATGACTCACCACTTATAAGGGAGAAGTCACTAAGGAAATGATTTTAAAATGTAGTGAGAAATCACTAAAGAAATTTAAATGCTACATTAGAATATATTAAGTCAATGAAAAAGAAAACAATGAAAGTGGAATGGGGGCAGAGACATGATACATAGAAAACAAAAAGTAAAATGGAAGATGTAAGTTCAACTATATCAATGACATTAAATATTTATGAATTAAACAGTCTAATCAAAAGGCAGAGATGGTCAGACTTGATAATAAAACAAGATCCATATACAGCTGACTTTATATCAGAGACAGTAGAGGCCAGAGACAGTGGAATAACATATTCAAAGAGCAGAAAAGAAGAAAAAAAAAACACTGTTAACCGAAAATCTTATAGCCAGCAAAGCTATATTTCAGAAATGAAAGCAAAATAATGATAACCCTGGGTAAACAAAAATACAGAGACGATTTATTGATAACAGGTCTGCTTTTCAAGAAATACTAAAGGAAATTCTTCAGGCTGTAAGCAAGTGACCTCACCCAGTCATTTGAATCCACAGGGAAAAAAGAGCATTATAAAATTATAAAAGATGGTATAATGAATGCATCTTTTCCCTTTCTCTTTAAACTGATTTAGAAAGCAATTGTATAAAACTATATGTGTGTGTGTGTGTGTGTGTGTGTATGTGTGTATACACACACACACACACACACACACACACATATACATATATATAATATAATGTTGGTCCTGTAACTCATAAAAACATAACATATTTGCCAATAATAGCCCAAAAGATGTACATGGAGCAAAACTGTATTGGGCTAAGAAAATAACTCCAGATAGTAACAAATTCACAAAACAAACAATTTTTATAAAACAAATTCTTCTTTTCAAAAACAAAACAAAATTCTTCTTTAAATATTTGGTAGAATTTAGTAGTGAAGGCATCTGAGCCTGGGACTTTCTTTGTGGGTGTTTTTTTTTTTTATTACTAATTTATTTTATTTTTAAATATTTATTTATTTATTTATTTATTTATTTATTTATTTATTTAAGAGAGAGAGAGAGAGAGAGAGAGTGCATGAGCAGGGGAGGGGCAGGGAAAGAGAGGGAGAGAAAGAATCCCAAGCAGGCTCTGTGCTGCCAGCATGGCACTCAATCCCACCAACTCTGAGATCATGACCTGAGCCAAAACCAAGCTGAATTTCCAAGCTTTAACCAATGAGCCACCCAGGGGCCCCTGATTACTAATTAGTAATTACTAATTTAATACCTTTTTTTTTTAGGACGTATTCATGGTGTCTACTGCTTCTTGAGTCAGTTTTGGTAATTTGTCCTAGAATTAACTTCAGGTTTACACTAACTTAATTCCAGTGAGACAGAACTGTTACTCCCACATAACTCTATACCTTTCCCCACCTTGTTGTGATGTGGTTAAAGGTATTGCAAGTATAACAAACCCAACATTACCTTTTTACAGTTTTCACAGTATAGAAATTTATGCTAACTAAGGTGATTAAACTAGAAACAGAGATAAAAGACCTCCATATTGGAAAGTAGTTAAAACTATTTGCAGATGATACGATCTTGTATATAGAAAGTCTTAAGTATTTCACTAAGAAACTATTAAAACTATAAGCAAATTTAGCAAGTGTATTAGTTTGTAAGAGCTGCTCTAACAAAGTACCACAATCTTAGTGGCTTAAAACAATAGAAATGTATTTTCTCACAGTTATGGAGGCTAAAAATCCTAAATCAAGGTGTTGACAGTCCCTCTGAGACTCGGTAGTGTCCTTCCTTGCTTCTGCTAGTTTCTTATGTTTGTTGGTAGTCCTTGGTATTTATTGGTTTGTAAATGCATCATGTCAATCTCTACCTTAATCATCACGTGGCTATCTTTGTCTTGTGTGTCTCTCTCCTTTTCTTGTAATGACACTAATCATATGGGATCAAGAGCCTACCCTTCTCTAGTATGATGTCACATTAACTCATTACATCTGCAATGACCCTATTTCTAAAGAAGATCATATTTTGAGGTATTAAGGGCCTTCAACATATCCTTTTTTCAATATAACTTTCTTTCTTTTTTTTTTTTTAGAGGGGAGGGGACACAATTCAACCCAAAATAGCAAGATTACAGGATATAAGATTCATATACTAAAATTAATTTTATATCTATACACTAGCTATGAACAATCTAAAAATGATATTAAGAAAACAATTCTAGTTATATAATTTCACCAAAAAGAATAAAATACTTAGGGATGCGTTAAACAAGTGTAAAACTTATACTCTAAGAACTAAAAAAAAAATGCTGAAAAAAATGAAAGAAGACCTAAACAAATGGAAAGACATCCAATGTTCATGGATTGGAAGACACAGTTATTAAGATGGGAATATTCTAAAATCTATTCTACAGATTCAACAACAAAAAAATCCAGCTAACTTCCCTATAGAAATTGACATAGCAATTTCTAAACTCTAAAATTCATATGGAATTTCCAAGAGCCCAGAATAGCCAAACCATCTCAAAAAAGGACAACAAATTAATTAATAAACTATTACTTAAAATCTAGGAGGACTCACAACTCCTAATTTCAAGACTTTCTACAAAGCAGTAGTGATCAAGATATTGTGGTACTGGCACAAGTTTAGGCATATATATCAGTGAAACAGAGTTCAGAGTCTAAAAACAAACATATATCTATGACTAAGTGATTTTCAACAAATGGCCAAGACCATCCGGTGTGGAAAGAATGGTCATTTCAACAGATGGCACTAGGACAACTGGATAGCTGCATGCAGTAGGTTGAAATAGAACTTCTTACCTCATGCCAAGTGCAAAGATTAACACTAAATTCATCAAGGAGTTAAATATAAGAGGTATAGCTATAGAACTCTTAGAAGAAAATGAAACCTTCAAGACATGACACCAAAACACATGCAACAAAAGAGAAAAAATAAATAAATTAGACCATCAAAATTAAAAAAAAATTGTGCTTCCAAGCACACGGGCATGAAAGTGAAAAAGACAACCCATAAAATGGATGAAAATATTTTAACCCATATATCTGATAAAGGACTCAGGTCCACAATGTATAAATAACTCTTACAACTCAATAATGAAGGGACAATGCAATTAAGAAATGGGCAAAGCACTTGAATTGACATTTTTCCAAAAAAGATTTCCAGATGGCCAATAAGCACATAAAAAGATGCTCATCATTAGTCCTAAGAAAATGCAAGTCAAAACAAGATGAGATACCATTTCACACCCACTAGGATGGCTAGAATCAAAAGATCAGATAATAATAAGTTGTTGGCAAGAATTTGGAGAAATCAGAACCCTCATTGCTGGTGGGAATGTACATGCAGCCACTTTGGTAAAAGGTCTGGCAGTTCCTCACATGGCTTAAGAGAGTTCTTATATCATCCAGCAAGTCTACTTTTAAGTATATACCCAAGAGAAATGAAAACCGAAGTCTGTACAAAAGCTACATGAATGTTGATAGCAATGTGATTGATTATAACTAAAAGGTGGACACAGCTCAGATATCTATAAAGTGATGAATGGATAAATAAAATTTGATGTATGCATACAATGGAATATTATTTGACCATAAAAGGGAATGAAGTATTATTACAAGCTACATTCTGGATGAGCCTTGGAAATATTATGCTAAATTAAATCAGCTGGTCACAAAGACCACATATTCTACCATTCAATTTATATGAAACATCCAGAATAGGAAAATTTACAGACACAGAAAGTAGACATCTATTGTTTAGGGCTAAGGGAGAGGAGGATGGGGCAATAGCAAAGGGATGCTAGGGTTTGTTTGAGAGAAAGTCATGCTCTAAAATTGGCTGTGGTGATGGTTGCACAACCTTGTGAATATACCCAAAACCATTGAATTTTATACTTTAAATAGAAGAGTTGTATAGTATGTGAATCACATCTCAATAAAGCTGTTTTTAAAAAAGAATGACACGTAAGGCTGGTTGGCAAATTGACTGGCTTGCTTTGTAAAGTTAGGCCAAGTATGTGTGCCATGCCATTTTAATGACTATATAAAATGCAGGACAGAAACAAGAAACTGGTGAGATCTTATCACCTGGTTCTTCAATTTTAAATTAAACCTGTTACTCAGCTCTCTTAGCTATAGCCTACATTTTCATGTCATTGATCATCTTATTTAAGCTATTTGCAGTCTAGATGGATGCAGTTGAAGAATTTGGTTTTGAAGCAGGGAAAGAAGACTCTTTTCAGAGTAATAAGCTCCATGAGCTAGTAGGTTAATAAGCTTATAGCAACAGTGAAGATATAAGAAATTCTCACTGACGTGGTGCTGGGAAGAAGCACCATCAGATGATGATATTTTTGAGGCCCTGCTAACCCTTTAGCCCTCTTTGAACTTTGTCTTTTTTACCTGAAATGTTTAATGAATGCTTCTAAGGCAATGGCTATGCATTTTATTATTCTTTTTATTTTCATATAGTGACTTAGTAATTGTTTTTTAGCACCCATAGTACACTTCCTGCTATACTGAGCACACAAGAGGCAGGTACTTATTTATTAGGGCCTTTGGGCTGGGAATCAGAGCCCATGGTTTCTTCAGAGTCGAACCATTGATTAGTTTTGTTCAGACCCGTCTGTGGAATGAGAGGATTGTGCCAGAGGTTTCCTAACAATCTTATCACCTCCAACCTTGTAAGGTACTGAGATTCTATGGATGATGAATTATCTTATTGTATCTTAAAGAGAAGAAAGTTGGTAAAAAATACTGCATGTATGTTACATGGAATCCTATCAGATAATTGGATAGCGGGGACATTTCTGGAGTGTTAGCTGATTTATGTGCATTGAGTCTCAGAACATTTCATGGGTCACAAAGTATGACTTGCTTGATCCTGTCTTTTCACCATGGATGCCTGTGCTCCCCTATTTCTTTGCCAGTCTGTAGTCCCAACAGCAGTGTTTCCCAAGCTGGATCCTGTGAAGTATTAAAGTCTTTACCATAGGACTTCTCAGAGCCTTTAATATGCAAAACTGAGACAATTCATACAACATCTCCACAGTGATTTGGCTGTGAAACCCTTTGTTTCATGGAGCACACATTCATACTTCAGTGAACTGGACTTCAGAAGAATCCAGTTTTGAGACTTGTACCTTGGACACCTGTGAACCAGTGACAAAATTCATTCCTTGGTTGCTCTGTGTTTCTTCATCCTTGGGTCACCAGTGCCTAACACATGGTTATTATCCAAAAAAAACTTGTGTGGAGTTAATGATTGAAAGAACAAATAAATATGTACATAAATATGTATGTGGACCATACCCAGGTATTCCCCCATCTGTCTAGTCCATATCTATGTATTAAGCTTGCATAATATGAATGAGCTCTGCTTGCTAATGATTTTCCCCCTGAGTTTGGTGTTTGAGATCTGAAGGATGCTGTCATCCCAGCTAGTTCGTAACCTTCTTTAATGATACCATGTACACCATTAGTGTTGTTGGCCCGACCCTGCCCCAGCCCTGTCTTGGCTCTTCATTAGCTCTGCAGTCCTTGGGAGTAGAGCTTCTCCCCTTTGAGCCCTTTCTTTCACAGATCAAATGCTAAGAATTTCATAATGAAAAGCAAATTAGACCTATGATGACCACCATTGTAAATGTTCTACTGCAAGTCTAGCAGCTTCTTTGGACTCTTGAACCTCATACTTTGTCCCTTTCCTAAGAAGGAATGAACTCTTAGGTACTCATTTTGATTTCCTGTAAACTCACACTTCGAGCATATGAAAGCAACCTCTGCAAATACAAAGAAAAATTCCAGAGCCCTTGGATTAGTAAAGTAGGACAGACACTTATGGAGGAAAGTGTCCCAACTGGCACGTCCCTCCTATAGTCTTCACAGTCGTTCGGTGTGCCATAAATACTTGTACCTTACTATCTTTTGAGAACTGGGAATACGTGTTCACCCGTAGTTACCTTTTCTCAGCAGACAAAGATGGAGATTGTGAACACCTTGACTCATTTGTCAAGTCAAAGTAAAAAAATCCAACCACTTCCTTTCTTCATGCCCTCAAGGTGCTCAAGTCACATGAGAACAACTATTATTTTAAGGTGCCATTACAAATTTTTTTTTTCTAATGTTTATTTATTTTTGAGACAGAGAGAGACAGAGCACGAGCCGGGGAGGCTCCTGAGGGAGAGGAGACAGAGATAGAGGGAGACACAGAACCCGAAGCAGGCTCCAGGCTCTGAGCTGTCAGCATAGAGCCGATGTGGGGCTCGAACTTGTCAACTGCGAGATCATGACCTGTGCCAAAGTCGGATGCTCAACCGACTGAGCCACTCAGGAGCCCCAAGGTGCCATTTTTAAAAATAATCTTAAGAATTATTTTACTGCCTTCTTTGATACTTTTCAGGAATTCGTGAATAGAGAAAATCACCCTGTTCCTTTTTCACATAGCCTCAAGATCACTTTCTATGCAGCAGTCATGTATGCCAGGGACTGCTGTTCATGTGAAGAAGAAATTATAATCTGCACAGGAGAATAAGAACTATATGGTAGAAAACAATTGCCAAAAGAAAAGCCAGCCAGATTTGAATGATGTGGCATGTTTAGTTTGAAGGTCACCTCCATTTTATGTGCCTCCTGTTTGAGTTCTGCCACTTGAAGACGTAGCACAGAATAAATCACATGACTCAGCCAGTTTTGTTTTGTTTTTTCAATACCAAGGCTTTGTAAACTTGACACTAAATTCCACATGATACTTTCATTTTAAGAATGTGATGGAAGGGGCAACTGGGTGGCTCAGTGTGTTAAGTGTCCAATATCAGCTCAGGTCATGATCTCACAGTTTGTGAGTTCGAGCCCCACGCAGGGCTGTCTACTGTCAGCATGGAGCCTTCTTGGGATCCTCTGTCTTTCCCTCCCCCCACCTCTGTCCCTCCCCTGCTCACACTCTCTGTCTCTCGCAAAATAAATAAACTTTAAAAAAGTGATGGAAAAAAATGGGATGGAAATAAGTTAGGGTTTTGGTACTCTACATGTCTTTTTTTTTTTTTTTTTTTTTTGTCCTTTCCTGGGACATGCTGTGGAATGCAAGTCATGACTTTACTAGTGAGAAGTTATACATATTTATAAATAATTTTTTTTAATTTTTTAAAAATGTTTTTATTTATTTTTGAGACAGAGAGAGACAGAGCATGAGCAGGGGAGGGGCAGAGAGAGGGGGAGACACAGAATCTGAAGCGGGCCCCAGGCTCCGAGCTGTTAGCACAGAGCCCAACACGGGGCTCGAACGCACAGAGTGTGAGATCATGACCTGAGCTGAAGTCAGATGCTGAACCGACTGAGCCACCCAGGCGCCCCTATAAATAATTTTTAAAGTAGTTTATGATTTGCAAGAAGCTTCAAAAATAGTACAAAGAGTTTCTGTTTACCCTTCATCAAGCTACCCTCACAGACATCATACAAAACCTTAGTATCTTGTCAAAACAGGAAATGGATATTGCTGTGGTAATGTACTCAGATACGGACCTTCTTTAGGCTTTTACCAGGTTTCTCTTTTTACATCAGTTCTCTACATTGTGTTTGGGGGGGGGGTATAGTTCTAAGAAATTTTGCCACACGTATAGATTTTTATAACCTCAGCACACAGTAAGGTCCAGAACTGTTCTTTCACCACAACCAAACTACCTCGTGCTACCCCTTTATAGTCAGTCCTACCATCTCCCCAACCCAACTCCTGGCAACCGCTCGTCTGTTCTGTACGTCTATCATCTTGTCATTTTGAGAATGTGATAGAAATGGAACCACACAGCATGTAACCTTTTGAGATTCCCCTTTTTCTTTCTGCTTTTGTGTAATGCCCTTGACATCTCTCAGTGGTTATGTGTATCAAACATTTGTGCCTCTTTATTGCTGAGTAGTATGAGTAATATCTGTTGACCCGGGTGAAGGCAGGGGGGTTGTGGGTCTTTTGTTAGATTAAAACCAAAGTCAAAGAGACCAAGTCAGTAGCTGAGTGGATTCAGGAACTGGGAGCCAAGGCAGGGAGGCTTAGGTCAGGCAAGAGGCAGCAGCACAGACTGGGGCAGAAAGCAGGGATGGAATGAAGATCCAGAGCGAGAGGAGTAAGGCCCTGTTGCCAAGCCCTGACCAGGAAAGTGATACCTACAGCAGAGATGTGCCAAGAATTCAATCACAGGCTAGAATCAGGGGTGACCAGAAAGAAAGATTAGTTGGGGGCAGGGTGGGTATGGGTAATAAACACCCACTGTTTCCTCCACCTGTCCTTGGCTAACCCCATGCCTCATGGCCGCTATTCCCCCGAGTCTCCTGATTTCGTTTCTGCCCTGTGGTATCTTGTGTTGATATCATACCCAGAATAGTAATGAAGATAAGGGGTAGGGTGCAAATACCCGCATGGGTCAGAGTTTTAGGCATTTTTTCAAAATAAAGGGAATTCTAATCAGTTGACCTAGCACATAGTAACAGCAGAATTCCACATCCCTGCAGTATGAAATCTGAGGTGATTTGGCTTAAATTCAAAACCTTTTAAAGGCAGAGAAGGGGAAAGAAGTAGAAACTGGGCTTCTTAATTCCAAGTTTATAATTAGAATCCACAAACTCCTATTTGAGCCATTAAATGTCTTTGCTTAGTCCAGATCTGATTGTAAAGTAATAAGAGAAATGGGACCTGGCAACAAATGAAAATAAAAGGCATCTTTGTAGAAATCCTTATTTGATATTATGGTAAATAAATCCTGCAAATATCTGTGAGCTTGGGTCAGACCAATTGACAGCTATTATTATTAGATGCTGCCTTAGAAAATGTTTCATTAAGTTATTTCCCCCCTCACTTTCAATTGGGGAATGTGGCAGTATATGTGCCCCCATGTATGTTCCTTGTACAGAATGATAGAAATGATTTGGATGACATTGGTGAACCACAGAGCCCTTGTTTTAGGCATCCACAACCCTTGTTCTCTTCAACATTACAGGCTCGAGCCTTCTCCAATGGGAGCTCTTTTCCCACTTAAATAGAATCCAGTGTTCAAGATCGAGTTTGCCAATATAAAGAGTTCTTCTCCTAAGAGAGGATGATCGGGCATGGGGTTCCATGACACGGAAGGTCTCCTCTCTACTTGATATCCATGATGCAGAATTAGTACATTGAAAGGAAGTCAAGCTATGTCAATTTTATTTGAAGGAGTTATGCATCGTGGCTGTGTCCCATGCTTAGCCAGCCTCTACATAATTATGTAGTGACCCTCTTTTGTAAGGCTTAAGACATTTTCACATTTGATCCTGCTACAAGAAGGAAGACAGACTGGGCTGATAATAAACCATGGTAATAATTGACCTGATAGGTGCCTACTATTAATATATGAACCTATACCTTCAAATACTGACAAATTTACTTTATTGAATTCTATTCCTGGTTCTGTTGCCAAACTGACCCTAGGACCATAGAAAGTTTTGGCCATAAGTTTTCATTCGTGATAACCCTATGAGGAGCCTACTGTCATTATCCCTATATTACAAACAATGAAACCAATGCCGAGAGAGGTTAGTTTGTTCAAGGTCACATAGCTAGTAAGTGTCAGAGTCTGGATATAACACACACAGTCCTTCCTGCTCCATTGAGTGGCTGGTGGTAAAGAATCTTCAGACACAAAAATTGGAATCAGAATCTTTATCAATTGAGTTATTCTTAGCCTTTAAAAAAAAAAAAACCCAATCTGGAGGATGGACTTCATGCCACTTTTTGGCCCTAAAATGATACAGGAAAGATAGGAGCTTTGTGTGAGACAAAGAAATCTGCTTCTACTTTTGACACAGAATTCATGGGATCCACATTCATGGTATCCAGACCATGATCTGTGTATGCCTGTTATCTAGTCTTTAATTGCTTTCTCCTTGCAGTGAAAGGCAATCGTTTGCAAGTCCTGGTTAGGACATTAGTGGTGAAGTTTCCTAAGTTTCCTGCGTTAATACATGTATCCAAACACTCCTGGCCCTCTTGACCCTGTACATAAACCATGGAATACTGCACTAAAATCTATGGGTCCAGAGTCACCCACACCCAGTCCTGACCATCTTTGCTGGAGGGTTCCTGCCAGTGCAATCATTGCTGCTCCCCCACCCCTGATCTCCAAGACTCTGTATCCTGGAGCCCTACCTGATGCTCTCTGCTTTAGCTGACTCGCCCCTTTGCCTGCCAAGCTGCTGGATCCCTCCTGCCCACCAGAACTACTCACCCTGCATCTCATCCGCACCTTGGATCCAGCTCAGACAATAATAGGTAAAATGCTTTTATCACCTATCATCACATTCGCCAAACACAAAAGCAGGCAAGTGAAAAAGCAGAAAGTGTGAGATGATTCTATAAAACTTCAGAAATGTTCATGTGTGACAGATCTATAAACAGTAATTAAGTGAAAAAGTATTTACTAAAATTCCTAATCTCTTTCTGGAGATGGTATCATAAAGGGTAATGGCACTCTCTGACCAAATGCCATAACACCTCGGGGCCCTGTCAGCAGATCTCCCTAGGAGGCAGTCGGCTCTCTGTACCACTGCTCTGTGCCCCTACTTTTGCTTTCTCGGTGCCTGAGGTGAGTGTATCTTCCCTTCCTTGGCAGCCCTCACCTTTCTCTCCTAAATTACATTCTAGTAAGTGTGCATTGTAAAATGCAGAGATCAAAGGGTCTCACTGGTTTCCCCATAAAATACAAAACAATTTCCCTTTTGTGAAAATATGCAGGCTCTGGAGGTTAGTACTTCTGAAATGATGTTCCAGGGGTGCCGCAGTGATGAATTTAACCCTGAGGAGAAAACTGCCCCCCCTCCCCGTTCTTTTGTTGCTAAGAATGCCCTATAGACACCATTGCTTAATGGATTCTTCCTGTTTAACATTCAGCTTAAGGAATTCATTTGGTGCTAATGTAGCTGTGGCAATTACTCTAGCAAGCATCCCCCTATTTTTTCACGATTAACTATTTCACTATTTAAAGTATTGCTGACTTCTCTGGGTTTCCCATGTCAGGCATTTCTACTGACTGGACATGAAAAAAAAAACAAATAAAAGCATAAAATATATTTCATTGGACAGAGTAGTTGAAGAATAAACAACTGTCCCACCAAATTTTGAATGCTTGGGGGAGAATTTTGAATGTATGTTAAAAATGCATTAATCCAGGAATACTGGGTGGTCAATAGTTGGTGACATTCAGTTAGCGATTCCATTGAAAAGCACTCTGATCCCCAGAATTACTGTGGAAACGTTGTGGCTATCACTCTGATGTACCAGTGTGACGAGATTGGTTCAGATCTCCGTGACTCATGCACTGTACTTAGCATCTAAACATGACGTGATATTCCAAGAAGGCTTCCTAGTTGTGGCTGAAAAGGGTGGCAGCGTGGTAGAAAACTAGGAATTAGAGGTGTTACAAAGACTAACGTAGGTGTAGTTGATCTCGAGCTTCTCTGTTAAGATGATTTTGTTCCTAAAGCTGAGAGAAGAACTGAATCAAAGAAGATAGAACAAAACTGATGGAGACCCGCAGTCACACCAGGGGAATCCATCCCCTGCATCACACCATTGCCTGGTTAGCAGAGATTTGGGTAAATCTGTGTTGACTGAAAGTTGGCAATGGTAATGTTCTTAACTGGTTCCTTTACGTGAAACCCATGGGCAAAGCTACCAGACACTCTGATACTGCTTGGAAACCACTCTTAGCAACAAGAGCACATGGCATTTGAGGGGCTTGAGAAAGATGGCACTAGGTGAACCCACCTGCGAGGTAGCGAGACAATTTGGCTGGCTACAAAACCCATGCTGGTGGAATAGTAGTGGAGAAATGTGGTGGTTGGTAGGAAGAAGTCATCTCCCGAAAGAAAATCAGGTTTGTTCTAAGGACTGGGTGGCAACTGTTGGAAATCAACTGCACAAGAAGGATGCTGGTCACCAAAAGTGTTGATGTGACGATCAGTCATCATCTCTACCCCGTCTTCTGAAATCCACCTGCCTCTGGAATTTATGCTAGGGACGGGAGGTAATAATGAAAGAGGAAGATCATCTCATAATGCCCCTGTTCCATCAGGCCTGCCATTGGTGCCTCTGATGGAACAAGAAAGAGGAGAAAGAGGAAAGAGAGAAGAAAGAGAAGAGAGAGAGAGAGATCCTAAATCTTCTGTTTGGCATACCGCCCCCCTCCCCCATACCCTGACAAGGCCCCAAATACAGAGGATGCTAGAGAGCAGGGATCAGCACACTTTTTCTACAAAGGGTCAGATAGCAAATACTTTCGGCTTCTTGGGCCACCTGTGATCTCTGGCACATTGTTGTTATAACCCTTTTAAAATGGAAAAAAAAAACATCCTTAGCCCACCCTTCTTAGCGGCACAAAAACATAATTTGTTGATCCCTTCTACAGACCTGTACACATTTTGTTACTAGATGAGAGTGTCTTCAAATGTGGATGTGGTCTCCTAGCCTGATGAGCCGGGCTCCCTTTTGTTTGGCATGACACCAAGGCTAGAGGCAGGCTAGAGGTGTCTGTTCCATTCCTTCTTGGTCAGCACACAAGCTGAGCCCGGTGATTACTGTTGCTGTGAGCATGAAAGTCTTTGTCTCTTACCTGGAGCTTTTTGCCCTTTATCTGCATCCATGAAACTGGTAGGCTAGCTTACCAGCTTTCAAGCAAGGTGAAGTCTCTCAAGTTGCTGAGAGAAGCTAGAGGCAGAGCAAGAGGAAGGGAAGGGGGTGTTGGGGCAGGAGATGATACGGAAGAATACTGTACATGGAACAGAGATGATCCAAATGAGAAATCGTTTTCCACCTGGACTACACTGGCCTCATTTTTAAGTGTCCAAAGTTTCCATTTTGTGCTTCGCAGAATCAGAGGTCTCCTTCCTTGGTGGGTGAAAGAGGGGGGAGTCTTTGGCTCCCTCTAGAGGTGAGAGTTTGCTAAGGACGGTAGGGTGTCTAAAATGCTAATCTCTAGCACTCTTCATTATAAAACAAATGAAAATCTTGGGGCGCCTGGGTGGCTTGGTCTGTTAAGTATCCAATTTCAGCTCAGGTCATGATCTAGCAGTCTGTGAGTTTGAGCCCTGCATTGGGCTCTGTGCTGACAGCTCAGAGCCTGGAGCCTGCTTCCTATTCTGTGTCTCCCTCTCTCTCTGTCCTTCCCCGCTTCATGTCTCTGTCCCTCTCTCACTTTCTCTCAAAAGTAAAAATAAACGTTAAAAAAAAATTTTTAAACAAAAGGAAATCTGACCACGACTAGATTTTACATACATGTTCTAGAGATTGGGTATAATTCAATTAAAAAGAGCATTTATCCTTTAAAGTAGGAGGATGGCGTATACAGACACACACACACACACACACACACACACACACACACACACATATATATATTTGTATATGTGTATATATATGTGTGTATATGTGTTTAGAGGCACGTGTATATATGTATCTCTTTTAGTTATGCATGTTTAGACAGTAATGACAGTTATAATTGTTGAACTGTAGAGAGGAAATTGTATTTAACACCAAAGGCTTAAATAGTGCTAAAATTCTGCCCACATTCTTAGGCAGCTTTGTGTGCAAAGCTAATTCTGAGTGTGGTGAACACTAATTCTGAGTGTGGTGAACTTTACAAGAATTATCTGTAATTGATTTTTAGATTGCTAAACAATTAAGACAAGAGATCTAGAAACCTACACAAAATTATTTCCAAAAGCTGAACTTGGAAGCTTTGAAATGAAAACTCACCATACAACCTGGGTGTTTCTTGAATCAGATTCTCTTTGGGAAAGTCAGTGTGTGGGACACTGAGAGAGAGACAGGGTTGGAATCAGTAAGTAATAAAGGCAATAGTGAAAGCCTGTGAGATTTGTCGGACAGCATCCCTGCTCCTCTGTCAGCCTGTCTCCACTGGGGTGGGGCAGGTCTCCAGTGAGTGCAGGACGGCATTGTCCTAAGGTGTGGATGAGAACAGGAGCATAGCACAATCTGATCCCTGAACACTGCACTGTTCCGCTTATCTGCCAACACAGCTGTGAGGCCCCAGCATGGCCCCAGGAAGCAGTTTGTTATCTGCAATAATGCTGTGTGCGCGGTGCTCCCCCCTCCTCCTCACAGTGAGTCCAAGTTTAACACGCTTAGGCAAATTTGTGCTGTGAGATTTAAGTGATCACAGATTTACCTCGTTGTGGAGCCTCAAGATGGGAAAAGTGGAGAGGCCTGAGAATCTCAGTTTAGCTGAGGGCAGGTGTAGAGAGAGAAACTTGGTAGCGAATCTGTTACCTAGTTTCCCAAGGAGAGCTGTGGTTCTGTCTCTTCCTGCTGCTGAGGTTTATGAATCAGCCACATTGTGGTTGGCATGCTCCGGAGCACATGGAATTTATGTCTCGGAGTTCTTCCCTCCAGGAGCTAATTAATATACTTCTGCTGGGGAGAGAGTGCTTGCTCTGTGTTCCTTCTCCTTGGAGTCATGGCCAGAACTCCCATGGTAAATCCAAACCACGCACAACCACGACCACCCATAAAACACCCTCTGCTTCGATCCTGCTTGACATGTACTTCGTTCCTCTCTCCCTTCTACTTCAAAAATTTCCTCGCTAAAACAAAATAAAACCCCCAAAATCTCTTCTTGAGTTACCTGGAAAAAAGACTTGACAGGAGCCGGAGGGAGAATTTCCTAGCCTGATTTCTGGTCCTCTCACTCGCCGTTTAGTTTATGGTAGGAAGTAAGAGGGGGAGGGGAGTTTCCCTTAATGAGTTTGCTTATTATGTTCTTCTTTTGAATGATTTGCAGTAAGAAAAGAAATATTAACAAATTAAATCATTTTGATCTTCTTTAAAACTAAAAGTGAGAAACTGTTTGGGGATCCCAGTGAAGCAATGTGTTTAGAAGGGTCGTAGGGACTATGCTATTCCAGGTGTGTGTTATTGTGTAACAAACTACCAAAAACATAATGGCCTTTGAACAATATCCATTTTATTAGATATGACATTTTTAATTATATTTTATTTATGGGTTAGGAATTTGGACAGAGGTTGGCTGGGTGATCCTTCTGTTCTCACTGCCATCAGGGATCACTCAGTGGTGTTTATCTGGCAGATGGACTGTTCTGGAGGGTCCAAGATGGCCGGCCCTTTGTCAGGGCTCAGCTGGGACTGTAGAGGCTGGTGCCGGCATGGTGTTCTCAGGGCAGCCAGACTTCTTGGATAGTAGCTCAGGGATCCTGTCCTAAGTGAGCAAGGTAGAAGCTACATGGCCTTTTATGACCCAGGCTTGGAAATGAAATAGCATCACTTCTGTCATATTCTGTTGGTCAAGTAGTTGCCCCGAATCAAGGAAAGTCAACATAGACTTCAGCTCCTTGTGGGAAGAGTGCTGAGGAATTTGAAGCCACATTGCATAATCATCTTACATGCATGAAGAGACATCCCTTTTGTTACATGTTAGAATTTCCTTTTATGAGCCACGGTTTAGTGCATTAATTTTCCTATTAGCCTTTTTTCAGAGTGCAAGATTTCCATAACATTGTTCTGACCATTTTGAGTTTTATACTAGTGACACGTGGTTTTTTAGGATTTTAAATTCTAATTTTTTTTTTAAAAATGAGGATTGGCCAACTTTTTATTTCACTAAGGAAGGCCATTTAAAAATAATAATTGCAACAAAACACACCACTTTTGATGCTCACTGTCATTTCACAAAACAAAAGACACATTTCCATTAAAATAATAGGAAAGACATGTCCTTAGAATAAAAGATCTTTAAGCCAAATAAATTAATCTTTACAAAATGGCATATATTATTTTTTGGGGGTTTTTTGTTTGTTTGTTTGTTTTTGCATTTCACTATTGGCTGGTAGAAACTTTTTTTTGAAGTCTGTTCTGTAGATGTGTGTATTTGGGTATCATTCTTCTAGACAAAAGGTCTCAAGTAGGCTATTTGTCACACTTACTTGGGACACTCAAGATCTTGTGGTCAGGACTTCAGATTTATATTAGTTCCTCAATTGCATAGCTGTATGTGAGTGGTACAAGGGTTTAGGTTAAATCACCTATGTTAAATTCAAATTAGGTTAGCTAGGTTTTCCTGATTGTTTGAAATGTGCCTAGAACAATGTGGTGTGATGGAGTTTCAGAGTAAGATATACACAATATAGTGCCTACCGGGGGTCAAATTACAACTAACCTATAGAGATAAGACCGATGCACAGGAAATACTGACAAAGAATACAAATCAGAATGTGGGTGAGAACATATAGAAGTTCCTCATGAAAACTAGAGTAGTCTGGGGTGTGCTCCCAAAAATTGTGGAGGTGAAATTCAAGGTACACGGTTTGGATGAAAGGCAAGAGAAAGATGTTTCTGGTAAGGTTAACTGGATAAAGGTTCACAGAAAAGAATGACTATAATGTGTTTAAGGCACATTGAAGGATTTAGGGATGGGTTGATTTTTAGCATAGCTGGTCTTAGGTTCTAGACCACAAAACAAAATGGATTCAACATTCTTTTTTGTTTTGTTTTTGAGCTATAATATAATAATTGATTAAAGTTTCTATTTTTTTGTTACTCTCAAAGCGGTCCCATCTTTTCCTTCCTAATCCAAGCAGATGGCTACCTGCTCATGCTAGACACAAATCATTTATAATCATACTAAGAATAATGAGCCGCTAAATAACAGCTTCAGTACTGTGGGTCATTACCTGCATATTTGGGTGACCTTCCCCGAAATACCTAAGTGTCCTTCTGATAGTTTGGGATTGGGAGCCCTTGCATGATGTTTCATCACTAATGACAAAATAAATCTCAAGTGTCAAGAAGGGCTGCCCTGAATTCACCTCGGCTTCGCCAGCAGTAATGGATTAGGACCAATATCCTCTAGTGCAAGGCCGATCCTGATATTTATTCGCTCAGTGCTCTGGGCTGACGGCTTAGGTAGCTGCCTATTTGGGGAAACAAAAGGTCATGTTGGAGCATCAGAAATGGATTATGGAATTCTCTCTTTAGACATTTCCTGGAATCGATTACGACCTAGTCTGGTTTTCATTATGATACCTCACACCTAAAGTTAAAAAAAACAAAAAACCCCAGCAGCAAAAAGAAACTTCCGCATAATTTTCTGAAAGGGGTCATGGAGGACTTGTGTAATCATTTTGTAGTCAGTATTGATCAAGCACGGTGTGATCTTTGAGTCTATTTTCAGACCTGTTTTCCTACCACACAGTCACATCCCCAGTGTCTGGAAATGGCCTGAGTTAAGCAGCAGGAGCCCTTCCCCTTCAGGCATTTTTCAGTTGCTTAAAATATCAAAAGGTATGATAGGGACACAGCGCCAAGATTATTTGCCCGTCTGGTCCTCTAAAGTACCCTTGCTTTTAGATTTCTGTGCTTTGTTTGTTCACTGTGCTCATATAAAAGAGGCTCCATTGGGGGAAAAAAAAATCCTTTCATTGCTGGCAAGTATACTTGAGAGTAAGGAATTTCTCTTAAGCCTGTTTCTCATGCATTTTCCGGAAATGAGACGCGTGACAGCACCGTTCTTCCAGAATAGCCCACTCTTCCTGGAGCAGAAGCCCTTTGCTGGACTCCACAGTATCCGAGGAGAAACCACCTGTCCTGTTGTCCTTTTCTTCTAAGGTGTTCTCTGCTCCATCCAGACCTTCTGCCCATTTCCTTGACCACACCTTCTTACCTCTGACTTCTTTTACTTCTCTTCCTGTGGCTGTTCCTCAGGGGTTGATCCTTGGGTCTCTGTCCTCTCTTTCCTTCCTCTTTGCAGAGAAACCCCACATTTCACAAGGCTCTAAACTGCCCGCTATGCTGCTGCCACCCCAGCCTTGGTGTTAGGGTTTCTCTGGTCTCTCAGATACTTCCTCTGGCCAGCTCCGTCCTCACACACCTGTCCTCAGCACTGCTCCAGGCAAACTTTTCCTCGAAGTGGGGGTTTGCAAAGTACAGCCTATGGGCCAAGTCCCACTCTTTGCATGTCTTTGTAAATAGTTTCACTGGAACATAGCCATGCCCATTTGCTTACGTTATTTTCTGTGGCTGCTTTCATGCTGCAACCGCACAGTTGATCAGTTGTGACCGAACACGCAGAGGCTGCAAAGTCTAAACCATAGTCTTTGCTGTCTGGACCTTTACAGAACAAGTTTGCCCATCCTGCTCTAAATGTCCTGATCTTTTCACATTAGGGCTTTGATTGCCTGAATTCCACATTCAGGAACCCATCAGTGGCTCCCCATTGTCTATGTAATTAATCAAAAAAAATTGGGGGGGGGCTTGTTATCTAAGGGTTTTTCTCTCACTTATCCCGCTTAATCGTACTTGTCCATACACCCAACCCAACCACTCTTACCAGGCTGCATACCCTCGCTTACCTGTCCAGCCTTCTGCTTCTGCTCTTTCCCACTCCACACCTTCCCCCTGCTGTTGTGTATGTCTGAGGGGATGCAAAAGGCCATCCTGCCTATCTTCTTACTCACGGTCTCCTTCTTTTGACATTCAACTCAAGCCCTGCTCCCTTCATGAAGCATTCCTGAAGATGAGCTATACTGATCATGGCCTTATTGATTCACCTGTGTCACCTGTGCTGCTCTATTTGGCCCTGTTCTCATGCAGTGTAGTGAAGGTTACCAATGTGGACTTCCTTCACGCTTGTTTAAGACACTGGCCTGTCAGGCCTGCTCTCCTGTTGTATTCTGTCTTTATAAATTTTGTTATGATTCTTCCCAAGCTATTCTACTCTTCCTTGTGTCGCTCTTCGGTTTACAACAACTATGGTCTCTGACCACTAAAAATACTTCCAGCCTTGTGAATCTCCTCCAAGCCCACGGCCCCTGCCTTAGGTCAGGTTGCCCCCATTCCTTCCCAGGGCATTCCTGAAGGCAGTCTTTTTTCCCCCTGGGCGGGGCCTGGAGCACAAATTTAAGGAAGCACTTACTTTCAGGGCTTCACAAGTGCAGAGTTGACACCTGAGAGTTACTACTTCCTTATAGGTTGTGCTCCAGGCCCCTCGGGCCTCAGTTGCCTTACCCTAGATGTTCCCCTCCATCCTTCCCCACTTCCTACAGTTGATGAATGATCTCTTCAGGCTCCAGTGATATCCAGCCTGTTTCTTAGTTTCCCAATGGATAAAAGCTATCTCCTTGGGTTGACTCTAGGCTGTCTTCCATCCCAGTCTCCTGCCACTCTTGTCCCCAAGTATGAACTCTGCACCCCATGCATCCCCAACTATCTGGAGTCCCCTTAGTGTGCTGTGCTCTCACACACTCCCAAACCATTTAACTGAGTCCTCTTCTTTCCCTTGGAACTTCCCTGGCTAACTGGGAGCATTCTTACTCTTTGGTCTAAACTCAGCATGACCTACCATTATTCACTGGGAAGCTTTTCAGAATTCCGCAGAACTAATTAAGTCACTCCTTCCTTTTTTTCCCCTTAAGCATAGTGTACTCACCTTAATTATAGCATGTGTTTCATTTAATGGTAATTAATTTTTTGCATGTGTTTAATCTCTTAGGAAACCAAAGGTTCAAAGCCCCAGCTTCATATTGGAATCATTTGGCAAGTTTTTAAAGTACCATTGCCTAAAATAATATAAAAACAGAGAGGAAGACAAATCGTAAGAGACTATTAAATACAGAGAACAAACTGAGGGTTGCTGGCAGGGTGTAGGATGGGGGGGATGGGGGGATGGGTGATGGTCATTAAGGAGGGCACCTACTGGGTTGAGCACTGGGGGTTATATATAAGTGATGAATCATGAAATTCTATTCCTGAAATCATTATTACACTATATGTTAACTAACTTGGATTTAGGAAGGAAGGAAGGAAGGAAGGAAGGAAGGAAGGAAGGAAGGAAGAAGGAAGGAAGGAAGGAAAGAGAGAAAGGAAGGAAGGAAGGAAGGAAGGAAGGAAGGAAGGAAGGAAGGAAGGAAGACTTAAGACCTATCCCAGAACCAGAATCCCTGGGTATGGCCTGGACATCACTATTCTTTTTCTTGAAGTTCCCCAGATGATTCTGATGTGCAGCCACTGTCTGAAACCACTGCAAAAGACTGTGAGCTGCTCAAGAGTAGGGTCCATGCCAGTTTCATTTTTGTGGACCTCTCCTCACTGTTCCTCACTCTTCTTCCCTTCCCCTATCCTCACAGCTCAAAGGATGCCTGACTTACAGCAGGAGCTCAACTAAGAGCTGTGAATTAATGACCACCTGCTCATTGTTGACTCATTGATTGGGATTTTTGAAACAAGGGTTCAGTTACCACTTCTCTCCCCTAGCACAGGCCTGGAGTAGGGGAAGTTTGCAGAGAGAGAGGTCCTATTGGTATGGAACCAGTAGGTGATCTCATGGCATACCACAAAATGACTCTCTGTAATGTTCTTCATTCCCAAGACTTGTGTCTTTAATGCTTTGAACAGCAAGGGGGCTGAAATAGCCCTTTTGGGGCCTCCAGAGCTATATATGTAAAACATATTTGAATATCTCTTCCTCTATCCAGTGGGCATGCTAGATACTAGCCATTTGGGGAAGGGTGTTAGAGAAGACTGGGCTTCCTCATAAGGTCTCTCCTCCTGCATTTGGTTCTCTGGATTCAGTGAGAGTGTCTTTGGGCCTTTGGAATCTGTTCAGTTCCCAGGTAGACTTAGGTAACAAGTAGTAATGCTATTTGATGCAGTGTTCCCTGCGTGTGCAAGCAGCTGGCTGCATCGGTCTCTGCCTGCACCACAGGACTTAAATGTCAGACTTCCCAAAGGTAAGTCAGAAATGTGCCGTAGACTGCATCTGATATTTACAGTTCTTTCCAGCAAAGGTGAGCCGACTTTTGTTGCAGATGTTCTCCATTGCAAATTAGAAGGGTTTTTCTTTTTCATCTGTACATATGCCTTGAATATTTTCACTTTCCATACTTGCATTTGATTTTGTGAAAGTCCACAGATGCATTCGGACACATAGTGGCCCTTACCCGTGGCTACTAAAAACAGTAATTAGAGAAAGTGAGAGGTTGGTTAAGAGAAGGCTATTAATTATTTATTAATTATTTAAATTCATTGATTTAAATCTACTCAGCTTATTATTTATTTATTCAAATCGTTTCAAAATGCAAATGAATAAATAAATACATAAAGTCTTTCAGACATAAAAATTAGATAGCTCTTCCAGTACTGTTTCAGGGGGTGTCTTTTCAGAACTCAAGCTAAGGGAGGCCAAAAGCTGTAATTGCACTTTCTACACCATCCCAGAGCCCCCCTTTTCCTCCTCTTGTCTCTTTTCCATAACCATTCCCTTCTCTTCTGTTCTCTCTTTACTTCACACCAATAGTACTAGTAGCATTTCAGGACCTTACACAAAAAGGAATCATGCTCAAAGTCCCAAAGGATTGTTCACCTTGCCAGAATAGAGAAGGTTCGTATGTCTCCTCATCTTGAGTACACCTTTCAGTTGTACAGGCCACAGACCCTTCCCCTTAACTTCCCCTAGCCAGACAGGATGTAAAGATTTCTCAGTGTAAGAAATATTAGACCAAGGGGTGCCTGGGTGGCTCAGTCGGTTGAGTGTCCGACTTCGGCCCAGGTCACGATCCTGTGCTTCGTGGGTCCGAGTCCCACATCGGGCTCTGTGCTGACCGGCTCAGAACCTGGAGGCTGCTTCAGATTCTGTGTCTCCAGCTCTCTGCCCCTCCCCCACTCTGTCTCTGTCTCCCCCAAATAAATAAACATTAAACAAAAATTTTAAAAAGAAAAAAGAAATATTAGGCCAAATCCTGCTGTATGAACAAGGTCCTCTTTGATAAGCGATACCTTGTGGAGATAGACTCCTGCATGAAAAAGTTAGTGTATCTGCCAAAGGCTAAGTTTATGTCCAGTACTATATCCAATCCAAGTGTGGCAGGCAAAAAAAACACAACGATTCTAAAATTTGATCATAGCCTTTAGAAAAAGCAGCACTTGGGGCGCCTGGGTGGCGCAGTCGGTTAAGCGTCCGACTTCAGCCAGGTCACGATCTCGCGGTCCGGGAGTTCAAGCCCCGCGTCAGGCTCTGGGCTGATGGCTCAGAGCCTGGAGGCTGCTTCAGATTCTGTGTCTTCCTCTCTCTCTGTCCCTCCCCCGTTCATGCTCTGTCTCTCTCTGTCCCAAAAATAAATAAAAAACGTTGAAAAAAAAATTAAAAAAAAAAAAAAAAAAAGAAAAAGCAGCACTTATCTGCATGTGTATTCAAATAACAACAGTCTGAAATCTGGCTTTTTCACATGTATCACTATAGATCCTATCACAGGGGTGTGGCTATGGCCCAAGTCCGACTTCTCTTGCAGCATAGCCGTCTTTGTTTTTAGTTGAAGTGTAGTTGACATACGATGTTACATTTGTTTCAGGTGCACGACTTGGCGATCTGATGGTTCTTTATATTGTGCTATGTTCACCACAGGTTTAGCTACCATACATCACTATACAACACTAATACAATACCCTGACTATACTTCCTCTGCTGTACCTTTCATCCCCAGGATTTATTCATTCCATAACTGGAAGCCTGTATCTTTGACTTCTCTACACCCATTTTGCCTATCCAGTCACCTCCCTGTCCTCTGGCGATCACCACTTTGTTCTCTGTATTTATGGATCTGTTTCTGTTTTCTTGTTGTTTTGTTTTGTTTTGTTTTGTTTTGTATTCCACATATGAGTGAAATCATACAGGATTTGTCTTTCTCTGATTTATTTCACTTAGAATTATACCCTCTAGTTCCATCCACGTTGTCACAAATGGCACAATCTTATCCTTCTATGGCTGCATAATATTCCTGTGTGTGTGTGTGTGTGTGTGTGTGTGTGTGTGTGTGTGACATCTTCCTTATCTATTCATATATCAACGGACACCTCCGTGGCTTCCGTATCTTGGTTATTGTAAATAGTGCTGCAGTAAACATAAGGGGTCTGTATATCTTTTCAAATTAGGCTTATTTTTATTTTTCTTTGACTTGAAAATTTGTTTTAGCCTAAGAAAATTCCCTTTTAAAAGGTGAATGTGATCATTGCCTCATGGAGATTATTTATCATTGAATTCAGAATACTGCCACAGAATGATTTTTGCAGATATCCAATTTGTAAATAAATGCTGCAATGAATTATAGAGTAATGCATTAGCCCTGGATAACTGAAGTGCTTAAAACAACGTTTAAAAACCTGGTTAAACATTTCTATGAGAAAAACTACTATATACATTTCTTAAAATTGTTCTGCTTAGTTTAAATGTGGTTTAAAATGGTGCTGGGGGAGAAGATGTGGCCCTTAGGTATTGTCATAAAGAATCAAAAGCAGCTTATTAGAAAAGAGACAGAAATGGAAATGTGATATTCATCAGGGGAAATGAGGGTATGATTAAATAAATGGAATCAGCCCCCATGTTAGAAAATGCTTTAGTGAGGAAGTCATGCCCGAGGCCTCTTTTGGTCTTCTGAAAGAATGAGAGGCTGGGCCGGGTGCACTGAGCCTGAGCTGTGGTGAGAGTAGAGTGAGCCTCAGGTCAGGTTGAGCCTCCTGGAAGCCCAGCTGAATTAGAATCTTCATTCAATTCCTGAAAGGATCTGAGAGTCACAGCCTGGCCTCTCACATGGAGTTCTGCCTCTAGCTAGTCCTGGGCAGGCAGGTCCTAGGGGAGGCACAAGGTTTCTCCTTGCCCTTGATACATCTGCAGCTTGTGTAGGGAGATCTTGCTTGCTCTGTGTCTTTGGAATTAAAATATGCGATAGCCCGTATCTCCTCCTGTCAAATATGCATTACATGAATACAAACTTTAAGTAAAAAAAAAAAAAATGTTAGAAAGGTTAAGTGTTTTAATGGAAAGCACACCAGCCTAAAAGTGCTTTCAGATTCTGAAGTGCGCACAGATCTGTGGGAATCGTGTTCAGATGTAGCTTCTGACTTCTGTAGGGGTGGAGTGGAGCCTTAAGAGTCAACATTTCTAGCATGTGCCTCCAGGGTGCCGGTGCTGTTGGTTCAGAGGTCATACTCTGAGGAGCAAGGATCTAGAAGATTTGATTTCAGGTACTGGCTTCTCACGGCGTCAGTTTTCCCATCCGTAAGATAAGGGACCTCTGAACTCTGGCCATTAGTAGCATCATGAAGTGTGGAGAGCAGGAGGCTGATTTGTGTCAAAAGCATATCCCTGCTCTGCGTTTTCAGAGAATCCTCATCATCATACAGGGAAGACAAAATAGAAATATGAAAACAAGCCAGGAAATACACTTTGGATTCTGACGATCCCAGAGTGTTTCCAGTTTTATTCACTTCGTGCCCTTGCTAACATTCAAAGGTTTGGCTTATAATTAGGTCGTAAAATCTACAAATACATCTTCTAATTGTGCTGTTTGTCTCCAGTAAGCTACTGGAGAGGCTGAATCCTGTCCATGGCCTACCAGAGGGACAGTCTAATTACCAATAATATGCAACGTATGATCAAAAGATTGTTATCTTTAGATCTGAAACATTTTCTTTCTTTAATATTTTAAATGTTTGGGGCGCCTGGGTGGCGCAGTCGGTTAAGCGTCCAACTTCAGCCAGGTCACGATCTCGCGGTCCGGGAGTTCGAGCCCCGCGTCGGGCTCTGGGCTGATGGCTCAGAGCCTGGAGCCTGTTTCCGATTCTGTGTCTCCCTCTCTCTCTGCCCCTCCCCCGTTCAAGCTCTGTCTCTCTCTGTCCCAAAAATAAATAAACGTTGAAAAAAAAAATTAAAAAAAAAAATTTTAAATGTTTATGTATTTTTGAGAGAGAGACACACACACAGTGTAAGCGGGGGAGGGGCAGACACACACACACACACACACACACACACACGCACACACACACACACACACACAGAATCCCAAGTAGGCTCCAGGCTCCAGGCTCCAAGCTGTCAGCACAGAGCCCCATGCAGGGCCCAAACTCACCAGCCGTGAGATCATGAGCTGAGCTGAAGTCGGAACCTTAACAGACTGAGCCACCCAGGCGCCCCTAGATGTGAAACATATTTTTAGCCAGAATAGAAGTGAAGATACAACTTGACACTACATTTCATTTTGCTAAACCTATCAGTTGTGGAGGAATTTAATGCCATCTTGAAATCTTTCTTATCCTTCAGAATCCTCCCAAATATTCTGTTCTCAGTGAACCCTTCCCAGATGCCACAGTCAGAATTAGTAGCCACCTCTCGTCCCCCTGCCCCAGTTACGCCTCCACTGGAGCACACACTTCATGGCTGGGCTCATTCTGTTATGTGCCTGATGTCTCCCTCACTGAACTAGGAGCTCCTTAAGCCATCTGGATGGAATAGAAAGAGTTCAGCGACGTGGAACCCAGGTCCCTGAGGGTGCACTTCAGCACTGTTTTGTCCTGGTCATATGTCCCCAGGAAGCCATGGAAGGTTTTGGCCTGGATGCTCCACTCATCAGTGGCCACGATCAGATGGGGTTGTTGGGAGGGTTGTGTAACTGTCTGCCTCTTTTCCTGGCTCCAAGTAGGCATCAGATAAATGTTTGCTAAGTTTTTCTTTTGTAAGTTCAGGTATCAGGACTTATAAATCCTTATATTTCTAGCACTTCAGGAAAAATCAGGCATAGTGGGCGCTCAATAAGTTCTTTAAAATTGAATTTAATATTCTTTCTTTTAAGGAGATTGAGGCATATTTATTTTAGGCATAGAAAAAATACAAGACAGAAAAATAACTGTTTGATTTTCCCCTAGTAGTTATAGTGAGTGCTTTTCTGAAATATATTAAATGTATCTTGAGGTATAGTTATTAAATTTCTGACAGAGATTTATTTCTGGTTTGCTAAGTTTGGAAATCCCAAACACAAGAGAAAAGATAAATATTATGCAGGAACAAAAAAATGTTCCTGAAGGCTATCCATTTTTCTATATTTATAGGTATAAACTTTCTGGAAGAAGAAAAACTGATAATAGTTACCTCTGGGAAGAAGGTCAAGAGCAGGAGAGAATATACAATATATAATATATAAAACAATATAGAAAATATATGTAATATAAAATAATATAGTATATAAAATATATATTATATATGTTATATAAAATAAAAAATATATTATATTTTATTATATAAAATATAATTTATTATTTAAAATATATATTTTATTTTAAAATTGCATAAAATTATATTATGTAAAATATATTTAAATTATTATATAAAATATTATGTAAATATATTATATAAAATATAAATATATTTTATAATACAAAATATAAATAGTATATATATTATATATTTTTATAAATAAGGAAAGAGGAATTGAAGGATGGGCCATTTTTATTTTACTCTTTTATATATTAAAATCTCTAATGAGTATTATTTTGGGGTTGCTTAAGTACACAGTGCTAACGATAAATGAGGGTGTTCTGCCCCTTGTCAAATCACTGAGCTGTCTCCATTCCAGAAGTCAAGGGCAAGCCCAGCTCATGCAGCCTTTACTGTACCTGAGCTTTAAGAAGCTCCCATGGTGGGGCCGTGTTCTCATACTACTGCCAGGTGGGAAAATCTAGCAACGAGTTATGAGTCCTTAAAGTGCTGGAATCATGACTTCATAAATCTGTGGTCTGGCTTAGTGAAGATGAGGCAACAGGTGACCAACTTAAGAATAAGGAGTTACCCTCCTTTGAAACACTGCATGTCATTTTTAGCAAGAACACTAGATTTTCATTTTTCCTTGGCACCACTGAGCTATTTTCAGCATTGACCCCCTTACCTCCCATCAATGGCTGGGGACATGCCCATTTGGAATGTCAGAGAACAAGGGGTGCACCCCTTGTCATATGCTTGGGAAGAATGAGGCAGCATTTGCCCCTCGCTCCTGTCTATCATACTCTGCTACCCTGGACTTAACTCTAATTCTGTGAGTTAAGGAGAAGACACCTCAGAGACATGTGAAATAGTGCTTTCAGTTCTAGATGGTACCCCCACAGAGGGGCCTGGACGAACTGTGATGTTTTCACAGGAGGGCAGCCAGGATTGTTAAAGGAGTCGTTAACAACATTACACAAAGAACTGCTGATGGGCTGGGACGTAGTCACTAACTTTTCGATGTTCAAATCATTAACTTCTCTGTGCCAGTGACTGGGTTCCGCAGTATTAACCTCAAAGGATTGTTGTGAGGAGTAAATACATTAATTCATGCACTTAGAGCTGGTAAGGGTTCAGCAATTGCTGGTGACCAGTTTTTGTCTTTGGGCTGGGACTACAAGAAAGACTGCCACATCTTTAGGCTGCAGCAGCCATAGGGCCCTCCTGATCTATGGGAGCTCACCTTCTGGTCTGTAGGCATTTTTAAAGAAACAGGTATTATGAAAAGCTTTGCTACTGATTATTCTTCTGAGAGGCATGAGTAGCCAACTTGAGCCTCTTATGCTATAAATAAGAGATTGCTTCATATGCATTTCCCTAGGTGAATCTGTCTCCTTTGGGAATTCCTTTGCCTTGTGCTGATACAGTGTTTAAACTGTCTGGTGACCATGCACTGGGCTTCATGATTTGAGTATCTTTTTTTTTTTTTTTTTTTTGAGAAGGATGATCTCTGTATCGTTAGCCCCGTAGTAAAGGGAAAAACATGTCATTCCCACCAAGGCAGAGGATGACCACTCACCCATTTGCAGTATCCCTGTCTAAATGAAAATGGCTTTTGTTTTGTCTTCCTGCACATTTGTTCCAAAATTTGCCATCCATTGTAGCTGCTCATACTCAGCTATCTGCAAAGCAGCATCCATAGGTCATTGATGTCAAGGTCATCAGCCTTTACCAGATGTTCTCCTTCTGGGTCTCATATTGATCCATTAGCTGTGTATTAAGCAAATGAATTCAGGGTGAGTTTTTAAATAGGATATTTCCCAAACTAATCTGAAGCAATAAATTGTGTTTTTTTAACTTGTTACTTTAATGCTGCTGAGTATCTTGAATGTGCCTTTGAAAAGGAACTGTTCAAGGGGTGGTTTGGTGAAGTGGGGGAAAAGCAGAAAAGGTTGTGAGATGTTGTAGCAGCTTTTTTTTAAAATTTTTTTAACGTTTATTTATTTTTGAGACAGAGAGAGACAGAGCATGAACGAGGGAGGGTCAGAAAGAGGGAGACACAGACTCTGAAACAGGCTCCAGGCTCTAAGCTGTCAGCACAGAGCCTGAAGCAGGGCTCGAACTCACAGTCTGTGAGATCATGACCTGAGCCGAAGTCGGCCACTTAACCGACTGAGCCACCCAGGCACCCCTGTAGCAGCTTTTTATTTTTTTTTTTAAATTTTTTTTTCAACATTTATTTATTTTTGGGACAGAGAGAGACAGAGCATGAACGGGGGAGGGGCAGAGAGAGAGGGAGACACAGAATCGGAAACAGGCTCCAGGCTCTGAGCCATCAGCCCAGAGCCCGACGCGGGGCTCGAACTCACGGACCGCGAGATCGTGACCTGGCTGAAGTCGGACGCTTAACCGACTGCGCCACCCAGGCGCCCCTGTAGCAGCTTTTTAAATGCCACATCTAGATAGAACAGACTTTCATTTATTAACTATGTCGTTTCCCCCTAGACATTGGCACACCCTTTTAGAAACTTCCCTGAAGTAACTTTTCCATACCTCATATTATTTCATCCTGAGAAAGATTCAGGACAGGGCTTCTGGGGGCCTGTTTTTTTAGAAGAAGCAAGTGAATTAGAAAATTCACATGTGTATTCACAATGACACCAAGAGGGACATCGATATAACTCTTGATTTTGCATCTGTTTCCACTATGGAAGTAAAGCCAACCATAATAAGTTTAACAGTTCCCAAACTACAACAGTTGTTTTTCTTCTCCTTAGACTCCTTAAGCTTCCGATCCAAGAGAATATTTTCTCTTATGAGCAAAGTTTGAGACTATTTTAAGATTAATTCTTATAATCTCTAAACCTACCTTCCCCAGGAAGGGCCAGGATGTTCAGGGGAAATCAGAGAGAAAGACACATGGAATCCTCTAGAGAGTCCATAAGAGTCTGGCCTTGGTCCATTCATCTGCTAAAGGCAGAGATTTGAAGCAGGCTGAGGGACCCATTTGATCAGGGACCCCTTGACTCAGTCTCCCATCTTGACCTTGTCATGGTGCGAAGCTGGGCATT
Organism: Prionailurus bengalensis; assembly: GCF_016509475.1. Lineage (NCBI taxonomy): Eukaryota > Metazoa > Chordata > Mammalia > Carnivora > Felidae > Prionailurus > Prionailurus bengalensis. The sequence goes on from NC_057343.1 coordinate 141,118,641, forward strand.
TGGACCAAAGGTGACATGCCTGAGAGTCAAACTCCAGGATTGTTCTGGGCGGAGCCTCCTTGTGCCTGTGCACTATGTACCCGTTATCACGAGGTTGGTGAGAACATTGCAGTTTTGTCTTTTGCCTTTGTCATTGATCATGACAGCTAAAGGTAGCCCACAGAGAGCTTACTTTCCGACTTGAAAGATGATTTGTGTATCCTGAAGGATATATATATATATATATATTTATTTTGAGAGAGAGAGATAGAGAGATAGAGAGCAAGGAGGGGAGGGGCAGAGAGAGAGAGAGAGAGATTGAGAGAGAGAGAGAGAGAGAGAGAGAGAATGAGAGAGAATCCCAAGCAGGCCCTGCACTATCAGTGAGGAACCTGACACAGGGTTCAATCCCATGAACAATGAGATCATGACCTGAGCCAAAATCAGGAGTTAGGCACTTAACCGACTGACCCACCCAGGCACCCCTGAAGGATATATTTTTTAAAGGAAATTTTTCCCATACAAATGCTGAAATGTATTTTGTCTTTTGTTCATTTGCTCTTACATGTGTCATTTGCTCCCAATCTCTGACATGTTTCTTTGTTTTCTGTGTGTTGCAGGCAGCATAGTGTACCTCGGGATGATGGCAGGGGCTTTCTTCTGGGGAGGACTGGCAGACAAAGTGGGGAGGAAGCAGTCTCTTTTGATCTGCATGTCTATCAACGGATTTTTTGCCTTCCTTTCATCCTTTGTCCAAGGTTATGGATTTTTTCTCTTCTGTCGCTTACTTTCTGGATTCGGGTAAGGTTTTTTCCTTCATATTTTATAGCAATATGTTTGTTCTTCATAATTGTGTATGTTTTCCACTCTAGAGGACCTCATTACTGAAAAATTATCTCTTAAGAACTGCAGTATTGGTTCTTAGAAATATAATTATCGACCCGTAAGTACAGGAGAGAAGAGAGAATACATCTATGTTCTAGTGGCTGATTCTTTTAGTATTTTACTTCCAGGAAATGGTTTTACTTTAAGTGGAATCTATGTCAGAATGCATTCATAAGTGCTTTTTCTTCTGAAAATTTAATTTAAGCAAGAAATAGCTAAGGTCCTACCTATTATGAGCTAGTTAAAGGTTCACACCATTCAGGCTTGCTCTTAAATCCAGTATGAGTGTGTCTCATGCAAATGTTATTTTATTGATCTATGCTAACAACGTATTTAACTTGGTAGGAAGCCTTACTTCTTGAGATGTAATACATTCTTTTTATAAGTTCCTGATTTTTACTGAATTAACAGAAGTTGTGTTGTTAGCCAAGTCCAATGGCATAGTACCATAGCTCCCCCTTCTCCATGGGGGGTACGTTCCAAAATCCCCAGGTGATGCCTGAAACTGCCGATAGTACTGAACCCTGTATGTGCTAGGTTATTTTTTTATGTATGTATGTATGTATGTATGTGTATGTGTATGTGTATATATATATGTGTGTGTGTGTGTGTATATATATATATATATATATATATATATATATATAGTAAAGTTTAACTTACCAATTAGGCACAGTAAGAGATTAACAACAATACTGATAAAAATAGAACAGTTATAACAATATACTGTAATGAAAGTTATGTGAATATACTCTCTGAAAATATCCTATTGTACCGTACTCTCTCCTCTTCTTGTGATGATGTGAGATGATAAAATGCTCACATGATGAGATGAGGTGAGGTGAATGATGTAGCCATTGTGATGTAGTGTTAGGCTACTATTGACCTTCTGATGATGAGTCAGAAGGAAGATTGTCTGCTTCTGGACTGCAGTTGACCACGAGGAACTGATAGCACAAGTAACTGAAACTGGGGAAAGTGAAATTGCAGATAATGGGGGACAGCTGTATAGCCAATGGTGGAGCCATTTTCTTTAAAGAGCTTGAAGCACTTGTTACTACCCTAAGTGAGTCCACAGCTTAGGAAAACCCAACAGCTTAATTAGGAGAGTCCAAGATACTCTGCTTCAACAAGGAAAATAATAGTAAAAATACAAAGTTTCTGTTTGAGAACTTTATTTTCGCTAGAGACGTTCTTTCTGAGGTATCTGTCACAAGATGAATCTATAGGAATAACATAAAATAAAAGTAAATAACTGAATAAAGGAAAGGAGACAGTCCTGGGTTATGAATTTGAGAAGCATATTAGTTGTGGTTGTTGGTGAGAGTGGTACCCATACAGGAAAACACAGTTTTGCCAGAAGAGGAGATCAAAGAACTACATCAGATCTTCCTTAATTACATAAAGTAGTGCTTTAAAATCACAGCTAAAATAAAGAGAAACATAAGGCATCAGAGGGAAAGACTGTATAACTGGTTACTTCAAGAGTTCAAAGATTTCCACATGTAGACTAATGCATCACTTTTATAACTCATTCAAAATATTTGACTTTTACATCAGTTTATGCCACAAGATGTGTGTGCATATTGAGATTGGTGGGTTATCCACAGATTTTTCTAATGTGCTCTTTCATCTTCTTATAGACCTTCATATGCTATGCTCTGCACACAGTGGGCACTTTGCAAATATGTGAGTAACTTGCCCAAATTTCAAGAGCTCTCCTTAGAGTGAAGACATTCCAGTAGATCATTGCAATAAACCAAGAAAATTGGAAAGTTTGGGGAAGTGTAAGAATATTTTTTCCTTGAGAAACAAATTATCAGAATCAATAATTTGCTTTTTAATGATAGAGCAAGGCCTTTCCTCAGCAGAGGGGACCCTTGGTGCTCAGAGCTCTGTATGATATTGGCGATACACAGGGCAACCTGGGGAGGTAATTTGGATCATGGATTCAAGGGGCTGCAGCAGACCTAATGCTGAGTGAGCTGGGGTACCTGAGGAAGAACAGGTGTTGTCTGGGGCTATTTGTTTAAAGGACCTTCTCGGGGTCCATAGGATAAGGCATTCTTGCCACCAGGAAAGGCTAAGTCTCCTTTCTACTTTTTCTTACCGATGTAATACCACAAGCCTTCCGCGAAAAGGCTAACACCTAAGTTCTGAACCTTCTAGTCCTTTCCATTTACAATCGTATCCAGGAAATTGCAGTGATATCCATGGACTCAAAAGTCCCCGACTGTGGTCAAATCATTATAGCAGTTTTAATTGCCAGTTCTGGATTATGACGTGGTCAACCCAATTGACTGCAGAGAAAAGGGCTATTATGGTGGTTGCAAAATACTCCAGGCTAATGGACTGCCTAGAAGTTAATTCAAGGGCAGTACAGAAGCAGACACTGCCTGGATATATTCAGGATATCATCCTCTTCCCTGTCGCAGACGAATCATTCCTCAGCCAGCAGTTCAGGGCTGCTGACTTCTAAATAACATAATCTACCTGGCAAAGCACAGTCTGTGTATTGCTAACTCAGCTAGGCTCCATAAATTGTGATACCAGAGGCTAACGCACTGTGCCTTCGCCAAGTTGGCACAGCGCTGGGAGTCCAGAAATCCAAGTTCACCACACCCTTGCCCTTTACTGGGACTTTAGGAGAGTCATTCAGGCTTTCCAGCCTGATTCTTCTTTTGTGAAAAGAGATGGAGATTCCCTAGGCTGGGGGGGGGGGGGGGGGGGGGGGGGGGGCGGGGAGCTGAAGGGGAAGTTCAGGTGCAAAACACCCAGAGTTTTGTGGGATACAGCTGCTGAGGGGACTGGAGAAATGAAGTTGTTAAGGAAAATGAAGAAAGTTATCTTTGTTCCTTGGCTGAATTTATGAGCCATGTCACCTACACACAACATGTGAGACTCTCTCTCTGTGATAGAGGGCTTTTCTCGGCATCTCTCAAGTTCCATCTGGACACCCTGATTCACACTCTCTGAATCTCTGGGCCAGTTCAGTCAAGGCTCTGCTTTCTCCAGAGATCTTGTTGTTTGTACTTAGTTAAGAGCTCCCGTCATCCCCATCTGATCTGAGTCCTAAACTGAGTAAAACTAGATGACCAAGGAAATAAGGTTTCAGAAGGTTGGTGTTTTTCTTTCATGAGCCTCTGATGCTCAGACCTGTCAATGCTCCATGTGTTTCCCAGGACTATGGCTCATGCCATCTTTTCTGCTATCAGAAGTTCTCCCAGAACCCTTAGAGCTCAGGGCATCAGAAAGACCAGGGCATCCTGAGACCAGCCCTTCCAGTGGCTCTCACTACAGAACCTGCAAATATTTGCTTTTCATGTGTTAATTTCTCTCCTCCTCCAGCTTGTAAATTCAAAGAGGATGGGGCCTGTCTGCTCAAGGCAAGGTGGGCATCTTACCTGTAAAGGACACCAGTCCCACCAGTGGTTAGACCTGTTGTATTGGCCACTTGATTGTGGTGTTGCCAGAAGTGAAATAGATAGGAAGCTTGCTATAGTCTTAGTTGGTCTGGATAAGCAGAAGAATTCTAGGTCAAGTGAATGAAAGCTTAACTTGAATCATAAAAGTCATGAGGCTCATGAGAGAATCATGGCCCATCAGTGAATTCCCTGACTTGAGCCAGTTTACAGACCCAGAATGCCTCAAATAAAGGGGAGATGGTCTCTTCAGGACATTAGTATACTACTGAAACCATGCACTGTTACTCTTTCACTCAGCCTTCCCCAAGAGACTTATGGCCTTTTGCCAGGGTTACACTGCTGAGGGGAAAGGAGATAATCAGACTTTGGGGGGAGGGGGCTTACTAGGCACTGGCTCTGAAGTGACACTAATTCCAGGAGATCCAAACTGTCACTGAGGTTCACCAGTCAGAGTAGGGGCTTATGGTGCTCGGGAGATCATGGAGCTGTAGCTCAGGTCCGTCTCAAAGCGGGACCCACGGTACCCACTGAATCCATCCTATGGTCATTTCCCAGTTCCAGAATGCATAATTGGAATAGACATCATCACTGAAAGAATCTCCACATTGGTCTAGCACCTGTCCACCAGTTCCACACACTAGGGATTGCAGAGGAGGAAGAGAATTCTGGGTCATAGGCAGAGCCTTCATTTTGCAGATTTTGGTTCAGTGATGGAACCAGGAAGACACAGCTAGGACTGAAGTTACAACTTAGTCCTTTTGAACTAGCAACTCTGTACATAAGTAAACTGCATTCTGAATCCAAGGTCAAGATACCTTCATGTTGATTTTATTGCAAATGCCACTGGTTGCCAGCTGCTCTGTCTTATTTCATTGCTGAAGCATCGACAGCACTGTGTTACATTCCTATCTCTGCAGATAAGGGAGACTGGGAAGGATTACTTCATTTAGCCTGAGGTCTACCTGAGTTTGTGGTTTTATTGCCTTTAAATGTGCTTTCCTCTTAATTTCCCACACCAAGTCATGAGTATATTTTGTTAGAAACATAAATATGTCCACCTGCTGTATTTTGTGTGACTTTAAATATTTATTCGGGGGGCGCCTGGGTGGCGCAGTCGGTTAAGCGTCCGACTTCAGCCAGGTCACGATCTCGCGGTCCGGGAGTTCGAGCCCCGCGTCGGGCTCTGGGCTGATGGCTCAGAGCCTGGAGCCTGTTTCTGATTCTGTGTCTTCCTCTCTCTCTGCCCCTCCCCCGTTCATGCTCTGTCTCTCTCTGTCCCAAAAATAAATAAACGTTGAAAAAAAAATTTAAATATTTATTTGGTACAAAGAATGATTTTCTAGCTGGAGACAACAGTGAGAATGAGGAATAGGGCATCACCAATTATTCATCTGTCTCTCACTTTCCTAAGTGAATCTCACAGCAGGGAATAGACGCTTCCCTCTCCTCTTTTGTTACAGAAAATTAGGAAGAGAGGAAATGGAGTTGACACCACTGATTCATTTTCATTTGCCCCAGAATTAAATTATTTGTCTGCAGTCACTGTTAATTATGGGAATTGTAATGCTTCAAATGCTGGGCAACATCAGAGTTGGGAGCTTCTCACCGAGGGCCTGGCATAAAGGTCAGGAGGAAAATATAGCAGCAACAGAATCAAAATGAAATTTCTGTGTGTCTGTGTATCAGAGTGAACAAATAGCCATTACTCCTTCTGCAAACGGAGCCTCACAAATGCATACCTCAGAGCTACTTTCAATATCCCTCTATTAACTGCATTAGAACCAGAATACCTTCGCTTTGTAGAAATGATCCCCACTAACTGGAATTCTTCAGTGTTTTATACTGAGCATCTCATTTATTCCCACAACATTTTTAATAAGTAGGTTTGCAAAAATATTATGCTTTTTTTTTTTTTTTTAATTAGAAGCTAGTGGCACAGATAGATTAAGCAGCTTCCAAATGTTCACTAGATCCTCAGGTCTTCTGAGTTTTAGTCTCATTCTGAACTGTATAAGGTTCTCCCCTTAAAGTAGTCTTTCTCTTAAGATACATTTTATTTCCTTCTCATATTTGAAAAATGCAGACTCATTTCAAAATTTGTGAAACTCTTAAAATGTGTTTTATCAAATGCCTGTATGTGCTTGCCCTACAAGAGATGCCTTGTTAAGTACTTATAATATTGACTCCCTTAAACCTCGTGGTGACCCTATGAAGAAGATACCCTTTATTCTACCCATTTTCTAGATAGGGAAATTGAGGCACAGAGAGGTTAAATAACCGTCCAAGGTCACATTGCAAGTTATGTAGTCGTACACAGGCAGTCTGCCTCCAGAATCCACGTTTATACCACCAGGCTGTGCTGTCTCGGATTCAATGAGAAGTGTCTCTGATTTCATATGACACAGTGCCCAGTACATGATAGACACTAAATAAACATTTTGAACAAATCAATTCAGAAAGGTTTCTGACCCAGAGAATCAGTACAGAGAACTGTGCTACTGTGAAAGATGAGGCAACAGATTAAATTACTTTTGATCCAAAAGTAATCACACACCTGGATTGTGAACAGTAAGTCATTGTTTTCTTAGGCCTGTGTTGTCCAACGGGCAGCATGTAACTACCAAGCACTTGAAATGCAGCCAGATTGAGATGTGCTGTAAATGCAAAATACATAACACTGGTTTCAAAGACTTAGCACATATAAAAGGGTGCAAATACCTCATTAATAATTTGTATATGGATTACATGTTAAAATGATAATATTTGAACGTATATTGAGTTAAATGAATGTATATTAAAACTAACTTCAGCTGATTTCCTCTTTGTCTTAATATCTTTTCTAGAAAATTTAAAGTTATATATGTGGCTCACATGATACTTCTTGCGGAAGGCACTATCTTAGACGATGGCTTATATGAGAATTTCCAACATAAAGGTTGACCTTTTGGACACTTATTTCCCAGTTGCTCTTTGGCAAAGGTTCTGTTGATCCCAAGAAAGATGTAACAGAGCAAAAGACCTTCCAGACTTACAATGTATAATTGTGAGAAATTAGCCATGTGTGCTCTTTTTTTCTTTAATTTTTTTTTAACGTTTATTTATTTTTGAGACAGGGAGAGACAGAGCATGAACAGGGGAGGGTCAGAGAGAGGGACACAGAATCTGAAGCAGGCTCCAGGCTCTGAGCTGTCAGCACAGAGCCCGACGCGGGGCTCGAACTCACTGACCGCGAGATCATGACCTGAGCCGAAGTCAGCCGCTTAACCGACTAAGCCACCCAGGCGCCCCCCCATATGTGCTCTTTAGAAAAGACTCTTGTCAGCTCCTTGAGGGCAGGGACTTGTGTTCTTCACACCTGTACCTCCAGCAACCGTGATGTGCTTCGCCCAGAGTCTGGCTGGAGGGGGTGGGGTGGAGGACAGGTAAAATGGTAGCTCGGGTTGAGGGTGAGTGGAGGAGTGGATGACTGGATGCACACAGCACATGACTGAAGTCCACGTGTTTTGTCGTCACTTCTTACAGATCATCGTAGTGTTCGTCACCACCTTTATTCATGACACTGTTTAGGTGGTCCTGGAATGCGTTCTTCCAGTTCTTTCCAGAACTAGATTAATTTTGTTTTTCAAGACAGCATTAGAATCCTGATCTACGGCTATCCCCCCCCCCCCCCCGGCATAGTATCTGTGCTGCCGTAGATGCTATAGGTTCGGGGTCTTAGGGGAGCAACCTGATTGCAAACGAGGGCTAAGAGAGTTGTACTGAAGCTGTTTTCTTAGAAACACATCTTTTATCCAAATTAGATATTTACATCTCAATATTTTTTAAAATAGTCAAGTTTTCTACCAGTTATTCTATCCATACTTTACATAATATTGAGAAAATAACAACTGCCCATATCAAAGAATATGAGTTTTTGTTTAAATCTGTGGCTTTGGAGAGTGGAAAACTAGAGGTACCCAAACCACACATCCTTTAGCACTGCCCCTGGGTATGGGAGATTCCCATTCTTGATTTGATGACTGGTTCGGTTACCAGTAAGTGTTCTCCTGTTTCTATCTTGAGTACTCGTAATGAACAGGTGCTTTCTAATTGATGCAGCAATCTCATTTTCTGTGTGAACCCAGCCCATTCAGAAACCATTAGATCTGTATTCTTTTCTCTAAGCCTCTGTAGTAGTCTGTTTGCTTTCATGAAAAGGAAGTCACTGAAAAGTCCTTCTTCAGGACTGCTGCTTTAATTGTTTATTTCTGGGTCCAATTCAATAAAGCATAATGAATTGGTTCTGAATTGCTGTGCAATTTGCCTGGCAGTTCAGTGTCGTTGATTTTCATTTTTTTTGTTGATTCTGAGTGAGGATTAAAAGGATATTTTCATGCAACTTTCTTGTAATTGTACAGACTATACCCAGTATAGACTTCACCATGCAGTATTCTTTTTATAAGCCCATAATACCCATCTTAGTAAAAGCTGTCAGAGTCAGCTCGGGTAGACTTCGCCCTCTGCGTATTATCAGTATGGAGCATGTGACTTTACAGTGCATATTAAACTTCCTCCTGAATTCTGTCCTCACCTAATGCCCCATTTCCCAGTGGAAATGGAAGATGAAAGATTGAGGTGAAGGACCATTTGACAATCACATGGTGAAATAAGTTAGAATGAAATTATTCTTTGTTACATGCTTACTGGGGAATTAGAGCAGAACAGAATTACTCAATAGAATCCCTCCTCAGGACAAGAACTCATCAGACATTCCATAATTTTTCCTCTAAACTGTCATATTTCAAGCCATTTTAAGTACAATTACTCTTTTTATCCATAGCCTCCCTCTTTTATTGCAAAACCCTGAACTCTTCCCTATCTTTGCCTCCGTAGCCAGCCTAAGCCAGTATGATGAGATACAGGGACCAACATAATCTACCATAGCTGCCGTCTGAACTGGACTAGTATGAGGTAAGGCTGTGAAATTTGCAGCCTTAAGATCATCAGGCTTCTCAGTTTCTCAGTGAAGTTTGTGCAGACATTCATATTTGGCATTCTCTTTCATCCTGCTGTGCTAAACTGACTTAACTTATGTGTCTCATATTCCCAACAGAGGAGATATTTTGTCTGTAAAGCTGACACACCCTTTGCCGTATACAATATCCCGCTCATGAATTTGCCTTAGATTATTGAGGAAAATAAATATGTTTCATGATATTCACAAGATGCCTGGTATTGAGTCATATGTGGACGTTTTGAGGTGGGGTGCGTGTGTATGTGTGTATGTGTATGTGTGTGTGTGTGTACGCTCACAGATGTGGGCACACATGCATGTAGAATGGGGTTGGAGAGTGGTCCCAACTTATTCTAGAATGTGTTTTAACACAGTTTTGTTTAGCTTCTTTATACTTCTTTTTTTTTTTTTTTAATTTTTAAGTGTTTATTTTTGAGATAGAGACAGAGACAGAGCGCAAATGGGGGAAGGGCAGAGAGAGAGAGGGAGACACAGAATCCAAAGCAGGCTCCAGGCTCCAAGCTGTCAACACAGAGCCCCACGCGGGGCTAGAACCCAAGAACCATGAGATCATGACCCGAGCCAAAGTTGGATGCCTAGCTGACTGAGCCACCCAGGTGCTCCAGTTTCTTTATATTTCTATAATTAAAGTTGTAAAAACCCAACATTAATTACTATTTCTTAAGAATAACTCCAACTCTGGGGCGCCTGGGTGGCTCAGTTGGTTAAGCATCCGACTTCGGCTCAGGTCATGATCTCGTGGTCCGTGAGTTCGAGCCCCGTGTCGGGCTCTGTGCTGACAGCTCGGAGCCTGGAGCCTGTTTCGGAATCTCTGTCTCCCTCTCTCTCTGACCCTCTCCCGTTCATGCTCTGTCTCTCTCTGTCTCAAAAATAAATAAACATTAAAAAAAAATTAAAAAAAAAATAATAACTCCAACTCTGAAATTCCAAATATCAACTCTTTCAGCTGTGTCAATTCAATTTTGTTTTAATCTGGCTAATATTCCACCTATATAGAGTGTGGATTTCAATTATTATTCCCTCTAAGCCTCCTATTACCAAATAGAATTAAGATTTGACCCTTTTTGACAGCTAATAAAATAGATTCAATATCTGATCCTGAGAAAAAGTCTTTATAAACCATCTTGATCTGATTGCTTCATTTATGTAAACATGCCATCAAATATGAATTTGAGAAAACTTCAACAGTAGTTAATTGACCATTATATAATGAACAATAAAAAGGGGGCATCTGGGTGACTCAGTTGGTTGAACGTCTGACTCTTAATTTCAGCTCAGGTCATCATCTCACAGTTCGTGGGATTGAGCCATGGATCAGGCTCAGCACTGACAAGCACGGAGCATGCTTGGGATTCTCTCTGCCCCTCCCCTGCTCATGCTTACGTGCTCAAGTGTGCACATGCTGTCTGTCTCTGTCTCTCTCTCAAAAAAAAAAAAAAAAGGTCTCCATGCTAACTGGATTTAGAAACGTATTGCACATCAGATAATGTAAAAGATAACCATTTCATGCCTTATCTTATGGATTTTTAGTATAAAACAAGTTATCATTTCATTAAATCCCCATTACAAGAGTTTCTCAACCTCAACACTATTAATATTTTGGAATGGATAATTCTTTGTTGTGAATAACTGGCTTGTGTATTTTAGGATTCTTAGCAGCATCCCTGGCCTCTACTTACTATATGCCAATAGCACCTCCTGAGTTGTGAACAACTAGAAATGTATCCAGACATTGCCGAATGTCTGTTGAGAGACTGGTGAACACAACCAACTGTATTTAACAGCAGCTGATACATGGGAATTTGAGAACTTCCATTTAAATATTTGTTATCTTCTCATATATTCTCAGAAATTGTATCCTAATACAATAAAACAATTAAAGAAATACATTAGCCCCTCACACAAAATATTGAACTATTGATACAGAGTAATAATGAAAAATTTTCTTTCTTTTCTTTCTTTCTTTATTTTTTTTTACTTATAAAAAAGGAAGGGGGACAGCTTTTTCTTATCTTCAACACTTCCAGGAACAAAATCATATTGTAAGACATGAACACTTGTGCTTTCTCTCTTACCTAAACTTGTATTGTTGTTGGTAATTCTAGCATTCTGCAGCACTTTCCTGAAAGGTACCAAGGTATTTTAGAAGCTCCCAGAGTGCCCAAGAGGATCGCACAGTGTCTTATGCCCAGAGGTTCCAAGCGACTCTTTTCACCAGGGGACCTGGTCAAGAGGTGACCATGGAAATTCAGATATGCAGTAATTTCAGGAGCTCTGTGGGGACTTTATTGCTATCAGAACTTCCATCCCAGCACCCACGACTTCTCTTATGGTTGTACTGACCCAAAACATAAGATGTATCTTTTAATTCATGGGAGATGTTTAGGTCATCAGAACAAGTTTCTCCAGAAGGTTTGGAGTGGCACCTCCATCAGCAGAGAGGCTTCATGAAATACAGGTCTTCTGAGGAACACTTAGTGCGTGTCCAGTGGGCCAGGTAATGGGGATTCAAAGATGAATGGAATGTAGTCCTCACCTTCAAGGAACCTTCACTCTGATGTGAATAATGTTTAAAACCTCTGATGGAGTATGAAATACGAGTAATAGTTAACATTACCACATGCTCTAATGGGGTTTTTTTTCTGCTTAAAGAACATGATAGTGACACAAGGAGTGATATTTTCCCTAAAATGGATGATCAGCCCACAGTAGGAAGTGTGAATGCTTGAATTGTTTTGTAGGTCTCTGAATCTGAAGAACTTTGCAAAGGATTTGAATAGACTCCCTCTCTCATTCCTCAGACTCATCTATCTATTGATATTAGAGTTCCTTGCAGTCTGCTTTGTATACAGATATTGAGAGACATCCATGCAAAAATAACCACCTTAAAAAGAGACATTGAATCAAAAGCACCTGGATTGCTCATGTGCCCCTAAAAGTTGGTATTCTCTTATGCAACAGTAATTTGTTTAAAACTAACAGGCAAGTTTACTGTTTTCCGCTTGCCATTTTAGTCACCCTGGAGTACATTTATCTTGGTTCAGAGTGGCCTGGCATATCTTAACATTCAGTTGTTCCTTCATGAAATGTGAGTTATAGCTCTTCCATATGGAATGTCCAGAATCCTGATGAAACATTAATTAGGATGTGAAAAGTCAATAAAAACCGAGACTCTTTATGCATTGCAAAGTGAAGGCATAGATTAGGGGCCTGGGACTTTATGGTGCAGAGAAACGGATCCTTCACATCAAATTTAAAAGGAGTAGTGTTAAGTGATTGATGACGCGGCCATTTTATTTCCTACTGAAACTGTGTGTTATAATGAAACCACTTTAAATCTGTTCAGAAACTTTGTTGAATTTTTAAAATTCAGAGAAGCCTCCCTGAGAAAGTGATTATTAAATTGAATCTTCAAATAAGTAGTCCCCAAAAAGTAATATAGTCCAGGCAGGAGCAACAGCCTGTGGAAGGCAAGGAAGTAGGGGGGAAATCTAGCAACTTCTGGATACTTCAGAATACATTTCTTTTTTTGCATAGAAACATTCTTTTATTTATTCATTAATTTGTTTTTCATCCTTTTGATTTTTTTTAAATGAGAATGTTAATTATAAAAGCAGTTCATGCTCTTTTTTTAAAAAAAAAAAGTATTTCAGGTAATGAAGTGTTTAAAATAGAAAGTGGAAGTCCACCATTCAACAACTTCCCTGCTTCCAGCATCGAATTTATTTTTCATTTTTTTGATTTAAATTTTGGTTAGTTAACATACAGTGCAATATTGGTTTTAAGAGTAGAATTCAGTGATCCATCACTTACATATAACACCCAGTGCTCATCACAATAAATGCCTCCTTAGTTCCCATCACCCATCTAGCCCATCCCCCACCCACTTCCCTCCATCAACCCTCAGTTTGTTCTCTATCATTAAGAGTCTCCTGTGGTTTATTTCCCTGTCTTCTCTTCCCCCTCCTTCCCATGTGCTTATCTGTTTTGTTTCTTAAATTCTGCACGTGAGTGAAATCGTGGTATTTTTCTTTCTCTGATGGACTTATTTCGCTTAGCATAATACATTCTAGCTCCATCCATATCATAGCAATGGCAAGATTTCATTCTTTTGGATGTCTGAGTAATATTCCTTTGTAAATACATACCACCCTCGTCTTTATCCATCCATCAGTCGAAGGACATTCAGGCTCTGTCTATAGTTTGGCTATTGTTGACAATGCTGCTGTAAACACTGGGGTGCAGATTCAAATACCCCTTTGAATCTGTATTTTTGTATCCTTTGGGTAAATACATAATAGTACAATTGCTGGATCACAGGGTAGTTCTGTTTAAGCTAGTGATTTTTAAACCATTTGAATAAGAGTTCCCACTAAGAAACACATTGCAGCCCATTATACACTTATATACATATATATTTATTTTATGTATATCAATGTATGTGTAGACACACACACACATATATATATGCATAAATGTATATACATTCTACATCATAAACATGTTCATAATGAAGAAAAAATTTCATGAAATGATGCTTATCCTTATTACTTGAGTTGCCCTGAACTATTTTCATCTCTATTGTAATTTTTAAATGTTAGTAGCTTATAGCTACTGAGGTAATTCTGTAGCCCACAGACTGAAAAGCACTGACCTGAGTGGTCTGCCCATATCTAACAGTAGATAACTTCCACGTCACTTTAAGCAGGGACAAATGCATGAAGCAGTGCCATATTTTGACCTACTGTTTGATGCAGAATGACATTATGAATCTTGCGATTTGTTTGGTACATCCAGTTTGCTACAGATAAGGCCTTTCTCTAAATTTCATTTGCTAAAGTCATTGCCAATACTTCTTTATCATATCAAAGGCTCTGAGGAAATCAGTTACTGCTAAATGGATAAATGCATGTTCTCTTCCTTGATGTGAAATGTCAATAGCAATTTACCTTACAGAAATCTGAACATAAAGGAATCAGCACATTTTTAAAACTATATTGCTAAATGTTTTCTCTACAATTTGTTTATATCTATTATTGTACATCATTTTAAAAATATTGATTTTAAGAATTCATAGGCGTGCCGCCTGGGTGGCTCAGTCGGTTGAGTGTCTGACTCTTGATTTCACCTCAGGTCATGATCCTCGGGTGGTGGGATCGAGCCCTGCATTAGGGTCCATGCTGAGCATTGTGCCTGCATGGGATTCTCTCTCTCTCTCTCTCTCTCTCTCTCTCTCTCTCTCTCTCTCTCTGCATCTCTCCCCTGCTTGCATGCTCTCTCTTTCTAAAATAAAATAAAATAAATAAAATAAAATAAAACACAATAAAATAGTTAATATTACTGTTTAGAATGATAGTAATGTTTTCCCATAACCCTACTTTCTGAGGCAGTGGTTTTAAAACTTAGGGGGTCATGGGGCACCTGGGTGGTGCAGTCGGTTAAGCGTCCGACTTCAGCCAGGTCATGATCTCGCGGTCTGTGAGTTCAAGCCCCGCGTCAGGCTCTGGGCTGATGGCTCAGAGCCTGGAGCCTGTTTCCGATTCTGTCTCCCTCTCTCTGACCCTCCCCCGTTCATGCTCTGTCTCTCTCTGTCCCAAAAATAAACAAACGTTGAAAAAAAAATTAAAAAAAAAAATAAAACTTAGGGGGTCAAGACCTATTTGAAACTCTGATGAGATTTATGGCCTAACTTCCTAGAATGAACAAAATATTTATTCCATATACACTCACTAGAGAACACTTAGCCTGAATGGAAGTCACTGCTCATGTCATCTCTCTAGAGCTCAGTCAGCATCTCTTATAATTGCCCCACTGGAAAGAAGCATTGTACTCCCTTCTATTAGTATTGAAACCAGCAGCACCTTATTTGATTCTACCAGTGCACCTACACGTGTACTCATGCGGCGATGAAATCCATCTACTGGGTTCTACTGAAATCTGAAACCTACTGAGTCCAGAACAGTCTAGGAAGCAACCCCATTGAGCCTGTGGCCATCAACACAGCAGCCTGATTGGGCTGCAGTACCAGCTGCCACAGTGTAGCAGTGAGCAAGTACAGTTACAGACAGCCTCCCAGAAGTGTTTGAAGCTCTTTCCAAAGTCACCACGTCATGGGTAGAACTTATCATAGTATCTCTTTTTTTTAAATGTGTTAATTAAAATACTCACTAGATTGTACCAAATGCTGTAATTCTGGCAAATATGTAGAACTTTCAACCCTGAGCAGAAAACCCGTCATAATCTTCAACAAGGGAGGCTCTAGAAACCACATGACTAGGGCACCACTGCCACCTTTTGGTGACATTACTTAATTGCAGGTTCTGGAGGGATAATAAACCTCTATTAAACAGAGATTATAGTGTTAAAATTACAAAATGATAGAAAATATACATTGCTTGATATGCTGGGATAGAGAGAGAGCATGTGCTGTCAGAGCTTGCCTTGGTTCTGCACTTTGCATCTCACGTGGCTGTACTGGCTCTGATTTCTTGTATTTTCTGTACCTGTTGGCAGGATTGGAGGAGCCATTCCCACTGTGTTCTCCTACTTTGCTGAAGTGCTGGCCCGAGAGAAGCGGGGTGAGCATCTGAGCTGGCTCTGCATGTTCTGGATGATTGGTGGGATCTACGCCTCTGCCATGGCTTGGGCTATCATCCCGCATTACGGTAAGAGGCTGGCCTTACGTGGGCTGGGCAGGCACCTTATTTTACTTCAGACTCCATTCCATCCCTTCCCTCTCTTGTAGATGCTGGTTTGAGGACAACACTGTCATAATCAAGTCTTTCCCTTTTGTGATACCTAGGATTTTTTTCCCCCCGTACAGAGTCCTGTATAAGGGAGGACTATGCATTTTGCTGTTTTTAAAGTAATCACTTTCATTTGCTTTCTGTGTGCTATCAACTCTGGCGTCCCCACCCCAATGGACGTGTAAGGAGACACAGATCTCAATCAGCATATAAGGCAACATGACTTCAGTTGTTTTGGGGACTGTCATATACATCAGGCACATACAACTACCTTCATTCGTCCCCTCTGTGTCCAGTCCAAAGCTTAACCCCATGTTATCCCTGCCTCTTCTGGCAGCTCATAACTCAGATGAGAACAGGAAGAATCCTGTCTTCTCATGGACGCTCTGAGAATTTAAGATGTGATTCTCCTGTCTTTGCTGCCAGGATCCCCTCCTCAGTTTTTCCCTAAGCACTTCTTCCTACCACCTCTGAATACCTGAAGGCCTCATGTTTCTGAGCAGTGTTGTCCTGCTTGAAAGCCAGAAACTTCCAGTTGCTTCATCTACAAACAGTGAAATGCAGGGAGAGGTTCACAGAATCCAGGAATCAAATTCCATATATAAGGAAAAGAGGAAGGGAGGTGTTCTGGTTATGTGTGTGTGTGTGTGTGTGTGTGTGTGTGTGTGTGTGTGTGTGTGTGTAAGAGAGAGCAAACAGGTTGAAGTTTGCAAAATATGAATACTGTATAAAATAAATGGCATGTGGCTTCAAAAACTCAGTCTTTTGTTCAACCTAAAATTGAATCGATCATCAGCTAAAAATTAGATTTCAGAAATTCACTTTTTGATCATTTTCTTTTTTTCTGCTTTTGTTTTAGAGCAGAGCAATTTTTCATTATAAAGCATAGTTCTGTTAGGGAACAACCTTCTGTGAATTTGATTCATTGCTAAAATCAAAGACAAGATGTAGATTTTAGTATTAAAATGCATTGTAATTTATTTTAATATACTGCATTACAAAATTCAGGTTTGTCACACTCTTTATTTTAATAAACCTAAAAACTTACATGCAAATCAAAATTGTATATAACAATGTAGGCAAAAACATAAAACCTTCCTACAAAAGCATGTCTGTAGTTCCCTGTCTTTGGACACGTAAGAACTGGAGGAAAAGAAATGTGGACTTGGAGAAGTCTGGGGACAGCTTGCTCCCTGCAGGCTCAACATCAACCATCCAACAGAGAAGGAAAAAAAAGGAGGAGGAGGAGGAGGAGGAGGAGGAGGAGGAGGAGGAGGAGGAGGAGGAAGAAGAAGAAGAAGAAGAAGAAGAAGAAGAAGAAGAAGAAGAAGAAAACAGAAAAAGAAAAAAGAAAAAAAAAGAAAAGAAAAAGAAAAAAAAAAGAAATAAAAGGAAAAAAGATATAAGGAATTGGTTACTTGGCCAAAGAGAACTTTTCTTTGCCGCACACTTAAGTTGAGTGTGGCCTGCCAAGCTCAAGTGATGAGTTTTCCTTTCTTACACTCTGGTTGCTTCTGGGCCAGAAATACCCTCATACAGGTAGTTACCCAGGTCCACCCGAAGGCTCGTTTTCTGCCACCATCCAAGGAATTCTAGGTGATTCTCCTCCTTTGTCTGGGCCCTGAAGACCTCAGCCACCCCCAGAACTTGCCCCTGTAGGAAGACATCTAGCTCCCGCCCCACTCAGCTGGCTGTTTGGAAAGGAAAAGCCGCTTCACTGCCACATAAAGAATTGCTTCTTAGGAACTATGTGTAAGGAGATAAAAAGGAGATACAGAGCCTGTGCGGGGTCCAGCTTTACCCAGCCTTGCTCCTTCAGCCTCTCTATGCATATGCAACCTTTGTACCAATTTTTAAAAAGTGCCTCATTCAGGTGGACTTGGTTGCAACCCTACTGCTTGGCCTCTCCAGGTGCTCACGCAGAGAATTACTGCTGGTGATTTCACTCTGCAGCTGGATTCCTTCCAAGGCCGGCCTTGCATCTCAGCCTCTGATGGCAGCACAGCTCCTTGACTCCTGGGTTTTTGGTGTCTCCTTCCTGGTCCCCTTCCCCATCGTATGGCAGAATTTCTCCTGGTGGCCTTTCTAAATTTGCAAGTCAGTAGGGCTTCTGTAGTTCCCATATTTCCACCAGACCTGGGCATGATTGCTTTTGTTTGTTTTTCCTCACTAGGTATTTAGTTCCTCAGACTCTTGCCTTTCACGCATCCCAACCCTTAAGCCATGGAGGGCTCCAGATTTTGCCTCCAGCCTTGCCACTCATCAGTTAGTGGCTACCCTACAGAAAATGGGCATAATCCCACCTTTATTTTTCTCAAGCACACATAAGGTATTCTTTTTTATAGCAAAAAAGGCTACCTAGTCCATACATAACTGGAAAGAGCTGAAGTGGTGAATCATAAACAATTGATAAAAAAATTACAAAAAAAACCAATCAGAATACAACAAAATCAAATGTATCTGAGGCTGAAATTAATTTGTATGTTAAAGGAACCTTGAGAAATAATGACCTGGTTAAGAAATCAGAAACAGAACATTAAAACCTTATGCCCATGCTTTATTGAAGGCTTTCCATGGCCAGAAATGTGGCAAAAACAATTATTGCAATCAAGCTGTCTGTATATTAGAATCAACAGGGGAGATTTTTAAATATGCTTGCTGAGTTCATTGTTGCATGCCTGCAATTTGAAGAGTTTTCATTATTTCAAAATAAAAGAACTTAGTTTTAAAAATTCTGTGCTCCTAGGGGATGATGACGTTTTGTATCTTGATGTGGGGGATGGTGTTTCAGGGGTATTCATTTATAAAAATGCATTAGGCTGGGTACTTAAGATTTGTGTACATCACTATATGGATGTTACAGTTTTTTTTTATAAAAACGCTTAACTAAAAGTTTACCTCTTCCCTAACCCCCTGAAAATACCCATGCTTGGGTCCTACGCCAGATCATTTGAATTCAGTTGTCTGGGCTGGGGACTCAGCGTGGGTGGTTTTCAAAGCCCCCAGGTGGTTCTCTGCAGTCACGTTTGAGATTCTGCAGCTCCCTGCCTCTCCCTGTGGATGATCTCGGAAGCCCCTGGGACTTCATCATGTATGTATAGGGAGGGCTGCACATGGGAGCAAAGAGAAGAGTGAGCCTGACCAGCACGGTTGACTTATTCAGCGGGTGTTTAGGTTTCCGTGTTGTTGGTTTCATCCAAGGTGAAGGCCTTTCCTATCCATGAGGCTTAGAATCACTTAAAAAGCAACTTTGACATCTTGATATGTCTTCTTCTCAATGCCACATCTTTTTATTTTACTTCAAATAGACAAGGGGTGTTAAGGCATCTATTTCCCTTGCAGATTCTGAAAAAATAAAAAGGTTTCTCTTTTCCCTGTGAAATTCTGCATTGCATAAAATGATGTCGCAGCCCATAGGGAAATGAGAGCATGTGGGTCCTGCCCCTCCATCATCCTTCATTTAGGAGACCTCTGAGCACCACCACCTGTGTGCTGTAAGGAGTTTTCACCCAGCAGGGGAGGAATTTGGGAGCAAAATAGCATGACTCAGAGCCAGATTCTGGCCCTTCTCACACCACTAATAGGATTTGCGCTAGAGGGAAGGAATCAAAACCTGGCGTCCACACTGCAAGTAATTCAGATAATAAACGATGGAGATAAGAAGGTGTCTGTGGTGTTGCCTTTCTGCTTTTTTTTTTTTTTTGGCAGAGGGGGCGCTGCACAAAGCTCTGCACCTGATGCCAGGAGACTTGAACTCTGACTCCTTGACAAGCTTCTTATGCAAAGCAGGACTTGACTGGATGGGAAAGGAAATCTGGAAGGATTCTTATGAAGTTAGACAACACCAGAAAGGGGGGTTGGGCTGCTTCTAGGGCTGATGATTACCATGTGGGCTGTGGCCAGGGTTTGGTGATGGACAGAGGAATCCACCTAGTTTCTGTACTGGCATCGGATAATGATGGTGCTTGAACTTCACGTCACTGCTGGCAGGTTGAAGATTTCCCTGCAGACAGTCATCACCATCTGAAGTTTCCCAACATAAAATTACCTTGCCCACTCTGACAAGGCCCTGAGAAGGCAGAGTGCTTGGATGGCATCACCTTTCCTGCCGGCCGCCTCCCCTGTGACCAGCTCCTTCCACTCAGTAGCTTCGGGGCTCTCCGTGAGAGAAAAAATAGCACAAGTATGAGATTTTTCCTTCAGCCTCCCCCCTCTCAGTAACCAGGACACCTAAGCATTTAATGGAAGCCTCAAGTGCCTTTGGGGAAAATCGGGCGGGTTGCTGAATCACAGCACTTTCCCTCTCAGGCTGAGAGCTCGCATTGAGGCCCGGGCTTTGGAGGTGCTGTGGGATTGCAGCGCTGTCTGCTCCATTAAACCCTCTGTCATCTTTTTCTCTTTTAAATTTGCGTGCACATCAGATGAGGTTTGTCCCCTGCTGAGCCGCCTGACAGTGTGCGGCAAGGACATTCAATTAGCTAAGTGGGAAGGCTCTCTGTTCAGCACAAAATGCCTCAGCTCTTAAAGCCTGGAGCACGTGGGCTGCACTCAGCACTGGAACAGCCCCATAGCCTCCGTCTCACCACCTTCCCTGCACACCCCCCAGAGCCAAGCTGGGGGCTCCGTAATGCCCAGGCCCACCCCCCCCCCCCAGCCACAGTGAGATGTCTGAGCTTAAAAACACATATTCCTGACGTTCTGACTACCGAGGTGTCCCTACTTCCTTTAGTTAAGAGATATGTGAAGCTAATCCATTTCTTCTCCTTAACGATGAAACTGGGTGAAGGGGGCACAGTATAGTTGAATGGCTGTCTGCCTGAAGAAGGAAACAGGCAGGGGTATGTATGTTTTGTTCACAAGCGGAAAGGCACCGTGGCCAAGGGAAAGGTGGAGAGTGAGTGCTGATCTGGAGCCTCTCAGCTGTACTGCTTCTGGGTGTGAGCTTTGTCAAGCTGTTGAGTCTCTTCCCGCCCCATTTTCTGGTCAGCATCATGGTAGGGGTCAAGGTTGATGATCATGTTAGAACCTCATGTTGGAGCATGATTAGTGCTCAAAAAGTGGTAGCTCTGGGGCACCTGGGTGGCTCAGTCGGTTAAAAGTCTGACTCTTGGTTTTGGCTCAAGTCATGATCTCACGGTTCGTGAGTTCGAGACCCACATTGGGCTCTGTGCTGACAGTGTGGAGTTTGCTTGGGATTCTCTCTCTCTCTCTCTCTCTCTCTTTCTCCCTCCCTCCCTCCGCTCCTCTCCCACCTTGCTGGCTCTCTCTCTCTCTCAAAATAAATAAATAAACATTGAAAAAAAGGTAGCTCTTATTGCTGTCAGGTTCATCTACATTGGATACCCAGACTCTGTCAACACATCCTGGCAAGAACTCAGCTACAGGAAAAGAGGGAGAGTGAGGTAGTAAAGTATGTGAAACAAATAAACCTCACCTAGAGGGTGAGGAGATCAGAGGAGTCAGAGGAAAGAAAAAATAGGAAAAAAATTAAGATAGAATCAAGGAAAAAATAATACTGGAAAACCTACATTACCTGGAATCCAATGAATCCAAATCTTCCATTCATTCACTTGTTGGATGATTTAATATTTGAAGAACATATACTATACAAAGATCCACCTTAAAGCCTTGGGGCCACTCTCGCCAGGTAGGAAGAACAAGAGCCTGACTGTCCTAATTGGCTGGCATAAATGCCAGCCAGCCCTGTGGGTTACAGGGACTGCAGCGGACCCCAGCTCCATCTCGGTGGCAAGGTGTCCTACACTCCGCTCACCGGCAGTCAGCAGAGTAGTTACCAGCATGGGGTTAGATATAAGACATGTCCTGGTTCCAAGCAGGCTGTGCGATTCTCTAATTTTGTCACTTTTAGGGCAGTTAGTTGGGCTGTCTGGTCCTCAGTTTCTTTATCTCTAAAGTAGGCATACTACCCCATAGTGTTGCTCTACTCAAGGACTATGTACAAAAAGTGGTTACCACACAGTGCCTGATACCCATGTTCATTAAATGGAAATGGGGCTTTTTTTCTTCTTTTCCACAGGTGGGGCTAACGTTGAGGGAAGGGTATGAAGAAGGAACTAGAATAGTAAAAGGAGCTTGCTCTCCTTTCCTAACCATAGTTTCTCACTCTGTGCTTATGATTTGAAGGCTGTAGAGGTGGATAAGAAGGGGAAGTGTACAGGAACAGAGCTTGAGAGGCATGCCAAGTATTCTGCACCCACTCCAGGGTGGCAGGGGAGGGCTACAGTGACAGCTGGGTCCCACTTTCCAGCCCAGCCAGAACAGGTAGGTGTCGAGTGGCCCCAAGCCCTGCTGCCTACCTTTGCCGAACTTCATTGAATGTCACAGGGCTAAAGATTTTATGCTCAAATATGTGAGTAGGACATGTAGGAGGAATCAACTTGGTACATCAATGGATACCAGTAGCATTTCTTAATTTGTCCAATTTAGAATCCATCTGATCTTTGATTTCAACAAAATGACCTTTAAGCTTGGATTTCCTTCACTCTGTGGCTCAGTTTTCCCTATGCATTAGAGGCATACATCAACCATAATAATAAAGTCTTTATTTAAGAGCTTAAGAAATGGACATGAGGCAGTCTTATAGTTTAAGCATATGACTATGTTCTTAGTGAGTATGTTTCATTGTTTATGGGTTTCAGAAGCCTTCTTAGACATAGCCACAGGCTCTCCCATCCTCAGCCCTCCTGTCTCTCTCCTCATGCCCAGTGCATCACCTGGGGAAACATGTTTGTCAGGTAGGGCCAGCTCCCCCACCTGACACCCACCCCAGCCCCTGCTGCAGATCCAAAAGATATGTCTCCATCCTTGAGTAATGGAGAATTCTGCACAGTCTCACTCTGCCCTTTGAGGTATGCGTGGTGAACTCACAGGAGCCACCTCTTCTGTTGTGCATTAAGCCAGTTACCATGGTGCTCAGGTCTTCATGCTTCCATTCAAACTCCTTAGAAAGGGAAGGGGCAGCAGTCACTTGTTGAGAGCCTTCTATGTCCCAGACATTATGCCAGGCACATTGATCTTACACACAGAGTCTTAGAGAAATGGGCTTTAAACCTATGACGGTTTTCCTGCTCATGTGTTGGCGTGAAGAACCGTGGAGGTGCATCCTGCTGAGGCTGCTGGCTGAAGACTCAGGCAGTCAGGTGAAACCTGAAGAATGTTCCTCTCAGAACGATGCTTTTAAACGTAGAAAATGAAGTAAGTAGGATTGTAAATGAAACCAATTGTTACCAAAATGTATTAGCATATTAAGTAACAACACCTGGTATCAGGTCTAATAGCTACCATAATTTTTAAGTAGATATGCACATAGAAGCCGGAAGTCAACTCATTCTTTCTCTTGCATCCTAGGAAACCATTGGACTATGGGTTCTCCCAGAATCCCACATTCCATTCTTTACCGCCTATGTTAGTTAAGATTAGGATTGACTGGAGGGGGAAGAAAGATGAGGATTGACTGGATATAAAAGAAAAAAAAACAGAGGTACCTGGGTGGCTCAGTCATTTAAGTGTCCAACTTCGGCTCAGGTCATGATCTCACAGTTGGTGAGTTTGAGCTCCACATTGGGCTCTGTGCTGACAGCTTGGAGCCTGGAGCCTGCTTGGAATTCTGTGTCTCCCTCTCTCTCTACCCTTCCCGTGCTTGTGCTCTCTCTCTCTCAAAAATAAATAAACATTAAAAAAATTTTTTTAAGAAAAAACAAATTAACACAGGCATGAACAAGATGTAATCTTGTTTTATATTAAAAGAAGACCGGATTGGAGCTGTCCAGTGCTGGGATGGTAGTTGCATCCATCAAAGGCCCAATTCCTCTTATCTCAAAATTCCCTTTATCTGCCAGTCTTAGCACATTCCGACTAGTAGGTCCACATTCTAGGCAGCATAAATCAGGAAGGATCGATAGGCTATACCTGTGCTACCATTAAAAATCTCCCTGTGTCAGGGGCACCTGTGTGGCTTAGTTGGTTAAGTGTCCAACTCTTGGTCTCAGCCCAGGTCTTGATCTCAGAGTCATGAGTTCACACCCCTCATTGTGTTCTGCACTGGTTGTGAAGCCTACTTTACAAAACAATTCTCCCTGGAAGTCCCACACAAATCCACTTAAATCTCATTAGCCAGAACTTCAGCACATAACCATTCCTAGCTGCAAAGGAGTCTTGGAAATGTATAGTAGTCTTCTGTACCAAACAGCAGAGAGAACACAGATCAGATAGAGTGGATTTGGGGAGACAACTAGCCATCTCTGCTGTACCATTTCATTCTTTCTCTGGAAAATCCTTTAGAAATATCCATGTGGTTCATAATCTAAAATTTTTGTATGGCCCTTCTGTATTGGTTTTTAGATGCAAATAATGGAAAGCAACTCTGGCTAACTTAACCAGAACAGGAATTTATTAGAAGGCTATTGAGTAGCTCACAGAATGGTCAGGAAGGCTAGAGCACCAGGCTCAGGAAATGGCAGGAGCCAAGAGTATTGTTCCTTAGATGGCTGGCATGGTCAGTCAACAAACTCAAAATTTTAGCACCCAGACCCAAAAACCCCAGCTAATTTCTAAGAGAACTTAGCTCAAAGTACACAGCTTCAGTTTCCACTGCACCAAGGAGCTTTGATAGTGGTTTAATTGTTTTTCAAAGATCATGGAGATTTCTATGCAAGATAGAATCCTCAGGGGCACCACCTGCTGTTAGAAAGTCATGACTATCAAAAAGTGACATTATAGACAAGGTATCTTAAGGCCCTAATTCAGTTAAGGCACTTAGCATACAATCATGTGTGCCAGAGAGGAGAATCTGCATCCATATGAGGGTGGGTACAGTTTGGGCTAGTGTGACCTTTACATGTTGGTTACAAGAAAATTAGGTACAAAACTAGAGGGAGCCCTACCCAATGTGAATCCTCTGAGGTATTTTAGCAGACCAGACATCTTCATCCTCAGATTACAGTTGACTAAACCTCTGGGTCCTTCCCAAAGCAAATGTGAATCCCAGCCTAATCACTGGACTAGATCTTCCATGAATCCTGGAATACTTGATCTCCAGTAGAGATGAAAGCACCTATATCTATAATAAATAAAACCAGAAAAATTGGTTTCACTTACTATAGGTATGGATAACCTACTCCAAGAGCTGTTGACTTTAAGGTGTGCCTTGAGAACAAACAGTGAAAACATCTGATAGTATATAAAATGTATGTCACAAATGAATGGCAATACCAGATTCTGGTGAGCATGTAGAGACACTACATATTTCATGCATTGCTGGTGGGAACGCAAAATAGTGCAGCCTCTCTGGAATATAGTTGGGCAGTTTCTTAACAACAACAACAACACTTAAACACACCTAACATATGACCCACAATTGCACTCCTAGGCATTTACCCCAGAGAAATGAACATTTATATCCACACAAAAACTTATATATAATTGCCCATAACACGTTTTTTTTTTTTTTTGGCAATAGCTCCAAACCAGAACAACCAAAATGTCCTAGATTACCACAGAATGCTGCTATTCAGCAACAAAAGGAACTTGATACAAGAGCTTGAATAGGGCTCATGGGCATTTTGCTGAGTTAAAAATTAGTTAACCTCAAAAGGTATACGTACATAATGTTCTGGAAATGACAAATATCAAACTGGAGAAAAAGTTAACAGTTAGAAGGAGTGAGGAGAAGGGGAGCAGGGGTGATTACATAGGGTAGCCCCTGGGGGATCTTTGAGTTGATGGAATAGTGTTTGTCTTGATTGTGGAGGTGGTTATATAAATCCACACGTATGACAAAATGACATAGAACTACACACACACATGATCCCGCTGTCAGTTTCCTGCTTTTGATATTATCCTATACTTATGTGAGTTCTAAGCATTTCTAACCATTGAGGGAAATTGGGTGAAGAGTACACGGGATCTCTCTGTATTATCTTGCAAGTTTCTGTAACTACAGTTACTTCAAAAGAAAAAAGAAAAACAAAATTAGTAATGCTTTTTTTTGAAAGGTGTTTATATATATCATCTTATTTATTACAATAATTTTAGGAACAAAAGCAACAGTGTTATTCCCATTTGTTGAATGGTGAACCTGCTGCATAGAAAGTTTCTCATCTCCCAAAGTGACAAAGAAAATGGAATATTAGAAATTAGAACCAGTCTTCTGATTCTCTCTTCTTCAAAATGTCCTCCAGACACAACAAACCTAAGAAATGTGCTCAAAGAGCAGAGGGTTGTTTGGAAGTCTTCTGATGGTCTCTACAGTGTGCGTATGCAGTCTACCCCTCACCTATCTGGATAATGCTGTCATAACCCCTTGGCAAGCTTTGAAAGACCTATGCCTCCAGCCTTTGCCATAAGAAAAACCATTTGCACTCAGAATTCAGTGATCTAAAAACTACCTTACCGAAAATGTCATAAAAGACAGAAGAGGTTGTGCATCATGTGTCTCATAACCCACAACTTCATCAGTCTTTATCTGATATTTGTGTTTCTTTCAACGACTGCATTAAGTCTTCTCTCTCCCCCTCCCCCACAGCATGCAACTTCAATAGCTTGTCTCCTTCCTCCAGGAATCCAACTGCCTTGCCCACCCCGTTTTCCTTGCCAAAATTTACTTTCTCACAGTTCTCAAGGTTGGGAAGTCCGAGATCAAGGTGGCAGCTGGTTTGGTTTCTGGTTGAGGGCTCTCTTCCTGGCCATCTTCTTGTTGTGTCATCAATGTGGCAGAGAGACAGAGATTTCTTTTTTCTTGTGTTCGATTGGAGATGAACCCTTATTACCTCAGTTACTTCCTAGAAACCTTTTCTCCAGATATGGTCACATTGGGCACTAGGGCTTTAATATATGAATTTGGGGACACAGTTCATTTCATAGCACCATCCACTGTGGTTTTAGCAAACAGAGGACCTTCTGATCATCAGAAACATATCCTTACCCACTTACCCTTTGAAGGCATTGAAAGTTATGAATTTCCTCTAGAGTTTTTCTTGTTAGATACCTATTAGAAATTTAACTCTGCAACACTGATCTCTTTTCTCTCTTAAATAAGATCTTATAATATCCTTATGGTTTTTCATAAGAACTCCCCATCTCATTTCCCTAAACATTTGAATGTTCTGAACTAGAGAAAATGCATGTGCGTGTGTATTTCCTTTAAAAGAACCGTTCCAAAAATACCCTTGCTGGGCTGAATTCATCATTAACCTAATTAGATCCTTTATCCAAGACTCACAATTAACACCATTACCAAGTCTTGATAACTAATTGCAGTGCTTCTAAATTAACTTTCACCTGGAAGGACATAAAATGTTCCTTGTTTGAGCATGTGACCATTTCCTGGATTTCCATCAATAATATTGAACTGGCATAGAGGGCAAGAGATATTTACAGTGTTGTGGAGAGAAGGAGAAGGCTTCCCCGATATCTTAGGGTACATGCTACAGAACCTGGACATAACTTATCTTCGTATGCATAGCGAGGTCCCCAAAAGGTATGTTCCCTCCCCTTGCCCAGATGGTTAAGATGAAAGGGTGTAGAGCTGCCCATCTGTCTTTTATAGGTGCAATTCTTTCATTTGTAAGAAGTAAACCAAACTTTAATCTTCACATCAGAGGCATTCGTGCTGAATGACCTGGAAGTTCCTATTCTCTTATGGGCTGACTTAGTATCTACATTTTATATAGCTGTCTCTGTCAAAATTGAGCTTACATATGGTCTGAGTTGCTTTTAGAGGGTCCCAAGACAATCCCTGTTAAAGACCCATGGTGTGGCATCTGTGGTCATTCAGCGCAACTGGACCACACTTAGGATACCTATATAATTCCATTAGATGCACAATTAATGCCTAGAATGGAGACTTAGAAGCACAGATAGTTAAATAAGACAGAGTTTGAGGTTGAAAGCATAATGGGGGGAATCTAATTATGCAAGTGAGTGATTCTTAAAGCGTTCCTTCTCAGGTTTGGAAGGTGCTGCTTCTTTAGGAAGTGTCTGGTATTTTATGTAACATTGGAACATATCTGCACCTGAGGACCAATTGAATTATATTGTCCACTGTTCTTCCTTCTCATGCTCACTCTTCAGTGAGCTCTTTGGCTGTGCTGCCCGTCACAGTGTGCAATGTACAAGACAAACGGCAGTCATGAGGCTGGGGCAGGACACCCACAAAGAGGTTGGAAAACAGCCTGAGAACTGCGTGCCAGGAGATGGCAGTGGCCAAGCTCTAAATTTGGCAGAATTAAAGGAGGCAAAGTATGGCAATAGAAAACACCGTGGGCCAGAACAGAGTGAGCTGGTTACCATAGGTCTGCATCAAATGAACTGTCCTGCTGACAAGAAGATGCTCTAGCGTGTTGTGTGATTCAGTCATAGTGAAGAGATGAGCTGTCTCAGCCATTTGCACATTCCCTCACCCAGTCTTCTAAACAACTGGAAGCATATCTTCATGAGGTGACTGGCTGGCAAGGGTTGGGAAATTGGTTGAAGGTCATGGAACCAATATATTTTTTCCTGTCTAAGTCTAAATTATCCCACAACGAAGTGGATCCTAGGATGTTGCCCTCATTACTGTTAAACTGATAGATATTGGGCATTCATTTAAATTATTTGATGAGGTGTAGCACTATACTTGGGATGTAGCAACATTTTTGCGGGGCATCTACTCTGTGACTGGCCCTTAGCTTCTAGGCTAAGGTGGGAATATAAAGAAACATCTGGTTTGGGGTAACAATGAAGACCCCCCAAATCAAGTGTGGCTTCTCATCGTTTTTGCTTCAGCCTACAGGTTCAAAGTGCCCCTTTCTGAAATACTGTGGCGGATTTGGCAGTTCAGCCTTTGCTAGGGCCACTTTGAATTCCAACTGTTCTTTAACATACAAATGTTACAAGTTAGTTGGAGGGAACACACCAGCCCCATGGGTTAGGCAGAGGGTTGGGGAAAACTCAGGCAAGAAGGGAGGCTGAGTCATGAAAAGTCAGAGTCCTGGTTTCATTTGACTTAACAGTTCAAGACTGAGGTGGCCAATAGTGACCAGGCAGGTAATGTGAATGGATGAAACAGACAACAGAGGAAACTGAGGCAAATGAGAGCATCCATGCTGTCTGTAAAGGCTGGCAGCCATTCAGCTGCAACAGATGTAGCCATGTAACTACTGAGGCCAGATCTGACTGACCAGGAGAAAGCGGAATTCTGGAGAGTGATATGACGTATCTCCAATTTTTAATTACCAATTTTTAAATTTATTTTTATAGAGGTATAATTTTCATGTGTGGTACACCTAACAGTGCCCTCCAAAGATGTCCACACCCTAACCCTCAGAACCTGGGAATATAAGAGTTTACGTGGTAAAGGTGAATCAAGGTTGCAGATGGAAATAAGGTTGCTAATCAGCTGTCCTTCAAATAGGATGATTACCCTGCATTTTCCGGCAGGCCCTACCTAATCACGAGGGCCTTTGAAAGCAGAAGCTGGATTGGGGAAGAGAGCATCAGAGAAGTGGCAGCATGGGCAGTGCTCGGTTTGATGTTATTTGCTTTAAAGATAGAGGAAGGGGGCCATGAGCTAAGGAATGTGGGAGGCCTCAGGAAACTGGAAAAGGTAAGGAAACATATTCTCATCCAGAGTCTCTGTAGGAAAGGCAGGCCTGCGGACACTGCCTTTAGGGCAGTGAGATCCATTTTGGACTTCTGACCTGCAGGACTGTAAGATAATACGTTTGTGTGGCTTTTAAGCTGGTGAGTGTGTGGTAACTTTTTCCAGAACAGTAGCAAATGAATATAACATACAATGAAATAAGTCAATTTTAAGTGATGAGATTTGACAAAGGTACACAGTTAGGTAACGACCACCTTAATCAAAATACAAAAAACTTCCATCACCAAAAAGATCCCTTGTATTTTGCAGTGAATTTCCTCACACCATCCCTGGTCTCTGGTAAGCAATGATATGCTCTCTGACTTTTGTAAAATTTCTTATAAGTGGAATTCATAGGGTTCATAATTTTTGTGTCTGAATTTGGTGGGCTTATTGCCTTTGAGAGTCTTCCTTGTAGTTGGGTGTTTTGGGGGTTCATTCCTTATTGTTACTGAGTAGTATCCCATGGTATGGATGGGTCACAGCTTGTTGATCTACTCACCAGGTGATGGACGTTTTGGTTGTTTACAGTTTGACTATTATGATTAATTACGTACATTTGGGTAAAGTCATTGTATGGTTGAAGTTTTCATTTCTCTTGGGTAAATATCCAAAGGGGAATTGCTGGGGCCTTTTGGTCAGTGTATGTTTAACTTGATGAGAAATTGCCAAGTTGTTTTCCTAACTGGATTTATCATAATCATGTAATCTTTTCAAAAAATTTTCATAACACTGGATGGACCGAATAGAACATACTTGTATCCCAGGTGCTAAATTTGGCACAGGATGTTCCAGGTTTAAGATAAAAGTAGCTAAACTGGCCCGGAGGAGAGAAGACCAGTAATCAGCTTTTGCTGCTGGAGAGATGGTCCTTTGCTGGGAGCCTGAGTGAGGGAAGGAGCTCATATTTAGGAGAAAGGCAGGTGGGGTTCCTGGTCATCAAGTACATATGGGGCAGCTGTGCCCTTAAACCAAAGGGAATGGAGCTGTGCCTGGGAGGAAGAGTCCCAGTGACCAGGTAGAGCAAGAGCTTAGGTTGGACATGAACTGGTGGCCCCAGAAGGGCAGGGTCTGAGCACTGGCCTGCTGAAGGCAAAGCACCTCAAGGACCTTCTGAGAAGTAGTGGGAGGCAACGTGACAAGTGTCCTCATCCTATGTGAGAATTCCCATTGGTGGTTTATGAAGATTTTCAAAACATCATCTCATAACCCAGATGAAAGCCAAACTACATGACAACCTGTTCTGCACAGGAGCTGGCCGGGTAGAAGACAGCAGATAAGCAAGCAGCGGGGGCAGCTCCTCCTGTGACCTTCTTCTGTCTGCCATGGGTGGTTTGTGCCCGAGGATGCCCCAGGCCAGAGGTAAAGTCTCTTTCTTGCAGTGGACAGAGGGCAGAGGACCACTAGAGAAGAGAAAGGAAAGAAAGATTGTGGACAAGGGCATTTCCCTCCTTCTGACCCAGAGCTGATACCAGTAGAACCAAGTAGGAGGAACCATGAACCCGGGACCTCACTGGGGCCTCACACTCTCTTTGTGCCCCAGGCACAGCTCTGCCTTATTTTATGGCCATAATTTTCAGTATTTTCTTCACAGGTGCAGTAAAAAATAAATGTTTATTCTATGAAACTTCTGGACTCTGAAGCCAGAGATCAAATCATCATCTTTATAATTTCCATGGCACTAAAACACAGTGCCTGATCCAGACCGGCTCACAATGAGTGCTTTGTTAAACTGAGTCACCAAATGACCTGGACACAGATGTTAGACCCCTCCACACATCCGATCCAACATAATAGCTCCCAGTTCTGATTAGTTTTATTAAATAAGCTGGTGCTCTGAAGTTATTTTTTCCTTCATGAATGAACATTTTCAAGAAAGAGTTCCCAGCCTGGTGATAGTTGGGGCTGATGGGGCTTAAAGGGAAGGACCTGGTTGATTTCATCACGGTCCACTTAGCTCAAGTCTCTGCCTGAACAATGACTTAGAACAGCAGAATTGGAAGTAGCTCTCCATTGCCCGAGGTTTTGTCATTGCAGAGCGGCTGCTACATTACTGTAATTTAAAGTGGTTTTCAAGCTTCCGGGTTGTTTCTGTCCTCCCCAGTCTCTTCTTTTATCTTCTGGTCTGTGACTCACATTTGGATTCTAAAGCATTGTATCAGTGGCCTTTGCAGGCTGCTCAGGGGATCCAGACTATTGCATTTATTTACAGTGTCAGGCATTCATTAGGCACTGCGCCAGCAAGGAGATGTTCCCTGCTATTAACAATCCACTCTGGTCAAATCAGGTCCACTTGGGCATTTCCCAAAGAAAAGCCTGTCCAAATGGTCATGGTTTGAAGAGCAGGGAGAGCCTGAGTGAAGAGAGGGCAGAAGATGGGCTACGCTGACCTGGGAGTTTGTGGCTTTCAGCAGAGGAAACCCACAGTGGAGAGACTTTGGAAAATGAGAAATTTGATTGTCACACTGAGGAAAGCTGTCTTGTTCTATGCTCCAGGAAGACTTGGCAGGAGAGTGGGAAGGATGGAAAAATCCAGAACAGAGCAGCTAGAAAGCTTGGCTACAAAACTCTACAGTTGCCCTCTAAATTTCCATGGTTTTACGTTAGAGGCTGAGATGGCTCTCCGGGGGAACAGGAGGAACTGAGGGTGGGAGAGGAGGGGAAACAGCCCCCACTCAGCTCCTTAGAAAATATTTGTGTTGGTATCTCACTACCACTTATTGAGCACTTACTATGTACTGTACGCTGTTGTGACCCCTGAACATATACTAATTCTTTAATTTTTACTGCTATCCTGTAAAGAGATACTAGTACTTTCTACATTTCATGGGTGAGGAAATGGAGACCCAGAGAAGTTAAGTGACTTGTGTAGTGTTGCCCAGCTAGTAAAGTGCAGGAATGGAGAGCCATGCAGCATGTCTCCAGACCCCACCCTGTCAATGGCTTCAAAGTATGGCTTCCCATTCTACCAGGCTGATACCTAAGAAGCCTCTTGGGCCCCCTCAATCCCATACCCACTTGTCCATCAAAGACTCTCCAAGTTCAGGGGAAATGTCCTTCCTCTTCATCCAGGATAGGTATTCCAAATGGGTGGGTGTCTTCTAGCCAGGAGAGCAGAGAAGTTTCTAGAACCTATATATGTGTAAATGGACTGACAAGAGAAGTCCCGCTGATATCCGCCTTGCCTAACTTTCCCTCTATGTCTGCCCCCTATTTTGTCTTTTTTTTTTTTAATTTTTTTTTCAACGTTTACTTATTTTTGGGACCAGGAGAGACAGAGCATGAACGGGGGAGGGGCAGAGAGAGAGGGAGACACAGAATCGGAAACAGGCTCCAGGCTCTGAGCCATCAGCCCAGAGCCTGACGTGGGGCTCGAACTCACGGACCGCGAGATCGTGACCTGGCTGAAGTCGGACGCTTAACCGACTGCGCCACCCAGGCGCCCCTGTCTGCCCCCTATTTTGGTGAGAGAAGTCAATTCAGTCATTCAGAGGTCTCTGTACCCCATCCAACTTGGAAGAACTATGTGTTGCTTCAGAGCCCGAGAATCTCCTCTGGACAGATGAGGTTTGCTCCTAGCTTCCTTCCTTCCTTACAACTTGACAACTGGGAATGGATAGGAAGGTAGTACAATAGACAAAGACCAGCTGCTCCTTTCAGGCAATCAGCCAAGCTCTTGACCTCTTATTTCCATTCGGACTTGGGATCCAAGCCCTCCAGTAGCATTAGTTACTAGGAGCCATGCCAGATGACCCTCATCCCTTTGAGATTGTTTCCCACCTGCACACTTAACTGCATACAAGTCCTTTCCTCAATTCTGAGCTTCTAAGTTCTAAAACTAATGAGTAATTCGCCCTGACATTTTCCTGTTAAGAGAGGATGAAATGATGCCCACTAAATGAGAGAAGATGTATGTTGAGTAGTGATGCATGTGCAAAGTGCCCATATTTCCATGGGGGTCAAATGGCAGGAGACATAACCCTCATTCCACTTCAAAGCCATGCTGAAGGAAAACAGCCCCCATTCAGCTCCTGAGAAAACATTCGCATCCATATCTTCACTACCATTAATTGAGCGCTTATTATGTACCAGTGGGGCCTCAATGATTAAAAGGTGAAAGCAAGGGGGAAGATGAGGTTAGGGGTAGGAGGGCCTTGGACTGGGAGTCTTTTAACCTACATAGGGAAGCATACACTTGTGTAGTCATTCTGGAGAGCAATCAGATGATGCTTATCAAAATATGTAAATATATACATTCTAACCTCACACACTCTGTCCCTGGTATATACCCAGAAGAATGCATACATACATCCATAAGGGGCCATACCTAAAGATGTTCATAGCAATGCTGTTTTGTGAAAGGAATTAGTTGGGACAATCTGGCCATCTGTCACTAGGGGAATAGGTATGCAGAAGGTGGTAGAATACTTTTCATCAATTAGAAACAGCAATGGCAACGTGATAGGTCATAAAAACCATGTGGAGTAAAAAGTAAAAAAGTAAAGACCCTAGCATGTTGCCATTTTGTAAGTCAAGAGGCGTCCTACTTATATTTCAAGGGTTTTATTCAAATCTGAGTCAATAGTTAAAACACACTGGCTATATCTTTTTGAATTAGTGTTTTCACGGTTTGTCTGCTTGTTTGTTTTGCAAATACCCAGTAGTGGAATTACTGGATCATTTAGTATATTTATTTTTAATTTATTAAGGAGCCTCCATATTGTTTTTTTACAGTGGATGTACCATTTACATTAACGGATAAAGAAGATAAAATGTATGTACGAATGTGTGTGTATATACATATATATACACACACACACAATTCAATATTACTCAGCAGTAGAAAAGAAAGAATGATATCTTGCTATTTGGGACAATGTGGATGGATCTAGAGGCTATTATGCTAAGTGAAATAAGTCAGACAGAGAAGGATAGACCCCATATGATTTCACTGATGTGTGGAATATAAAAAACAAAACAAATGAACAAACAAAAATGGAAACAGACTCAAATACAGAGAACAAACTGGTGGTTGCCAGAGGGAAAGGGGGTGGGGAGTGAGTGAATTAGGTGAAGGGTATTAACAGGCACAAACCTCCAGTTATAAGATAAAGAAGGCACAGAGATGAAAAGTCCAGCATAGGGAATATAGTGAATAATACTGTAATAACATTGTACAGTGTTGGATGGTAACCACACTCATTGTGGTGAGCATTGCATAATGTACAGAATTATCGAATGACTATGTTGTTCTCCTGGAGCTGATGTAGCATGGCATGTCACCTCTACTTTTTTTTTTTAATTTTTATTTATTTATTTTTTTTTTATTGTTCAATGTTTTTATTTATTTTTGAGACAGAGACAGAGCCTGAGCAGGGGAGGGGCAGAGAGAGAGGGAGACATAGAATCTGAAGCAGGCGCCAGGCTCTGAGCTGTCAGCACAGAGCCTGACACGGGGCTCGAACTCACAGACTGTGAGATCATGACCTGAGCTGAAGTCAGACGCTTAACCAACTGAGCCTCCCAGGCGCCCGTATTTATTTGTTTTTGTTTTTGTTTTTTTTAAAGAGAAACACAGAGTGCGAGCAAGGGTGGGCAGAGAGAGAGGGAGAAAAAGAATCTGAAGCAGGCTGCAGGCTCCAAGCTGTCAGCACAGAGCCTGCTGCGAAGCTTGAACTCACGAACTGCAGGATCATGGCCTGAGCCAAAGTTGGATGCTTAACCGACTGAGCCACCCAGGTGTCCTGTCAACTCGACTTTAGTAATAACAATTTCTAAAAAGCCACAGTGGCTCTGGGGGTGTTGGTAGGTCACGAAGATAGTGGGGAATGTTGATTAAAAGGGGGAAGAAAATATGGACATTATTTGCGCAGTGCTGTTGATTGTGTGGTGGTTGGAGGGTAATTAATTAATTCAACCCCCTACACCTAAGGTTGAAAAGAAAATGTGAAGAGCTTTATTGGCATTTGTTTTCATTTATTTACTAAATATTTTCTGAGCATAAGATATGCAAGGAGCAGAGCTAAATTAGTACAGAGAGTCCTGGAATAAGAATCAGATGACATCTTTTCTTACTTAACTCCCATGCCTCCGGTTCTCCAGCCGCAGGCCCTAACACATGTGCACTGGAAAACATGTACTTCCGTCTTCATTCCAACATAACATTCTGAGGTCCTGTGGCAAGTAATTTGTGAAGGCCGGGGAATGGGTAAGGAGGTCTCCGAGGGAAGTTTCTGTCCAGTGCAGGAATCTGCAGGGTTATTAGCACCTATGACTTTAGTATAGCCAGAACTATTGCCCAGGTCCCAAAACACCTGCCTTCAGTTCAGCTGTTTGCCTGCAGGCCTGCAAAGACAAACGTGTTAATGTGGTAGTGCTGTTGCAGCTAGGGCTGATCTTCTTCTGGTCTTGAGAAGTTCACAGCAGTGAAACTGCATTAATTCACAATATGCAGGGACAAGTTCTATTAGGAAGGCTTCTGTATGCATAATTCTTCTACAGAAATGCTGTTTTGTTTAAAGTGTTGTGCGTTGTTATAAGCCGAGATGTAAATGGGGCAGTTTGATTTGTATGACAGTAACAAGTTAGTAAATGCTTACATTGAGTGGAGCTAGTAATTTAGAAGCACCTACCCTATGTTTCTAGAACTAGTAATTCAATGTGTGTCCTTTTTGCCACCCACAAACTTAAGTGTATGTATCAAAAATTGACAGTGACATAGTCCTCTATTATACCAGTCTATACATGGTTCTGAAGAAAATCGTTGCAATTTTAAAGCACAATTCCAAATAATTTACCCATTTTATCAAACCCAGTCCAGCATATTCAAGGTTTGCCTGCAGTGGCCTTCTATAAAAGGTACGGTCCATTTTCAGAGGAAAACTAATTTGGGGTTTTTCACTCAAAGAATCAAACGCTTTGTGTCTGTGGTGCTATGATTTCCAAACCGGGGGGATCCGAAGAGACAAGTTTGTAATGATCCGTCCTCCGCTTCCTCAGTAAGGCAGTGGTTTGGGCAGCAAGTAGCAACCTCATTTCAGGCTTCTGTTTTCATGGGTTGCCCCCAGCGTCGCTGCCACTCTGTGAGAGCACTATAAATCAGTTTCATTTGAGGGAAAAGGTTATTGATTTGCTCATTTCTTTCTCTTCTCCCTCTGGTTCAGACTTTAGTAGGAAATTGAAGCTTCCTTTATGCAGTATATTATAGCCAATCAAAAGGGCGCCCTGTGCTTACTTGATTTGTAATGAAAGGTGATACGGGCGAGTGATTTCACCCTGCTCATCCTGCAGTAGCTGTAATCAGGAGCTGGAAGCTGGAGCAGCTACACGTGCTGGCCAGACTTGCTCGGAATTATATTACATTTCCTAAGACCGAGTTGTTAGATCAGTTTAGATGGAAGAACTAACATAGGTAAATGGCAAGACATTCATTTTTCATTTTTCACTTTGCTTTCAAAGCCAGCTAACATTCTGATTTTCCTGTGGTTTATTAATTTGGCCTTTCAGGATCAAATCACCTAAATGAGATTTAACTTAAGTGATATTCTTCCACCAAAGGGTCAGAAAAACAAGACAAAGGGAGATTTATCCAAGGAGAAAGGGCCAAAAAAAAAAAAAAAAGAAGAAGAAAATGGTAATAAGACATTTTGTGATACTTTAAGAGACACAAAGTCAAGGAATAAATGGATATTCTTACGAAAATACAGAGATGCTATGAAATGTTTTGGCAAGGCAAACAAGGCTTTGGTAGATTTTTTTTTTCCTGTTAAATTACAGATTTCCCTAAGACATGATATACGTATTTGGTAAAGGAGAACACAGCAAAGCTTTCTGTGTATAGTACTGAGAGAAAACATTTTTTGAAATAGGAGGTAGCATGCAAGCCGGGGAGAGGCAGAGGGAGGGAGAGAGAGAATCCCAAGCAGGCTTCATGCTCAGTGCAGAGCCCAACTCAGGGCTCAATCTTAAGACGCTGGGATCATGACCTGAAGTGAAATGAAGAGTGGGACACTCGATAGACTGAGCCACCCGGGTGCCCCGAGAGAAGACATTTCCAAGTTGGGACAATTGTAATATGTTAAACATATATTGAAGGAAAGATAGAAATTAAAAAGAAAAATAGTAAAAATCCAATCAGTGTAAAATCTTACATACAAACAGTACTACAATGCAACTGTTGGCAACATGGCAGAAACTCCGGACATAAAATCTTGTCTTTGAAGTGTATTGTGGATGCTTATACTGGATATCTCAAGCTATCAAATTTCACATGGAATTTGCTTTGTATAAAAGATAATAAAATATCATCTGACCCATTTTCAAATCCAGAGAAAACCATCATTTTACAAATTCACATTTGTTTCTTTTGTACTTAGCTTACAGATACATTTAGTATATTTCATTAATTGTGTCTGCTCTAGATCATTCCTCTGGCATCTAATTTGATGAATATGGAGAAGAAACAGTGGGTGACGTGAGCTATCTCTTGCAGCCCCATCCTATACAAAATTAAAGGATTCGTGTATTTTAAAAGACAGAAAGATTTTAATCTAGAAATGGTATACTGCAGAGTTGAGCGGTGAGACCCATGTTTTCCTGCAGAGAAACAAATCCCTCGTCTCAGCTGAGCTATTTTTCCTCTAGGATGAAATGGATCACTTCTGTGTAGCAGATGTTCTGCTCACCATGTCAGCAAGCAGGCCTAAAGATGTTTAATATAAGACCTGGTAATCCAACAAACAGGTGATCGGGCACTATGGATAGCACACATAAGTTACTTCTGAGCTTCAGAATACATTTTCTTTTTTAGATAATTTTTAAAAATCAAAGTAACATTTGTCCATTGTCCTAAAAAATCAAATGCCACTAAGAGATTATAATTAAGATTAGCAGTTCTATGTCTTGCCCTTCCCCACCCTCCATTCCTTTCCTTCAGGAACAATTGCTTTCAACAATTAGAATTGTTTACTCTGTATTTGCCTCATTTTTTCTACATTATGTAGATACGCTGATTTTCCTTTAATGTGTCTGTTACACATTATCTGTTGACTGGCATGGAAATGGAGAATTAATGTTTTTAGCCCTATGCCCAACTTCTTGTTCTTCTATGCTCTCGATACAGTAAACTCTTAATGTTTGCTTAAATCAGTAATCAGAATTTAGATCATTATGATTTCTGCCCAGCCAAGTAGTATTCTTTTATGATTTCTTTCTTACATAACTTTTGCTTTTCATGGAGTTGATAATTGCAATGTATTTTCATTTGCCTGGCTTTCTTTGTGTTTGATGAAGTCTTTCCACATGTACAGCCTGTCAGTATAGTTTTCAGCATGATGAAACATACAAAATGACTTATCATTTCCACTACTTACTACTGAAGGCCTTTCTCCCAGAGTTCTTTGGTCATTTGTTTCTTGGGTTTGCTATGTACTTGGCATCCTGGGACTCTGCTTCACTGCTTTCCTGGGTTGACTCCCTATTTCTGGGACCCATAGACTTTTTGACTTAAACCCTCTTTTTTTTTTTTTTTTTTTTTTTTTTGGTGCTTGTACAATATACCAAGCTGGATATAGAATTCTAGGTTGAAAATCATTTTACCTCAGGATGTTTGAGGGTACTGCTCCACTATCATCCAGCATCCAGTGTTCTGTAAGTTCTCTCTGTCCATGGCCATGGTCATAAAATGCCTTCATGTGTCTCTTTTTTCTCTTTTTCTCACTTTCCTGGGACTTACTGAGCCATTTCAACTTGAACACTTAGGTTGTTCAGTTTTAAGAAATTCCTTCCTAAAAAGTTTGCACCCAGTGATTACTTTCCACTACTTTTTCTGTTCTAACATTCTAGAATGTCTGAGTACTGGGTGTTGAACTACCTAGCTTGATTGTCTGATAATTTAATTTCCTCTTTTGTTAATCTTTTTGTCTTTTTAGTCTACTTTCTAGGCACTTTGTTCATCTCTATCTTCCAACCGTTCTATTGAGTTTTCATGTCTTCTCTTACTATTCTTAAAACAACTAAGAGATTTTTGTATTCTTGGCCTTTTCTATGCAACCTTTTCTTGTTTTATGACTATTTTATGTGGTCTTAAATCTCAGAGGGTATTACCAGTGGGATTTGAGAGTTTGGAGTGGGCAGTGGTTTTTCTTTGGACTATGTTTATCTGAGTTTCTTCTGTTTTGGTCTCTTTGATGTTGGACACTTTTCTTAGGTATCTGGATATCTTTAGCTATCTTTTCATAGTCAAGAGTGAAGCACCAGAAATCTGACTGAAAAGTTTGTGAGCAAGAGAAGCTTGTTGACTACGGGTGATGAGTGTAGGTGGCTTGGAGTAGTATTTCCTGGAAACAAGCAGTATCTTTCATCAAAAGCCCCTTTAAATGTTAGAATCCATTTCTTTTTTCTTAAAGACTATTTTCTGCAGAGATGCTTTGATAGCCCCGCCACAGCATAAAAGTGTGGCATGTGTGGGGAAGAATATACAGTTGTTTCTGAGCCAGCCAATGTATTCCCTGATTCTCCACCCCAAATTGAGCAATTAAGCAGCAATTGTGTGATGAATTCTGCCTGAAGTAGATGTATTTTGTTCCCTGGTTCACATTCCCAGTACCCTGATATTAGTGCAATGTAGACAGTAGTGTATATGTTACCAATATTATGCCTCAAGCACTTGCTATGGGGCTTTTTGGTTTGGGGGCTCAGGGCTCTTTCCAAAGACTGCTAAACCTCACACAGATTCAGTGCTAAAATGCAAGAGAATTTACTCCCAGGGGTCAGCCTTCAACTAGTAGGTAAAAGGAGGTCATGAATAATAGACTTAGTCTCACCTCCTATGGAGGAACCATGCTGTGACACATTCTACATGGTGCTTTAAAGATCCCCTAGTGGGACTGAGCTCCTATTGCCCCTAGAAGAAACTGCTTCAGTACAGCATCCTTTATACACGTTTTCCCTCCTTCTCTTTCACACTATGCCTGTTCCTTCACACCTGTGTGAAGGCACACACTATGCCTTACCTCTCAATCCATGACATCATGACCTGACCTAAAGTCAGACGCTTAACCGGCTGAGCCACCCAGGCAACTGTCTCTACTGCTTATCAAACATGCAGACTCCCAGACCTGATCTCAGTTGTTGCTTTTAATAAGGATCCCTAGAGATTCTGATATAGGTCTACCCTAGACCATACTTGAAGAAACACTGCCTTGGGGCTTCAAGTTGGACACACTTTAAAAAAAATTTTTTTTAATGTTTATTTTCTGAGAGAGACAGAGCACAAGTAGGGGAGGGGCAGAGAGAGATGGAGACACAGAATCTGAAGAGACACACTTAACCAACTGAGCCACCCAGGTGTCCCACACTTTATTATTTTTTTATTGATGAAAAAACAAAATACTATGAGGTCAAGCAGATAGTGTGGAGCTGGAATTCAAATCCAGGCGTAAATGACTTGAAGCCACTCTCTGCACTGACCATCTGCAATACCTTGAGGATTTTGTTTCAAGAAAATGAAGGTGGTGGTATCTTCTCATTGGGTAACTAGTAGAATTAAATAAGATGACTCCTATAAAATTCTTGGTACAGAGCAAGGCACCATAGCAAGTGTTCAATACATGGTAGCAATGTGTGTGTGTAGACATATGTTTGCACCACAGAAATGCACTGAACTAGAAAAAACCACACGCTTTCTAAAACCATAATTCATCTCTCCACCAACGAAGGATTCTGCAAGTTTGCTCAAGTCACTTGTACAGTCAATAAATACTTACTGAAGGGATCACACTACTCTAGCTGAAAGACTTCCTCTAATGGTTCCTCAGGTGAGTCTAAGACAAGACTAGGAGCAAAGAGATAGTCCTGCATGAACACGCTGTGAACTTGCTGTGACACCGTTAACTGAAGAGTGACTTGTTAAAAAGATGGCTTTTTAAGTGGTGATTGTTGTTAGTGTGTAGTAAGATGCACAGCAGAGTTCCAGATTTAACTTGTCCTCATTTCCTGCTGTGTGTACCCTGAGATGTTCAATAAACTGCTATTGATCAGTGCCAAAGCCTCCTAACTGGCTCTGATTCCCTTTGTGCTCTCCAGTCTATTCTCAATAAGATAACCAGAATGAGGCTAAAAATATACATCCACCCCGCCATTTCCTATTTTCAGCCTGCAGTATCTTCTCCTCACGCTTGGAAGTCCTTGCTTTGGCCTCCCTGGCCCTACCTGACTGGGTCCCTGGCTTACCTCATATCCTACTGTTGTCTATCACTCATCGTGCTCCAGCCATACTGGGCTTGGTCTGGTCTGTACATGCCACACATGTTTCCTTTTCAGTATGTTTGTATGTGCAGTCCCATCTTCTAGAATGTTCTTCCCTCACATAGGGACTGACTTCTCTCCACACTCATAAGGTTTACAGTTGAAAAAATAGATTCACACTCAAGTTGTTTGAATCCTACTTAACATACTTGTAATAACAGAGTCAAGTGTCAGTTGCTACCTTTACATTTAATAAAATTAAGTAAAACTGATTAAGTTCCTCAGGCACAGTAGCCACGTCTCAAGGACCCAACAATCCACATGTGGTTCCTGGCAGCCATATTGGCCAGCATAGATCGAGTGGGATAGGTAGGGCATATAAACACATATCATGAACATACCCATGAAGAGACCCAAGGTCTGAATATTGTGTTTGCACATAAACTTTCCCTGACAAGAATTTGTCATCTTCAGGACTTAACGGATAGATCAACTTTTCCAGGAAGCCTTTTCTGATAGCCTCAAAATTGAAATGGGTCCTCTCCCTGTAGGTCCTCCATCTTCAGTGTGTCATATTTTGTTCCAATTGGTATCCATATATATATTTTTTTGTATTTCCCTAATTTATAAATTCCACATGGCCAAA
The DNA here is from genome assembly GCF_016509475.1 of Prionailurus bengalensis. NCBI lineage: Eukaryota > Metazoa > Chordata > Mammalia > Carnivora > Felidae > Prionailurus > Prionailurus bengalensis. Next base: position 141,161,221 of record NC_057343.1, read on the forward strand.
AAAATGGAATTATTGATTCTCCAGTGCTTGGCCCTCAATACATATTTGTGGAATGAATAAATTATGTGTGAGTTAATTGAATAGCCAGAACCTGGAAGAAAAGGAAGCAGGAATAACCCCAGTAGAACAGAGATGCCACTGGAGCACCTGGGTGGCTCAGTTGGTTTAGCACCCAACTTTGGCTCAGGTCATGATCTCACAGTTTGTGGGTTCGAGCACCGCGTTGGGCTCTGTGCTGACAACTCAGAACCTGGAGCCTGCTTCCAATTCTGTGTTTCCCTCTCTCTGTGCCCCTCCCCCACTCACACTTTGTCTCTCTCAAAAATAAATAAACATTAAAATTTACAAAAAAAAAAAAAGAAGAAGAAGAAGAACAGAGATGCCAGGGTGTCAAAGGGGAACCAGGATGGCACGGTGATGGGGCAAAGACAGAAGCTTAGTTCATGCAGGACACTGAGCCCCTCATGTTAGATGGGTCTGGGGAGTCAAAAAGGATAAGTTAAGAAAAGCAGCCAGATTTAGTAACCAGGAGACCATTTTTATGGGAGTCCACAGAAGCCCTTAGACTGACCTAAATATAACACGTTTTTTTAATAAGTTCATGAACATCTCTGATTTAAGAATGGTACATACTTTAAATGTTGTGAGTAGATTGGGTTCTGGGGCCATTGCCCAGGCTTAAATGTTGGGTCAGCTGTGCACCTTCCAGTTACTACAGTCCCCACTCAGGGCAGCTATTAAATCTGGGTGCTTATTGAAAATGTGAGTGATTCATAGTGGGCTCGGGGCGCTATGTGATTTATGGGCATCTGATTTAAAGATACTTAAAGGATGGAATTATTGGATCCAAGAAGAGAGATGTGATTAATCAAAGAAGACAATTTACTAAATGGCCCACTAAAACACTGAAGTGAAAAGAAAAAAAAGGAACTCTGGTTCCATCCGTGAACGAGGGGTGTGTGTGTGTGTGTGTGTGTGTGTGTGTGTGTTGAAGTGTACACACAGGATGTTAAAGGATGATTTTCTGGCATATAAGAGATTGTGGTTGGGGAATTTTTAAGGACATATATTTATCATTGAAGTTTGCTCACGCTTCCACTCCCCATTAGTGGATGTCAAGCTCCTGACTTCTTGTGTGTATCACAAGAGCTCCTGTGTGTTTGGAGAAGGGCTACACACACACACACACACACACACACACACACACACACAGTAGTTCCTCTTATTTATATTCTGAAGGCCCCAGTGTGAGTCTACACCTTTCTATTTCCTTGAGGATTCCTTTACTTTGATTGCACTCTAAGGGCTGTGGTTCCCTCTGCCAAAATGACCAGCACTAAGAAACCAGGATGCAAGGGAAATTTTGCTAGTATTTATCTAAATAAAAAGTGGCAGGGCTGCCTGGGTGGCTCAGTCAGTTGATCATCCAACTTCAGCTCAGATCATGATCTCATGGTCCATGGGTTTGAGCCCCGCATCAGGCTCTGTGCTGACAGCTCACAGCCTGGAGCCTGCTTGGGATTCTGTGTCTCCCTCTCTCTCTGCCCCTCCCCTGATCACGCTCTATCTCTGTCTCTTTGAAAAATAAATAAACTTAAAAAATTTTTTTAAATAGGAAAGTGACAATGACATAAGTAATTGTCTTGAATAATTGTTGGTTTATTAACATCAGAGTTCAGTGAGTCTTGTGTTCGTCCTATCCGGTGGACTGTCTTATTTATTGTTGAACACTTGAATCTGACAGGCACCTAGACGAATTTTTTCATTTGCTACAGGCGGTCAAAACAGCTAGTCAGGATCAGTCCTCTCAGGAGAAAAATCTATCCGACTCGTTGTTGAGACTGCATAAATAGACATCTGGGTGCATGCTCCATGAGTCCTAAAGAGTAACCCCCTGTTCACCCCTTTCCTCTGTACCTTACCTGCAACACTGGGAGAGTGGGAATGCTCCGCTTTCAAAATCAGAGTAGAAGGGGAAGGGAGCAAGGGAGTGCTTTGAAGTACTTTGCAGGAAGCCCATACACCCCACTGAGCAAGCCTTAGTGGTGCTGCCTCCTCTCACTAAGACTCAGCATCCCTACCATGGTCTTACTTCCTCACCCCTAGTGTATAAACATGTATGAACAAACACTTGTGTTTTCTGCTCTCATGCCACCTGCCTGTGCAAGAAAAGTGGTTTTAAAAATTGGATCCTGGGGCGCCTGGGTGGCGCAGTCGGTTAAGTGTCTGACTTCAGCCAGGTCACGATCTCGCGGTCTGCGAGTTCGAGCCCCGCGTCAGGCTCTGGGCTGATGGCTCAGAGCCTGGAGCCTGTTTCTGATTCCGTGTCTCCCTCTCTCTCTGCCCCTCCCCCGTTCATACTCTGTCTCTCTCTGTCCCAAAAATAAATAAACGTTGAAAAAAAAATTTAAAAAAAAAAAATTGGATCCTGAGTTAGTGAAATACTCAACAGAATTAGGACCCATGGATGGATGGTAAGGACAGAGGCTACAGGGAGAGCCAAGTAACATCCTTACTTTTCCTTTGAAACTATCCAGCAAGGAAAGGATTTGAAATGATTTATTTGCTGAGAGGTGTATCAGTGACCTTTTACAGAATGGAAATTGAAGTGCCAGACTTTAAAAACCATAAACTCAGAATCTTTTATGTGCTACTGTCCCAGTTTCCTCATGGGGAAGACAGGGGCCAAAGATGATGTTACATCCTGAAAAGGGATTCGCTCATTGCTGAATGACCTAAGAACATGGAAATGTGGGAGGAAACAGCCAAGTCAGAACAATGATTGTGTCTTACGACCTGCTGGGTGCAACAGATGTAACCCTGAAATTTTGCAGATAAATATTCTGATGGAGTCATGTTCCGTGAGCATATGCTGTGATTATCTGTATGCTCCTTTTCCCTCATCATGATCACTCCTTATCAGTCTGTAAATGTCACTCAAAACCAGCTTTCCTTTTCACATTTAGAAATAGGAGTGGAGCCCCACGTTGTTGGGCTCTGTGCTGACAGCCCGGAGCCTGCTTGGGATTCTCTCTCTGCCCCTCCTCTGCTCACTCCCACATGCACTCTCCTTCCCTCTTTCTCTCTCTCTCTCAAAATAAATAAATAAACTTATTTTGAGAGCTGGAGAGAGAGAGAGAGAGAGAGAGAGAGAGCGCGCGCGCGCACAAGTGGGAAGTGGCAGAGAGAAGGAGAGACAGAATCCCAAGCAAGCTCTGAGCCATCAGGCACAGCCTGATACGGGGCTCAAACTCACAACTTGAACCATGAGATCATGACCTGAGCTGAGATCGAGAATCGATCCTCAGCCTACTGTGCCACCAAGACACCCCAATAAATTTTTAAAAATTTTAAAAAGGAACAGGGGTGGCTGGGTTACTGCTGGTAATGCCTATTCCTTCTTCCAATTGCTGTGCACTGGCATACAGAAGTTGATTTTTTAAATTGCTAAATACCAAGAGGGGGATAGGAACAGCATCTGAGAACTGTTTCTAGTCTAACAATTTGTGGAGAATAAAAAGTACGTTTGAATTTTAAATGTAAGTTTGAGTTTTATGAAATCTAAAGTGTTTTTTTTATATTAAAACTGAAAACTGTTAAACTACCTAAAGTTCCAACAATGTCATTATCATTAGCCGTTAAGATTAAACTTGAAAATAGGGGCGCCTGGGTGGCGCAGTCGGTTAAGCGTCCGACTTCAGCCAGGTCACGATCTCGCGGTCCGTGAGTTCGAGCCGCGCATCGGGCTCTGGGCTGATGGCTCGGAGCCTGGAGCCTGTTTCCGATTCTGTGTCTCCCTCTCTCTCTGCCCCTCGCCCGTTCATGCTCTGTCTCTCTCTGTCCCAAAAATAAATAAACGTTGAAAAAAAAAAAAAGATTAAACTTGAAAATAGAAGACTACATGTATATTGGTGCTTTATAAATAAGTAGACAGTAAAGCAATAAATTCAAGGCAGGTTTCAACCAGTCCCTCCCCACCTGCAGAGGCTTTTGATGACAGTGATTATTTGATTTATCTTTTTAACATTTATTTATTGAGAGACAGAGACAGACCGTTAGCAGGGGAGGGGCCAAGAGAGAGGGAGACACAGAATCTGAAGCAGGCTCCAGGCTCTGAGCTGTCAGCACAATGCCCGATGCGGGGCTCAAACTCACCGAGAAATCAAGACCTGAGCCAAAGTCAAACGCTTAACTGACTGAGCCACCCAGGCACCCCTTGATGACAGTGACTATTAAGCACCTGGAAGAAGAGAAGCAAGGCCACATTGAAGAGAGAAAATTGCCCAAACCCTGGAAAGTTCTGGGTTCAGGACTTCTGATGACCAAGTTACACACATGTTGTATTGGCTGTAAAAGTGCTGCAGAGCTAGTAATATTCTTTTTTTTTTTTAAGTTTATTTATATATTTTTTGGGAGAGAGAGACACAGCGAGTAGAAGAGGGGCAGAGAGAGAGAGAGAAGGAGAGAGAATCCCATTCAGGCTCCATGCTGCCAGTGCAGAGCCCGACACAGGGCTTGAACCCACAAAACCTGATCATGACCTGAGCTGAAACCAGGAGTTGGATGCTTAACAGACTAAGCTACTCAGGTGCCCCAGAATTAGTAATATTCTTAAGGGAAGAACACATCATTGTGTACTTTGGTCTTCCACATTCATATTTTACCAAACGATCATCTGCAACCATTTGGGTCCATAGCACATGGGCATAAAGCAGCTCTATTAGTTTGCTGGGGCTGCTGAAACAAAATGCCACAGCCTGGGTGGCCTAAAAAACGGAAAGTTAACTTTCTCACAATTCTGGAAGCTAAAAGTCTGAGGTCAAGGTCTCAGGCAGTTTGGTTTCTTCTGAGGCCTCCTTCCTTGGCTTCTAGATGGCCATCTTCTGTCTGTGTCCTCACATGATCATCACTCTGAATTGTCCATCCCAATCTCCTTTTCTTCTAAGGTCATCCGTCCTATTGGATTAGGGCCCAGCTCACTGACCCCTTTTTAACTCAGTTACCTCTTTAAAGGTTCTGTGTCCAAATACAGTCATATTCTGGGGTTCTGGGCACTAGGGCTTCAACATTGGAATGGGGGGCGTGGGGAGCTGACACACTTTGGCCCATAACAGCAGCCATCTTTCCAGCCCTGGACCCTGTGCATGGCAGGTGTTCAGTCAATAATTGTTGAATGACTGAAATAAAGAAGTATTAGCCAAAAGCCCCTGTGCTGAGAGGAAGGAACAGGTATTAGGAGAAAAAGTGAGACTGGGTATTTATCCAAGGGATACAAGAGTGCTGATTCAAAGGGGCACATGCACCCCAATGTTTACAGCATCACTTTCAACAACAGCCAAAGTATGGAAAGAGCCCAAATGTCCATCATTGGATGAATGGATAAAGAAGATGTGGTATCTATATACAATGGAGCATTACTTGGCGATCATAAAGAATGAAATCTTGCCATTTGCAACTACGTGGATGGAACTGGAGGGTATTATGCTAAACGAAATCAGTCAGTCAGAGAAAGACAAATACATGAATTCACTCATATAAGGAATTTAAGACATAGAACAGATAAACACAAAGGAAGGGAAGCAAAAATAATACAAAAACAGGGAGGGTGACAAAAGAGAAGAGACTCTTAAATATGGAGAACAAACAAAGGGTTACTGGAGGGGTTGTGGGGGAGGATGGGCTAAAAGGAATCTACTACTGAAATCATTGTTGCACCATATGCTAAGTTGGATGTAAATTAAACAATAGATAAATTTTTAAAAGACAAAAAAAAAAAGAGTTTCCTTAAACAGAAAAAAGAAAAAAACAAAAGGAGAAAAAGTGAGGTGTCATTGTGGCTGCAATTGGGCCACTCAGTCAATAGCAATCAGTTTTTTAAAATAGTTACATCCTTATTAAACCTGAAAAAAATAAAATTCTGGATCAGCTATGAGGAGACAAGGAAAAGGGACCTCGAAAGCCTCTCATTAAGGGACGCAGGAAATCTTTAAGATGACTTCCATCATGCATTATGATTCCACACTGCTGCAAGCAATTAACAGCTGTTCTGAGTTTATGAAACATTAGGTTGGAAGCCCCTTTAGTGGATTTTGTCTACTCTAGAGTCCTTTGTTATTTTTAATGCACTCACACAAACAGGAAATGTCTTATGTCAGACACAAAACATTTATCAATTTTACGTTCCCCTCATAGTCATCAAGTTAAAAAAAAAAGGCATGGAAATAAATTGAAATGATGCATGAGGCAGTCCTGTTAGCCATTCAATATTCAATGCTGGCTTTGAAAAATACTGTAACATTATACCGTAAGGCTGATTTGGGTAGCATTTTAATAGGATCTGAGGCTTTTAAATAATTGTGTTAATACCACCGGCTGCTTTTATTTGGCTGGTTGGAAACATGACTCATTTTATAAATAATATCTTTAATGAAAATACCCTAAAAATATATGCATCTGGTTATTAAGATGTCCGTTTGTACAGATTTCTCTTTGATGTGATGAGACTGTGCCAGGATGTTACTGTTTCCCTCTGCTGTCATGAAAATGATGACAGGTGTGTCGCCGATGTGCACGGCTGTGTTTTTTGTGGTGGTAGTGGTCGCATTGTGCGAGACCCGATCGAACACACTGCAGAACAGTGGGACATATAAATCTCTGCAGTCTCCACTCAGCCATACAGCAGCTCAATTTTTTGCCACAGTACTCATAGTGAGATTTTTTTTTTTTTCCCGATAGTATCGACTTCGTGTTAACCCTCAGTGGGTTACTGTGGCATTTGCTACACGACTGGAATCTTTTATTCTGAATACTTGGTTTGTGGTGTGGTCTCTCCATTTTCCTTTAAAGTCACTTTGTCTGAAAGGCAGAAATCAGGTGTGAAAACCAAACAGTTGAGGACTTTAATCCTGCTTGCGTACCCATGTCTTAGAGGTTCCCTTGATTGGTGAAGAAAAATCAACAGACGCCCTTCTCACTGTCCACTCCATGTTATTGGGGCTGTGCTGTTGTTTCAGATCCTGCTTTTCTTCAAACATCATTAGGACAAATCCAAACCTAACTGGTATTAAAAATAAATGCCTAACACGCTGTTTAACTTGATTTCTGTTTTTTACATATGCTGTCAACAAAAACACTCTTTGTATTTTAAAAACCCTATGTTAAAGTCAGCCCATCAGAGATGCTGTAACTGAAAGCTTGAGAACTTCTCGAGTACCCTGTGTTGTAGATTTGTTGCTATTTTGCTTGATTTCATTTGTGCTAAATAAGCGTCCTGTGGGAGCAGCATCCAAACCCCTTTAGCATCAGTATTTCTGAACCACCCCTTTCCATCCTTTTCTAGATGCCTTAAATACACTGTATTGGACAAAGGGGGTTATATACCCACTTGTCCAGCTGCATTTTTCTTACATGAGCTATCTTGGATTGGGTTCCATGCCTGCCCCCATTGAAGGCAACCTGTTCTGCATGTGATTGAGGTTGTCTGGTGGCAGATTTCCTGGGTCAGTGTTAGAAGCCTCAGACTGATGGAGGAGGGCCCCGCTGTCCTGGCACAGTCCTGAAATGGAAAACAGTATTGTTGAGAGCAAGACCCAGTTCTTTGTAGCCAGGTGGGCACAGCTACATCTCCCTTGAAATCTCCGTGATTCTGTTTCTCTCTTTATAAAAGGGAAGACCGAAAGGACTTCTTGTCCTTGCCCACAAGAGGAGCATCCATTAGCTTATGTAGTTTGAAGAGTCTTAAGTTATACTCTGAAAACCGTGTAGACATCAAGTCCCCTTTCCTGAGGGTCCTTTTGTTTACCTTGACCAATTAGAGCATATGCATCACCTGGAAAATGAAAGAAAGAGCACCTCCTATCCCTGCGAAATTTGGTGGTATGTTGATACAGAGCTAATTCACTCTAAATGTTTCTTCCTGTCTTCTTATTTTGCCACCTACCGCGCCAGGTCACCCATTATGGTTCCTCACATATAAATCATCCTGAACAGCAGTGTTCTCAAACTTTAGCATGTAACCGAGTCACCTCGAGGGCCTAAGAAAATACGGTAACTGGGGCCCGGCCCCAGAGTTTCTGATTCAATACCTCTATGGAGCCAGAGAATGTGCATCTGTAAGAAGTTCCCAGGTGCTGCTCAGGCTGCTGATTCAGAGACCCCACCGTGAGAACCAGTGCTATCCAATGTTAGAACTAGCCATGTTCCTGTTCATTATCATTACGGGTCCAGGAGTCTGGTGTTTTGACCTTATTAACAACGTTTTCTTATTCCTGGGATTGACATTACTTGTGTACCTGACCCCTGGTCCTATTTTGTTACACTTGAATCACCGGTATCAAAAATAGTCATGAAAGCAGTATCTAACATTGACATAAAATTCGATGTCTTTACTGCCGTTATCCCATTCAAGCCTCCAAACAACTCTAAGGCTGCTTAGTAGTAGAAGTAGTAGTAGAAGAAAGACGTCTGCAATGGTAGTTTTCAAAAAGGCAATTTTAAGGGGCACTTGGGTGGTTGAGCTCAGTTAGCTGAGCATTCAATTGTCGATTTCAGCTCAGGTCATGATCTCCGGGTATGGGATTGAGCCCCATGTCAGGCTCTGCCCTGAGCATGCAGCCCGCCTAAGATTCTCTGTCTCTGTCTCTGTCTCTCTCTCAAATAAGTCAATAAATAAATAAATAAATAGCCAATTTTAAGAAGTTGGTCTTCCATAAGCAGCGCTCCCTTAAACTGATTGATGTACCTGTTAACACACCCTTCTCCTACTCTACAAGAGAGGTGTAATGTAATGCTCACTCGTGTCCTCAGCTAGTAACCTCTAGATTCTGAATAAGGGATGATTCTAAACGTTGGTGTAGGAGTTTGGCAAATGAGTCTAATGAGCAAGTAACAAATCCTTTTGCAGTCCAGTCGTTTCTAATTCTTTGCTTTCAACAAAACTGAAGAAGGATCTAATCCAATAATCTGGTATGTCATTAATAATGTTTGATGCAAACTGAGAGAACTGAGTGTTCAGAGAATTGAACCATGTAGTTGTAAGTAAAACTCTGTCCATTCACATTTACTTATTTACATGGATAAGAATTAATGATAAACTCTGTCTCACTTTAGCAATAAGTATTATCTACGTATGGATGCATGAACCATTTGGGGGGAAAAAGCCCTCCATTTCATGTTATCAAAAGATAAACTCTCAATAAAACTTTATTTTTTAGTGTCAATATTGTCAAACTTAAAAACTATATTTTGTTATATTGATCAATTGTGTAATAATAGCTGAGTCAGTATAATGTTCAGTATCATTTAGAAAGCTTGCGATCAGGATATTGTTTTATATTTTAAATTTAGGACATGTGCTTGCAGAGAAGTATAATAGATTGGTCAATAAAATCATAAACACGTGGTTTATGCATAACAATACACTTAAATTAGGTTAGAACTCTGTAAGTAGAATGGAATGTCCAGTTCAAGGAGAAAAGAGGATCATGTAAAATTTTCTTTTACTCAAGAGCTTGACCCTGTGGTTAGTAAGTGACTGATGGCGGTTCCAAATGGCTATGGCATTGAGATTCCATTGGTTCCATTTCAAGTGACATTCTGGTTTTATTTAAGGTTTCCATCATTTACATTTTGCCAGAAATTTTACCCTTACTAACAGATACATCCAGACCTAAGATGAAAATGTAAACGTCAATTTAGAAATGTTGGTGGCAGGGATGGTTTCTCAAAATTCTGCGGAATCAAATAAGCATGAAGTTCTGTTCCACATGCACCTCTGATTCTCTGAGAGAAGAGAGATGAATGTCCCTGGGACTGTTGGCTTTCATGCCCCTCTTCATCCCTTTTGACCCTCCCTGAAAATCTTACCGTTCTACCATGAAGATTTCATCTTTGTGAAATGAATATTTCTCATTTATAATGAGAAATATTTGGTCTTCCACTCAGGTCCTGGCACTGAGGTCCTAAGACCCTTAAAATTTCCTAGGTGGTGACAGTTGTGGTTTTTGTTACATTAATGACGTGATTTGGAAAACACCTAAGTGTAAGGGCTGGTTGCCAGTAGAACCAATCTTGTGACTGGAATTCAGAGTCTCCTCACCTCCAGGGGACAGGAAGGGGCTGGATATTGAGTTGAATCACCAACAGCCAATGATTTACGTAGGCAGTCATGCCCGTGTAATGAAGCCTTCATAAAAACCTGAAAGGATGTAGTTTGGAGAGCTTCTGCATTGGTGCACATAAGGAGATTTAGGAAGAGTGGGGCTCCTAGAGAGTAATTGAAATTCCCATAACTTGCCCCATGCATCTCCTCCGTTAGGCTGTTCATGAATTATATCCTTTACAATAAACCAGCAATCCAGTAAGTAGAATGTTTCTCTGAGTTCTGTAAGCCACTCCTGCAAAATATTGGAACCCAAGGAAGGGGCTACTTGGGACCTCTAATCTCTGGCCTAGGTCAGAAACACAGGTGACAATCTGGGCTTGCAATTGTCATCTGAAGAGGAGGGGCAGGTGGCTTGGATGTGTTTTCAAAACACCTTATCTCTCCCCACCCCCACCCCCCATCAGAATGGTATCAGAATTTTTAACACGAAGTGGAAATCTTTAAGCTTTACCTACAGGCATGATTTAATGTAGAAATAGTTCTTTCCACATATTATAAGAAGTAAAAAACAACCTTCTTCCTATCTTAAGATGAGAAACTATTGCAGAATATTTTCACTGATTTTTTAAAAACCTGAACTTTCCTCATCAGCCTTGGCAGGAAGTAGCAATGTAATGTGTTTACAGATCTACCCAGGTGGCTGCATAACCGCAGTAGCCTGCCCCTCCTTTCCCGCCTCTGGAGTATTGGTGGAAGCTGGTTTTGAGCAGCTCAACTGCAATGAGACCTAACAAAAGCTTTACTCCAACTTCCATATTCAGCTCTATGACACGTCTCTTGATCTCATTCTTCCAGCCCTTGTGAACTGCCTGTTTTCTACACAAATGTCCAGGTCTATAAGGTAATGTCTGATGCAGACAGGCCTGAATATTCATTGTGAAATACACAGATTGCCTCCAACATCCTATGAACCAAGACTCATATTTCAGAAATCTTATTGAATGCAACTCCTCGCTTCCCCAAAAACTTTCTTTAAATCTTCTCATGGCTTAATTAAATACTAAGAATTGTACTAAACCCAAAATGTTAATTATGTTTATCTCTGGGTGCTGAACCTTGAGGTGATTTGCTTTCTTTGAAATCATATTCTCTATTGCTTGAATTGCCACATAAGCATGTATGTTTTCATAGCTAGAAAACTGCAACAACAAAACTGTTATCCGAGGGTAAAGAAAATGATCAAAAGAATCCTAAGCAGGTGAGGTGAACCAAGTCCACCCCCTTTCCAGGTCTTTCCAGACAAATGAGATACTCAGAGTTGATGTTCCTCTTTTTATAAGACCATCCCCTCGCCTGGGTGGCGCAGTCGGTTAAGCGTCCGACTTCAGCCAGGTCACGATCTCGCGGTCCTGCAGTTCGAGCCCCGCGTCGGGCTCTGGGCTGATGGCTCAGAGCCTGGAGCCTGTTTCCGATTCTGTGTCTCCCTCTCTCTCTGCCCCTCCCCCGTTCATGCTCTGTCTCTCTCTGGCCCAAAAATAAATAAACGTTGAAAAAAAAAAATTTAAAAGACCATCCCCCAACCCAGTGGATTTTATTTTGTCTACAGTTTTTAATGCTCACTGTCAGGAAATTCTCAGCTAACCAAAACCTGCTTGTTATTCTAGCCTATGGCAAGAGGAAAAACAACTGTTTGATATAATGCTTATCATTCGTAATAGCATTAAAGACCCTTCTTAAGTTCTGTGACACTCTATACTAATTCCTAATCATATTGACCAGAGGTTTTTTTCCAGATGCAAGAAAGTTTCTTTTTCTGCCAGAAATAATCAGAACCACTAATGTTTTACCTCCTCAGGTATGTGTCTAGCTCAATCTTTTCTGTTAGGTTTCTGGTTTTCCCAGACAAGGATTCAGGAGTGTTTTCTGCTGTACTCCAGTGATAATTATATCAAGTGGTTTGGATACAGGACCAGGGAGGGGGTCTTGAGATCATCTTCCCACGTTGTCCATTCCTCCCATGCACTGGTCCCATCCTCCTCTGCCCCAACATGTCCCTGGTTCCCCTTTCCCTCACCCCTGGTTTTTAAAGCCCTTTTCTCCTAACTGTCCACACACACAAATACTTCTTTCTTTACTATGATCCCAGAGTTGCCCTCGAGAACCCAGTGTCCTAGCTTGGATCTGTGTTTGTGTAGTTGGGCATTCCTTTACTGCATCCAACTTTTCTTTTCCAAATCCCACAGTTTCAAATAACCCTTAGATCTGCAGCCCATGCCCATTAAAACCAAACACCCTCACCCGGTGAAATCTCTTGCGTGGGCATGCCAAGCCACCCCCAGGTCACCTCTCCGGTCTGCTGAGCCACAGGCCCACCAGAGGAGGGACTGCGTCATTTGAGCCCCTCATCCCTGAGGCCACCACCCACCGAACACCCAGAATCCTCTAGTCCTTCCTGCCTGTTTTGCGCCCTGGCTCCCATCTCTGGCCCTTTCAGGAGAAAAGAGGGCCCAGGTTTTCCTTAGAAGCTGGTATAAGAATGAAATTCTTTGCCAGATCGTTTTCCCCAATCCCCAATTTTAAAAACTCAAAACCTGACAAAAAGGCACAGATACGGAATATGTTCTGGGATGTTTTTGCAAAATGATGGGCAAAGATTTTCCCTTGAAACAATTTTGATCCTCTGCCCTTGCTTCTGAAACCTTGACCTTGTGTCATGACCCTCACAGAGTGTGTTTTGTGCTTCCGCTCCTTCTGACTGGTTGTCTGGCCCTCAGAATTGGAGGGCAGGGTGCTGCCTTTCCATCTTTGCATCTATCCCCAAAGGGGTGCCTTGCCAGGTTGGATTTAATAGCACAGTGGTTAAATTAGAATTTTAATGAGAATCGTGGAGGAAAAAAGAAAGCCTAACAGCTTCTTAGCCTTGGTCTGAATTGCTTCTAGCTTCCCTTCAGTCTGGCAAGTAACAGTCACCAGGGAAGAGGCTTTTCCGAGTGCCTCATCTTTGCGTAGCTTGTGAACTCAGGGTGCCCCCCAGTGTTGGTTAGGGTTCATCACAGTTAATCACAGTTCACCATTTCTTAGAACACCTAGAATGGATGAGGGAGATGCATTTTGGTTTTGTGATTCGTGGTAATCCTCATTTTCTGCCAGACGCTTTTCTTGTGTTGGTGACCTTTGGAAATTCAGTCTACCAGAGGGCTCATGAGGTATTTTGAAAACCTCAAAGGTATTTTGCCTATGTGCAAAATGGGCTCTTGATTGGAGAAGAGCAGTTTCCACACAAATTCATGTCCTAGCCAGAATCTCTCCTACTCCCAAATCTTTTGAAGGTGCCTCCTTTAAAAAAAAATGTTTTAGTCTTTATTTTTGAGAGAGAGAGAGAGAAAGAGACAGAGTGCGAGCGGGTGAGGAACAGGGCAGGGGAGACACAAACTTCAAAGCAGGCTTTAGGCTTCAAACCGTCAGCACAGAGCCCTTCGTGGGCCTCAAACTCATGGACCACAAGTTTATGACCTGAGCAAAGTCGGACACTTAACCAACTGAGCCACCCAGGCGCTCCTGACATGCCTCCTTTTTCAAAATGTCATTATATTTTTTCTTTTCGAGACATCCATAGAACTAAAAAACCAGCCAGTTCATATCTCTGCTTGGCTCTCAGAAGGAAAAAGCATTGATCAAACAGACTTGACCAACAAGTTTGTTCTTGTTGATCGGAATTTGAAGTCTTAAGGTTGTACTTGAGCTTTTTCTACCAGTCTCTACCCAAATGAAAATGACTTCTAAGCTTCGGAAAACCTTTTTTTATCTTCCTTAATCTACCACTGTATCAAAGCACGTGTCCATTTTGTTTATTCAAGCTGGTTGTCAGACTTCCCAGCACAACTACCTCTAGGCATCTGCACTGTATGCTCCACAAGTGTTTTTTGCACCAGACTTTGAGAGCCACCAAGTTAAGCAAAGAAATTCCTTGCTTTTCCTACTTATTTATTAACCTTACTAATTAAAATATAATTTTATTCATTCATGTCACGATTATTGCTGCCTTTGGGGCTAAATACTCTCTATAGCTCAAGTGTGTGTGTGTGTGCATGCACACATGTAAACACTGTGGTAACAAGGGATATGGTGGGAGGTGAAGTACTCATGGAGATCTCAAAAGTCAGAACTACCTGTTTCTGTGGTTTGAACCCTTAGAAACAATAATTCTGCCTCACCCTTTGGACTGGGTGGTGGTTAAGCAGGATGCAGTTTGTATTTTATTCATCTGGATGACTGCTGAACACCTGGTCAAAAGGGTAACAGCCTCAGGAAATCTCCCTTCGGCAAAGAGAAATGGCCTGAGCTTCCTGAGTTCTCCAGGTTTGGGAACTCCCTCTTCCGGTGTTTCCTGAGTAGGAGAGCCCAGCCAAGAGGATAGAAGGAGCTTCAATATGGAACCTGAGCCCTCCCTGACCTTTAGTCACCTCTGCTGTGAAGAGCAAAAAGAATGTTGTCTATTAAAATGTGACCAGTTGAAACAGTACTAAGCCCAAAGCAATACAATTTGAATGCTTCCAAGTCAGATTAGTTGATAAAGTATCTAGTACTTTGCCTGGAGCTTTGGTGTATCACCAGTATCGTATGGGATCTTGCTGTGGTAGTCATCAGACCTACTCTTGTTTAAATTGAGGTTATAATTTACCTACAAAAAGATGCAAGAGTCTTAAATGTACAGTTCCATGAATTTTGATAATTGTATGTATCCATGTAACCACCACCCAAATCAAGATAACAGAACATTTCCACCTCCCCAAAAAGTTCTCTCACATCCATTGTCAGTCAGCCTCTTGACTACCTACCCTGGAGGCAACCACTGTTTTGCTTTCTATCACCAAAGATTAGTTCTTCACATTTTTGAACTTTATATAAATAAAGTGTGGAACCTTCTGATTTCTTTCAGTCACCAATGTTTTAAAAATATATCCATGTTGCATGTATCAGTAATTCATTTTTTTATTATAAAATAGTACCATTATAAAGATACATCACAGTGTGTTCCTCCATTCTCCCACTGATGGATATTTGGGTTGCTTCCAGTTTTTGTTTTGTGTGTGTGTGTGTGTGTGTGTGTGTGTGTGCGCGCGCATGTAGGGAGACGGGTCAATTTTAATTTTTTTAAAGACGGCTTTCTGGTCATTCTTATAGAAGACTTTTGAACAGCCTCAGCTCTGCTTATATTTTCATTTCTCTTGGATA
This sequence comes from Prionailurus bengalensis, assembly GCF_016509475.1. NCBI lineage: Eukaryota > Metazoa > Chordata > Mammalia > Carnivora > Felidae > Prionailurus > Prionailurus bengalensis. The sequence continues at coordinate 141,176,558 of NC_057343.1, forward strand.
AATACCCAGAAGTAGGATTTCTGGGTCATCTGATAAACGTATGTTTAACTTAATAAGAAACTGCCAGTTCTCTAAAGTTGCACCATTTTACATTTTACGTGTGTGTGTGTGTGTGTGTGTGTGTGTGTGTAAGGAATGTGGTTGTAATTTTACGTTGCCACTGGTGATGTTTCAGAGTTCCACTTGCCCCACATCCTTGCCAACACTTGGTGGGTGTGGTATCTCCTTGTTTTAATTTGCATTTCTCTGAAGATGAATGATGTTGAACACTGGTGATTCAATGTTAAAGCTGATTTTTAAAGAAATCTTCACTTTTTTAATCTATGAAATGGGATGTAGCCATGTCCCCGTGGAACCTAAACTGAGTGTGTTATCTGAGCACATCTGAGACCCTGGTCAGTGTGTGCCTGTAAGGACCTGTAAGGACTCTGACTGTGTGGGGGATGGGGAGCCACCTGGGATAGAAGGACACTGAGGAAGGAGGGCCAAGGAGACAGACCCGGTCCAGGAGCCCAGTCAGAGAGAGGGACCTTTGTTGATAGTGCAGTTTCTGTTGCCTCAGGTTTCTGTGCTTCCTTGTTCAGTATGAACACCAGTGAGAGGGAACTACAAATGAACTGAAAAAGATGTCCTCGAATGAGTCATTTGAACCCAATGGAGCTCAAGATAGGAAAAGGGAATCTCAATACTGGGTGAAGGAGGCTTTGGGTCCAGGCCTATGAATAATGATAGTAGGACCAAGTCTTGCCCACACAGCAGCCTCAGCACCGCACAGCCCTGGTTATAACTCTGTCACATCAATCCTTACGATAGCCCCATTATACAAAGAAATGGCAGTTCCTCAAAAAATTAAACACAGAATTGTCATACGATCCAGCCACTCCACTTTTAGGTATAATCCCAAAAGAATTGAGAGTAGGGACTTGAAGACATACGTATACACCAGCGTTCCTAGCAGCTTTATTAACAGTAGCCAAAAGATGGAAACCACCTGTGCCCACTGATGGGTGAATGGATAAACAAATACGCCCTATACACAGAGTGGGATATTATTCAGCCTCAGAAAGGAATGAAATTCTGACTTAAGATAGAACATGGGCAAACTTGAGGACATTAAGGTAAGTGAAATAAGTCAGATACAGAAGGACAAATACTGTATGACTCCACCTAGATCAGGTACCTTTAGTAGTGAAATTTGTAGATATAGAAAGTGAAACAGTGGTTGCTGGGGACTGGGAGTGGAGGTGGGAAATGGGCAGTTACTGTTTCATGGGTATAGAACTTGTGAGATGAAAAGAGTTCTGGAGATGGATGGTGCTAATGGTTGCACAACAATGTGGATGTATCTACTACCACTGAACTGTACGTTAACAATGGTTAAGGAGCACCCGTGGCTCATCGGGTGGAAGCATGCAACTCTTGGTCTCAAGGTTGTAAGTTTGAGCCCCAGGATGGGTACAGAGTTTACTTTAAAATCTTTAGATAGATAGAGGGGCGCCTGGGTGGCGCAGTCAGTTAAGCGTCCAACTTCAGCCAGGTCACGATCTCGCGGTCCGGGAGTTCGAGCCCCGTGTCAGGCTCTGGGATGATGGCTCAGAGCCTGGAGCCTGTTTCCGATTCTGTGTCTCCCTCTCTCTCTGCCCCTCCCCCGTTCATGCTCTGTCTCTCTCTGTCCCAAAAATAAATAAAAACGTTGAAAAAAAATTTTTTTAATAAATAAATAAAATCTTTAGATAGATAGATAGATAGATAGATAGGCAAACAGAATTATAAAAATGGTAAATTTGGGGGGTGCCTGGGTGGCTCGGTCGGTTAAGCGTCTGACTTTGGCTCAGGTTATGATCTCGCGGTCCATGGGTTCAAGACCCTCATCAGGCTCTGTGCTGACAGCTCAGAGCTTGGAGCCTGCTTTGGATTCTGTGACTCCCTCTCTCTCTCTGCCTCTCCCCTGCTCACACTCTGTCTGTTACCGTCAAAATAAATGCACATTAAAAAAAATTTTTAAATGGTAAATTTTTGTTATGTATATTTTATCACAAGGAAAACCCATTAAAACAAACAAACAACAACAACAACAACAAAACAAGTAGCTTGCCCAAGGTCTCACAGCTAGTAATCAGCAGAATGAGGATTACAATTTAGGGAGTCCTATTCACAGCCTGAACTGTTCATTCCTTCCAGAGATGCTTCAAAGTTGGGGTATGGCACAAGTGAGCAGGGCATCCTAGGGATTTGTTGGGTATTGAAGTCCCATGTATATGTCAGTAGATTCCCAGAAGAGAGAAACAAAAGACCCCTCAGGGTGATGGGAGGGGCAGCATTCGTATGTACATATGAGATGTTCCCTGGGCATCTGCAGCCATGGTAGCAGAGGAGCTAGACAGCTCTCAATAACAGGTAGGGATGAGTGGTTGATAAGGTTACAATAAGTAACCCAATTAAAAAAAAAATCTGGTGTAACAGAGAAATGATAGTTATGGACACAAAACCTTACAGATGTGTAATTTACAATTCTAGATGAAGTCCAGGTACAATATGACTTTTGAAATTACTTGGTGACCTACACCTTGCATACCTTTTGGGGTATAGAAGGTATACCCAAATCTAAAGTACCCTTTTGTTTTTTCCATTCTGCTTAACATGATTCAACGGACGAAATGTTTAGCCTCTAGCATTTAGCAGAGTGCATACTCTAAACAAATATGTGGAATATGTGGTAAATGCTGGAAGAGGCAGGACACAAAATCACTGTAGGAATTACTAAAGACAAAGCTGTTGATTCTCGGCAGGTCTGTTGTGTTTGTGGAGGTGACATTGGATGTGGGCCTGGAAGTGTGAATAGGAATTTTGTAGGCCGATAACAAGGGTGAGAAGAAAAGAGGCTGAGCTGAGGCACAAAGGGCGTCACAGGGTGGTGCGAGGAAGAGAAGGTAATAGGGTAAGACTGGAAGCTGGTTTTCTTGTGTACACATAGAACACTTGGATGAGAACCACCTGGGGTGGTTTTTGAGATGCAGGTTTGGGGACCCACTCCAGCCCTCCTAAATGTGGATTTTTTTTGGTAGTGGAGGCTGAGAATGTGCATTTTCAACACTATTCCCTGCATTGCCATGGCGCACAGAAGTGCCATGGAGGGCATCGCTGGGCTGGAATGGGGAGGCGTGGTTGGAGGTGGGCGAGGTTGAAAAGATTCTTTTAGTCCAGTCAGGTGTATTCGGCAGGTAGACAGAAGACGGGAGAGGGAAGGAAACGTTGAGGCTGCAGTAAAGCATTTCATTGTTGATGAAGTTTCATGAAGCCCTTCTCCAGGGACCGGGCAACGCACTAACAGGAGTCAGAGAAGAGACTGTGCCGCAGGGAGAGGACGTGAGGTGTATGGATGGCGGGTGTAAGTGCTGTGAGAAGACAGTGAACTTTGGTGATGATATTCCGGCACATGGTGATGGACAGGAATGGAATGGTGGAGGAGGCACAAGCCAAGAGGGGCCTGAAGAGAATGAACACCTCCCAGAGTTCTTCAAAGTCCAGGGCTTATGAAACCCGGTGTGGGCCTCCCATCCCTGACTGCTCTGGCTTTACTGGAATAACCTTGTGGGGACATGGGGACATGGGGTTGAAGCCAGATGCTTTTACTAAGGATGCTGTTTCTCCATTCCTGAAGATTAGCAGGAAATGTTAAGAGCAAACCTCCCCTACCCTTATGAAACAAGAATATAGATCCTTTAGGAAATATATGGTTATTACCTTCTTTGTAGTAATAACCATTTATAAGAAAGCTTTTGATGGAGAATGCTGCACTCTACCAAAACCCTCAGGGGTGAAAACATTTCTTTGCTTTTCTTACTGTGTGCCACCTATACTTGGTTTTTAGGGTGCATTTAAACACATGTAAGGAGAAAAGTGACAAGTCCTATAGATCAAATTTATTGCAAAAAGAGCTTATAACTTTTGTTTAAGTTTATTTATTTTAGAGAAAGAAAGAATGTGAGTGGGGAGGAGCAGAGAGAGAGAGAGAGAGAGAGAGAGAGAGGAGAGAGAAACCCAAGCAGTCTCCACACGTCAGCAAAGAGCCTGATGAAGGGCTTGAACTCACTAACCGTGAGACCATGACCTGAGCCAAAATCAAGAGTCAGGCGCTGAACAGACTGAGCCACCCAAGTGCCCCAAAAAGATCTAACTTAAAAACAAAATGCCTTCATGCAGGAATGAAATCTAAAGTCTTCTGAAAGTCTGTTTCCAAATGTCTCTTTGAAGACCAACTTCAAACTACCTTCATTAGCTCTGTTTACTTTGAATGCTGGTAACACAGACGAAAACAATGACCGGTTTACAGCCAGATCTCTTGTCCTGGGCATTATTGACATTTTGAGCTGGATAATTCTTTGCGGGTGGGGGAACTGTCCTGTGCATTATAAGATATTTAGCAGCATCCCTGGCCTCTGCCCACTAGATGCCAGTAGTAACTCCTCCTCCAAGCTCATGACAATCAAAAATGTTTCCAGACATTGCCAAATGTCTTCTGGCAGACGTTACCAAAAAAAATTCAGGGATCCTAGTTCAATGTGAGTTTCAGATAAACAAATCATTTATTTTAGTATAAGTATGCTCAAGTATTACATAGGACACACTTCTATTAAAATTTTTTAATGTGTATTTTATTTTTGAGAGAGAGAGAAAGAGAGAGAGAGAGAGACCCAGTGCGAGTGGGGGAGGGGCAGAAAGGGAGACACAATCTGTAACAGACTCCAGTGTGAGCTGTCAGCACAGAGACTGATGCGGGGCTCGAACTGACAAACTGTGAGATCATGACCTGAGCTGAAGTTGGACACTTAACCAATTGAGCCACCCAGGTGCCCCTAAAAAATCTTATTTAATCTTATTTAAAAATCTTTTTAAATTTTATTTGGTGGCCTGTGTTGTATCTATCTGTTCACCCTATGGGGCGGGGGGAGGCAACAGGATTGCTGATGTGTTAAACAAGATGATATGCTTGAGGTGCCTGGAGAGTGGTGGGGGTACTATAAATATTCTGGGAATATGCTGCAGGCCTCGAATCCACTCCACCTGTGTCCCTCTTGGAGGCTGCAGTTGATGCTCAAAGCTTCCTATCTTTTACCAAAACTGTAATCAGAATGAATACACCGTCATGAGCAGAAAGGGAGGCCACATGTGAATCTCTAAGTGCTGGGATCTGGCATTCCAGTCAAAGCTGGTTTTATGGCCTCCTCTGCTGGCACAGGAATCTCCTTATGCCCTGATACTTTGTCATTGTGGACTCAGAGTTATTAGATCATGTCTGCTAAGCAGCAGCCACAGAAGGGGACAGTGAATGAAAAACTGGTGCATTTGCCCCAGACCCGGTCACTCTGAGTTTGATTTTTCTGGCGCCATAGCCCTAGACAACCATTCCCTGGGATAGACCAGGACCAATCATTTCCACAGTCGGTAGCAGCCAGGAGCTTCTTTCTGGTCCAAGATTAATGACCCAAGCAGTCAGCCTTTCCAGGGAGCAAAGGTGAAATTTAACTCTGGGTAGATGCCTGACATTTTGCACAAAAGGGAATAGGCGAGTTAGGAGAAACAGCATTTGTACGTCTCCTGCAGGGTTATAAATCAAGGATGGGCAAAAGTGAATTGGGTCCCTGCCAATAGTTGAACTGATTTGGGCTCCTGTGTTTTGTTTTCAGACAGTCTGAATGAAACATGCTTTAAAGATGTATTGTCAGAAGGGTCCCTTTGAGTTAAGTACCAGCTTATTAATCCCTGAGAATTTTATGTTTCCAAAAGGAAATCCAGTTTGTGTGGGGGTTGTATTAAGTTTGTCCACGAGAAATTGCATTCTTTGCTCCAGAGGCAAGTCCCCTTTCCTGTCTGGCTATGGGTGAGATATATCATTAGAAGCTGGGTAAATGGGTCAAAGGGTGCAAGCTTTCAGTTATAAGATGAATAAATTCTGGGGATCTAATGTGTCTCTAGTTCTGTATGTATCACAGTGACTGTAGTTAATAATCCTATATGTTTACACTTGAAATTTGCAAAGAAATCGATCTTAAGTATTCCTTCCACAACCCGCCCCCAAAAGATGAGGTGAGCTACGTGTGATTTAACTTGTTTGTGGTAACCATTTCACCAGGCATGCATATGTCAAATCATCACATTGTACACCTATAATCAGTTTTTATTTGTCACTCATACCTCAGTAAAGCTGGAAAACAAAAACAAAAGTAGACCACTCTGTGCACTAAAGCAAGTTCCAGCATATCTCAAAAAACAAACAAACAAACAAACAAACACGAAGCATATTCTCTTACCACAAGGAAATTAAGTTAGAAATCAATAACAAAACAAAAATTTTTTTAAAAAACCTCCATATAGTTAAAAATTAAGAAATAGAGACGTTTCCAGAAAGTTGCTTTGGAATGTACGAGGCAAACTCTGATTATAAAGGAATCCAAGAGTGGGTTCTTCATTGGTAATTAAGTAAGCATTTGCTGGATGACTACTCTGCCATTTTTAAATTTTTTTTTTTAACATTTATTTATTTTTGAGACAGAGAGAGACACAGCATGAACGGGGGAGGGGCAGAGAGAGAGACACACACAGAATCGGAAGCAGGCTCCAGGCTCTGAGCCATCAGCCCAGAGCCTGACGCGGGGCTCGAACTCACGGACCGCGAGATCGTGACCTGGCTGAAGTCGGACGCTTAACCGACTGAGCCACCCAGGCGCCCCTCTGCCATTTTATACTAAAGATGAATAAGATGTGGCCCCCGGCTTTAAGGAACAGACTTGGAGATAAATTAATCACTCTCTCATGGGGCTTTGCTCTCCGTCACTGTGCTAAGCCCTGTGGGAATTTACAGAATATCCAGAAAACTCACTGGGAGGGGGAAGTGAATACCTTTTAATGTGTCCAGAAGAATTTATAGAGATCACTTCTCTCTACTTGGCTTATAGAAGACTAAAGTTTAGGAATTCTCCAAATTGACAAGGGTAAGGAATAGTGAAGCTGCAAAAGTATTTGCAGGTAATAAATGGTAGAAGGAGGGGTCCGTGAGGAATGAGGATGCAGACCGAGGCAGGAGCCAGGTGTTGGAGGGCCTGTGGTCACACTGAAAACTCTGGACTCTATCCTGAAGGGCCTACACAGAACCACTGGAAAGGTTTTATGTTGGTGAGTAATAGGATAGAAACATCTCTTGAAGTACTCAGAAAATAGACTAGACTAGGCAGATTGGAAGCTGGAGCCTATTAAAGGGAGAAGGTATTACAATTATTTAGTGACAGGGCTGTGACCAGTCAGAAGAGAGAAAACCAAAGCCCTGGAGCCAGGTTCCGAGGCCTGCTGCTAGGCTGGTGCTACCCCTTTGTGCCTTTACCATGAGAGGTCCACAGTGCGAGGGCTCCGAGCAACCCCCATGATGTGTGTCCTTCAGTATTTCAGCAGTGGGCGCAGCCATGAAGACCCATGCCAGCTGCAGATCAGCCCTATGAGGTTATGGAGGACAAGGGCCTCAAGGAAAGCAGGAATGGAGAGGAAGGGAGAGGCTTGGAAGATATACAGAAAATAGGGTTGCATTTCTCAGTGGTCGACTGGACATAGAGAAGGAGGAGAGTAGAGGCTGACTCTCACATATCTAGTGTGGAAAGCTGTGAGGAAGGTTGAGTGCCTCCCCTTGGGTTGGGGCCTTTGAAGAAACATCTGGCGTCAATGAGTCTCAGGAACCTGAGATGATGTGAAAGTTGTTCTCTCAGTGGAGTTAAATTGGATACAAGTAAGCAATATCTGGCGCTGGGGCTAATAGGGACCTCTCCAGAGTTGTATTGCCATCCACTGGACTTGGAAGGAGCGTTCAATGTCCCTTTCCTTGAGGCAGAAGGCCTGGAAACCAGAGCTCCCAGGTCATGTGGTTGCATGTGTTTCCCAGCCCATTAGCATGGAATTTCTTTGACATAAATGACAAAGATCTAAGGGTCATTTTGGGCCTGAATCATGAGCTAAACAGCTGTTTAACTTGTCAAGTGTTAAATGATTTGTTCTGGATCAGAGACTACAGGCAAGAAATGGGGCTAGAAAAAAGAAGCAGGTAGACAGGTCAACAGTTAGCAAAGATGTATGAGTATGACCTTTGGCATCAGCGACAAAGAGCACTCAGGCTGACCTCTGTTGTCATAACACTGGAAATATTATGGCCTTCTCCTTATCCCCACCCTGGGGAAAGATCTTTCACCTAAGAATGGATTCCATTAGTATTTTTGTGCCATATCATTGAAAATCTTCAGGGAATGGGCAGAGAGCTTTTGTTGATCATTAATGAGATCTTGCTGAGGCTGTGTGCAAAGAACAAAAAGAAGTCCTGATCTGGAATAGAATAGGGGCCCTGAAGTTGTATGGAACACTGTTTAGGAAAAAAAAGTATTTCACTTAGACCATACCCAAAAATTAACTCAAAATGGATTAAAGATTCAACTGTGCAACCTGAAACCATAAACTCTTAGAAAAAAACATAGGCAGTAATTGCTTTGACGTGGAGCATAGAAACATTTTTGTAGATGTGTCTCCTGAGGCAAGGGAAACAAAAACAAATAACTGAGACTATACCAAAATAAAAAGCTTTTGCAAGCAAAGGAAATTGTCAGTAAAACAAAAAGGCAACATGCTGATTGGGAGATGTTTGCAAATGGTGTATCTAATAAGGGATTAATAACCAAAATACATAGAGAACTGACACAACTCAAAACCAAAAAAATAACCAATAAAAAAATGGGCAAAAGACCTGAAGAGACATTTTTCCCAAAGACATACAGATGGCCCACAGACACATGAAAAGATGGTCAACATCACTGATCATCAGGGAAATGCAAATCAAAACTATAATGAGACATCATCTCACACCTGTCAGAATGGCCAAAATAAAAAAGACCAGAAACAAGTGTTGACAAGGATGTGGAGGAAAAAGAACGCTTGTGCTCTCTTGGTGCATGTGAAAATTGGCACAGCCACTGTGGAAAACTATATGGAGGTTCCTCAAAAAATTAAAAGTAAAGATCTCACATCCAATAATTCCGCTACAGGATATTTAACCAAAGAAAATGATAACATTAATTCACAAAGATATATGCACCCCTGTTTTTATTGCAGCATTATTTACAATAGCCAAGATATGGAAACGACCCAAGTGTCCATCAATAGATGAATGGATAAAGATGTGGTATATATACAATGGAATATTACTCAGTCATAAAAAAGAATGAGATTGTGCCATTTGTGACAACATGGATGGACCTAGAGGGTGTTATGCTAAGTAAAATAAATTGTAGAGATAAACTTCCGTATGATTTCATGTACCTGTAGACTAAAAACCAAAAAATATAAACAGACCCATATATACAGAGAACAAACTAATGGCTGCCAAAGGGGGTGAGGTACAGGGATGGGTCAAACAGGTGAAGGGGAGAGAGAGACATAGGCTTCCAGTTATTGAGTGACTACATCATCGGGATAAAAGACACAGCATAGGGAATATAGTCAATGATATCATAATAGCTTTGTAAAGTGACAGATGGCAGCTATACTCGTGATGAGCACAGCATAAGGAACAGACTTGTCAAATCACTATGTTTCACACCTGAAACTAATGTATATAACATTGTGTGTTTACTGTACTTCGATTACAAAATAATTTAAAAGGATTCTTAAGGACAGCTACTTTAATAGCAGACTGAGTTACTAATATATCAAATAAGTATCATTGTCTTGCCATGAGTCCTCTCCCAGCCTTTGGCATTTGTGTCCAAACTAACTGCAGTTTAAGTTTACAAGTTTGTTTAGTTTTATTTTTGTCAAGTTTGAAAGTGCTTCATTTCTTATCATGGATCTATACTCCAGAAGGAATTTCTTATGGCTTCATTTGTTCTAGGCACAAGATTTTAGAATCAGAAAGAAGCTTAGCCCTAGAATGAACTTTAGAGTCTGTTAGCTCGACTTGCTACCCAATGTAAGACTTGCCAACATTTGGTTTTGTTTGCTCTTCAGTTTCCAAAGGCTGGTCATCAGCTTCTGTATGAGTTTATATATTAATATAAACCTGCACACATATACAGTTGATTTTAAATAAATATTTATGCGAGTAAGATAGAGAAGGAAAGTCAATGTGTGTTTATAAGATATGCTATAAGATAATATATATGAATATGTAACAATGTATATTTAAAAAGTAATGAGCTGCCTATATATGCATTTATGATAGAAGCTTCATTTGCATGTGGTCAAAATTTGCCAGTTTTATAGGCTACTGTAGTAAATATTTACATAAAAATCTTTGATAAAATTTTAATTGACCTACATTATCATAATATTAATATTATATTACTGTCTACAAAAGAAAATCCCCAAGGACCTTTGTTGTAATAAGAAACACACACAGCCACAAACACACACACACACACACACACACACACACACAGTTTATGCCATCAGCTTTTTTCAAACCCTTGGACTCGTTATTTCTTTCAGTGGAGCTTAGGAAACACCGTGTTCGAATGAGTCATACATGCAGCAGGAATTCTTTCTGGAAAGGTCCTCTCATTCTCTCTTTTCACATTTGAAGCACTCACAGAAGATATAACAGAAAAAAGTAACCTTGGAAAACAAGCCCATGAACTTCGGACTTTCAAAAGCCACCAGGTAGGGGTACCTGACTGGCTCAGTTAGTCAAGTGTCTGACTTTTGATTTTGGCCGAGGTTATGATCTCATGATGGATCCATCATGAGATGGAGCCCACATTGAGCTCTGCGCTCAGTGTGGAGCCTGCTTGGGATTCTCTCTCTCTCCCTCTCTCTTTGCCCCTCCCTTGCTTGCTTTCTCTCTGTCTCTCTTTCTCAAAATAAATAACTTCCAAAAAAGCCACCAGGAAGTTTGTTTCTTTGAAAGCACGGTTAGGGTGACAAGCCACACTCAGGAACCAGAAGCGTAACATGACTTCCTTCTGCTGTTGACCACTCACTCTGTGCATTCCAAATGGTAGGACCAGAGCTCAGAGACAGAAATAGAGAAACTAATAGGGAAAATTAGCTTTTGCTTGAGCCTCCTCTTAGAGAAAGATGACTCCTCCAGTTAGTTGGACTTGGGCCCTCTCCCTGGAGTGCATAATTCCAGCTGAATTGGCTCGCACTTTTCAAAGGCGTGGTTATGTGCTGCAGGCGGATCCCTGCCAATTTGTGTGTGTGTGTGTGATTGCTTTGTGTATCAGTGTTGGCAGTAGTGCTGATTGCAGCTCAAGATGCAGCTGGCCTCTGCCCCAAGAATCCAAAATCAGAAAATGATTAGAGTTACTGGTTCAAAGATCAAAGGTCTATGAGTGTTGTTTTCTTTCCCACCTGGAGACACCAAGGTAGTCTCTGGCACTTTCTCATTGCTATCCATAAATGAGCACTGTAGTGGCAATGTTTTTTTTTTTTAATTTTTTTTAACGTTTATTTATTTTTGAGACAGAGAGAGACAGAGCATGAACAGGGGAGGGGCAAAGAAAGAGGGAGACACAGAATTGGAAGCAGGCTCCAGGCTCTGAGCCATCAGCCCAGAGCCCGATGCGGGGCTCGAACTCGCGGACCACGAGATCGTGACCTGAGCTGAAGTCGGACGCCCAACTGACTGAGTCACCCAGGCGCCCCTGTAGTGGCAATGTTTTGATTCGTCCCAATCAGAAACAAACTTGGTTTAGTTCCACAACTTCTATGGATGCTGAGTAGTGTCACAGTTATCATTCCACTTTCCTTATCCTTTCTCTCTTCCCATCATACCTTGTACTTGAGAAAAATCAAAGGCTTACAACTCTTTGAAAAGCTTTTTCTCATTTTATGAATAAAAAATATTACAAAGTAGTATGATACTCAAATTAAACAAGTAATGCCGAAAGTGAAAGTCCCCTGTTAGCACCCACTCCGTACCTTGAGTTGCCGGTTAAAATAGCTTAGTAAAAATTTAAAAAATACAATAAAATAAAAATAAAGGGCTGCCTGGGTGGCTCGGTTGAGTGAGCATCTTAGTCTTGACTTTGGCTCAGGTCATGATCCCAGGGTCGTGGGATTGAGCCCTGTGTTGGGCTCCACACTTAAGAGTTTCTTTCTCCTTCTGCCCTTCTCCTCTGCCCACATTCTCTCCCTAAAATAAAATTTTTAAAAATGAAATAAAAATAAAATAGTTTAGTCTATTTCCCTCCCCCCCCCAGCTTGTTTTCTACATATGACATGTTTTATGTGTATATAAAATTGAAATCATTACTATTTACACTGTTTGGAAAAGAACTTTTTTTTTTTTTTTTTTTTTTTTTACTGAACAGTGTAACTTGGACATATTCCATATCAGTTCAGAAAGATCCACCTTGGGGCGCCTGGGTGGCTTGGTCGGTTAAGCGTCCGACTTCGGCTCAGGTCATGATCTCAAGGTCCGTGAGTTCAAGCCCCGCGTCGGGCTCTGTGTTGACAGCTCAGAGCCTGGAGCCTGTTTCAGATTCTGTGTCTCCCTCTCTCTCTGCCCCTCCCCTGTTCATGCTCTGTCTCTCTCTGTCTCAAAAATAAATAAACGTTAAAAAAAAAAATTTTTTTTTAAAAAGAAAGATCCACCTTGTTCTTTGCAAGTAGCTATATTGTGTGCTTTTGCATGGCTATACCATGGTTTATTTAACTTTTCCTCTCCCCCCCTGCTTCTTTCTCCTCCTCTTTTTTTTCACAAATAAAGAGAAGGTGAAAAATCTCTGCTATGAGCAACAGGGACTGTCCAGCTGCATCTGGCTGTAAAGCCACAGGTGACTTTAGATGCATGACAACCTGAGTTTCTAGCCAAGTGTTAATGTTTCATATTGATTAGTAGTATTTATATTGTAAACCAGTGACCTTTTGAGGGGATACGATTTTATTTCTGTAAGACTAAAATCAGAAATTCATCTGGTCGTTGTTCCCTTCTTATGTTTGTTGGCCACTTGAGAAAATGGATTTTCAGCTGCTTTTCTTTTTTTTTAATTTTTTTAACGTTTTTATTTATTTTTGAGACAGGCAGAGACAGAGCATGAACGGGGAAGGGTCAGAGAGAGGGAGACACAGAATCTGAAACAGGCTCCAGGCTCTGAGCTGTCAGCACAGACCCCGACGCGGGGCTCGAACTCATGGACCGCGAGATCATGACCTGAGCCGAAGTCGGCCGCCTAACCGACTGAGCCACCCAGGCGCCCCTCAGCTGCTTTTCTAAAGAGAATTTTAGTTGTCTGTATACCTTGTGAATGAAGACCAATGACAAATAAATATAGGTGATTTACTTCTTAGCTATTAAAAACTCATCTCACATAGGATATTTATTTGTTACTAACATGGATTGTTTATGTTTTAGAACGCTGAATATGTGTCTTGCACCTAAAATCTGCCTTCCTACCAAAGACTGTGTCCTAATAGTATAACATAACTGGCAACCAAATATTGATCAGTAAAGTAGGTGTTCATTCCCCAGTGCATCAGAGACTAAGACCAAAAAAGAACATGAAAGCCAGCATTCTTCTTCTGCATGCATCACATACCTCTGCCTTGGCACCCTGAAAGATTTCAGACAGTCACATCACTGGGGAGGCAGCTGGTTTCTGCAGCCCTAAAGCACATTGGCTTGAAGCTTGTAAATGGCCTTGATTATTATGCAGGACACATAATGCTTTTATTAGCGTCACACTGATTAGTGCTATGCAGTAACTGCTTTCTGTAATACCCTAATTGAGGTCCTTCCTTGCATGGAATTTACATTATATGTAGATAAATCCCTCACTATGACATTTTAATGAGTATTTTTTTTAAACAAAGTCCAAAGGATAATTAGAACTACCTCCCACACAAGAATCTTTTTTTTTTTTTTAAGGCAAGAAAGGTGTGGGTGCCAACAGAGAAGGCTCATTTAAGAGAATCCATTTTGTAAGGGCAGATGAGTGTCCTAAAGCAACAACCCACTTTCCTAGTTGCATGTGGCTTGGTTTCTTTTTCCAGTCCTTCACTCCTGTGGATGTCTCCCCACTTCCTGATGTTTGTGGTTTAGGTTTTATATCATTTTCAAACTCAAATTTAAGCCGTCTTGAAATAGAGCTGGAGAGGGGTCCCAAGAATTCATGGCTAAATAGTTAGGGTGGTCAGTGTCTCACCACTTCATTCTTTTACTCGCTTTTGGTCTAGGTAATGGTATTTTAGTTTAACAAAGCATCTGCACAGCCATTCCTGAAAACCTTCACTGTGTCTATCTCTCATTCAAGCCACAGAATATCATCCCTCAGTCTTTGACCCCACCTCCTGCAGGGGCATGTCATAAAAGGGGAGTAGCAGTGGACTCCCTTCCTAGGATTCCCTCCTCTCACTTGAGAGCTGTCCTCCTTCTCTACAGGTCAGATGGTTGAAATAAGGAAGAAAAGAGTTAGGGACCAAGCATGGCACAACCCGTCTTGGCAGTTCTCATCCACTTCTTAAGTATCTTTTTTATTTTATTTTTTTAACGTTTATTCATTTTTGAGAGACAGAGACAGAGACAGAGAGAGAGAGAGAGAGAGAGAGCATGAGCTGGGGAGGGGCAGAGAGAGGGAGACACAGGATCCGAAGCAGGCTCCAGGCTCTGAGCTGTCAGCACAGAGCCCTACGCGGGGCTCAACTCACTGACTGTGAGATCATGACCTGAACTGAAGTCTGATGGCCAATTGATTGAACCACCCAGGCGCCCCCACTTCTTAAGTATTGATTTGAATTGTATCTCTAACTCAGATGTTAGAAATTGAAGAATTAGCTCTTTGTTCAGGACCCAAATCAGAAAAGAAATGTAGCTGAGGCTCTGAAGACAATACTCCTTTGGGTAGATACCTCTGCTTCTTCTGTACTCCAACCACGCTTTCTTCATAACCTTTTCTAGCATGGGTGGTACTGTTTCTTGTGTCTGTTAACTAATATCTGCCTCTTCAACTAGACTGGAACTCGTTGAGGGCAGAAAATAAGTCTTATTAGCCTCCACACCGTGGAGCATTGTGACTAGCGTTTACAGGCGCTCAGAGAAAGTATGAATGAATAAACAAAGTAAGTTAAGGTTATCACTAGGCAGTAAGGAAATGCAAATTAAAACTGTGGTGAAATACCACTATACACCTATTAGAATGGCCAATAAAAATGCCTAAACTGACAAAAAAAAAAGCGGCAGGAAGGATGAGAAGCGGCTGGAGCTCTCACACACTACTGAAGGATATGTAAAGTGGTACAGCCATTGTGGAAAACAGTTTGGCAGTTTCTTATAAAACTAAATATAAATTTATCCTATGACTCGACTAACTCGCTCCAGGGTATTTACACAAGAAAAAAGGAAGTCTTAGGGATGCAAAACAAACCTGTCTGAAATGTTTGCAGCTGTTTCATTTATCATCACCTGAAATTGGAAACAGTCCAACAGTCCTTCAGCTGGAGAGTGGATACACAAGCTGGGATCCATCCCATACCCAAGGGAATTGTAGTCAGCCGTGAAAAGCGACAATCTGCGTGGGGGCATTATTCTAAGTGTGTTAGGCCAGATTCAAAAAGCTGTGTACAGTATGATTCCATTCATATGACCTTCTGGAAAAAGCCAAACTAAAGGCAACTATAAAAGCCAGTGGTTATCAGTGGTTAGGGAGGGAGGAAGGGGTGACTATAAAAGGGCAGCAGGGAGGAATGTTTTAGGGGGATGGAACTGCTCTGCATCTTGATTATGATGGTGGTTACGTGACTGTACGTTGATCAAACTTGAACTGTATAATGGAAAAAGTAATCCATGTTACACTATATAAATTACTAATTTAATTTGAAAAAGTAAATCAATGTTGTTTTGCTATTTAGGGTGCATTTAAAAAAATGCCAAAAGAGGGCCTCCTGGGTGGCTCAGTCAGTTAAGCATCTGAATCTTGATTTCAGCTCAGGTCATGATCTCAACGTTGATGAGTTGGAGCCCGACATTGGGCTCTGTGTTGAGAGTGCAGAGCCTGCTTCGGATTCTCTCTCTCCCCTTCTCTCTGCCCCTCCCTGGCTCCCGTGCTCTCTCTATATATAAGTAAATAAGTACATTTTTTTTAAATGACAATAGAAAATAAGTCTTACTAGCCTGCCGTGGTTTTTCACATGTTCGTCTACACACACGAACACTGTGAGAGAGTGTGTGTGTGTGCTTTCATTTAGCAGATGTTTAAAAACATTATTCTATGGACCAGGACTTGCTGTAGGCACTGAGAATATATTGGTGAGGAACAAAAGCCAAGTTCCTACTCTGATGACAGGGAGAGAGACAGATAGTAAACATGTCAACGAATCAATGAGGTTGACAGCTTTGTGCTGTGGAAACGATAAAACAGGCCTTGGTGATGGAGAGTGGGATTCAGTGATTGGCCTCTCTGAAGAGAGAGATAACCTTAAACTGACCTGAAAGGTGTGAAGGAAGCATGAATGTATGCAAATATTCAGGCAGAGCAGTTCTGGCAGGGAAAATATCAAATGCAAAGACCCCAAGGGAACTACACTGGTGATGAGACTGCCTGAAAGACCCTCTCACTTTCAAAACTCATACAAAGGCCAGATAAAACATAACAAACATTATTTTCAAATGTATGGCTGGGCTTCCAAGGAAATAAGGCAAAGCCCCTAAGATGGAATTAAGCTTTTTATGTTCAAAGAACTGGCAGCAGGAAGGTGGATCTGGACCAAGAGGGCAAGGAGACCAGCAGAAGGTGAGCTCAGGTAAGTAGGTAGGGATCTGTTTCTGTTGGCTCCAGAGGCCATGGCAAGGCATTTGGATCCAGTCCAAAGGTCTTGGGAGCCATTGGAGGCTTTCAGGAAGCAGAATGAAATGCTCTTGTTGACATTTCAACAGGATAAGTCTGGCTGCTGTCGGGAGAGTGGCCTGTGACACACCAGGAGAGGCAGGGAAAGGAGAGTGAGGCTCCTGCTGAAAGTCAGGGGTACAGTGTTGCCAGCCAGGGGCTCTGTGGTACCAGGGAGAGGTGGAGACACGGGTGGCTTGGAGGTCTATTGGAGAGATAGAGTTTGCTGAGAGATTGGACCTTGAGTGTGGTGAGGGGAAAAGAAGAGTCAAGGATGTGGTCCTGGTTTTTGGCACAAATATCTGGGTGGCTGGCAGTGTATCATTTGCTGAAAGAGAAATACTGAAGGAAAAACAAGACTTTTCTTTGATAGCAGAGCAGGAAATCAAAAGTTCCATTTTGGACACAGTAACTTTGAGATGCTTATTAGACACCTCTGTAAAGGTGTAAATAGGCAGATGGAGATGGGTTTCTGGAGCTCTAGAAAGAAAACAGTCTGTGTTTCAGAGACAATGGCATATAGATGGTGCTTAAAGTCATGGAAATCCATGAGTCTTCCAGGAAAGAACCTGTAGCCAGAAAACAGGACTGACAGTCAATATTTGGTATATACCAACTTTGGGGAGCTAGTCAGAGAAAGAGCCATTACGAAAACTAAAGGTAAGTCATTGAGGTGGGAAGGAAACTAATACATGTAGTGATGAGGAAGATAAGGAGAATAACTTCTTCCAAGAAAAGAGAATGGTCAACTATATGGAATGATTGAGAGAGTTCGAGTAAGAAGAGGATGGAGAAGTGACCATTAAATTTGGCAAGACAGATGACCTTGACTGGCACAATTTCTGTTGAATTTGGGGGCAGAAGCCTATTTGAGGTGAGAATATTGGATGAGAAAGTGGATAGAGTTGCTATAGACCATTCTTTTGAGAACAATTGGCCGTGATGGGGATAGAGGAGTAGCTGTGCAACTGGAGAGGCCTGTGGGGGTCAAGACAGGGTTTTTTCTTAGATGGTGGAGATGGGTATGCTGAGGAAATGACCCACTGAGTAAGGCAAGAGAACACCATGAGGAGGGCTGGAGAGAAGGGATAGATAACTACAGGAGTTCTGTCCTTGAGAGAGAGAAAAGGTTGGGCTCCAGAGCCACGTGGACGGGTTGACCTTGGATTGGTTTCCACAGACGAACTGCCCAAGATCCTAAGGGAAGGAAGAGGGTGTGGACAGGAGCGGGTGGGTAGGGGGATTCAGCAGCGAGAAGATGAGATGTATGTGGTTCTCTCTGTGTTTGTTTTCTCAAAGAAAACAGGAGGTAGGGTCAAGTGCAAGGAGTGAAGTAGATGGCTAGAGATTTGAAGAGGGACCTAAAAAGGTTACAAAAGAGTTTTGGAGCCTAGGGAAAAACATATTGCAAAAAAAAAAAAAAAAGGAGAGAGAAAAATGAGTGGACCACACACCCTTTATGTAAAGCAAGACCACAATGTATGTGTGTGCACACACCCCAATCACGGGGTCAGAAGACCAACCTTATGGCTAATGAAGTAGAGAATGGCATGAAACACAACGAATAGGCTAAGCTTCGGCTGCTGGAGAGAAGAATCTACCTGAAAAAACTGCATTTTCAGCTGAGGAAAGCTGAACTCTGTACCAGCTAGCTCCCCTCTGGGTTTAGATTCTATGTGTAGTCCAGTTTCCTCTGTAGGCTGAAAAGTGCTCAACTGGCATCACACTGCGATCAGTCTCTTCCCTATTGCTGTGATGTTCAGGAGCAGGGGAAGTGAAGGGCGATACCAGGACCAGCTGTCGAGAAGGAGAGTGAAATCACCAGAGAAGCGTCTAGAGAAGTCCGAGCCAAAGCAAGGGGCCTGAGGTTTCATAGAGAAGAGCTGAAATTCTTTAATGTAATTGCTGTCAATCAAGTAAGCCCTAAAGCTCTAACTGCAAAGAGAAGCATATTGCTCTCTTCACGCTGCTGTAAGAAATCACCACAAACTTCCTGGTTTTAACCAGCACAAATTTATTATTCTCAAATTCTGGAAGTTGGAAGTCTAGATGAGTTGGCAGGGCTTCTTGGAGGCTCAAGGGGAAAATACATGGCCTTGCTTTTTCTAGCCTCTGCAAGCCACCTACGTTTCTTGGTGTGTGGCCCCTTCTACATCTTCAAAGCCAGAACTGTAGTATCTTCAGGTCTCTCCTCAAGCTCACCTCTGACTTTTGTCATCACATCTCTGTGTCTCTCTTTCTCTTACAAAAAGGCTCTTCTGTTTATGTAAGCAGGAGCCCAGCTCTATGACTTAATCATTGTACCTCAATATCCTTAATGGAATCACACCTGCAAGGCAACTTTGCCAATAGGGGAACATAGTCGCAGGTCTAGGCATGGGGATGAGGACATAGAGAGGGAGCATTATTCTATCACAAGATGTTTCCTGGTCTATCCACTAGTGTGACGTAGTTCTGTGCTGTAGCCTGACATTTAAAACATTGCTTTTGCTTCATTCAGCCATGTAAAGCTTTTCTTTTTCATCCAGTGTGTAAAATAATAGGATCTAGATCTTTTTTAAAAAGACACTCTTTATGAGAAGCTCTCAGATCAAATGCGAAGTGAACATGGTATGTTTTCTCTGTTCCATCATGAAATTTCTTCTGTGTTTTTGGATATTTGAGGCTTTTGAATTTCCGCTACATAGAACACTGACAGTAGACATCCTCTCCTGAAGTTTCTGATGTGGTTAATTTATCCGTTCATATAATCCTCATGTGTTAAATTCCCAGGTGATATTTATTAATCTAAGATTGATACAGCGTGTCACTGATGTTTATGTCATTTGTCAACAAATTCTGTTTATGAGTGAGTGTGCATAGACACGAAATTGAGTGTGGCCTCAAATCCTGGTGGAGAAGATTCTGATATGTAACTTCAGCTTTGTGGCCTTGAGGAAGTTGTCACCCTCAGAATCTCACTTGGCTCTTGTGTAAATAATGAATAATTACACTGCTTTCTTAGGGATGGCCTGAGTTTTGTTCACAAAAGGACTTATAAATGGCAAGCAATGCCAAAAACTAAAATTTTGCCTAATATAATTCACCTATGCCTGTATACATTTCCTCTCTGTTTTCAATTAGATTTTTTTATCCTTCATTATTTCTCCTTTAGAATTATGTTTGAATGTAGCTTTTAACCATTCTATCCTCATCCAAATATTGGCTTTCTTTTAGTTCTTAAAGAGTTTTCTGTTTGTATCCCGTAATGCTTGTTTTTATTATATATATTATAGTAAGAATACTATTTAGAAATTTAAAATTCTCGATCTATTTTAGGACACGTGCATATGGAGAGATACCACAACTGCCGTTTCTTAATAATTGTACTGGTCTGGGTGCTGGGCAGCAAACCAAAGACACCCTTTCAAGGGATCACTAAAGAGTCATGTGGAAACAGTTAAAAGAAACTGGTAGGGAATAATAAAGTACCCAGGAGCTTGTAGCAGGAGGACATCTTGTACCCACCTGGGCCTCAAAGGGCAAGAAGAGGGAGGGACTGCCAGAAGTTGACAAGAGCTATGACTATAGAAGAAGGGCCCAGAGGGCAAGCATAACCAATGCCAAACCTCCACCCAGCCAGGGCAAGGCAGAAGGGAAGCAACAGAAATAAGTGTCCTGTCCCCACTCTCTGCTCTCCTGCCCCTGCTTCCTTTATCCAAACCCAGTGGAAGCCAATGGGCAAGGGAGCCAGTTGACTCCCTTCATAGTGGTCTGTTTCCTGGCACACAGCAGGGTGGAGAGGAGTGGGCAGTCAGTGACTGGAGGAGCAAACCAAAATGCCCATCACAGTGGTCTGTTGGAAAAAAAACATTCCAAATTCATCATGGCCTTTGGAATTTGGTTGTTAAGAAGCATACATGCACCCCCATACTTAAGCCCTGACCCCTTTGGTTTTTCTTTCACCTCTCCTATCAGTGGTTGTGTAGTTGAGCTGGTCACTGTGGCTAATCCCCACGCCGGGTCGTTCTTCTCTATTAAGACTCGATTAATAAATTTGCAGTGTGGACACCCACGATGATGGCGGGGTCCTCGCTTTCCCAGAAGGCAGTCTGAGGGTCACTCTCCTTCACTCTTCTCTTCTTCCTTTTCCAGGATGGAGCTTCAGCATGGGATCAGCCTACCAGTTTCATAGTTGGCGTGTGTTCGTGATAGTCTGTGCGCTCCCCTGTGTCTCCTCAGTGGTGGCCCTCACATTCATGCCTGAAAGCCCACGGTTCTTGTTAGAGGTAACACCTATAACTACAAATATTCAAGGAAGCTACATATGTTGGAAAGAGTTCCTTGTGAATTCTAGGAAAGTGTGTTTACCTCTTTAGGAGGTACGTTTTCACTTGCTGCTATGGAACCATGGAGGGGTTGGCTTCATGGGGATATGCTTTTAAAGGATCAGTGTGTGAAAAAGCTTTCTCATGGCCAGAAAGCACTAATGTTCCTCCCGAAGCAAGTAACTTTTCACTTAGTGAAGAGAAGATGTCTTATTTTTTTATACATGAAATTTTAGCAGCCAAAGATGCTATTTATAGTTACCGGTACACCCATCCACTGAACTGCTAATGTACTTAAGGGTATCCAGTGGGATATCCCATTGGCACAGTTACACCCAATTTGATCTGACAACACAAGATGGTCATGGGAAAATCAGGGAGTATAAGTGTTTCATCTTTTAGCACCTCCCTGTCTATTTGCATTTCTTAGGTTGGAAAACATGATGAAGCTTGGATGATTCTGAAGTTAATTCATGATACAAACATGAGAGCGCGGGGTCAGCCTGAGAAAGTATTCTCGGTGAGTACTTGCTTCTCAGAGAATCCTCTACGCCAGGGGCCAGGAAACCTTTCCTGAAAAGGCCAGATTGTGGATTTTTCTCTCTCTGCACCAGCTACGCTTATCTTTCAATTCCTCATATTTCTGTTTCACTGAGACATGTTGCCCTTACTGCCCTTGTGAGTACTGTTCACTCTGCATGGAATGCTCTTCCATCCTCTAGTTACAAAATTTATTCTCAATGGGGAATGCTGGTCTAAATTATTAAAAATTAGGGGCACCTGCGTGGCTCAGTTGGTTAGGTGCCAACTTCGGCTCAGGTCATGATCTCACGGTTTGTGGGTTCGAGTCCGCATCGGGCTGTGTACTGACAGCTTGGAGCCTGCAACCTGCTTCAGATTCTGTGCCTTCCTCTCTCTCCACCCCTCCCCTGCTCACACTGTCTCTCTCTCTCTCTCTCTCTCTCTCTCTCTCTCTCAAAAATAAACTAAAAAAATTTTTTTAATTACTGAAAATTGGATGCATAGAATTTTTTGAAGGAACAATGGTTTTTAAATCTTTTTACATATGCAGTCATATACAATTTGACTAATAATGTTTTATCTGAAAGAGGTTTAGGCAGACATAAGACATGAGGTGAACATAAATAAGATCTTCAGTGTCTTATAAATGATGTCAACAATAGGTCTTAAACGGTCCAAACTAGTCCCTCATTAAATAGTCCACTGACATTTATTCATTTCATTTTTATTTAGGAAATGAATTTTTCCTATAATGGAAATATAGCCTTCAGTTTGGCCTTTATCTAAATTATCACACGTTCTTTGCAAAATTTTTTATGCAGTGTAATGGAGACACGAAGATCAGTAATGGATGTCCTCCATTGAGGACCTGGAAGCCTTTGAATAGGCCCTTTTTTCAAGTAGATGCACAACAGGGGAAGAATTTTTTTAATGAGAGGGTCACAAGGCTGTGGAGGAATCTTGAGACATCATCTAGATACTCAGTGTCACTTAACCCTTCTTAGCGAGATGAAGTTAAACCCTTTTACCAAAAGGTTTTCTGGGAAGATAAGTCTTTCTCAGGCTTTGCTGTGCTACATACCTGCTCTTTCTTCCAGAAAGAGCCATGTTCACACGTGGCCATCCATGTTGTTACTAGGTTAGGTGAGAATAGAAGGGAAACACTCCAAAAGAGTGGATAATCTCAAAGCCATTTATTATGTGACTTTCAAAGTCATTACATGATTCCACCGTGACAAATTTGTCTTTTTCCATATCATGCCTAAAATACAGAGAACCTGCATGCATTCCTCAAAGGCCTCCTTTTTAAGCTCTTCTCCTGATGCCCCTACCTTAAATATTGTTTTCCAAGACTATTTTTAACTAACTCCTCTTTTAACCTTCTATACTTTCCTTAGCTAATCCCAGCGACTTGCTGCATTTCTGTCTCCTAGTGGGCAATTCTCCTGAACTCTGGACATGCCTGTTGAAAGGCTTTGTGGACATCCTTCTGTGTCCTTTCAAATATGAATTTCTAAGCCTGAACTTAGCACCTTAAGAGTCTCCAATCTTCTTCATTTTACTAAATTCTATCAGAAGATATCAGCAGCACCTTAAACTAGAACCTTAAAACTACTCTATTTGTTTCTTTCCTTTATCCCCCCAATATTCAAGAACTCCCTATGTCCCATCATTCTCCATCGTAAATACCACTCTTCACTGTTCCTTACTTTCCACGCTGCTGCCACTGATTTCATTCAGCCTCATTACTCACTGCCCTCTGCCCTTGAACTGTTCTTCAGGAATCTCAAACCTGTTGTAGTCAGCCACTCCACTGTTTTCTCTCACACCTCAGGATGATTGCATATGGTATCACTCACACTTGGAATGGCCTCCATGTTGTTTCCACACATGAAAAATGATGTCTCCATAAGCCCCAGCTCAGATTCAGTCTCTGAAGCCTTCTTGCATTCCCAAGTCAACTTAGGTGTTCTGTAAAATACATCTCTCCCATATGATATAGATTTCCATTTTGGGATACCATGGATTATTTTGAGCTGACTCTAGTTGGAATCCCACATTTGACTCAGACATTATTTTCATAAATTCAGACCTCTATATTCACATAGCCAGAAAGCTACCGCCTACCTTGTATAATTTGGAAGATGCTGGGGGTCCCCAAATCACTGCTGTCAAAAGACAACCTCAGTACCTGAATTCTCACAATAGAAGTGCTACTTTGGATGTTGGTGTTCAAAAGTTATCCCTGGCAGGGGTAACACTTGGGCAGATTTCTGTGTTCTCTCTCAAAAATAAATAAATGTTGACTAACAGGGTAAGGTGGGACAGGTCCACAAAAGGAACCATTCTTTTTTTATTTTATTTTTCTTCCTTTCAGGCTTCGTTCTCTGTGTTGAAAGCCTTGTATCTCCTGTATCTAGGTTCTTTTCCTTAGCAAAAGAGGCTTACTTAAGTCCCAGATGCAGCCTTTCACATTGAACTCCCATCATCTGAAGAATCTGTGTTAATGCTTGCAGTCAAAGCTCATTTTGTTGACTTTGCACCATGGTCTCCTGTAGCTGCCTGCTGACCAGCTGCTGTGGGTTAGGCTATGGGAGAAGGAAGAAAGGGTCATAAAATATAAAGATAACTTGCAAGACACCTTTTAAAATATAAAGATAACTGATGAAAAAGCCTTAAGAACTGTTTGTAGAGGCCAAATTCATCAAATCAGTAGGCCCCAAAGTAAAGTATGTATCACCACTTCAGTCCAAGCAAAATAATTCCTTTTTTTCACATTTTTATTTATTATTATTATTATTTTGTTATTTTTTAATTTTAATTTTTTAGTTTAAAAAATTAGTTAGCATATGGTGCAACAATGATTTCAGAGGTAGATTCCTTAGTGCCGCTTACCCATTTAGCCCATCCCCCCTCCCACAACCTCTCCAGTAACCCTCAGTTTGTTCTCCATAGTTGTGAGTCTCTTCTCTTTTGTCCCCCTCCCTGTTTTTATATTATTTCCCTTCCCTTTATATTTCCCTTCCCTTATGTTCATCTGTTTTGTCTCTTAAAGTCCTCTTATGAGTGAAGTCATATGATGTTTGTCTTTCTCTAATTTCACTTAGCATAATACCCTCCAGTTCCATCCACATAGTTGCAAATGGCAAGATTTCATTCTTTTTGATTGCCAAGTAATACTCCATTGTATATATATACCACATATTCTTTATCCATTCATCCTTCAATGGACATTTGGGCTCTTTCCATACTTTGGTTATTCTTGATAGTGCTGCTATAAACATGGGGGTGCATGTGTCCCTTCAAAATAGGGCACCTGTATCCTTTGGATAAATACCTAGTAGTGCAATTGCTGGGTCATAGGGTAGTTCTATTTTTAGTTTTTTGACGAACCTCCATACTATATTCCAGAGTGGCTGCACCAGCTTGTATTCCCACCAACAATGCAAAAGAGATCCTCTTTTTCCGCATCCTTGCCAACATCTGTTGTTGCCTGAATTGTTAATGTTAGCCATTCTGACAGGTGTGAGGTGATCTCTCATTTTGGTTTTGATTTGTATTTCCCTGATGATGGGTGAAATTGAGCATTTTTTCATGTGTCGGTTGGCCATCTGTATGTGTTCTTTGGAGAAGTGTCTATTCATGTCTTTTGCCCATTTCTTCACTAGATTATTTGGATTTTGGGTGTTGAGTTTGATAAGTTCTTTATAGATTTTATATACTAAACCTTTATCTGATATGTCGTTTGCAAATATCTCCTCCCATTCTGTCGGTTGCCTTTTAGTTTTGCTGATTGTCTCCTTCGCTGTGCAGAAGCTTTTTATCTTGATGCGGTCCCAGTAGTTCATTTTTGCTTTTGTTTCCCTCGCCTCTGGAAACATCTTGACTAAGAAGTTGCTGCAGCCAAGGTCCAAGAGGTTTTTGCCTTCTTTCTCCTCTAGGATTTTGATGGCTTCCTGTCTTACATTTAGGTCTTTCACCAATTTTGAGTTTATTTTTGTGTATGGTGTAAGAAAGTGGTCCAGATTCATTCTTCTGCATGTCGCTGTCCAGTTTTCCCAGTACCACTTGCTGAAGAGACTGTCTTTATTCCATTGGATATTCTTTCCTGCTTTGTCAAAGATTGGTTGGTCATACGTTTGTGGGTCCATTTCCAGGTTCTCTATTCTGTTCCATTGATCTGAGTGTCTGTTCTTGTGCCAGTACCATACTGTCTTGATGATTACAGCTTTGTAGTAGAGCTTGAAGTCTGGGATTGTGATGCCTCCTGCTTTGGTTTTCTTTTTCAAGATCACTTTGGCTATTCAGTGTCTTTTCTAGCTGAATATGTAGATTGCTTTGGGCAGTATTGACATTTTAACAATATTTGTTCTTCCTATCCAGGAGCATGGAATCTTTTTCCATTTTTTTTTTTTGGTGTCTTTTTTCAACTTCTTTCATAAGCTTTCTATAATTTTCAGTGTATAGATTTTTCAACGCTTTGGTTAGATTTATTCCTGAGTTATGGCTTTGGGTGCAATTGTAAATGGGATCGATTCCTTGATTTCTCTTTCTGTTGCTTCATTGTTGGTGTATAGGAATGCAACCGATTTCTGTGCGTTGATTTTATATCCTGCAACTTTGCTGAATTCATGAATCAATTCTAGTAGTTTTTTAATGGAATCTTTTGGGTTTTCCATATAGAGTATCATGTCATCTGCGAAGAGTGAAAGTTTGACCTCCTCCTGGCTGATTTGAATGCCTTTTATTTCTTTATGTTGTCTGATTGCAGAGGCTAAGACTTCCAATACTATATTGAATAACAGTGACGAGAGTGGACATCCCTGTCTTGTTCCTGACCTTAGGGGGAAAGCTCTCTGTTTTTCCCCTTTGAGTATGGTATTAGCATTGGGTCATTCATATATGGCTTTTATGATCTCGAGGTATGCTCCTTCTATCCCTACTTTCATGAGGGTTTTTATCAAGACAGGATGCTGTATTTTGTCCAATGCTTTCTCTGCATCTATTGAGAGGATTATATGGTTCTTGTCCTTTCTTTTATTGATGTGATGAATCACATTTATTGTTTTGTGGATATTGAACCAGCCCTGCATCCCAGGTATAAATCCCACTTGGTCGTGGTGAATAACTTTTTAATGTACTGTTGGATCCGGTTGGCTAATATCTTGTTGAGGATTTTTGCATCCATGTTCATCAGGGAAATTGGTCTATAGTTCTCCTTTTTCGTGGGGTCTCTGTCTGGTTTTGGAATCAAGGTAATGCTGGCTTCATAGAAAGAGCTTAGGAGTTTTCCTTCCATTTCTATTTTTTGGAACAGCTTCAAGAGAATAGGTGTTAACTCTTCCTTAAATGTTTGGTAGAATTCCCCTGGAAAGCCATCTGGCCTGGACTCTTCCAAGCAAAATAATTCTTAATCCAGAAGCTAATCTCTCTGAATGTTTTATCTGCTAATGTGTGCCTTTGTGGTTAAGATTCAAAGAAGGGTATTTTGGTTTCATATTATTCCATTGCTACTTGTTCTTCCCTTTTACTCTTTGGTACTCCCTTTCATTCGCTTCTTTTAGGTGGTGTTGGGATCTTTATACTTGTGCCAATAGTCTCATATATGAATGGAGTGATTATATACTTTCTGTGGGAGTTGGGTTTTGCTTCTTTCAAAACAAATTATAAGCCTTCAGAGAAGAGAACTCAGCACTTACCCTGTGTCACTCTTTACAGGTAAACAGAATCAAAACCCCAAAACAAATAGATGAACTGATTGAAATTGAGAGTGACACAGGAACATGGTACCGGAGGTGTTTTGTTCGGATCCGGACAGAACTCTACGGAGTAAGTAAAAAGTGTGCCCTGACTTGCTGCCCAACCTGTTGCATTTGAGGTTGGTCAGAAGCAGGATTGATTGCAATAGTTCCATGAGTGGGGCTGTGCCCGCTTCTGCCCAGGTCACCTAATTCCCGCACTAGCACCAGGTAAAAGGATCCCCATGGGATAAGCAGGCTAGCCAAGACATTCCATCTTTGGGAAGGAAAAGTGCTAGGCAAGGAGTCTTGGCTGGGATGGGGTGCCCTGAGGTCTTGGGTTACTTTGCCCACTGGCCTGCAGGAAGCTAAAAGGTGAAACTTGCAGTATTTGGTTCCCTACAGCCTTCAGGTTTTACATTTTAAGTTGGAATGAATCTGGCTGAAAGAAAACTCAGTGTTTTTGTAACTAGTGAAGGGGGTTGGGGAGTGGGTTGGCTGGCTAACTGTGAAAGAAAACTAACTCTTGCGTATTTCACAGATTTGGTTGACTTTTATGAGATGTTTCAACTACCCAGTCAGGGATAATACAATAAAGCTTACAATTGTTTGGTTCACCCTGTCCTTTGGGTAAGTAATATTTAAATTCTTCGTGAGTGAAATCTGTACATTTCCACCCTATAACTCCCAGTCACACTGCTTTCTTTTCTTATACTGTTTGATGCTGTTAATGTGCTAGGAAAGTTTTTTTTTTTTTCCAGTTTAGATTTGCTGACAATTATAGTTTTTATAAACGACTTACCTTTATTTGTCCTAAAGCTGGGTAGCAAAACCAGTAGTGCTTGAAAAGCCCGACGAGACCGTGGGTGATTTGCTCCCCATGGCTTCTCCACCCTTCTCTCCTCATTTGCTCGGCACCAGCCACACTGGCCTCTTTGCTTTTCCTCGAACATGCCAGAACTGCTCTCATCTTAGGGAACTGCCTTGGCACTGCCCCCAGATACAGTCCAGCTCACTTTCTCACCTCTTTTGGGACTTGGCTCAGAGGTCACCTTCTCAGGGTCACCTTCCCTAAGCACTTTTCTTTTTTTTTTTTTTTTTTTTTTTAATTTTTTTTTTCGACGTTTTTTATTTATTTTTGGGACAGAGAGAGACAGAGCATGAACGGGCAAGGGGCAGAGAGAGAGGGAGACACAGAATCGGAAACAGGCTCCAGGCTCTGAGCCATCAGCCCAGAGCCTAACGCGGGGCTCGAACTCACGGAGTGCGTGATCGTGACCTGGCTGAAGTCGGAGGCTTAACCGACTGCGCCACCCAGGCGCCCCCCTAAGCACTTTTCTTAATTGCAGCCCCTCAGTACCTCCTACCTCCTTCTCAGCCTTATTATCGCTCCCACCCCAAGAACCTTCCATTTCTAATATACAAAAAGTATCTTCATTCTGCACAGAATAAAGCTCATCTCCCTCTCTCTGGAAGCTCTGGGAGAACAGGGATTTTTAAGCTGTTTTGTTCACTGCCATATCCGCCTGGTACATAGTAAGCACTCAATAAATAGTTGCTAAATGAGTAAAACCACCATATATGTGTTCTAAGAAAAGAGGAGGTAGGAAGAAAATTCCAGAATTTTGTTTGCTAATAGTTTCAGAATATTTGTGTCCAACTCTATTTTGCCTAGTTTATTGTTTAAAAGAGGCAGTTAGAGAATGCCCTACACTTTTAGGTCAATAGGCTCTTAGTGCCTAGGAGAGCCCGACATGTATGCCCCAGGTTCTATCTCTAAACATCCCTGACTTACAACAGTAAACGGCAAAATAACCAATCTTTTGCAGTGCCATGGTGTGTGGTAAAGGGAGAGAGGAGGGAAATGTGGATCAGGAGACCTAATATCTCATCCTGCTCTGTGACCTGAAGACACTCCCAAGTTTTATTTCCTTATTTCCAAGTTAGGAGGGTTGGTTCAGAATATGTAAAGTTACTCCCACTCAAGTTCTAAAAGGCACATTAATCTATGAAGGCAGAGAAGGCTGAAAAGTAACAGGTATTTTGTGCCTACTATGTGGTAAACCCTTGGCTAGGTACAAAAATAAGCCTGTCGAAAGTTCTACTGTTAATGTGGAGATTTACATGGTAATATTGGGTTTGTTTATATTTTGTTACTTATGACTGACCACATTTTAAACTTTACGGTTTCCTTATAATACCCCTGAAATGTCAAATAGTGCCTAGCATTTAGTGGATATTCAGTAAATGTTTACTGAATAAATAAAATATTAGCTGAAATTCTTCCACGTCACTGATGATGTATGTTCCAGGGTAGTGTGCTTCCGTCACTGTTGCTATTTTTAAAGATTTTTGTCCCGTGTATATGAGTAAAAAGCCTTGTGATAGATGGTGCATCCATGAGTCATTTCTGATTTAGTGGCCACCACTCTAAATCATTAGATTTAGTAAGTAATTAATTCATGGTCTATGAAGAGAAGGGCTTGGAATCTCTGGAATCCCAAGGCAGAGATGTTTGAGAAATCCTAATGACAGTGATGATGATAAAAACTAGTCTTTTGAGCACTCACTATGTGCTAGGTCCTTGGCATCCCATTTAACCTGAGTAACCACCAGGCGGGTACTGTCATCATTCGCAAATTAGAGATGGGGTCACTCAGGCTTAGGTAAGTGTGCATCAGAAGAATCACCTAGAGGGCTCCCTGTCCAGAGTTTCTGATGCAGTCAGTCTGCATGACACCTGAGAGTTTGCATTTGTAACAAGTTTTCAGGCGATGCTGATGCCTGCTACTGGTCCTCAGACCCTTCTTTGGGAACCACCATCTTAGAGCAGCACTGTCCAATAGCAATGAAATGCAAGTCACATGTGTCGTTTTAAATTTTCTAGCAGCCACACTAAAGAAAATAAAAGGAAACAGGTGAAATTAATTGTAATACTTTATTTAATTCATTATGCTCCAAATAGTGTAATTTCAATGTACAATCAATATAAAAATGATTAATGACTTAATTTTAAGTTCTTTTTTTCATAAAGTCTCCAAATTTGGTATTTTGCACTTATAGCACATCTCATTCGATCTAGCCACATTTCTTGTTTTGTTTTGTTTTTTTAAGTTTTTATTTCAAATTCCAGTTAGTTAACACACAGTATAGTGTTAGTCTCAGGTGTACAATATAATGATTCAACACTTCTGTAAAACACCTGGTGCTCATCTCGCCAAGTGCCCTCCTTAATCCCCATAACCCATTTCCCATATCGCCCCATCCACCTCCCCTCTGGTAACCGTCAGTTTGTTCTCTACAGTTATGGGTCTTTTTCTTGGTTTGCCTCTTTTTTTTCCCTTTATTCCTTTGTTTTGTTTCTTAAATTTCACATATGAGGGGAGTCATATGGTATCTTTCTTTGTCTGACTGACTTATTTCACTTATCATAATACTCTTTAGCTCTATCCATGACATTGCAAATGGCAAGATTTCATTCTTTTTTTAAGGCTGAGTAATATTTTAGTGTGTGTGTGTGTGTGTGTGTGTGTGTGTGTGTGTGTATGGCTTCTTAATCCATTCATCAGTCAATGGACTTGGGCTACTTCCATAATTTGTGTGTTGATAGTGCTGCTATAAATATCAGGCTGCATGTATCCCTTTGAATTAGTAGTTTTGTATTCTGTGGGTAAATACCTAGTAGTGAATTTGCTGGATCATAGACATTTTTCTAAAGAAGATATAGATATGGCCAACAGACACATGAAGAGGTACCATAACTGATCATCAGGGAAATACAAATCAAAACTACAATGAGATACCATCCCACACCTGTCAAAAGGGCTAAAATCAACAACACAAGAAACAAGGGTAAGGATGTGGAGAAGGGGGAATCTTCTGCACTGTTGGTGGGAGCGCAAACTGGTGCAGCCACTCTCGAAAACAGTGTGAAGTTTCCTCAAAAAGTTAAAAATAGAACTACCCTATGACCCAGCAATTGCACTCGCCACATTTCAACCGCTGAGTACCCACATGTGGTTAGTAGCTGCTGTACTGAAGAACCTAGCAGCATGACTTAGTTGTCATATGCTAGCATAATATATTAGAAGGTAAGGCATAATACATTAGAGGGAAATAACCTGCATGTCCCTTTTCCCAGCCTCAAACCACTTGAGAAATGGTTCTCTGCCCTCAGGCTAGCAGGATCACAGTAGTGTAGAAACCAAGAAATATTCCCCATTAGTAAGGAGGTCATTCTTTAAGGGTACTCACATTTTGTATCCTAGGAGTTAGTACAAGCAGACTGGGAGACAAGGTTGCTCAGTGAAGGCTGGGGTGATGAGAAAAACTTCAGCATCAGGATGCCATGTGGTTGATATAGGCTGCATGTTCCTTCCCAAGGAAGAGTGCAGGAATTATACATCTCAGGTTCCCTAGGTCAAGTCGTCTCTCTAGCTTGATTTTTGCAGATTTCACCATGGTGAGGAGGGGGCAATACAGATTACCGTTTAATGATTCCTAATGTTACAGGGAGACAGTCACAATCAGAAGTGCTTCTCCAGGAACCGCCACCTCTCTGAAAATGTCAGGGAGGCGGTCATTGCCACTGGTATGCTGGCATCTTTACGAACTCACTCTTGTTTTTGTCGTTGCAGATACTATGGATTATCTGTTTGGTTCCCTGATGTCATTAAACATCTGCAGTCGAATGTGTTGCCAATCGAAAAGATAGAGAGAGAAAAATTTTCAAATTTCACTGTTAACTTGACAATAGCAAACGAGTTGCATATTGGAGCGGAATACGACAATGGCAGGTCCAGAAACTTTGAAATAACTTAATTTTCTATATGTTCTGAGAAATGTATTTCTCATTGGCCTTCACTGCACTGAAGCATGCACAGTTTGTTTTAGTTTGTACTTAGTCGTTCTCAAATTGAACTTAAAAACTTCCAAATAGGCTTTAAAGATAAGGTACATGTATATAAGTATTTTACTTAAAACTATTTCTGAAACAGCTGCTTTACATTTATTTAGGGGAATCGACTGGCACAAAAAGAAAATTTAGAGAGACCCTGGAAAGCAACAAAAATAAGTTACGGAAGAGAAGAGCGTAGAGTGTGAGAAAATAATATGGGTTATAGTGTAATTTAATCCAGAGAAGAAATGTCAAGTGTCATTTGATGCCTGTCTCCTATCCCTGAAAAAGGGGACCACTTTTCAGAACCCCTTCCTTCTCCCTATGTCAAATCAATAATTGGCATTAAATTGTATCAGGAAGACTCTCAGAGAACAGGAATCATTTCCCAAAGTTAAGGGTTTTGAAAATATGGAATAAGTTAGCAAAGGACATTTTTGAAGATGGAATCTGGAATGCATCTTGATAAGGGGAGGGAACTGGCTCAGGAAGGTGGCTCTGGTCCATTCTTTCAGGGAGGGAAAGATACAGACAAGGTCATTGTTTCCATCAGTTGTTGTCTGAGCCAATAATTGCCGGTATGAGCTCCTGTTGGTTAACATCATTCTTAGGAAGTTGTTCCAAATGCAGAAGTGGTAAAAGTAAAAATTTTAAATAACTGAACAAGGTCCTCCAGGGCATAACTAGTTTGGAAGGATAAGAAAGAATTCCATAGGATGTTTACAGTCTGTATAATGAAAGGGAGAATTATGAATTAGGAGATAATTATTTAAATTGGCAATTCCATGAGGGGCCTAATCCTTAGCCAAGCCCTGTAGGATCACCTTCACTCTCCCACATAAAATACCAGCCCAAGTCTGCCCTGGTTTTTCCACCAAAACCTTAGAGTCAAGTGCTCTCTAATTGAGGGTAAAAATTTACTTCATTTATTTTTTAAAGTATTGTTACTCTGTTAAGAATGTCTAATATGTTTGTGTCTCTGACATGTTTTAAATGATATTTGTTGAAGTTCTAAGCCAACTGTTCAGTCATCACTAAGAAATGTTTTACATGAGCCATAGAGCGATTAGTAGTTTTAATAGTATTAAAATCCTTGTAGAACATACATATTTATTTTAGAAGATGATAGAATATTTATTTGTTTGTCCTTTAGGAAAAGTGAAATACCACCAGCTAACTCATTTTTTCCAAATAGCTTTCCTATTCAGTATCATAAAATGGCAACTCTTTTCTGTGCCATGGTACTGATATGGAATAACCTCCGGGGTGTAGACTCTCATGAAACAAAGCAAAAAGTGTAGAATAACTTGTCTCGTCTGCTAGCAGTCCATATACAGAACGCTCCTGAAGAGCACATGAGAACCTGGCTACACTGGTTATCTCTGGGCAAAAGAACTGGGTGGCGGGGCGCCTGGGTGGCGCAGTCGGTTAAGCGTCCGACTTCAGCCAGGTCACGATCTCGCGGTCCCTGAGTTCGAGCCCCGCGTCAGGCTCTGGGCGGATGGCTTGGAGCCTGGAGCCTGTTTCCGATTCTGTGTCTCCCTCTCTCTCTCTGCCCCTCCCCCGTTCATGCTCTGTCTCTCTCTGTCCCAAAAAAAAAAAAAAGTTGAAAGAAAAAAAAAACTGGGTGGCTTGGGAATGAGTGGGGAAGGACTTATTTTATCCTTTTTTGATGTTTTGATCTTTGTACCTTGTGTACCCTATGTATATATTATCCACTCATAAAAAAAACCCTAAAAAATTGTTTCCCCTTTCTAAATTCAGTTCTATTTCAGAAAATTGATAATATTCTTAATATGCATCATTACTTACCCTTCTTTAATGGAAAAATTTATGGTTTAGATGGTTTTACTCTAGACCCCTGGAGTAGAGGTTCATATAAGATTACTTTTTTTTTATTTTTATTTTAAAAAAATTTTTTTAACGTTTATTTATTTTTGAGACAGAGAGAGACACAGCATGAACGGGGGAGGGGCAGAGAGAGAGGGAGACACAGAATCGGAAGCAGGCTCCAGGCTCTGAGCCATCACCCCAGAGCCTGACGCGGGGCTCGAACTCGTGGACCGCGAGATCGTGACCTGAGCTGAAGTCGGATGCTTAACCGACTGAGCCACCCAGGCGCCCCTATAAGATTACTTTTTAAGATGGCGATCTGTTAGGCCACAGTGCACTTTGAGCTGATGAATGCAATCAGGCATTAAGGTGAGAACAATTTTGAAAGTACTAACAAATATATAGATCTTAAGTCAGTCAGCTTGCTTGCCTGGGTAGCTCAGACCCTTTCTGTTCCTACTAGGAGTGGTATTTGGTATAATGACTTCTTCTACAGTTGAACCAGCATTTTCTTCTCAGTGACTGGCTAAGAATACATTCATGGTCTGTTAATAACTTACCAAGACACATTGATGACTATCAGTCTGTGTCTCCTAGAGGTCCTGACCAACACGGACATCTAAGATGTTGGGATCATCATAACTATTAATCCTGTTCACCACCTATAATCCCTGCCCACAGCAGCACCCAGAAACATCTACAAGTTTTCAAAAATGAGCAGAGCTCTCTAGTCAGTCTGCTTGGTTCAAGGAATACCTGTTGGCTGTGAGAAGAAAAATATTCATGGAAATGAGTGTAACTTATGAGTTTCTTGAGCCTTGAGTCAATCATCCCTCACATAAATGAAGCAGAATTATTATGTCCTCTCTTCAGAATCACTGAAATCCCTACACTAGAATGAAGAAGTCTTGAGTTTTTAACTTGGCAAACAGACTTTCATTAAAAGTGAGCATGAGAGCACATTCTCAAGTTAGAGCCTTTAACCCCAAAAGAGAGAATTTTTAAATAAAGGCATATGAGCAGGAACGAAAGGATAGGATTGAAAAATAAGGAATCAGTAGCCACAGGTAAACTCCAAACACTGTACCATCAATAGGATACTCCACAAAATCTTATGCCAACATTGCAAAGGCTTAATGAAGTTATCTTGAATGCCATCTCTTCTGGTGGAAAATCATATTGGTGAGCAATGAGATAGCCGAAGGACAGGCTGTATGAGGAAAAGGTGGGAAAGCTAAGAGCCTAGAAAATTCAAAGGTCAGTGTCCTTTATGGAGAGTTTATAAATGGGGCATCAGATCTCTCAACCCATTTGACTTCACTTTGAACCCTGATGGACATAACCATTGATAAGAATTTTTTGTGTGTGTTGGGCAGATTTCTAGGGATCAAGTTCAAATCCGTAACTTTCAAAGATTCAGTTTTTAAGGACTGCACCTTTAAGGATGTGACTTCAGTCAACACCTACTTCAAGAACTGCACATTTATTGACACTGTTTTTGATAACACAGGTAGGTGTGCTCCTTAGCCCTGCCTAGGGCCTCTTCAAATGGCCCAGTTCTTGGCAGAAACGTGATATCCCTGTGTGGGCAGAGGCTTATGGGGAAAGTAGATATTAAAGTGTAAAGGAATGAATTTCCTTAATCAGGTTAAGCTTACATTATTTGTCTCCCGTCAGATTTAATGCCGTTGGATTTGCTGAAGTTCAAAATTGAAAAAAATCCTTTGAGCAATTTTGAAGAAAAGAATTAACCTGTAGTTTGTTTGTTTTGATAATCCTGGTTTCATATTCTGATGTCCACTTAAGTGATCATGCCTGAACTTCAGTTAACAGAAACGGACTGCATATGGCCATGCTTAATCAGATAGCTTTTTAATGCAATCCATGTAATGGAGTCTGGAAACTCTCCAGGACAAATAGGAGGGGGGAGGTGGAAACACTGATAGAGCACCTACTGTATGCTGGTTCCTACTCACTATCATTAGACGTTCATTATCTCATTTGTTGAGATGATAGTGGAAACTTGGCAAAATTAAGTAATTTGGCTGCCTTCTTAGACCTAGTAACAGTTAACGTTTGGAACCAGTTTTATCTGATTGCAAAGCTCATGCTTTCCCACTCCTACACTCTGGTCCATCTGTCCTATGAGTCTAAAATAACAGCCCCACACTGGTGGGAGTAAAGCGCTCCACTCTTGGCAGCCCTGCCTTCTTGATGCTCAGACAGGAGCCAATGGTGCCTGGCTCCAGATCAGGGTGTAATCAGGTGCCTTCGGGGTTTTGTAAAGAGTGCTGTCACTGTCTTCTAACCCGATCAACCTCGGAAGACGAGCTTTTTAGGCAGATCTTGATGAGCAAGGACAGCAACAGTTTTGATTCCCACTGTCTCTTAGCAGAAGCCACCCCTCTGCACCCGCTCCTTGAACAGATCCAAGTTCAAGGAAAAAAAAAAAAATTCAGCAGTGAGCTTCCAACAAGGTTCCAGTAAGGAACTCTTGTTCCTTTGTATGTTCCTCCACTTTGACCTCAAGTTACAAATTCAGCCTAAGGAGCCTGACAAAAGTCCCGTTCCTTTTCTTTGCCTCAGAGCCCATAAAATAGCAACGACAAGACTGATTTATGCGCATTCTGAAACAAATTGTTTTTGTAATTGTAGTAGGGAAGCTATTAGTACTGTAATGATAGTCTTTATGTAACATGATAATTAGAACGAAGTAACATTATAAAGAAGTAAGCAAGTAACATAATTAGCAATGGCCAACCATAAGAAATCAGAAAATAAGTGGATTCTTTAATTTATTCCTTTATTCGACAAACATATCCTTCATTCAGGCTACTTTGTAATGTGACGTTCTAGACCAGTCCCTGCGCTTTGGCCAGACCTTGAAGCCCTCAAGGAGTTTACAATACCATGACTCTTTCCTGAATTCTTGACAGGCTTTTTTATACTGGTGTGGAACTGTAAAAAGCTTGATAAATTGTCTTTGTGTCCACAGATTTTGAGCCATATAAATTCATTGATAGCGAATTTCACAACTGCTTGTTTTTTCACAACAAGACGGGATGCCAGATTACCTTTGATGATGACTATAGTGCCTACTGGATTTACTTTGTCAACTTCCTGGGGACACTGGCAGTGTTGCCAGGGAACATCGTGTCTGCTCTCCTGATGGACAGAATTGGGCGCTTAACGATGCTGGGTATGTGCTTGGTTTCATGTAAAATAAAGGAGCTGCCCCTGCAATCCACGGGGAGCCCGTTTCCCACTGTCCTCCCTATGCTCTTAGGGATTTGCATCCCACAGAGATGAGGAGAAATCCCTTAAGACCTTTCATTAAGACTAGAAATTATGTCTAATTACATTTTATTTGAGCAGCTTCCATGAGTTAACAGACTGAAAAACTAATTATGTGTGACTAATGTATATTTTTCCACTTAAGTAGCTGAGAAATTGATGATGTGCATTTCATGCTTGCTGTGTTTAGAAGGCTGTTAAAGAGACAAACTTTTAATACAGGTGAACATACCTGTACCTGAGCTTTATGAAGTCAAGCCTACACCTTCCCCTTGGGATTCACTTTTGCTGAGAGATGTCAAAGACCCAAGGTTCTTGGTCTACTAAGATGATGAGAAACATTCCAGCCTTTTGTGTTCTTCATTGGCAGGTGGTTCTATGGTGCTTTCTGGGATCAGCTGTTTCTTCCTTTGGTTGGGCAGCAGTGAATCCATGATGGTAGGCGTGCTGTGTCTGTATAATGGATTGACCATCTCGGCCTGGAACTCTCTTGATGTGGTCACTGTGGAACTGTACCCCACAGACCGGAGGTATGTTAAAATGGGCCTCCAGGAAGAGGTGCTCTGAGCTTCATGGGACCACTGAAAAGTCATAGAATATAAGCCAAACTGTCATTTCCCAAAGGAAGTGAAAATCCAAAATTAGTATCTGGTTTATGAGGTTGTAGTTTTCACTCCTATGTCTTAAAAAGAAAATGTAAGGGAATATAGTTGCTAGTGGAAGAAATAATAGGGCAGTGAAACCGGTGAAGGGATTTAATTGTGTCTATGACTTAGTTTGGTGGCTAACAATAGGAGGAACCTATAATGAAGCGGTGAGGGGCAGGATTTAACCCACATTTTGAGTTGCTAATCAGTCCTGAGAGGGTCCTTACCTTCCTTTGCAAGTGTCTACATGAGCTCTGTATTAAGCAACCACGCAGAAGTCTCTAGACCTTATCTTTTGACCTTCCTGGTCTGTTGCAGGGAAGCCCACCACATTTCCAGTTACAACAACAACAGCAACAACACAGATTGCTATTAGAAGAAAAGTATGCATCAGACCCAAAGTGGAGACAAAAAGACTATACCTTTATCAGAGAAGGGGCTAAAA
This sequence comes from Prionailurus bengalensis, assembly GCF_016509475.1. NCBI lineage: Eukaryota > Metazoa > Chordata > Mammalia > Carnivora > Felidae > Prionailurus > Prionailurus bengalensis. Next base: position 141,215,091 of record NC_057343.1, read on the forward strand.
GGTAGAGTTTGGGGGTAGAGCTATAGCAGCTGAAAAACTGAAAGAATAAAAACACTTTTTTTTCCATTTGACATGAGCAAAGACAAATGGCCTCTGCCTTTTTTAATTTCATGTATACTTTGTCACCACAGAAGCCCTTTCTGCTGGAGGATAGGGTCAGTAGTCTCTGGACTCCAAAGTGGAGAAGGGATTTTTCTAGGACTATGCAGACATTTGGGGTAAGAATTTTCAACTGATCCTGAGTCCCTCCTTTTGTTTACTGGCCCCAATGGGGTACATTCTCTGCCTGTCCAGACTCTCTAGCTTAGATTTCTTCTTCATGAACATCAATCACTGAGCATATAGAACACTAGCAGAAGTATATACCCATCTCCTGAAGAACATCTCAAACTCTCATGGATGTCTAATCAAATATTATTCTAAGTAACCTCCTATTGAATATTTAGGCTCTGAAAGGAAACACGTACTCCACATAAAGCATCTCCTTCATTCATTCAACAAACATTGATTCTCGTTTGTGAGTGAGCTCCTGGGACAAATGCCAAAGGCCTTAGGATGAGGGTGCTGCCAAAAGAGAGAAAGAGAGGTTAGGACTCATTAAGACTCTGCAGTATTAATTGAGTATTCTTTTATCAACCCTTCATCTTGCAAACAGGGCCCAGAGGTAGGTTAAACTATACATTTAAAATAACACCCTGGGGTGCCTGGGTGGCTCAGTCAGTTGAGCATCTGACTGTTGATTTCGGCTCAAGTCATGATCCAGGGTCGTGGGATCAAACCCCACATTGGAGTCCACACTGGGCATAGAGCCTGCTTGGGATCTCTCTCCCTCCCTCTCCTTTCCTCTCCCTCCCTCTCCCTCCCTCTCCCTCCCTCTCCCTCTCCCCCAAGTGTGTGCTCACACTCTCGCTCTCTCTCAAAATAAAATAAAATTAACCCCTTAATGTTAAGGCAAGGCTATGGCATTGTCAGATGCCTTTTTGTTATGCATTTAAGAGTTTGATACTCTTTTAGATGACTCAGGTGCTAATCCATCTACCATAAGGGATGGTACTCCTCTATGGCAAAATCTGGCTTCAAGAAAACCCATGAATTTGGCAGATCCCCCCCATGAGAAACATAGGCCAGCTCTAATTCTGTTGCTGAAAATGTTAAACATCAACTAAAGCAAGAACAGAAACATGCACAAATTTTATTAGGAGACACGCCTGTGTGAGAGAGAACAGAGAGGGAAGTGAAGTCTGGGAGAGTTGCCCCGAAGCCTGAGCCCCAGCAAAGGACCGAGGAAGGATATTTGGGTGGACTGCCCCAGACCTCCAGCAGTCTCAGGAAGGTTTGGCAAGGCTGTTGGAGGGGGCAGGGGCGGACGTCAGCTTCCAACAAGTCCTGTGTGTCCCAAGAACCAGCCTGCAGTAGCACTCCGGACATGCTCAATTATTGGAACAGCAGAACGTAGGGATGGATTTGAGAGCACAGCAGCTGGGGCAGCAACTTGGATGTCCGAAAGGTGTGTTTACACCTCAGCCGCACCTTTGCTGGAGGACACTCTCCAGCTCTTATACAGATGTAATTAGATACTGTGCAGCAAGTCAGTGTGTTCAGTGATCGAGAGATAACTGGCCCTCCAGCACTGCCAGGGCCCTGGTGAAGGAGCTAGTACTCCCAACTCTGTTTCCAGCTAAAACTGTCTCTTCCATCTCTGCCGTGTTCCTCTGGGTCACACAAAGAGGTCTCCATGGCTCTCTGGCTCATCTGTCATAGGAAAACGCCAACTGTTTTGAGTGCAAGCATCCTATGGCCTCTTCTCCCCAAGAAGGCAGAAGAGTACATCTTGACAAGAATTCGGACTAGAGCCTGTGATATTTCATATTGGAACGTAAGCACCGCCAATTCCCTGCCCAGTTTCTAGAATCTGCCCTTCATGATCACAATAGGACGCTCTGCTTCCAGGTCCCAAGCTCAAAAGGTAACTTTTGAAGCCATTTAACAGTGATTCCCTATCCAAATCCCAGTCCAAATGATTCTATCTGGGGAACATAATGGAAGGTATAGTCTAAGTGCTATGGCAGTTACTTAACACTTGAAAACCACATTTGTCAAGCACATGATGGCTTTTCTTTTAATGTTATATACCTTTGGCTTTTCCTAGGGGTTATGTTTGCCTTTACTGTGAAACACCAATGAGGACAGGACACCACCCTTTACAGTGTACTTTTCCCTCTGTGCACAGTCCACCCCCCAGTATGCAGGGAGCTCTGGAACCCCTCGTAAGCAGCTGCTCTGTTCCTTCATTTCATGTGATAAAAATTGGTAATTCTTCACATTTCACTCTCTCTTATGCAGTAAGGGGGCCCATCTCTTCTAAATCTGCATGGTCCAGCTAGTGCTCATTCTGATTTGCCCTCTTTTCTTCCTCTTTTATTGAGTTTGTGTTTTTCATAAGTTACCCAAATTATTTCACAAAGAGGCAAGGAAATTAAAATTGGAATTAGACACGCTTACAAAAAATAGCACTTTTTTGTGCCTAAAACGTGAAACAGGAAGTACCTACAAGCACTTTTTGTTAAGAAAACTTCTGTTTTCCCCCTCTGCATGCCACATTTTACTTGTGAACACCAGGTGTTGGGGGGGGGGGTTCTTAATTTTTTATAATTCATAGCAAACAACCGCTATATGTCCTACGACTTAATTCTGACAGCATCTATCTGGAAATAGCCTCAGATCCTACAGGCTAGGGTCTCAGTTCCCACAAGACTGCCCCCATTTCAGATACCAAACACAAGTCAGGTTATCACCTGCAGTTCTGACCTACTGGCTATAAATTGGAGTTCTCACAACCCCTTCCTTGGGTTTGAGAATTTGAATGGCTCGCAGAACTAAAGGGAACATTTACTTACATTTACCAATTTTATAAAAAGATGCAATTCAGGAAGAGCCAGATGGAAAAGATGCATAGGGTGGGGTATGAGGGAAGGGCCCGGAAGCTTCTGCTTCTCCAGCTGCTACTACCCTCCCAGTTCTTCCAGTGTTGACCAACTTGGAATGTCAGCATCTTGTGGTTCAGGATTCTTATAGAGCCTAATCTCTAGCCCACCCCTTCCTAGTTCCAACCCTCTAATCACTTGCTCTTTCTAGATCAGCCTGATCTGGTCGATTTCTAGGGGCCCCACCCTAAGTCACCTCCTTAGCATAAACTCAGGCACGATGAGAGGGCTGCATTATGAATAACTGAAGGCATGCCTGTCACTCAAGTTTTAGCAGCTAGAAACCTGGACAGAGACCCCCATATATTTCTTAGACCACACCTTTCTCCTGTGTAAGTGTCACTATGATTCTTCTATCTTTAAAACCTCAGCATCAAAAGTAAGCATGACATAATGATTGTAGTCTTAAACAGATACTTGATGACATTTCAGCTTTCCCCTCAGGTTAGAAAGATAATGGACAGTAACGGTGCATAATACAATCAGGGGCAGAGAAAGGAGTGGAAGGACCCTCACAAAGACACAGACTTGTAGAAAACTCTGGGCTGGTAGTGCATCCCCACTGAGTCATTTTAGTGGACTCTGTGTAAGATCCAGTTTGTTGATGGAGATGGGAGGGGATCCATTTTTTGAAATAGAAGCTTAGGGAAACATTTCAGTATATTCATTCTGTGACACTCTCTGACACCAAATATATGGTGTCTTTTCCAACACCAACCAGTTCTCCAATCCTGACACCACGTGGAGTTAGCATCAGATCCTATAAGTTAAAGGGCTCAGTGTCATGAGACTGCCCCTATTTCAGATGCCAGCTGCAAATGGGGTGCCCAGGCGACTCACACTTCTGCCCAGCCAACTACAAATTGATGAATTTCCACAACCCTGAACAGATTTGATACTTTACTATATAAAGTACTTGGGTGAGGTAAGGAAGAGTCCCAAGTGCAGGAGCCTCTGTTCCAATGGAATTAGTTAACTTACACCACCCGGTTTCCGTGTGAATGCTTTCACCAGTCTGGAAGCTCTCTGGATTTATAGAGGTTTCATTATGGAGGCATGACTGATTAAATCATTGGTCATTGGTGACTTAATTTCATCTCCAGCTCCTCTCCCTTACCTAGAAGTTTGGGGTGGAGTGGGGGGCTAAATTTTTTAACTGTCTATTCATATGGTTGGTTATTTCCAGAGACCAGCCCCCATCCAGAAGCTATCTAGGAACCCCTTAAAATAAAGCAGAGATGAGCTGTAGTTTTCTGTTATTATGTGGAAAAACTGAGATTTTATTGTTTTTATTTTTTTTAATGTCTAGTCATTTTTTGAGAGGCAAGAAGGGACAGAGCGTGGGCAGGGGAGGGGCAGAGAGAGAGGGGGAGACACAGAATCTGAAGCAGGCTCCGGGCTCTGAGCTGTCAACACAGAGCCCGACACGGAGCTCTAACCTACAAACAAGATCATGATCTGAACTGAAGTCAGATGCTTCACTGACTGAACCACCCAGGAGCCCTGAATGCTGAGATTTTAAAGACTGATACAACTCAATGTTACCCAGAGTAGGTGAGGGTGAAATTAGTGCTCAGAGACTGTTATGGGAATTCTAAAACCAGGCATAACATTTTTAGAGGGAGGAATTTTTTCCTGTAGGTGAGGTGTTGTTTCCTCTGACTGCTCTCAAGACTTCATCTTGGTGTGGACTTCTTTGGGTTACTATGTTTGAGGTTCATGCAGCTTCTTGAATCTGTAGGTTTGTGTCTCTTGGCAAATTTGTCAGGTTTTCAGCCATTATATATTTGAATATGTTTTCTCTTCTTCTGCCTAAACTCCAGTGACATAAATATAAGATCTTTTGTTACAGTCCCACAGGTCCTTGATGCCCAGGTGATTTGTTTTTAGTCTATTTGCTCTGTTTTTCTGATTGGATACTTTCCAGTGTTTTCTCTTCCAGTTCACTGATTCTTTCCGCTGACTCCTCCATTCTGCTGTGGAACCCAGTCACTAGGCATTTTTTTTCTATTTGTCGTGATGTTTCCTATATTCTTTATTTTTCCAGTGTGTTGATAATTGCTCAGTGAAGCATTATCATCATGACTGCTTTAAAATCTTTATCAGATAATGCTAATATCTGTCATCTCAGTATTGGCATCTCTTAATTATCTTTCCTCATTTTGTTTGAGATCTTCCCAATTGTTCTTAGGATGACTGATATTCAATTGAAAGCAGTCATTTTCAAGTTTTGTTATACTTTAAATCTCTTGTAACCCATTAATTTCTAGAGCTCTCTGGGAGGTGAGAAGGGTATGCTACCTCATTATTGCCAGGTGAAGGTAGATGTCCAATGTCCCCACTCAGCCTCTATTAACAACCAACCAAGAGGAGGTATCCTCATTACTGCTGTCCCCCAGTGGGCGTCCAGTCTCCCCTCATGATCATGATACCATGGAGGGGAAGAAGGGAGAAGGGAAGGAGCTCATTACTGGCCAGCAAGAGTCCCAGTTCTCTACTTAGCCTTCCCTGATACCACTTCAGAGGCAATATCAAGGCACCTCATTACCATTTTGTGAAGGTGGAAGTCTCTCTCCTTGGCATTTGCTTGTATGCCTGGCAGTTAGGGCAACTATTTTCCTGGTATTCGTTTGGAAAAGAAAGAGTATTATCTAAACATATTCTACCTTTCTAGGCTGCTCCTCGTTGGGCAAGAGAGAGCAGAGTTTGTTGAAGCTTTTAAAATAATCTGTAGGTGGTGGTATTTCCACACTGCCATGTTCTTTGGTTCCGAGTCTGAGACCAATGCAGCAAAAATGAATAAATAAATAGAAATAAATTTTTATAATGCAGGGTACTCACACCTCTCAAGTTCCCTAGCTACTCTGCTTTTTCCTTCTGTCTTTCAGAGTCTTATGTTTGCTTTATAGTAGCCAGTATTTTTTAGCTGTAGTTAGTGGGAATACTCATGAAAGTATGACTATTCCATCTCCATATGAATTTTAATATTATTCATTTACTCAACTACTTTGAGTGCCTGTGATACAACACTGAACACGCTATTTGGGGTCAACTCCAACAGAGCTTATGTAAAAGTGAACATCAGGTACAGTAGAGTCAGGTCAGAGTTGTTGTGAGGCAAGTAGATGGTGCTGTGAAAGCAGAGAAGAAATCTTCCTGTCACTTCCTGAGAAGTGACATCTGAGCTAAGACCTGAAATATAGTAGGTGATAGCCAGGCAAAGAGATAGAAAAAGAACATTGAAGATGACACACAAAGTACTATCTGAAAAGCTCTGGAAGCAAGAGTTAACAGAAGTAGGTAAGTAACAGATCATGAAGGATCTTATAAATTGCATTATCCTGTGGGTGATGGGGAGCCCTTGAAGTGTTTTGGGAAGAGGGATAAGATCAGACAAGAGCTAGAGAGTTTACTCCAGTGGCCAGAAAGGCAGCAGGAGGACTGGTTAGGACACTGAAAATAGTGATGTGAACTAGAAAAATGTGGGTAGGAAAGGAGAGAAATCAATATTCAACATGTTCACAGAAACTTGGAGATACAATAAACAAAATTTCGTGGTGGGTTAGATGGTGGGGTGCGGAAAGAGGTTGTCAAAGATGATTCCAATTTCTGCCCGTGCAGTCAAGTGGATGGTGATGGGCATTTTGAGATTGGGACACAGAAGGGAGAATAGGTTTGGGCTGGCATCGGGAAGATAATGAGCACCATTTTGGATGTGTTGGGTTTTCATGTCAACCTGATGTTGTCTGATAGGTATTTGAATTACTATGTTTGGATGCCAGAAAGACACCTGAGCTGGGGATAGAGTGTTCTTTCACTAATTCGTTAAACAGATGATTTTGGAATATGTATCACGTGGCAGGAATTATTCTGGTTCTTGAGATACAGCAGTGAACAAAACAGACCAAAACCCCTGGTTTGATGGAGCTTATATTCTAGTTGGGGAAAGACAGTCAAAAAACAATTAGATAAGCAAAGTAGATATATCAAATGGTCCTAAGTAGAGGGAAAATAAAGTTACATTACGGCATAGAGGGCACTGGGGCCAGGGGATGACTATTAACATGATGGTCTAAGAATATGCGACTATAAAAGATGACATTTAAGCCAAGATGCAGGAAGATACTTCAAAGAGAACACTCACAGAGGCAACAGTGAGTGCAAAGGTCCAAGGGTGTAAGTGCAGGAGACCACTAGCAGGAAAGGTAAAGAAGCTTTTTACCCTGGAGCAGCATAAGCAAGGTGAACTGCAAGAGGCAGTAGGTCAGAGTGGACACAAAAGGCTTTGGTCTTCATGCTGAGAGACATGAAAATCCATTTCATGTTTTGAGGGTTTGGAGCAGAGTAGTGACATGATCTCAAGGATGTTTTCAAGGAGAACTGGCCTTTGTGTTTAAAATATATTATAAAGGATCTGAGGTGGAATCAAAGAGACCAATTGGGAGTGCACTGCAATTATTGTGGCAAGATACAGTAGTGCCAGTGGACAGGGTAAGAACTGGTTAGATTCCAGGGGCGCCTGGGTGACTTAGTCGGCTAAGCATCCAACTTCAGCTCAGGTCACAATCTCACAGTTTGTGAGTTCGAGCCCTGCACCAGGCCTTGTGCTGACAGCTCAGAGCCTGGAGCCTGCTTCAGATTCTGTGTGTGTCTCTCTCTGCCCTTCTCTGTCTGTCTGCCTCTCTCTCTCTCTCTCTCTCTCTCAAAAAATAAACATTAAAAAAATTAAAAAAATAAATTGGTTAGATTCTGAAAATATGTTGCAGACCAGAGGCATTACTGAAAGTTTGGATGGTGAGGTATGGGAATGAGTTGTTGGGGGAAAAGATACTCAGAATGACTTCCAGGCTTTTGACCAGAGCCACTGAAAGGCTGGAATTGCCTTTGTTTATATAGGAAAGATTGTGTGAGGGGAAGGTTAAGGAGAAAGAATCAGGAGCTCAGTTTCGTTCATGTTAAGTTTGAGATGCTATTAAATATCCAAGTGGAGATGTCGGCTAGGCAGTTCCATGTATGAGGCCAGAGTTCAGGGGAGAGGACTAGGTGGGAGGTAAAAAGGTGAGTCCTCGCAGTGTATAGATGAAATTTAAAGTCATGATGTCAGATGACACCACCAAAGGACGACTTGTAGATAGAGAAGAGGGGAATTCTGAGAACTCAGCCAGAGACATGAGAGAATCCAAAGGTCAAGCTGATAAGGAGAAGTCAGGAAGGGAGATGGAGACTGAGTGAGTGAGGTAAAAGGAAAAGACATTAGGTAGGTCCTGGGAGCCAAGTGAAGAAAATGGTTCCAGAGGAGGGAGTGATCAGGTGTGATAGATGCTGGTCATGGACCAAATAGATTAGCGAATTTGTCACTAGAATTGGAGTTATGGCAGCTACTAAATTACTGGCATGGAGGTGAAGATTGGGGCCTGCTCACCTGTATCAAGGCAAAAGCCCAGTAGCCAGACTCCCATCCACGGCAACAGGTGATCCTGAGGCAGCCCCAGGTTTGACACAATCTTGAGGTTTAGCTGACTTCTGTACCCCAGACAGGGCTGAATCTGCAGGTGGGAGATAAATGGCCCCACCTGTAAAGACGGGAGGACCTTAGGGACAATCAACACGTGTACACATGTGCATGTTTGAAGACAACCAACCATCCCTTTGTTCTTCTGCACTCTTGTGGCATAACTCTCCTGGCAGTTGGGCTGGTGACCATATGTGGAGATCAGGCAGTAGGGTTAGAGAGGCTGGGGGCGGGGGGGGGGGGGTGTGTGGAGAGCGGTAGTTCAAGTCAAAGGAAACAAAAAACAGAGGCCTACAGAAGAATAATGTGTCTGAGAAGGCAAAGGGTCTAGTCCCGTGGTAAATCCATCAGGGTAAGGAGATCCAGGGTTACCATAGCAGGTAACGGCATAGGCAGCAAGTTTAGTGTACCCGGCTAGGAGACAAGGAAGGGTTCAACAGGCCAGAAACTCGGGCCAGGAGAGTAGACAACAAAAAAAACCCCAGCCTGTCAACAAGTGGTCAGAGTAATTAGGAGGCATCGTCATCTGCAAAAATGAGGCCTGACACTGTAAGTCAGAAATCTCTCTAAACTCTACACTTAGCACAACAGGACAATACTAGCTTGCAGTTGACCCTCAGTAATGTTCATTGGAACTGCCTCTTGCCCAAGGCCAGAACTAGCCCAGGTGGAGGTGGGGTGGCAGAACTACAGTGAAATTTGGGGGAGGGAGGTGCCTCTCTGTTCATGCACTCAGCTGTGGCCAACCACCTCCACTCGATCCTCTACCTTCATCCCAGCTCTATAGTAACAGCTGGGGATCCTTGTCGAGACCAGCTGCACAGTGCCCCTGAGGACCTACCACAGTGACTGGGACTCCGTGGTCCGTGTGGTGCACTTCTTGTTCCAACTCTGAATTTCTGAATTCTGAGGCATGGCCTTGAGAAGCAGAGAGCAGTATTTGCAGTTCTGCTGGGATCGATGGGGGGTTGGTACAAAGGAAAAAGCAAGTAGTTCTAGCTGGGTATATGTCCTTGAGGCTGGGACAGATAGTGAGGCTGGGAAGACAGGATAGCTTTGAGAAGCATTACAAGGGAAGAAATGAAGAGCAGAGCAAAATGATAGATCTTTGAAGTTTGAGCATTATTGAATATACAAGTCATTATATAGTATTTGGACAATTTCTAATCATCCCTATACAACATCAGCCTCTGTCCTGTGTCAGAAATAAGCAGGGAGCCTATTATATGTACTGTAAACAATGGGCAACTGATATGAGACTCTTCTAACAGATGGGAAATATGACTACAACAGTGTCCCAGAAAAAGAACAGATTTTCCCAGCTTGTCAGAAATCTAAACGGGAGCCCACCCACTGAGCCACATTGGTCCAGGGGAGCTTCCTTTTTCCATCATCTCTCCACACCGAGGTGCTGCCACCATCTAAATCATCTCAGTCTTCCTTGGACTGGGAGATGCCAACACAAGACATGTTCCATTTATTGGGTTTAGTCAAGGCTGGTTGGAGTCCCACCCTCTCTCTTATAACTATGAAAAAAATAGTAACTTTTCCCTCATCTCTTTGAATCTTCAAAGAGTAAACAATATGTAATGATAGGTTGACCTTGATTGATCTAGTGTTCATTAATCCCATTCTTTACTTCCCTTCTTTTTCTGCCCTCCTTGGTCAAGGTTTAAAACCCCCTGAAAATCCTAAACATAGCCCACCTGATGTAAGAGGATACATGGGCTGGCTCACTTTCGTTCTCAGTTCTGGCCTTCCCGTCATTCTGGGTCCAGGCGTGATTTCCTACTGCCACACTGTGGGTGTGACAAAGCTCCACTGCGGACGCTTCCTGTGTTCTTATGGCCCAATGGCCATATTTACCCCTTCTCCATGGAGCTCAGGGCAAGGAAGTCCTGCTTTGTTAAGTGATGAAACCAAAGCTGTCCCTGCTTGGCCTCCACACAGAATCCCTCAGCCCAGCAGGCCTGTCTCGTGGGTATTCATCCAGCAGCATGCTCCTCGGCCTTTTTCTGGCCACTGGCCTCCTTCTTCCTCCCCCCTGACACATGCAGTTTCAGACATGACCTCAGAAAGCATTTGAAAGTAAACCCTGATTGATTCCACCTGCTATTCCCTGCTTGTCCTGGTCAGCTGCTGCTGTCACCCAACACTGCGGGATGGTCCTTTTCCTCCATGAGCTGAAACCAAGGCATCTGCCCGGAATTAACCAAACTAAGCCCCTCCCCTGAGGGCTGTTACTGTTTAGGCAGAGAAGTTCCCCATTCGGTCTCCATGCTCTATCCTGAAGGTCTTTTTAATCCTGGATCTTTTGCTGACCAGCTGTGCGACCTCAACGAGACCACTCAGCATAACTGTGCCTTATTTGTTTGAGATACAAAATGAGGACATTCTACATCTGTGGCTCTGAAGATAAAGACCATACTGATTTTTTTTTTGAAGATTTTGAGATGAAGTATTCTTTCATTCAACTATCGTTTCTAACCAATCTACGTTCCATCTGTGTCCGTTCACCGTGCCTCATTATTCTTTGTAGGCCTTTTCATTGTATTATACATGTTTATATTTTATGTGACCTGAGTCTTTTTGGCCATTCAGCCAATGTCAGACCCTTTCTGTCTCCGGCAGTTAGAAGTGGAGTGTGAGGGGGTGGGAAGTATGCTTCACCCACCACCTCCTCCCCAGGTAGTCTGTTATGATGGCAGCAAATCCTAGCAAATGTGCACATGGGCACAGAAACAGTCATGCAGTCTGTTCTGGACTCCGGGGAAGTCCATCTCTCTGCCCTTGGGTACTGAACAAGCCTTACACGCAAGGGCTATGGGAACATCAAGATATGCTGATGGCGAGGCCATCAGACTTAGAGCTGGTCAGGACTTTAAGTCTCAGGGGCCAGTGGCTCTAGAATCTGGGGTCTCAGCTAAGGGTACCATTCCACCAGTTTTAGGTGGCTGGGCTTACAGGATACTTGTTCATCCATGGTGCTGAGGGCAGAACTTTCTTTCCAATCAACTGCATATCAACCACTCATAACACCAATGAGAAATGGTCTCTTTGTTCATTAACAGACTTTTCTTCTGCACATTTCTAAAATGATGTGTAAAGCCCTAAATAACTTTCTCTAGCCTGTTGATTCCTGATTAACATGTTTCAAATTCTAGAGTATAGAGCAATTTCTCTTTATACTGAAGTACTTTTAAAGCAAGTTACCACCCAGATCATACGATGTTAAGGTGGATGTTTGTTTACTATCTGTTACCCACTAGAACGTGAGGTCCTTCAGGGATGGACTTTGTTTTCCTTACTTATTAGCATAGCTCTAGGTGAATGGGAGGAAGGGAAGTGAAGGGGGTGCTTTTGAAAATTCAGCTGGTTGGAGCACCTGGGTGACTCCATTGGTTAAACGTCAGGCTCTTAATTTCAGCTCAGGCCATGATCTCAAGGTTTGTGAGATAGTCCCCCATGCGGGGCTCTGCGCTGAGCATGGAGCCTGCTTGGGATTCTCTCTATCCCTCTCTCTCTCTGCCCCTCCCCATTTGCGTGCATGCACGCAATCTCTCTCAATCTCTCTCTGAGTAAACAAACCTTAAAAAAAAATTAAAATCCAGCTGTTATGGGCTGTGGGTTTCCTGCCCATGTGGGATCTAGTACCGCCACCCCCCATCTAGGTGAGCTGCTTAGACCTGTTGTAAGGGAGGTAGTGCTCCTCTTCCCTTTCTACCTCTGCTGTCAGAGCCTGTGACCTCCCAGTCCTTCAGCTGCCAGCTCCCCCTTGCCCACACCCTGCCTACTGGAAACCCTCCTCCTCTTCTCTTCCCCTTCCTCCATCAACAGGGCCAAGGATGCCTGGTGCTGCCAGAAAATACAAGGTAACTTAGATCAGTCCTTTAGCCTTTCTGGGGCTTGGTTTCCTCACCTGAAAAATGGAGGTGAGTCAGGCTCTGTGCTGAGGATTTAGGTCATCTATGTAACCTTATGTAATCCTCACTCCAAGCTTACAAGGTAAGGAGTCTTACTCCACTTTCTGGTTAGGAAAATGAGGCACAAAGAGGGCAAGTAACTTGCCCTGGGTCCCTGAGGCTCAAACCCAGCTGTGTGACCCTGCAGTGCTGCTCCCAGGACAGACATACCTACGTCTCTCCTAGCAGGTTTTGGTGGTGGGGGGAACCTCTGAGACTTGGCTTCCTTTTTTTTTTTTTTTTTTTTTTAATGTTTTATTGTTTATTTATTTTTGAGAGAGAGAGAGCAAGCAGGGCAGGGGCAGAGAGAGAGGGAGACACAGAAGAATTGGAAGCAGGCTCCAGGCTCCGAGCTGTCAGCACAGAGCCCGATGCAGCACTGGAACCCAGGGTCCACTGCGAGATCATGACCTGAGCCGACGTCGGTTGGATGCTAAATGGAGTGAGCCACCCAACCACCCCTGGGAATTGGCTTCTAAGAAGCTCACCTGGTAACTGGGAAATACAGTCATGTTCAGGAATCCTGGCCTTAGATGAACTCTGAATTCCCTCCCAGTGCTGTCTTTCACTCCATTATTATCCATCCTGGCCCAGGCACTCACCTAGTAGCTTCATCAGATACGCGGTGACTCACAAAGACTTCCATTATTGCCCGACTGTGAATATTTGCATATCAACAGCACAAGCTGTAGGAAGACCCTTGTTGGCGGTGGGGATGGGAGGGCTCCTTTGGGCCCAGGGATTCCTCTTGGCTCACGAACCATAGGTAAGTCCTTCTCCACTTGTATGTGACTAAGGCAAGGCCCGCTTGCAGTGCTACAGGATGCCATCCTCCTAGGTTAGGGAGGACACACACAGACCATACACACACACACACCCACGACTTACCTGGATGAGACACACTTTCTCTTTGATGAAGATCAGAAGGTAATTGAGTTCAGCCTTTTCTGATTTCAGAATGTGAAATTAGGGTTATTTCCTGTGTACAAGCAAAGATTATAGTCTGGCATCAGTAAACATGGCCTGACCAATGCCCATTAGAATGCCCTTTACAGAAATCTACTTCCAACATATTTTTAAGATGTGGGGAAATTCCTTATTTCTTTCCACAAGTATCCTAGAGGGGCAATGAATGAATGGAAAGACTCCCCAGCCCTGCCCCAAAGATCAGGCTGAATCCAGACACAGAACTGTGACATTGGTACAACCCAGTCCTTGGGGGCGGGGGGGGGGGTGCGGTTGGGGGGACCTTGTTCAGCAGAGAAAGCCTCCATGACCGCCCAGAATCCTGCTTGCACAGCAGCTGCATAAAAGTTGGAAGAGAAAGAAATGATTCAGGTTAGATGAGAAACAGATCGCCTCTGGGGGAAATGAGCTGTGAAAAGCAGAGTAAATAAGAGAACAGGAGCAGGGAGGGAGAAGAAAAGAGGTTGGATGAAACCTTTGCCTTGGAATCCCGTCCTGTGAGCCATAGTCTCCCTCCTATCCCACCCCCATACACCCCGTCTCATAAACGTTTCCCCTGCCTGTGTTACACTGCCTGATAGTTCCTAATGAACACATCCAGCCCTTGCTTGTGAAGGTGTTCATTGCAGCATCATTCATGTTCCCCTAGTTTGGAAAGCTCCCAATTATCCAGTGGTATGGTTACAGAAACAATGGTTATATGCCAAATGACTTCATTTTAAACAAAACATAAACAATGTGGGATGGTTTTATTAATTTTGGGGGGGAAGAGCAGAAAGCAAAATTGTATAAATCCTGTGATTGGTAAAGATATGGATATGAAAATATGGAAATGAAAATATGAAAAATATGGAAGCACCCTGAAAGGAATTCAGAAATGAAAACCATTTTTTGGAGGGGGGGGGCACGTAGATATTTTGCTTTTGTAATTTCCTTTGGTATATCATAAGAAATCCAATCAATTCAAACATGCAGTTTTCTCTGGAAGAATTGCAGGGTTCTCAGCCCAGGATACACCTGAGATTCACACAGGACATAAAAAATATCAATGCCTGGGCTTCCAGTAGAGCAACAAAATCAGAACTTCTGTGGGTGTGGCCCTAGGCATTGGTATTGCCACATCACTGTGGGTTTTTTTTTTTTTCAACGTTTATTTATTTTTGGGACAGAGAGAGACAGAGCATGAACAGGGGAGGGGCAGAGAGAGAGGGAGACACAGAATCGGAAACAGGCTCCAGGCTCTGAGCCATCAGCCCAGAGCCTGACGCGGGGCTCGAACTCACGGACCGCGAGATCGTGACCTGGCTGAAGTCGGACGCTTTAACCGACTGCGCCACCCAGGCGCCCCCTTTTTTTTTTTAATGTTTATTTTGAGAGAGAAGGAGAGCTTGAAGGGGAGCGGGGGAGGGGCAGAGGAAGAGGAAGAGAGACCCATCCCCAGCCTGAGATCGCCTCCTGCCCTCTGCACCCCCATAGTACCCTGTGGCTATCTGTGTCACTGAGTTTAGCATCTTGTGTTTTCATGATCTTTTGGCATCCATCTTAATGCAAAACGGGACTTTACCTTACTAATTTTGGGGTCCCAAGTATAGTACTTGGCACATAATGCTTAATAAATGCTTGTTAAATGAATAAATGCATAGAAGGATGTGTAATTTAGGACCATGTTAAGGACCATTTTGGGGTTTCTAGTGCTCCTAGCATTGCAGTCCAGTAGCTCAGATGGATTCAGTGGTGAAATTGCTCTTTTAGGTTAATCCGGGAAACTTGCCATCGTTTGTAACATTTCCGTGAGAAAAAATGAAATTCATTTTGTGCTTTAAAGAGCCAACTACTGCATGACTCTTTAGATCACAATGTACAGTAGTCCGCATTATCCGAGGTTTCCCTTTATGTGGTTTTGGTGGGCGACTCGTGTCAACTCAGGTCTGAGAGCAGATGAGCCTCCTCCTGATGCAGTGCCGGAAGGCCAGCAGTAGCCTAATGGCATGTCATGGTGCCTATGTCATTCACCTCATCGCACGTCATCACAACAAGAGGCGTAAGTATAGGGGTGCCTGGCTGGCTCAGTCAGTAGAGCATACTACTCTTGATCTCAGGGTTGTGGGTTCAAGCTCCACACTGGGTGTAGAGATTACTTAAAAATAAAATCTTGAAGGGCACCTGAATGGCTCAGTCACTCAAGCGTCTGACTCTTCGTTTCGGTTCAGATCACGATCTCACGGTTCATAGGATCAAGCCCTGTGTCGGACTCTGTGCTAACAGCATGGAGCCTGCTTGGGATTCTCTCTCTTCTCTCTCTCTGCCCCTCTCCCGCTGGTTCTCTCTCTCTCTCTCTCTCAAAATAATTAAGTAAACATTTTTAAAAAATAAAACTAAGAAAATAAAATCTTAAGAAAAAAAGGAAGAGTGAGTACAGTACAATATTTTGAGAGACCACATTCACATAACTTTTATGATAGTATATTGTTATAATCGTTCCACTTTCCTTTTAGTTATGGTTGATCTTACTGTGCCTAGTTTATAAATTAAACTTTATCTTAGGTAAGTATGTATAGGAAAAAATATGTATATGGAGTGCGGTACTCTCTCTGGTTTTAAGCATCCCCTGGGGGTCTTTGTTGGAGCATCCCCCCTGCAAATGAGAAGGGACTACTGTAATACTGATTTAAGGACTGCCTATACGTTCCAAAATGCCCCTTGCTGAGTCGTTAGTATTCCTTTTCTAACTTCTAC
This sequence comes from Prionailurus bengalensis, assembly GCF_016509475.1. NCBI lineage: Eukaryota > Metazoa > Chordata > Mammalia > Carnivora > Felidae > Prionailurus > Prionailurus bengalensis. The sequence goes on from NC_057343.1 coordinate 141,231,251, forward strand.
CACTGATTTGACTGAGTTACCCAAAAACAGTTTTCCCCAAAAGTTTAGACTAAGCAAAGAGAATGCTTACATTTTACCCCTTAACGGGTACATCCCATGAGCTGAGTCTGCATCTGTGCCATTGCGGGCCTTTCAAAATGAGCATTTAATTGGTTTTCCTTTTTTTCTCATTAATTTTTTTAAGTAGGCTCCACACCCAACGTGGGGCTTGAACTCACAACCCTGAAATCAAGTGTCTCATGTTGTCCTGACTGAGCCGCCCAGGCACCCCTAATTCGTTTTCCTGACTTCAGCAGTCAACGGGGCAGATGCTTCAGTCAGCGTTTAAAACAACGGCTAATGCTGGCATGGTGCCTACCACGTGCTGGGCACTGCCTAAATGCCACTACTAGTCAGCATCCCCTGCTTCTTCCCAGGAGCCCCATAAAACCCCCCGCTGACCCTGCCCTGAAGTCAGAAAAACCAAATAAGAGGCTGAATGTGAAGGCAAAACTATCCTCACTTTCCGGAATGGTGCCACCAGATTCCTTTTCCCAGCCTCTAACCAAAGCTGGAAATGGTATAAATGAACCGGCCCCTACAACATGGTGAAGGCCCTGGAGAAAGCACAGTCCGGCTGCAGTGAGGGAGGCCTGGCGGCCACATCCGCCATCAGCTGAGCCCGAGGGCTGCGGTGAGCCAGGTCCCTGCACTAGCACTGGGGTTCTCAGACAGGAGGAGTTAATGGGGCAGGGACAAAGCCACCTGGATAAAATGTGGAACAGGACTGCTGTTTGGGAAAAGAATTTCCACTTAAAAGATTTAAGTAGGTTGAGCAAGAATTGAAAACAAAGGATTCTGTCTGGAGAGGTAGGGGAACAAGGGATGGAGTTTATAGAAAGATTATAGATCATTTCATTCTTTCTCCTTGGTACCTGTTGGATACAAGAAGGCACAGAACATCTTTGGTCTGAAAAAAAAAAATTCATTAGTTTGTCCTGCTGCTGAGAAGTCAGCCAGTGAATTCCAGCCTTTGCAAACTCTGAGCTCTCTCTCCACCCTCCAAGGACTTAATGAGCACGAGGTGACTTGTACTTTGTGTGTCTGTAGGAGTTAATGGCATTCCTTTAATAAGACCAAGGGAATGAATGAACTAAAAGGTTATTTACTTTATAAACAGATAACCCGCAAAGGAGAGCTACTTTGAGAATGATTTTTGTAAGACAGCTGTGTGTCGGATGCATGGGAAATCATACCCTTCTGCTTGCAAGTATTTGAAGAAAGAATTTACTTATCCAAGGAAAGGATGGTCACATTTTCTCAAATCCCAACGCTAATTTAAGGAAGCTGTGTGCTTTTATCCATACCAGATTTTCATATGCAGAACTGCCTCCGCATGGTAAAGGAAAATGGAGAGTCAGGATATAAAGATCTGACCATTGTTTTTGTTTTAGAAGCTTCTGATACCAGATGCTCCTGGTGTATGTCTCTTAGTGCTGTCCAGAAATCTCAGGAAGTTGTCCATTCCTCTGCTCCAGTGTCCATAACATAAGGAGAGAGATGCTCATATTTTATACCCTGTTCTGAGTGACAGCTTGGGAAAATACAGTTATTTTAACCCAGCTGTAATTTCTGCTTGGGTCCCTCTGTAGGTTCAGCATGGAGAGAATTCTTCCTACGGAAGAAAGTTTTCCTCTTATCAGCAACATACACACTAGCCATTTTTCGCAGAATGATACAGTTTATCTTACTGCCGTAAGATGTATTTGCTAATTTATGACTCTAGAAACTAAAATGTGGTTTTAAAAAAAGTGAAAGAGGGGAGCCTGGGTGGTTCAGTCGGTTAAGCATTTTACTTTGGCTCAGGTCATGATCTCATGGTTGGTTTGATATGTGAGTTCAAGCCCCACATCGGGCTTTCTGCTGTCAGTGTGGAGCCAGCTTCAGATCGTCTGTCTCCCCCTCTCTCTGCCGCACCCTCCCCCCCGCCCCCCCGGTCTGGCACTCTCTCTCTCAAAACAGGACTTTTTTTTTTTTTAAGTGAAAGAGGTCAATCTGAAAGGCTACCTACTGTAGGATTCCAACTATATGACATTCAGGAAAAGGCAAAATTATGGAAACCATAAAAAGATCAGTGGTTGCCAGAGGTTATTGGCGAAAAAGAAGGGGTGAATAGGGGGAGCACAGGGGGTTTTTTAGAGCAGTGAAACTCTTACTCTGTATGCTACTGTAATGGTGGATATGTGCCATGATACATTTGTCAAAGCCCACAGACTATAAAACACGGAATGAACCCTGACCTAAATTAAGGACTAAACAGTGTATTAATACCGGTTCATCAATTGTGAACATAAGTACCACACTAAGATGTTAATAATGGCAGTGCGGGGTGAGGGGGATATATGGGAACTGTCTTTGCTTTTCACTCAATTTTTTGAAATTTTTTTTGAAAACCTAAAACTCAAGAAAGTATTTAAAAAAAAAAAAAAAGGAGTTCAGCCTCGTAGCATCTCCATTGGAGGTGAGGAAGGCAGCGGATGATGATGTCGTCCTACTTAGGTCCTGTGTGGTACCCAACCTGCAGCTTCCTGCAATTTCATTTGAAAATAGTTATCAGCACATTAAATCTTATCTTTCTAGTCATTGTTACTACTACTAGTCTCTTTGTTTAAAAACAAAGCAAAAAGAAGAAGAATGTAAAATTAGCCTACTCTCTTCTCAAGAAGTTCCTGTTTTGCTGTCAGAGATTCTGTTACACCCCTTCCACACTGCAAACAGGTGGCAACTTTGCCACACTGCAGAGGTCCAAGTACTCTACTTTCTAGGTGTTTGGGCCAAAAAGAGGATTGGTGTTTGCTGCCCCCTTTCCGGTCTCTTCTGACCCCTGGACTCACGGGCCCCTGCACGAACTCCCAGGCTCGCTTCCTACAGGAGTTCTTATTCCTCTCTATGGTGTGGGAAGGGGGTCAGTTAGCTAATAACCACAACAAACGTCTACATGTTGTAGAAAATGTCTCTAGGAACAGCACAAGTAGTGATGAGTAGTTGTTACGACTGACCGGCTGAAGGAAAGCCCACGCGTACACATTTACAAATCAAAGAAAGATGTGTACCAGATGCCGCATTTTACAGCATAGAAAATGCACTTCCCTCTGGAGGGGGAAAAAATGTGTCCACCCATTATCTTGCATTCAATTTGCTTTCAATTCACACATGTACCCAGTGAGGCATAAAAAACTGAACTGGCATAAAGGCAGAGGAAATCCATATTCTCGCATGATGTCAGTCCCCTCGTGAACCACATGAAGTCTCCTACCTAGAAGTCCACGGTAAAATCCCATTCAGTGCACATAAAGACAGTACGTCATTTCTTTTCTGAAGAATGTGTCAAGAAATGGGATGTGGTCTTATTTATATACCACCTGCCCGTCTCAAATGCCAGTAGAGTGAAAAGTTCGTCTCTAGGCCTACGATCTGATTGTCCCCTGTCATATTTTTCTGGACTTGATTTCCCACGTGGAAGTCTCATGAGGAAGGAGGAAGTACCATTAGCTCCCTGGCAGGCCACCCAGCTCAGTATTCAGTGTTTGCCTGCTACCGAAACCTTTGTGAAGTGAGCATGACAATTTACCTCTATGGCACCAGAAAGGGGAGGAATACAACCCAGTCATCCCTGATTGTCTCTGAGAATACCATGGCTTTAGTTATTTAAAGTCTTGCACGTTAATTAAGCTGTGAGAAAGTAGGGAGTTAAGAATCTAAGGAAAATGTGGTCTTATATTTTAATTTAACTCTGGAAGAAGAGAGAAGAGACTTTTCTTCCTGCAATTTCCTTTTTCTTTCTGTTCATGATAAACTGGAACCTATGGGCAAGACAAGAATCACTCATGGTGCTGAGAAACTCACGCGCTGAAGGAACAATGCCCACAGCTGGGGTTCCCTGCCTCCAGATGTGCTAACAAGCATTTGATCATTTGCCTTAATGATGTACAAAACTCTTCGTGGAGATCCTCGAGCACTCCCCCGTAGGATGTTTGTGTCTAAGGCTGCATCTGCGGAGTCACTTTGTCAACCTTGTCTTGTGTCTCTTCCCCTTGCAGGGCAACAGGCTTTGGCTTCTTGAACGCACTGTGCAAAGCAGCGGCCGTCCTTGGAAACTTAATATTCGGCTCCCTGGTCAGCTTCACCAAATCAATCCCCATCCTGCTGGCCTCCACTGTGCTCGTGTGTGGAGGACTGGTGGGGTTGCGCCTGCCTGACACACGAACCCAGGTCCTGATGTAACGGGAAAAAAGCCATCCATCCTGCGTTTCTTTCTCCTGCCCTGTGTCAACACTCCTGACTCAAGGCTTCAGATTTTTCAGATACCAAAATGTGGTGAAATATCAGAACACTAACCCTTGCCATCACTAAAATTTATTTGCATACCATCCTGCCCCTTGTATGTGATTTTGCAGTTTTGTTCATGCGTTGCTATCTTTCCTGACTGGGATGCTACCAGTGGAAGCATTTTTTAAGTGCCCTCGTCAGCCAGGCCTCCCTGAGATTCTGATCACTGAAGGGTGAGAAGCCTTCGCTGCCCTAAGAAATAGATCCTCCTTCTAATTTAACATCCACAGGAAATAGAAGTTGGCATATTGTTGCATTTGTGCTGAGGAGAGGGATTCTTTTTTTTTTTTTTTCAATCAGAGTGATATTTCCTGTTTACTTAGCAAAGGACACCCAGCAATTCTTGCTGTTCTAGCAGAGCCTTTCAGAGAAAACCATGTGGCCCCAAACGGAGCTGGGTGGGGCTCTTTCAGGCATGACAGTGAAGGTGACTCTGCTGACAAGAGAAATAAAGGCCATGCCATTAGCAGCAAAGATCTCACTGAACTAACTACACAAGCAGGATGTCTGCCCAGTTAAAGTCCTGAAAAATATGCGGGGAAGGAACCGCAGTACTGTCGGTGATTATGGTCCAGAACGTTAGAAAATCAGAGGTCAGAGACAGATCTTCTGCCTCTGTTTACCCCCATCTCCTCCTTGCCCCCGCCCCAGCTGCCCTGTATTTTGCCAGATAGCGTATGCAAAGAGAGAAAGCCACTTTCTACAAAACTGGACCTGCCTGCCCGATTCTGCCATTTATTCACACTGTCTCCACTGTAGAGATTCACCCCTAGAGCCATTTGGAAATGCAAAATGATGTACCGCTTTTCTGAAGGACAGTGCCCACCCCCCACCCCCACTACCGCCTCCCAGTTGACAGTGGGCTTTCTAGCTGGCAGCGCAGACAGAAGTGGGTCTTCTTCCTCGAGCTTCCGCTGGCCAGTGTGTTCCCAGCCGCCGCTCTGTGCGGAGTCCCAGCCTGCTTAGTCCACGGGGCCCCCTCTTGCAGACATGGGCAGCATCTCCTGGTGGTCTGGGGCTGCTCCTTTCACCACTGGAATCTGCCTGGGCCTGGAAGACAGAGGTCCGCAGGACATTCCCACGGGCTCTCAGCTATGTGACCTTCTCACCCCTCGGGGCTGCCCCTCCTCCAAGCTTGTCCTTTTTACCCATCTTCTTTGAAATCCGAAGCCTCCTGGTAGACTCACAGCAGAGACCAGCAGCCAGGAATAAATCCCATATTAAAACAATATTCTTTTCTTTTTTTTTTTTAACTCTGTCTTGTTAAAGGGTTATCCTTGTTACCTTTTATGGCATTTCTAGCAGGCCACAGCCCCAGGACTCCCCATGCTGGGAAGGGAGAGCCTTTGTTTCCAATAGCCATTACATTCAAAGACGGTCCTAACCCTGAAGGCTGTCTACCTAATCATTCCCCTTCCTAATCGTTCTTCTGGAGCTCCAGATAGCAGAGTGCAGACTCTGTGAAAAGCTTCTTTCATTAATGTAGCCATTAATCGACCACCCCTTGGAGTAATTCAGGTCTGTAAAAAAGGGCAGTGTGGTGTTGGAGTCTGTCAGGAAGAGGTTGGTTCCCTGGGGAGACCAGCTCAGGGCCCCAAACACCAGGAAAGCTCAAACCCCAAATGGCAAAGGTAGCAGGAAGAGGGAAAATCAATAAAGACTGGATGAGATCTCTTCAACTGATACCAGCAAAGGAGGGAAAGAAACACAACTGACTCTCACTTCTGCCTCTGTAATATTAGTGTAGAACAAAGATTGCATTCAGTCAACCCAGGAAGGTACCCTGTATATTTTTCTTCCATATGTATTCATTTCCCATTGATTTATCTTCTCAAAAAGAGCCATTGTGGAGACCTGAGTAGGGCTTTTTTAGTTGAATACGGCATGTTTAGTAACAACTGCCAAAGTAAGATGTGTATCTTCATCAACCCATTCCAAAGAGAGAAATGTGCATGGATGTCACTATCTCTAGTCTTCCATGATAGTGAACTTTGCTTACTGGACTATCTTTACTTCCAGAAATGTCTTCAATGTCTGTTGTATCCCTAAATGTGTAAAATATCTCCCAAGCTACAGAGCACGGCAGGTGTAGAGTTTTATATGATAGCTGGTTGGGTCAGCATGAGGTAAACTAGCAGAACCCCCATTTCATGAGACCTGACACCACACATCCCTTTCAGAAGGGCCTTTCTTGGCCTTCCCGTTACCTGATCCAAGCCTCCCAGGTGGCCCAAGAGGGATCTATTCTAATCTCCTGGACAGTCTGCGGTCACAAACCTTCTTGGTCACCACCTTTCCCACCTTTCAGAGAAAATGCAAGTTTTCTCTGCCTCCCTTGCATTGTTCCCATCACCTTGATTTTCTCTGAGAGAGCTCAAGTTGTTCACGAAGTATGTGGCATGGCCTGTCTGGCTTGTTCTAGGGTTAGCTGGATTAAGATAGAGCCACATGATTAAACAGAAGCTCAGCCCTATCAATATAGCAGGCTGCTGGCACCGGGACCTGCAACCAGCATCTTATTTCATCCACAGAAGGAAAACGAGAGTATGTGCCAAAAGGAAAGCCTAGGGAACAGTTCCACTTTCTCCTATATTCCTTTTCTATCTAAAATGTTCTCACTGGAATCAATCTAGAATGCTAAACCCATCAGCCAGGGATCACCTTACACCCAGAGTACTGACCCAGGGAGAGAAGACAGATGGGTCCTGGCTTCTTCTCGATGCTGGATTCATCTTCACAAGCACCAAATAGGTTTAGTTTAGAAACGGAAAAATTAGCCAATGGGCAAGCTGTTTGGGAAGCCCCTAGGAATAGGCCAGAGAATATAGTTCCCATATTGTCTGTGCGGCCAGCTTCCTAGGACTCTCAGCATTATTTCCGCTCAGTGCTGGTTTGACAGTTATCATTGCCTGGTCAGGAAAGAGACCCACCGGCAGATGGACACGGTTAGAAGATGCGCTGATCAAAATGCTAGCCCAGAGTCTGTCTCCTATAGCTCTCCTGACTCCTTATTCCCTTTTATTCTTGAAACAGGAAGGCCTAGGCCTGCAGAAACTGAGTTTTTAATTGGTATCACCTAAGTTAGTAGAGGCACCTTCATTTACAAATCTCACCAAATCAGACTTCACATGTGCGACCAAAACCTGCTTTGTTGCTTTTCTGAATGTCTTCAGATATCATGGGAGAAGTGGGGAAAGAAATGTAGTGACAGAGGGAGAGTCCGAGGTGTCGCTGAGAAGGTTCTAGTGAAAGGAGTATGAGACAGTAAGAGAGGGATTAAGAGGGAGTAAGAGAAAGTTGCGACTTTCTAAACCCTGGGATCATTTCAGAGCCATTTCATGGGACTACCTATTGATTCCTCCTGCCAACCAAAATAGAATATGATAGTCTTCAATGTTTCTATTTAATATCACAATGGCCTTTATCTATTTCTTTACCTCTTCATGCACTAAAGGCTCTGAAGCTGGAAATGTCTTACTTTGGCTTTTACCTGGTATCCTAGAAAGACAAGCGGTCGGTTGTTAAGGTGCATATTGGCTGTGTGTTTTGTTTTCCTTTAACCCCATGTCATGCTGAACCTAGTCCAGTGGTCAAACCTACAGAAACACCAGTTATGTGGCAACAACGAAAAGAAACCTACCCCACAGGGCACTCTGAAATGAGCTACACATTTCTTACAGTGTTTGTTTTCTGCCAAACACGGTACATTTTGAGGAAACTTTCCTCACGATCTGTGTAGCGTAGACAAAAGAAAACTGTCAGTATCTCCTAGACATACGTGTTTCTTTATTGTTGCAGATACGGAGTGCCAGTTCTCCATGTAATGTTCTTTTGCTCCAAATATTGACCATTCCCCTTATCGACAGTGTCTCACCAACCAGACACAGCCACTGCCAGGGTCTCTTTCTCCACCAATACCTACATCCATCTTAGTAATCCTAGGCTTCTGAGTTGCAAGGGTCTGGTTCATAGGTCTGTTTAGGGCCTTGATTAGGGCCAGCAAGGGTGGGTGGGGCAAAGAGCTGGGCAGAGCATTCACTGGTCTCTTGTCATCTCATGTGATTATTCAATATGTGTTTATGGAGCACTTCCCATGTCCTAGGTGGACTTATTGTGCTTCACGTGGACAGTTAACCCTTTGCTGGACTTAAATGAAGGCAGAGGAAATGGGAGTGAAAGAGAAAACGTCTGTAATGGGATCTCATATTGATCCCCGTAACACGTTGAAGTGCTCTCCCCATAAACACAGCGTGTTGTTTTTCCAGATTTAAAAGGGGTAGCCTATGGTGGGCAGTAGAGGAACGACTCAGAAATTGGGAATATCACTGACAGGAGGAGAAAGCCCCTCATTTTCTTGGGCTCTGTCAGAGGAACTACCAAGTAACACTTGGGAAATGAGAGAAATGGAGGCACACATGGTCTTTCTCTAAACGTCTCCACACAAAATCACACTAAAGTATTACCGAAGGAAAAGAATCTGCAGCAAAGAAAGCCCCGTCTTCATAGAGATGTTGGTTTTTCTTCGGAGGAATTCTTTTTATGGTTTGAAAGGAGAGGTGGGGGCTGGGAGGTCTGCTCCAGAGCAGACAGTGCTGGAGTCTTCTCTCCAGAGCGGAGTCAGCACATCCCTCGGCTGTGGCCACACCCCCTTCCCGAGGTGTTTCCTTTCTGATTTTGAAGACTTGTAACTGTGTCAGCTGCCTTTGCAGATATGCCAGAGCAGCTCCCCCCACCCCTCCAACCCTTGGCGGATAAACCACCCAGAGAACAGGTTCTGACAGTTAGGGACAGGAGAGTTTTAGATTTCAGTTTGAGTTAAACCAGTGCATAGTTGTCGCAAAATGTCTTGAAACTGCAAGGACTTTGGGGTTCTGGACCCCAAGGGGAGGCAGAGTGGGGAGTAGTTGTTGGTGACCGGCCCCTCCCCTCTGGGAGCCCTTATTTCCTTTTTCACCCCCTAACCCTCTCCTCCTTCCCTCTTCTAGGAGTACATACTCACTTCCTTTCTTCCCCATCTATTCTTCCTCCCCTCGCCTCCTGTTGTCACCTCTCGACTCCAGCAGTGTACAAAGGCAAGGCCAAGCTTTACTGGTGCACTTGGGGCTAAAGATTGTGCCCATCCATGCCTCTGGTGGTGGCCCGATGGATGAAGAAGGTGTTGAATGGGAGGGGGTCCAAGGGGTATAAGCTCTAGACTGTTGGTTTTGACACAGCTCCCTGTAGCGGGATAGATTGCCAGCTGCTGCTCAGGTCCTGCGCAGGATTAGCTGGGTACCACTAGCATGGAGTGTGAGAGAGGCTCGTCTCTGGGCCAGAAGTCTGAGAGCTTGGCATCTGACTCCTGAAAGACGAGGCAGCCTGCAGCGAGGTTCTCGGAATTCATTGACCTGTGGGAGGGAGACGCACCCCTCTGTGCCTGCACTGGGTCTGCTTGGTGCTGAAGGCTGGGTGCTTTCTCTTCAGAATTACATGCTGACATTGCAGAGGCTGTCCCCTCCCTGCTTACGCCACCATGTCCATGCTCCTCTTGCAGCCAAGAGTGCCCAAAACTAGAGGAAGGAGAAAGCAGCCCTCAGCCCTCTCTTCAGAGGGAGTTGAACACCAGGCTAGCAGCCTACCCTGGAAGCAGGGGTGCGGAGTGGCTGGCGGAGCCTGCTCACCGGGACCAAAGTCCTCCGAAGCCCGTGATGTGTCGGGGCAGGCTCAAACCAGTTCCGCAGAGCCAATCCTTTCAGGAATTTTGGGAGCGGGGTGAGAAACACAGCCATTACTGAAAATTATGTAAACTTACACTTAGATCATAAATATGCAAAACTCATCACTTTCTAATGAGTTTGCTACACTTAGTATTATCCATGCCCTTGAGGTCATATATGCCTGTTGGATCTGTAGAGTAGAAATACCGTATAAGGGCGTGCTACTGCACACTCTCCCCAACTCCAGGTTCAGTAACATCACGTTTGTGGCTTGAAATTGGCCAGGGTTGGAGTGTTTACACCACGGAAATCTACCCCCAAGGCTACAGATCACTCTGTTAATCATTCGCCTACCTACCGTTCTACCTAAAGCCCTGAATTGCATAGCCTCCCGCTGCCTTCACCCAGGCCACCCCAAATTGGAGCCTGTCGATTTGTGGGGCAGGATTGCCCCTGCACCCGAGGGGAGGAAAGACTTGGCGAGCTCAACCTCATGTCAATTCACAAAGGGTTTCTTTCCGCATTTGCCTTGACTCCGAATAGGACCCGCAGTGCCCAGAATCCGCTGCTTCCTATGAGGATTGCTCCTTCGGGGAGAATGTATAGTCAATTGGCTGTTTCATGCTGTGCAAACAAAACTGAACTCATTTGAAGTTGCACATTGTCTCCCCTTTCACGCCCAAGTAGACTCCTTGCTTGCCTTTGACATTCACCAGGCCTGCCTAGGTAGAACTGGATAGATTTGCTTAATCTCACTTCCACCACTATTATTATACATTTATTGGGCCGAATCTATGTCCTAAATCAAACAGAAGAAAAACAAAATGTTCTTCCTTGATATGTGCTTTTATAACATCTAAACTGTGGTTATGTATCCTCACCCTGACCCAGGAACATATTGAATAGATCTTGAATCCTTCACTAGTGTCTAGATACTGTAAATAAAGTCCTGCAAGAGTCTTTTTCTTTCAGGTAAACCTTCGTTTTGGACACATGCAAAACCCACGATCCACTGTCCTTTGTAGGGAGATCTTGGCAGTGGTCCTGTCCTTGGTTTTGGCGTTTGGGTGTTTTGTTCTCTCTTGTTTCTTTCCTGTTTTCACTGCTCTGTAAGACTTCCTGCTATGGAGTTCCAGTTACCCCAACTCTACTGTATATATGTGCTGCATGTGTGAACCCCAATAAATTCTGTTTCAGGTTTCTGGAGTTGCCATCTTCAGTACAGCTGGTCCTGTTGCGAACTCATCTCTCTGGTATGCTCCTCTGTGTCTGATTCCCGATTGCCAAAATGTTTGACCAAGTATGTTTTAACAAATGTCCCGAGACATCCATGCGTATCCTTGTGAAAGGGCATGCTCTGTGTGGGGTGACTCGTGTACAGCATAAATCTATCAGATGTGGAAGTGTGTATACATTTCTATGCCAGATACATCACATTCATGTAACAGCTGCAAAGATATTTAATGTACATTGGATTATTAATAAAAGAGCATTTTTTGCTCCATTATATTCAAATAAGGATTGCTGTGTGACTGACTTCCCTTCCAAGTATGAATTAACCCTTTAAAAATAAATACTTTCTGGGGCGCCTGGGTAGCTCAGTCGGTTAAGCATCCGACTTCTGCTCGGGTCATGATCTCACAGTTTGTGAATTCAAGCCTGGCATTGGGCTCTGTGCTGACAGCTCAGAGCCTGGAGCCTGCTTCAGATTCTGTGTCTCGCTCTCTCTCTGCCCCTCCTCCACTTATGCTCTGTTGCTCTCTCTCAAAAATAAATAATATTTTAAATAAGTACTTTCTTTTATATGCGTAGGCATAAAGAAAACCTGTTTCCTTGATTCAGGCTTATTTGAATTGTTTCTGTGGGCTGGTATCATGGGTGTTAAGGTATCATTGATTTTACAGGAACACTTTCCATTTGTGAGGACCATCAGGAAGAAAAAGTTTGTGGGGGAATTTGTGGCAAGGCACATGCCTGTGTTCTCTTGCCCTAGAACAGGAGTCACAAACAGATGTTTAGCATATTAACTCAGTTGTCTGTTGGTGGCTGCTTGGAACATTAGTTTGAGAAGAATGATGAGAAAAGGTGCTTGGACCAAAGGGTGCATTGCCCTCCAATGGGCATTGGACACAGAAACATGGACTGCCTGCCATGTTTACACTTAAAATAAGTACAAACTTTGGGTTTGCTAATCCCAAAAGAATATTTTGGCTGCATGTAACAGAAGACCCAGCTTCAAATATCCGTAGTAATAAAGGGAATTGTTATTTCACATAACAGAGGAGGCAGGACAATTCCAAGTTTGGTTATGACATAGCTGGGGGACATCACTGAAGACCCAGGTTCCTTCCACCTTTTACATCGGCCATTCTCAGCATACTTGTTTTCATCCCCTCGTGGGCATGAGAGAGCCCCAGCAATGCTAAGCATCAGATCCTCACACAAAAACCTAAGGACCAAAAGAGGGACTCTGCCCTTTCTAGGACCCCTTTTAAGATCCTGGAGAACATTCTCACAATGCTCCAGCAGACTTCCTTCTATGTCTTGTTGACTGGACATGCACCATTTGCCTATTCCTAAACCAATCACTTGCAAGGGGAATATGAGTCCCACAACTGGCTTAGTCTAATCAACATTCCCCTCCCCCTGGAGAGCTTGGAAGGAGTCTCTCTCCCCTAAAACACATGGCTTCTGACTGCCTGAACAAAACTGAGGTTTGGTGATCAAGAAAGAAGGAAGGTAGCCATGGGGTAGGCAAGCAACAGTGGGCCATGGGTTCTAGAATCATGCTGGCTCACACTGTAGCCATATGCAGCTATTTATAGTTACACTTAAAATAAGTACAACGAAATTAAGAGTTCAGTTCCTCAGTCATACCTAACCGCATTCCAAGATGCTCAGTTACCACCGGCCAGTGGCTACCATATTGGACAGCACAGATACAGAATATTTTATCATCACCAAAAGTTCTGTCGGATAGTGCTACCCTGGAGGTCATGTGCTCACTTCCCCCTGCATGCTGTTTCTTCTCCCGGGCCTGCTCACACTTCTTCTAGGTTTTCTCCCCCAAGACTAGATGCTCTCTTTTTTGCTGTAGCAACCTTGTTCTCCCTTTTCCTTCTCCCCAGCAGACTGGAAATAACCCAGCCCATTGCTCCATATTGGTCTTCGCCCTTTCTCCAGCCCCCAGCCCACCAGATTCAGCACCAATGAGTATTTAAGAAAAGTTATCATTTTCCTCCTTTTCTTTTCTTTCCTGTTTCACGATAATACTCTCACATAAGGAGGAAAAGAGGACTCCACAAGCTAAAATCCCCTAATAGTATCAGGGATTATGGCAAGCATGGGAACTCACAAAGAGACTCTGAGGGTATAGATGAGCCTGGCCAAGGATCACTGTGAGATCTGAGGGAAGCATCCTCAATCCCGGTCTGGACCACTGTGAGATCTGAGGGAAGCATCCTCAATCCCGGTCTGGAAGCTGCAAAATCCCACATGTGAAATTCCTAGAAATCGGTATGCTAAAACAAAGCAACACGAGTCTTGAGGGAATCTCTTTTCCTGCATACTGATGTCTGATACAGTGGAGTTACTGTTATTATCTATATGAATTTGGGCTGCCATAACAAAGTGCCACAGGCTGGCACAGGCTTGCACCACAGAAATTTATTTTCTCACAATTCTGGAGGCTAGATGTCCAATATCAAGATGTAAAAAGGGGTGGTTTCTTCTGAGGCATTCCTCCTTGGTTTCAGATGGCCATCTTCTCTCTTTGTTGTCACACGGTCTTCTCTTGGTACGTGCCTATGTCTTGATCTCCTCTTCAAATAAGGGCACTTTAGGACCCACCCTAATATCGTTTTAGGCTGATTACCTCTCTAAAGACCCTATCTGCAAATGCAGTCACATTCTGAGGCACTGGGGGGGTTCGGACTTCAACATATGAATTTCAGGGGCACACAGTTCAGCCTGGAACATTATCCCCAGTGCTACTTATTTTATTGTGTATGTATATTGTGTGTAGAATTGTATGGGGTGTGTGTTGTGTGCCGAAGGTGATTGAGTTTGCCTGTGGTCACACAGGAACAGAGCAAGGGCTTTGTGTATGTGTTCACTCTTGTGTGTACTGTTTATTCAGAGGGGGACATAAAGAGAGAGATTGGGGAAGAATCCATGGGCCCAGCACTCCTGAACTAGAAACAAATTACTCTAGGGGACGCCTCAGGGCAGGCTAGCCAGCCTCTGAGGCCTGTGTCACACGGTTCTTAGACTAGTGACTCTGCCTTCTGAGGCTCTCTGCTTACTAAAACTCCAAATGCGACCTGCTCTGTCTGTACCATAATTTTCTCTATTCCTGGGTGTGATGGCTGCGGCATTCCCCACTCCACCACAGCCTCTGAGCAAAGCAGCCCCTCTGTGGGCCTGTCCTGGTGAAGCGTCCCCCTGTGACTGTGACCAGCTTGGTGCCCTGGTTGGCTGCTAGGGCAGCCGGGGGCGGGGCACTCCCGGAGCTTGAGTAAACAGTGTCAGCCTGGAACTACCACAGTCCCTTTGTTCAGTGGGGAGAACAGATGCTCTGTCCTCTCCTGTAATTTGCAATCCGGACACCAGGTGGAGAAGTGAAAACCACAAAGGAGAAAAGTCTTGAAGGAAGGCAGGCTCCAGCCCTGCAGCTGCTGGAACCGCCTTGGGCCAGAATGAATGATGATGTGGTCTGGCAGCACAGAGGACAGGGTAAGGCCCGGCCCTGAGTCCCAGTGCACCAGCGGCCATCCACCTTCAGTCATATTTCCGCGTTCACTGCTGAGAAGCCCACAGGGCGGCTGAACAGACCAAACCTACAGCAGCTCCACCCCTCTCACACCTGCTCACCCCTGTATCCTTGCTCCAGAAAAAAGCCCTGTAGACTGAGATGTCCAAGGAAGTCTCACCAGCAAATTCCATTTTGGCTGGGGCTGTAGGGAAAGCTACTGCACATTGCAAAAGCTGAGCAATTTGTAAGTTTCCCCTAAGCCTCTTCTGGTCTCTGAAAAGATTGGACATGTACCATTGCAGGCTGGGGACTTTGCTGTGCTATTGACCTTAGGCTAGAGGATGCCTGTGGCCTCTCATCTCCATTAGAGGACCCCTATAGCACTTTCTGAAATGGAGGAAGCTGGGGCTTTTCTAGACCTCAAAGTCGCATTTCTCGGTCCACACAGGGGACTGATGAAACTTCCAATGGAAGGTTCCACCATCGCTAAAAGCATGAGTTTGAGTAGGGTCAGTTCCAAGTTTGGTGGGAGGGGGTGGCAGTGGGGGGGTTCCTCCTTAAGAAAATTATAACCAGAAAGTTAGCTACCAAAGTAACTATTTAGAATGAGAAAAGAATTTCCCACAATTTACAAAGCTTTAAAAGTTGACAAATATCAGAGACCGTAGCAAAATCCCAGAAAAGTAATATAGTGTCTTCATTAATTAACTGCCTGACACATCTCTATAATTCTTTTTCTGTATTGTTTGCATATTCTCTGATTGCCTCTTCCTCTGGTAACAGTTTTGTGATATCATTGTCTAGACAGAGAATAGAAAGATAAAAATTAGTTTTGATTGCTAACAGTTTTTACTGTTGAAAGTGTCTTGTTTCTTCTCCATTTCCCACATACTTCCTGTGCTGACGACAGAGACGGCTTCACATGGGCAATCCAATCTCTGGCTCTGTATGTTCAAGTCACAAAGCCAGGCAAGTAGGCACAGGGGGCGGCAGGAATATTTCCAGAAGCCATTCCTTCAGTGAGACAGCTAGCAATAACTTAACAATCACAGAAGTGGTCGTGAGCCACATCAATGTATCTCACCAAACCCAAACTAAATATCTACACGTCCCAAATGCCCAGCTCCACCCGGGGCAAGTGTGAGGGAGAGAAGACAGAGTAGAAAGATATGATAGTTTTAACTAAGGAAACAATCTATGAATTTTGCAATTATATCTTTAGTTTTGCAAATATTTAAAGCACATACGACCATTTGAATACTGTTAGGAAGCACTTGTTAGGACCCAGTGCTTCGAAGGGGCTCATGCAATGGGGGCCTTGAGGTTTATATTTCATTAGCTTCGTGGTAAACACTCTTGTGGGTTTCAGAGTCACACAGATGTGGGTTTGAATCCTGACTCTGCCACTTAGCAGCTATGAAGGCACGGAGGAAGCTACAATTAGTCTTCCTGTGTGTTCATTTCTGCAACTATACATTAGGAGTGATGTTTGTGTTTCCCCGGGATTTTTAAGTATTAGGAAAATGTATATAAAAAGTTTAGCAAAGCACTTGGTGCAGGTCCTCAATAAAGGGTAGCCAATATGATCAGCATGATGGGCTCAAATCTGCTCCTGGAGGCAGGTCTGCACTTCCCTCCGCTATAGGGACATTGAGGTGCAGTGATGATGGGAGCCAGATCCTCTTGGTTTGCTCACACAGGGTGGAGCCCTGACGTTGTCTGGTTCTCACAAGGCTCCATACAGGATCGGGTAACTTCTGGCTTCTACTGTAACAGGCAGGCCTGGCAACAACTCCCAGTGACTCACCTACAACCCCCAACCCAGCTGAGAGCCCTCCTCCCACAAAGGCAGCGCACACAGTGCCCTGCCTGAGAGACTAGATGCTCAGCTCCACAGGAGGGCCTCCGGCAGCCAGGGAGAAAAGGCAGGAGAAGTGTTGGCACAAATACCAGGATACCAGGACCCTCCTGACTCCAGCGGTCCACGGGTACACGGTGTAGACCTGGCATTGCCCATCCACAGCTACCTCTTCCCGTGGGGCCCGGGGCTTTGCCATCCATCCTGCTCCAGACACAGAACGTTGTCTACGTCTTTCCCACGTACAGGAGCCTTGCTTCCTCAGGACTAAGAAAAAGACCAAAGAGCAACCGTTCCAGCCGGCCAACCTAACACAACAGCGAAGGAAGTGAATAATTTACAGGGAGGAACGAGGGCCGTGTTAAGTGATCCCTGCACACAGGAAGGCACAATGGTGACACATGTATGGAGCCTGACGTTGTGCAGGCCCCACAGGGGACCATTTGGAGGCAGTAAAGTAGTGTAGCACCAGCAGGAATTAGGAGCTTGGTCTCTAGACTCAGTCAAATCTAAATTCAAACCTTCACTTCTCCACTACTAAGCCATGGGGTCCGGGGCAAGTTGATTACCCTCCCTGAGCCTCAATTTCCCATCTGTAATAGAGGGATACTTATATCCCTGTTTGAAAGGACAGAATGATAAAATGCAGGTGCTTAGCACCCTGTCTTAATGATGCCTTTTGATGACAGCAGTTCCTAATTTTAATCTACTCTAATTTGTCAACCTTTCTGTACAGATCAATACAAAAAATAGATAATAAAAAAAAAGGAGCAGAGGCTTAACTTCTGGAAACTTCACAGAAGATATCCAGAAGAGCATGCCATTAGACACGTGAAAAGAAGGAGCACCTGGCTGACTCAGTGGTTAGAGCATATGACTCTTGATCTGGGGGTCATGAGTTCAAGCTCCAGGTAGGGCGTAGAGCTCACTTCAAAAAGGTGACAAGAATTTCATGAGTCTTCATGGAAATACAAATAAAACCACGATATGACACCACTACGTACCCTGTGCCCCAGAATATCTGAAATTTAAAGACTGTTATGACCAAGCGTTGACAAGGACTTCTCATCGAGGAACTCCCACTTGCCTGTGGGAAGGTAGATTGAGGTGACCATTTGGAAATGGTACAGAGTTCTTCTCCTTGGGATATGCTCAACAGTAAGAATTTAGATATGTGCGTCAAGGACATGCACAGTAATGTTTGTAGCAGCCAATGCCAAATATGGGACAGGCTAGGGAAATACTACCATTGTGTCCCCAGTGCCTTGGGCCATGCCTTACATATAGTATCACACGGTTAATATCCGTTAAATGAACAAATGAACAATCTGCGGATACAATCCGACCCCTCAGCCTGCATACAAGGCTCTCTAGGATCTCGTCCCTGCCTCCCTCACGAGCCACCTTTCCCACTATGCCCAAGTGTATACATCATGCGGGCACATAGGTGCCAGTAGAACTGCCAAGTCTTGCTCATGCAGCCCCTCAGCCTAGAAGGGCCTTCCACTTGCTTGCCTTCTTAGGTCACGTTTCCCCAGAAACAGACTCTGTGAAGGAAGCATATATGGTGAGTGCTTTGGGGAGTAACACCCATAAAGGAATGTAGAAAGCAGCACTGTGCAGAGATCTCAGCTGATCCCACGTGGCCCTATTTAGGGGCTGGCTTTCAGAGTGGTCTAGGGGCGCCTGGGTGGCTCAGTTGGTTAATCGTCTGACTCTTGATTTCGGCTCAGATCATGATCTCCTGGTTTGTCAGTTTGAGCCCCCGCATCGGGCTTTTTGCTGACAGCACAGAGCCTGTTTGGGATTCCGTTTCTCCCTCTCTCTCTGCCCCTCCCCCACTTGCTTTCTATCGCTCTCTTAAAATAAATAAAAATAAAACTTAAAAAAAAAAAGCGGTGTCTCAAATTCAGGCAAGAGGTGGGGCCTTCGTAACCCCAGCAACGGGTTGTGGCACGAGGCCATCTGAGGAAGGGGATAACCTTGGATGAAGTGGCTCCCTTTGAGGAGGGAGAGGCCAGGGGAGGGATTCAGCTGTGACTCATCGGCAGACAACATTCAGAGCAGCTGGGGAGCAAGTGCTTTGGTCCTAAAGCGGAGGGAGAGAGGCTGTGGTCACAGCGTGCCCTGCACATCCTCATTTCTCACAGGTAAGAAGTGATCCAGTCATAGCCTTGCCTGCCCCAGGAAGCCTGCCCTGACTTCCTCTACCTGCCCTCAGCAGCTAAGCTTCCATAATCTGCAGGGGTACTTGATGCCTAGTTCACCCAGAGGGGGCCATCCATGCGTAATTTGATTCTATATAATAAAAGCAAATCTACAGGTGTCTCTCTTTCTAAATATAGATAGTATAGCCTATATGGTTAAGAGCGTGGATGCTGGAGCCAGGTTTTCTGAATCCACTTGCTGGCTCTGTCGCTTCTAGCTGGATGACCTCAGGCAAGTTGCTCAACGCTCTGTGCCCAGCGTTTCATCAGTAAGAACAGAAAAACACTAGAAAGAAAAAAGAGAAAAGAAAAAAAAAAAGAAAGAAAAAAGTAAGTACCTCTTAGGATTGTTGAGTTGTTGAGTCAAGGCTGCAATGCTCAAAACAGGGCCAGACACAGAGCAAGCTTTCAATAAATGTGAGCAGTTATTACCAAAGGCATGCATCGTTTCAGGCATTCAGTTTAAGTTGTTAGAAAACGAGTAAAGCCAAGTCCTTGCAGGTCTTAGCTCTCAACAAGAACTCAGAGAGAGATTTCTAGCCCTCATTTCAGCCACTACATTTTTTTCATTGTCACACACTGTGAAGCAGTGTACCAGACATTCCAGAGCAATAACTCCAGGAGTCACTTGAAGACTTTCTTTCACACGGAGGAGTAAGACAGCATATCTGCACCCAGGCAGCGGAAATCAGCTTCATGTTGATAAATGGCACGGCCACCGCCATTGCTCTGAGCTGTTCGTTTAAAATGATGCAAGAATCAAACAACCACAAATCTGCATGTCCTGGGTGACTCCTTCCCCCGTTCCACCCTCCACGCATGCCGTTCTTCTCTAAGGGCCCTACAGCTGCTAGAGAAAAAGATACAGAGATTTCCTGCTGGCGTACTGTCGCTTACCTGACTGCTAGCCTTCACTCTCCAGAAGCAAAAAGAAGGAAAGGGAGAAGGAAGCCTGGGGATATGGAAACACAGGGGATTTTCCAAGCAGGGGAAGTGAAACAGGTGCCCCCTCCTTCTCCAGGGCAACCCTTTTCCTGAGGCGCAAGGCAATGTCACAGTCTTACTGAGACTCTGGTGAACCCAGCACCCAAGTTTTGTGGTCGCATTGTCGCAATGTGAAATCTTTCATTCAAGGCGACTCAAGAAATGACATCCAGATGAGTTGCAGAGGTCCAGGGACCCTGAATTGTTGATCGTTGCAAGTTTATTAATCTAGTCAAAAAAATAAATAAATGCCAAGGAACTACTACACGCCAGAAATCATTGCAGGCACCAATAACAAATAAGACAGATGTGGTCCTCTCTGTTTTCAAGAAGCCTACATTGCAATGGGGAAGACAGGGGAGCCTGGGTGGCTCAGTGGGTTTAAGCATCCAACTTCGCCTGAGGTCACGATCTCACAGTTCGTGAGTTCGAGCCCTGCGTCGGGCTCTGCGCTGACAGCTCAGAGCCTGGAGCCTGCTTTAGATTCTGTGTCTCCCTCGATCTTGCCCCTCCCCTGCTTGTGCTCTGCCTCTCTCTCTCTCTCTCTCTCTCTCTAATATAAATAAACATTAAAAAAATTACAATGAGGGAAGACAGACAATAAATAAACAAATAAATGGAAATGGTTGCAGAACTAATACACAAAACACAAAGCAGGATGGTATACCCTCCATCACTGGGTAGGAGCTACTTTAGATCGATTGGCCAGGGAAGCCCTCCCTGAAGAGGTGACTGTTGACCTGAAGGACAAGAAAACATCTCAAAGCTCAGTCTGGTCTAGACGGTGTTTTGCTTTGGAATCCTATAAGCCGGGAACCCCCTCTCCCCACAAGGAGACAACTACCAAGTTAGATGCAGGGCTGTAGCAGGAAGGGTGTGGGAGCTGTGGCGGCAAAGAGAACTTGCTGCCCTCCTCCACCCTGCTGTCGTTGAAGCGGCAGCTGGCACTCCTGCCGGCCTCCGGTAGAGCCGTCTTTGGTTTTCTGTCCCAGAACCGAATCCGTCTAGAGTGCAGATACCAACACGGTGACGCAAAGCATCTTGCTGTTCCGTAGCTCCCGGTTCTGCGGCAAGCCGGACCATGTGGACTCTGCTTACATACTTCTCACTGTTGCACAGCCAGCTCAGTGCCTGCAGCACAGCCCTGTCCCTTTTAGCAGTGTCGTACAGGGAACGGTGCCTCACGGGTGGTAAACCTCAGCTTCAACACACACACACACACACACACACACACACACAGCTCACAGAGCTCACACTACCCAGCCACAGGAAAAAAAAAAAACAAAGGTGCATTATGAACATAAGCAACCCTGCCCAAAAAGAGATCTCGCCAGACAATAGATTTTTTTTTTGGTAACCCTCCAAATTCTCTTTTTGTGTTCAGTAACGTGCAGTAATATATTTTCCACAATTTTGATCAGCATAAATACACAGGTTTGTATCTTGTTTTTTCTATTTGGCACTTTTCATATAATACATTTTTCCTCATTAGTATTGTTCCCAAGTGTCATTTTAACAGCTTAATAGAATGCAAGCGTGTTGAATTTCATTGTTTATTTTTGCTTGTTTTTTGTGTTTTGGTTTTTTTTTTTTACATTTTTGAGAACTGAGATTGTTTGAGGTTTTTGTGTATTATTCAAGACCCGGCTAAGGTAGACTTAGTTTTTCTCTTATTTTTTTTTTCTTCTCTTTTGCCTTGTCAACAGTTTTATGGCTCTTGTTAAATTTACTAGCAGCTCTCAGGAAAGATGGAGCCAGTTTATGGCACCGGCCAATAGTGGACATGTGCCTTTTTTCTTAGATCTGTTTCTCAAGGGGCATTATCAGCATAAAGAGATGAAAGTGTTGCAAACAGTTTGAAGGAATTCCTTGTTTTATAAGGAAAAAAATCCCAAAGCCTTCCTTTAAACCCACTAGTGGTTATATAGCCTTAATTTAACCTTAACCTTGGTGCTCCATAAACAGACCACTTTATGCACCTGCCTCAGGCCTGTCTTCACTTCTCCCTGCTCTGAAATGCTCTGTCCAGAAAATTGCATGGCTGGCTTGCTTACTTTTTAGTCAGGTCTCTGAAGGAGAGGCCTTTGCCCCTCACCCCACCTAAAATGCCGCTCTGCCCCACTCTGCCTCTCTTCTCTCCTCTTACCTTGCACGGTCCTCGTCATTGCCTGACATAATATGTGTCTTTTTTGTTTTTATAGATGTTATCTGTGTCCCTCCTCTAGAAGGGACATTTCATAAGAACAAAGACTTCATCTCTTCTGTTTGCTTCGATATCCCCAATGCCTAGAAGATGCCTCATACATAGCATATGTTCCATAACTATCACTGAATGAACGAAGGAGTGAATGAACGAAGTGTCTGATTACATCATCCATCTTGACATTCTGAAGAGTAAGAGCTGGAAAACTGTGCTAGGCTGATTGGTGAATCTAAAAGTTTGCTGGTCATGAGGGGGCAGCTGGGTGGCTCAGTCCATTAGGTGTCCAACTTCAGCTGAGGTCATGATCTCACAGTCTGTGAGTTTGAGCCCGGCGTTGGGCTCTGTGCAGACAGCTCAGAGCCTGGAGCCTGCTTCAGATTCTGTGTCTCCCTCTCTCTCTGCCTCTCTCTCCCTTTTTCTCTCAAAAATAAATAAATATTTTAAAATGTTTTTAAATAAATAAATAAATAAATAAATAAAAGTTTGTTGGCCATGAGTTCCTAACTC
This sequence comes from Prionailurus bengalensis, assembly GCF_016509475.1. Lineage (NCBI taxonomy): Eukaryota > Metazoa > Chordata > Mammalia > Carnivora > Felidae > Prionailurus > Prionailurus bengalensis. The sequence goes on from NC_057343.1 coordinate 141,253,827, forward strand.
TAATGAAACTGATGACTACTCTCACCCCCAAAATGTACACTCACAAAATTTGCCATGTGATTTCTATGGGTCCTGCCTGGCTGAAGCTTTTAAGGGATCCAGAAATCTCAACTTGAGAACTAGTGCTCCAATGACTACAGTGTAACCCAGAGATCATAGATGGGCAGCCCTACAAACACACCCTGTTTTGGTTGAAATGGGTTCAATGCCAGATGAACTGGCACAAGGTTTTTTTGTTTGTTTTTGTTTTAAGTTGTGAATTTGGTTGCTCCATAATGGAAAAATCTGAACATTTCACATAGGAAAACAAATCCATATTTTCTCAGTTCTCTTGAAAATTCAAAAGATTCGGCAGCACTCAGCCCACATTCCTAACTGGAGATAAGCAATCATGGCCCCAGGTTACCTCAGTCTCCACTGCTCCCTGTGGCTTCTCTGGTTTAGAAGCTGAGTGTTCGTGACCATTTATTAGGCTCATGACACTGTTTTCTTAAACCTGAGTTAAGAGGAAAGCAAAACAGACCTCTGCCTCTATTTTTCTTAAGCTGGGTCCACTTCACGTATTTCTGTCACCTGCCTGGCTGCTACAGGAATTTGACTTGAGACCCCTTATCTAACTCAACCATGAATCCTAAGTGGAGGAAGCTAGGAGCCCAAACGGTTACGAAACTTGCCCAGGATTACATGGGGGCTGACTTGAACTCAGGTTTCCTAAATCAATGTTTTTTCCGCCGCGCTGTCTTCTCAACTGAATAAAGAACCAAGAAACGTTATCATGTCACTAGAAACTATGGATTCCTGCAAATCTACCAGAATTGCCTAAATTTTTCAAGGTCATCTCTGTATACCTGCCAAATGCTAAGACACATCCAAGCAATGCTTGATGTAGTGAAGGACCAAACAAATGAATGAATCAGTTTTAACCTGGGGGCTGGGGAAAGGTTTAACCTGGGGAAAAGTAGGATTCATTTATTTATTTTAGTGTTTATTTATTTTTGAAAGAGAGAGAGTGTGTGAGCGGGCGAGGGGCAGCGAAGGGGGGTGAGACACAGAATCTGAAGCAGGCTCCAGGCTCTGGGCTGTCAGCACACAGCCCGATGCCGGCCTCGAAATCATGAACTGTGAGATCATGACTTAAGCCAAAGTTGGACACTCAACCAACTGAGCCACCCAGGTGCCCCGTAAGTAGGATTCACAACTTTCACAACTTTCACAACTACCGAGGGTATAATTTTAATTCTGATGCCTCATTTTTGTTTTCTTTTTCTTTTTTTTAAAAGGAGATAGAAGTTTATTGAATAATACTACGAGGGAAGGTCAAAGGAGAGCTGTCTGCCGTGAGGCACTGGTAAGGGACCAAGTCATAGGGTGGAGTGAGAAAGTATAGGGACATATGGAATTTTCCGTTGTTTTGTAACTGTGCCTGGGTTGCTAGGGACATTGGTTGGTTATGGTCTGTTTGTGTTCAACCTGGTGATCATGGTGGGCCCTTTCACCTCATTCAGGTTTCCATTGCTCAAGCCTGTTGCCTAAAAGCAGCCTCTACATTGCTCCTGATAGATCGACAATAACAAATCTTTGACAATTGGGCACAGGCCTCATGTTCAGTAGCTGCTTCATGCTGTGCGCAGTGGGTGGTTCAGGGGGGTGCGGTGTCCTTACCTAAACTTGCTAGTCTCAGGGGTTCTGTGCCGTTACAGACCAGAGCATGGTATTATATTAATGTGCTGGTAGGCCATTTGAGTGTGAAATTCCCTGGTAGCCAGGTCCATGGGATTTAGGGGGAGGGAACTCCCCGACGGGGTAGGCTGGAATCCTTGTTGAAACATCATTTGTACATGAAATTGTTAGATTCACTCAGACCCATGGGAACGTATTTTGCCTGTAGATCAAGGTGCCAGCTGGAGGCTTACAAGGGACAGAACAGGAGAGGAGAGGAAAGGAAAGGGGTTCTTTGCCCTCATAGGCTTGGGCAGTCAGACCTCTTTGCTGTCAGACCTTCAGACCACATCAGAAAGCCACCCTGGCCAAAGACCTTCAGTTGTCTAAGTAATACTAGGGTTAAGGGCGAGAAAGGAGAGGGAGAGAAGGATCCCTCCAAAGGGTGAGAAGGGAAATACCTCCCCCTTTCAGGCAAGGGTGATCTGGCTGGTTCCCCCTGGGCCTTCGAATTCTCCCCCAGGAATACCCTCAGCCGGAGGTCCTCAGTTCCCCAAGGAGAACCACTGAGGGAAAGCCCTGAGAAATTCCTGGCGAATCCGGGGGAGTCCCTGGCTGGCAGAGGTTCCCCATGAGGGCCACCGAATGTGGGGCGACCGGATCGGGTGGAGGCCAGCGGCACAGGCTGTGAAAGGATTCACCCGAGGCAGAACAAAGGAGGTAGAAGTTTATTGGATGCACTGCAAGGGAGCAGCGGGCAGGACAGCAAAGGAAAAACTGTGTGCCCGCTCATTTTTATTTTCAATAGAATCAGTTCCACTGTATGAAACACACAGCTCGAGCCCACCACGTGAGGTTGGTGCACCGCAAACTGAGTAGGGATTAGCCACCCGTCTTCTGCAGGACACAAATGAGTTTCATTATCTTCATCTGCTCATTTGATTTTAAACTCTGCAGGCTCCTTTAAATTCCCCACAGCTTGAGTTTCAAGGCTTCAAAACTCATGATTTGTGCTGATTCCAAGAGATAAGAAGCAGGTGACCTGAGCCGCTGGTGCTGGGAAGTGCCGCAGAGGTTGCGTTCCTTCTGGCCACTGACGCTAACCAGGCTGGACGTGAGCCCTGACTCTGTTCTGCAAATCCATTCCTCTCCATCTCCAGCTGAGTATTGCCTCTCTGTGGGAAATTATTCTCCATTCTGACAGTAGCAATGTTGTGCCCTAGAGTAATAAATGAGAGCCACTTGACCTTTTTAGGAAAGTCATTATCGTTATGATAGCATAATTTTGAAAAGCATTTCCCCCTTAATATTTATATCATCCCAACCCTGAGGACATTAACTGCCACTTCTAGTGGCCCCTGTATCTGTTTTTTTCTATTTTAGCAACAGGTGACCTGTTTTCAGCTAGATACACAGCCATAGAGTAAATACCACGTTTCCCAACCAACTACCCTTGTAGACAGAAAGAGCCATGTGTCTAAGTTCTAGCCAGGGGCACCTAAGTAGAAGTATCATGTATAATGTCTAGAAAGATCAGGCTGCCTAGAGTGTGGGCATGATGGCTGGATATCAAACAGCCATTTCAGACCATGAGGCAGAAGCCACATGGAAGATGCCAGAGCAAGAGGATAGAAGGAGCTTGACTTCCTAATGATGATGGAATTTCCTGTGATTTTTCAGCTGAGTCTAATGCTAATTAAAGCAACTAAAAGTTTGTCGAGAAGACTGAAAACCATTTTGCTAAGTAGGAGTTAATTATATTTAATTAAAAATAGGTGCTTGAAGTTACTTTTCACCATGTCCATCGAGACACTCACTTCTGCATTATGGGTAAGTGAAAATCATGTTTCCCTTCTTTCTACATAAAAATAAATGAATGCTTAAAGACTTTTGTAGCAATTTGTATGTTTTATTATTATTATTATTTTTTTTTAATTTTTTTTTCAACGTTTTTTATTTTATTTTTGGGACAGAGAGAGACAGAGCATGAACGGGGGAGGGGCAGAGAGAGAGGGAGACACAGAATCGGAAACAGGCTCCAGGCTCTGAGCCATCAGCCCAGAGCCCGACGCGGGGCTCGAACTCACGGACCGCGAGATCGTGACCTGGCTGAAGTCGGACGCTTAACCGACTGCGCCACCCAGGCGCCCCAATATGTTTTATTATTTTTGAGGTATCATTGACATATAACATATGAGTTTCAGGCATACAACATAATGATTTGTTATTTGTATATAGTGCAAAATGATCACCATAGTAATTCTGGCTACCATCTGTCACCACACATAACAAAACTTTTTTCTTGTGATGAGAACTTTCAAGATTTACTCTCTCGGCGACTTTCAAATATGCACTACAGTGTTATTAACTGTAATCGCCATGCTGTATATTACATCCTCATGACTTACTATTTTACAACTGGAAGTTTGTACCTTTTGACCTTCTTTATCCATTTTTCCCCCCCTCAACTCCCCATTCTGGCAACCACCAATCCGTCTTCTATATCCATGAGCTCACAGGGTGTTTTCGTTTTTGTTTCTGATTTGTTTTAGAATCTACCTATAAGGGAAATCACATAGCGTTTGTCTTTCTCTGACTTACTTCACTTAGCATAATGCCCTCAAATCCATCTATGTTGTTACAAATGGCAAGGTTTCCTTTTTTATGACTGGATAATATTTCCAGTGTGTGTGTGTGTGTGTGTGTGTGCATGTATGTGTGCGTGCACGTGTCTGTGTGTACCACATTTTCTTATCCATTCATCCATCAGTGGATACACTTAGGTTGTTTCCATATCTTGGCTATTGTAAATAATGCTGTAGTGAACATGGAGGTGCAGGTATCTTTGGGGGAGAGTATTTTTGTTTTCTTTGGATAATACCCAGAAATGGAATTGCTGGATCATATGGTAGTTCTATTTTAAATTTTTGGAGGGCCCTTTACACTGTTTTCCACCATGGCGGCCCTAGTTTACATTCTCACCAACAGTGCACAAGAGTTCCCTTTCCTCCACATCCTTGCCAACACTTGGTATATTGCTTGTCTTTCTGATAATTCTGACAAGTGTGAGGGGATTACTTTGTGGTTTGGACTTGCATTTCCCTGATGATTAATATTGAGGCCCTTTTCATGTATCTGTTGATCATTTGTATACCTTAGCTGGAAAATATCTATTCAGATCCTTTGCCCATTTTTTAATTGGATTGTTTGGGGGTTCTTTACTGTTGAGTTGTAGGAGTTCTTTATGTTCTTGATATATTTTTGATATTAACCCTTTCTCAGATATGTGATTTGCAAACATTTTCCCAGTTTTCCCTGTTGTAAGCTCCAGGGGTACCTTATAGATTTTTCATACTATTTCTCATGTTTAGAATTATTTGCTAAGTATCTGTCTTTGCTGTTGACAAAAGCAGTGAAAGCAGGCATTTCTGTCTTGTCACTGCCGCTTCCTCAATATCTGGTCTAGCTCCTAACACTTAATGGAACTTAATAAATATTCATGGAATGAACGAGCTTTTGTTATCACGCTATCTGGACAATGTTTTTCACTTAAGAAAAATGTATGAACCCCCACAATCTCAATGTTGAGCAGAATCAAAATAAAATGTTTTAGAGTTGCATTAGCAATTGAGAAAGATTGGTCTTCTATCTGGACCGGTGGGAAGATTTCCAGGTACATCCTTGAAAAGGGACTCAGGACAGAAAATGACCGGCAGTCAGGCAGAGAGGAGGCCGGGCTCTGTGGTCAGTCAAGTCACAAACAAGTAAGGGGCAGAGGTAGTGTTCCTCTGCGTGCACTCCCTCCACCCTCTGACCCCCTGCCTCACCCCGGCCTTGCCTCAGGGTTGCCGCTGCAGGGCCACACTGGAACATCAAACAGGGGATTTTGTTTGCTGACTTGGCTTCATAACAGGGCCTCTCCCTGACCTTTTCCTTGCGTGTAATAAAGGGGAAGGACGCATTTAAAGTGGAATTGCACAAGTTTCCCGTATGTAGTATTACGCTTTCAAAGGAACACCTCAGCTGAGCACCGCTGCCTGGAATAGATTGAGGGCATCTGCCCCAGCCGCACCCTTGGCACTTTTGCCCCAGTGCCTCAGCCTTTCCTGTGGGAGTGAGAGCTGGCCCAGCCCAGCCCCCGGGAGCCCCTGCCACAGCAAGAGATGTGCTGGTACTAGACTCTGTGTTGCCAGGTGCCTGGAAGGATCCAGAGACCCCTCAGGTTTGACAGTGGTGAGCTGTTTTTAGGATGTGTAGAGAATGAAGGAAGAAGGACCCAGCCACACAGCTGGGCTCCGTGGCCCCCCAGGACACCATTCAGGATAGTAGAGCCCCTCAAGTATCTCAACACCCATTTCCAGAGTCGTTCTCTGGAATTATCAGACGGGAGTTTCTCCGCTGTTATGTTGACTCGGCTTTTCTCTATCTCCACTTGAACCACCTCTGTCCCTGCTGACTAATTGTCTGTACCACCCTTTTCTCTTCATCAGGCTTCTGCTGCCTTTACCCTGTGGCCCCTCTTTAGCACCATCCTACTGTCACTTTCCCTGTCCAGACCTCACAGACCACCCCAACGGTGGTGTCTGATGCGTTCAGCCTGTCGCCGTGACCAAGTTCTCACGTCAGACCTCAGCCATTGGCCAGCCATGGGGAAGTTGCCGTCAGGTTAGAGGCCAGTTCCCAGCTCAACCCATTGTAACTGAAGCCACACATGCAGAGTGACGTGGTAGAAACCATTCACCCACTGGACATGGGCACCTTGCATATGACAGGGCTCCGTGCTGGCGCGGAGAACACAGCAGGGAAACAAAACAACACAAGCGTCAGGCTTCGTGAACGGTGCTTTCAATTGGAGGTTAGGAGGACTGACAAGAGGCGAACTAGAAAGGGAATCATAGGATAGACATGGGTTGATGTGACGGACAGAAACAGAGCAGAAGTGCATAGGGAGTGCTGGAACAATATCGGAGTGGCTGTCCTTTTCAAACAAGGCGCCAGAGCAGGTCCATAAGAGAGAGTGAGGTGTGTGTCATTAAGGACACAGAGAAGGTGAGAAGGCCACGAAGGAAGTCTCACAGGGCTCTCGCGTGGTAAGAATGATGAGGTTGCTGGAGACACGGTCATGTCACTTGGTATTGGCTTTGTCAGCATTGTCAGCACTGAGAATCGCAGGGAGTCCTGCCCTCTGTGTCTCGGAGAGGAGAGGAAGATGCCTCCATAAGGTACGTAGTGCAGCATCTGATGCTCCAAAAAGTCCAAGAAGGACCGGACCCCGAAGGGCATTTACAGAGGGAACCAGAGGACAGGCACCGCATTCTGTCTGCGCCTGTCCCTGCTGTCCCAGAGCCTTTCCACAGGAGCAAGGATGCCATGGACTTCCAAGTCGGAACTATCCGGTTCAGTGGGCCTTAACCTGAAGGGGTGCGGGAATCACCCGGAGGCCTTGTTCAATTCAGATTGCGGGGCCCATCCCCAGCAGTTCTGAGTCAGTAGGGCTGAGTGGGCTCCAATGACAGATGTTTCTAACTCTTTCCCAGCTGCTGCTGCTGCTGCTGGTCCAGGTATGACTCTTGGAGAAGCACTGCTCTCATTTACACTCTCATCCCTCCCAGTCCCTCAGAGTCTGCCCTCACCTTTCTTCCTGTCTGAGATGGCTGGCTTCCTCTTCTGTGTCTCCCTCAAATCCAGCTTGGAGCCACTTCCTCCAGGAACCTCTCCAAGGAAAAATCCTTCTTGCCTTCCTCTGCCTGTTTCCATGCCGTGTCATATCTGTACTCATCTATCTGCTTTCTGGATTGTAAGGGCTTGAAGGCATTTCCTCCAGTTCCTAGTATCTAGTAAATGTTAAGTGAAACTGTCTGAGACCCCTGGTTTTCCCCCTTGGCATCTGCGAAAGGAAGGCCGTGCTGGGAATGAGTTCCAGCTTGCTGCTCCCTGGGCTTCCCTCACCATCAAGACCCCATCTCCTCTGAGCTCCCGAGCTCCCCTGAACTCCCTAGTTCCAGCAGATCCAGACGCGCTGTTGTAACATCTAGCCACCCTGGAAGTTGAAGTTCTTTCTCTCACAAAACAATATGCAGTTAGAAGTTGTAAGAGGGCTCTTTGTCTAAGAGACTCCAATAAGCAAAATCAAGTACCGGAATGGCCAAGTGTGCGTGGGGAAGCTGGAGAGTCAGGAGACTGAGTGATTCCACCCTGCCTCTGCACAAGCTGAGTGGCCATGGGCCAGCCACTGGCCCCTTTATGTGTCAAATGAGGGAACTGGACTAGATGATTTCTAAGGTCCTTCTCAGCTCTCAAATTCCAAGACTAGAGAACTGAGTTCATGTAGATGCTAAGCAAAGATACCCAGACTTCCAGCATGAGAGTGCCAGCTCTGGAGGAAAATCTGTTTTTCCTGTAAGCTCTTTCCTAGTTTTTGCTCTGCCTGTGGAGTCATAGGCAACTCCCTAAAGATTCCAGGGGAGCTGTGGATGGAAATGCAGCTGCGGAAGGAAAATGCGGGACTAAATTGTAACACAGAGAAAGGTGCATAGACACCTTACAGGATAACTACAAGAATTAAGAGAAAATGATATAAACAGCAAGCACCTAGCACAGAGGCTAGCCCAGCACGTATGTTCAGCGAGTGTTAGTTCTTCAGTCCACGTCTGCTGCCAGGCTGGCCCTTAAAGGAGGAAAGCATTGTGTACTCTGAACCCCAGAGTCCTTCTTATCAGTTTCTGGTCACTCCCGCTGGCCTTGCTTGGTCACTTATTCATTCAACCTGTGTTTATTGAGCTTCCACCGAGTGCCAGATAGGGTGTGAAGGATCAGCACAGGTAGTTACAATACCATCCGTATTCTCGAGGAGCAGGCGCTGTGCTTTAGTTAGGGATATGGACAAGTCAGCAACTATGATGAGATGGGACACATCTACTAGGAATAAGCTTTGGGTCTAAGAAGGTAAGAGAGATCAGAGGAGAATTCCTGGGCAGGTGACATCCAAATTGATTCTGGAAAGGTGAGAGACGATTGCCTAGACTAGGTGGTGGCAGGGTAGAGGATTCTGGGGAGAGGGAGAAATGAGTCTGGGCAGGTGAACAGGATCACATCACCAAAGGTCTGTGTCCTACAATACAGAGCTGAGTCTTTAACTTAGGCATAATACACTGCAGGATTTCAAGCAAAAAAATAACTAATTAACTTAATTGAATAAATTGACAGTTCTGATTTTAGCCCCCATGTTTCTTCCTCAGCAGAAGTTCCAGCCACTTCTTTCTTTTGCCTGTGTCATTTGCTCTAGGCCAGCAATCCTCTCTGCCACTGTTGCACTCTGTGTCCAGCCCCAGACCCATGTGGGTCCACGCAGGTCAAGGACCGAAGGAATCCCAGAAGCTGCAGGCCCTCTGCTCCATCATGGGCCTTCAGGAACCAGGGGGAAGCAGAAAGTAGAAGAATGTTCCAATGGGTTAGGAGAGTTTTCCTCATTTAATATCTAGATTTTAAATTGAGTAACTTTTCAAGTATTTACTTGTGAAGAGCTTGTCTTCAGATTCAAGGGCAGCCAGTATAAACCTGGATCTTCAGTGAGCAATGAAATCTAAAGAGTCTGACCTCTCCACTCCCTCAGAAGTGGGGTCACCAGATAATGTCATTCCTGGCTGAGAAACCCCTGTGGCTTCCCATCTCGCTTGGAAGGAAGTCCAAAGTCCTGCACAGGCTGCCCTGCCTCCAAAATCAGTCTCCTCTGAGTCTTGCCATCTCCAACCACACCTGCCTATGGCTGGTGTGTCCTCCGTGGCTGCTGCCTGAGATGCTGTCCCTTCTTGGCAGTCTCTTTTTTGTTCAAGGTCTCACACCTCTATTTCACCTACTCAGAGACTGTCTCTGGCCACCTGGTCTAGAGCAGCCTCGAAGAAGGGCCCTGAGATCGGGGCACAGGTCTGTCCTTGTCCCCTTACCTCGCTTCCTATGTTTCCCCCCAAGACCCTTCTATGAGCCACTGCTCAGGTCCCCAACACTCCTTCGTCTCCCTCCACAACTTGGTTGCATTCCTCTGAAGTTCTGCATGTGCCAAGTGTTCTCCCAATGTTTGCTTTTCCCTCCTGCCTCTTCCTCGAGAAAAATAATCTTTCTCTGTGTCCTATCTCTCCAGGATCCAGAGTAAGGGGTAAGAAATGGGACTCTGGAGACATAAACACATGCAGCAAATCCTGAAGGACTGTGGTGAGCCAGGTACTGTCCTGGGCCCTGGTTTACTCCGGGGTTTGAATCCTAGCTTTTCAACTTACTCCCGGGGTGTCATGGTCCTAACCTCTTGGACCCTTAGGCTTCTCATCTTTAAAATGGGACTAGTAGGGGGTGCCTGGGTGGCTCGGTCGGTAAGCGTCCGACTTCAGCTCAGGTCATGATCTCACAGTCAGTGAGTTGAGCCCCGCATCCGGCTCTGTGCTGACAGCTCAGAGCCTGGAGCCTGCTTCAGATTCTGTGTCTCCCTCTCTCTCTGCTCCTCCCCCACTCACTCTGTCTGTCTCTCAAAAATAAATAAACATTAAAAAAAATTTTAAATGGGGCTAGTAAAATCTACTGTGATGGTTAATTTTATGTGTGAACTTGGCTGGGCTACAGTGCCCAGATATTTGGTCAAATATTATTCTGAATGTTTCTCTGAGTGTGTTTTGGGATGAGATTAACATTTAAGTTGGTGGACTTGAGTAAAGCAGATTGACCTCTGTAATGTGGGTGGGCCTCGTCCAGTCAGTTGAGGGTAGACAAAAAGACTGGCCTCCCCTGTGCAAGAAGGAATTCTGCCAGCAGACAGCCTGCAACCTCAGCTCTTTCCCAGGTCTCCAGGCTGCCGGCCCACCCTGAAGAGTTTGTACTTGCCAGGCTTAATTACATGAGCAAATTCCTTAAAATCAGTCTCTCTATGTATAGATGCATCCTACTGGTTTTGTTTCTCTGGAGAACCCCAAACTCATACATCTACCTTGCAGGATTTTGTCACATTCATCAGCCCTAATATTTGCTCCCACTTACTGAGTGCCTACCGCGTGCCACCCGCCTTGCTAAGGGTTGACCTTACTTGATCTCGTGTAATCCTCACCACAGCCTTACCAGCTGCCATCATTATTATCCTGTGTACAGCAAGGAAATGGACATTCATATGGCAATCTGACAGTCAATAAAGGCTGGCGTGAGGGGGGCTTGAGAGGGGAGCTCATAGAGGAGAGAGAGATGTGCGTGACCAATTACCTGGACTTTCTACAGCCTCATTTCGAACCTGTCCACTTAAACATCTTTTCACTGATAAGCTCATACACCGAAACAAGCCGCCCACATGGCCTGCTTCCAGTGAAGCAGAAGGCAAGAGAGATGTAGCTCGCAGGGTGCTGTGGCTCACGGAGCGGCTGCCAGAGAAAGGCTGCCCAGCCGTCACCACAGGGTTTACCCTGTCTGCCCTGACTTTGCTGTCGCTTCACTTGGCCTGCTCTGGGAAGCAAGAGCCCCCGACTGAGAGGCTGTTAGTCCTTCTGGAATGGTTCTCCCGGTTTGCCATGCTAGATGTTTCCCCAGAAAATTCCCTTTATCCATGAACAAACTTTTTTTAAATTTTTAATTGGAAAGGGAAGGACAAATGAAGGGTTTTCAAAAAAATGAGAAAATGGGGCGCCTGGGTGGCTCAGTCGGTTAAGCGGCTGACTTCGGCTCAGGTCATGATCTCGCGGTCCGTGAGTTCGAGCCCCGCGTCGGGCTCTGGGCTGACCGCTCAGAGCCTGGAGCCTGTTTCAGAGTCTGTGTCTCCCTCTCTCTCTGACCCTCCCCCGTTCATGCTTTGTCTCTCTCTGCCTCAAAAATAAATAAACGTTAAAAAAAATTTTAAAAAAAATGAGAAAAGTCTTTCGAGGCAGATAAATGTGCACTTTTCTTCCACGCGAATTAGAATGGATTCTACAAAAGCATGTTCCATTTACTATACTCCTTTTAGCATTTTGTTAGGAGCTTTGCCTGCCCGTGTTTTCTTTTTTCACGTTCCCATAATGCTGTGAAATAGATATTGCTTGACAGATGATGGCATAGTGGCTCGAGGGACACAGGGACTTGCCCACATTCACATAGTCACACAGTTACTCCAGCTTTGCTCTGGTGAAGGAGCCTCACCACGAGTGATCACCTGGCAGCTATGGGGAGACCTGGTGATTCTGATAATCCTTGGCTTCTGCTGGGAAGAATGCCTAAGGGGAATGCCTGAAAATAGTGGGATCTGTTTGCTTTCTTTTTTTTTTTTTTTTTAATTTTTTAAGTTTATTTATTTTGAGAGAGAAAGCGCATGAGACGTGTAAGGGCAGAGAGAGGAGGGAGAGGAAGAATCCCAAGCAGGCTCCACACTGTCAGCACAGAGCCCAATGCGAGGCTCGAACTCACCAACCGTGAGATCATGATGACCTGAGCCAAAATCACGAGTCAGACGCTCAACTGACTAAGCCACCCAGCACACGCGCTTACTCTAGGTTTCAACATATTCTAAATGCTAGCCATAAGACATAGTTCTTGTCTGGCCAAACACTGGGTTGACATTGTGCAGATGGTAAAACATCATAAATGCCAAATTCAGCAAAAATGTCCCTGATGGATCTAACTTTCTCTTTGTCCTAAAAACTGAGAACACTGGTTTTTGCTAAGAAGTGTCCTTATTACTACAGTGTTCTTTCTGTTTGGCTGACGTTTGTTTTCTTATTCTTGTTAATCCTTTCCGAAATCCATGCCTTCTCAAACCAGTTAGACCACGAATTCCTTGAAACCAGAGGTTACGCACTTCCAAGCAGCTCGATAAATATGCTCTGACTTCCTACAAATCATTTATGACACCCAGTAATTTCCCTATAGAATCAAAATTGTGTACTTTAGCAAGCCATCAATTTTATTTTTAAGCAGTAAAGTTCATGCTCTCACTTCTCCTATCATGTTTTTTTCTCCTGGATCTAAATCACACTGTGAATCCATGTGTGTACCCTGATAATGTATGATATAACTCGCAGTGCAGCTCTTTAAGCCTCCTTTTCCTGCAAACCTAGGGAAATCAGAAATGTTTGCCAGGGACACATTAGCTTTAAGAACTTGTTTCCGAACTGTATTTGCATACTCATGCCCCCTCGGTCTCTGTGTCTCTCTCTCCTCTCTCCTGGCCTCTCTTGCATTCCCACAGATCGCAGTGTGATTTTTGCCAAATTCATACAGTAACTTCTGGGCTGTGAGCAAAGGCTAGGGGACTGTGAGAAAGGTCACTGCTCCCTGCCTATTGTTCCTTGGCGTTCCCTGGCCCCAGCCATGTTCTTGTTTAAACACAAGACTTGTTAAATAGTTCCTAAAACTAGGTGTTTGGAGAAGGAGAAGGAAAAGTCATAGGAACTAAACCAGCTGCCAGTCTGGTGACCCTAGTACAGAACCTACACAGGGCCAGGCATGAAGGAGGGGACAAGGCAGGGGTGCAATGTAAGTGCAAATGCCCCTTTATTCTCTGGGCTGTGGGAACCCATGCCTGTCCTTCCTCACCTGGGCAGCCCTCCAGTCTTGTTTGACCTTGGAGCTGTACCTGCAGGGCAAAAGAGAAGCCATGTGTTTCCCTAAGCAGTTCTTGGTAGTCTGCCAGGAGGCCCGGCGCTCTGCTGGCATCGCTGGCGATTCGGACAGGCTCCTCACTGCTTGCTTTCCGGTTAAGGCTGGCCTGACCCCAGAAGGAGGCCCTGAGAGAAGTTCCTTGGAGGGGACCTCTGGAGGCAGGTGTGGGTGGGGGGCCCTTCTCTTCTTTCCTGAGACAGCATTGGCGAGGCGTGTAACCACCCCACCACCCCACCATCCAATCGCGTTTCTCAAATCTTGAGTGGGTCACACTCTCAAGAAAGGATGGCCCCGCCCCCCCTTGCCCCCCAAGGCTGGCACAACAGACAGATCACCTGCACGAATATCTCTCTCCACCTAGCCTGGCACCTGGTCTAAACTTCACACCACCATGTTCTTTCCGGCAGGTCCAGAAAACCCTGTGAGGATGAACAAGTGTCACTTGAGAGCGCACGATGCAAGCAGTGCACCGATTGGCCACTAAGACTGTCCAGTGTGCGGATGCCTCCCAGAAGATAGCAGGGCTTTGAGAAGCAGGAAGGAACTCAGCAGGGGTAAGTCTGAATGCACAGGCGAGTCAGAAAAATCTGCAGCACCGGCTTCTCAATAGACATGGGTGCCAGTAAAATAGGGGAGGAAAAGGTTGTGAGGCAGGACCAAGCTGGCCCTTAGCCCAGAGGAGTAGCAGGGCCTGAGGGCTCTGGCTGAAGAAGGGTCCATGCCCCATTTGCAGGGGAAGTCATTGACCACTCCCAGCCCTTGCTGCGGGCCTGAGAATGGGGGCCCCACTGGCCAGGTGTCGGTGTTTCTGTTTTTTAGGAGAAGGGAGAAACCACAACCAGCTTGTTTTTATATATTGGCAACTAATTTAGTATTTAGAAACACTGCATAGTCCTGCCCAGTATACACTAATTAAAACATTTGTGTGCCTCATTTGGCTTCTCGGAAACAGTGAAGGAGGAGACCACCCAGGGTCATACTGCCTCTAGGGGCAGCCGAGACCCTGTTCCTTCCAGCTCTAATGCAGAACATAAAATGATGTGACAGGCAGGAGGCCCTTAACAATCGATCAGACCCATTTAAGCCAAGAGCCAAGTGTAATTCTGTCCACCTCTTTACCTCAGATCCATATCTTGACCCTGGGAAAAAAATAGTTCAATCCGTTCTTTTTCTTTTTCTTCCTCTTCCAAGCTCAAAAAAAAAAAAAAAAAAAAAAGCAAAAAGCTAACATGTAAAGCTTCACCAGGATTATCTCTTTGGCGAGGTGGCACTTACTTCTACAGGAGACCTTTGTCTCCTAGTCATTAGTCAGCAGTGTTCAGGTGAATCCCCAAGCCAGCAACATTTAGAACTTGGACAAAAAGCCATGAAGCCCTGAATGACCTTGGGCAAGGTTCTTGGTCTATCTAATTCCCTTCTTTTGCTCACTAAGAGAACCTGTTGTTATGGGGGAAAACACAAAACCAAGAATAACTAATCATCTTCCAGACATGTGTGCCTCAGTTTGTTCCTCCATAAAACTAGTGGAACAGGTCCAAGGCCTTCGGAGGCCAAGGGTCTCTAATAGCCCTCTACCTAGAACACTTCCCCCTGTGAACTCAGGAATGCCCTCCAGCAAGAGTGTGAAATGCATGACGTTTCAATTCTTTGAGTTTCTTTCCACTCCCCCTACCTCTGGTTACCGGATGCCCTGGCTGAAGTCTGGATGCCCAGGGACACTTAAATGAATAAAAAGCCTGGTTGTTTTACTAAATGATGTAGCAAGATCTACAAATACAAACACCCCTTGGACCCAAAAGCACATGAGGAACTTGTGCTCCCTGTTTTAAAGGTTCAGAATGTCCTCATCATTCATTTTAGAAATCACATTCAGGACTTTCATGCTGAATGCCATTAAGTGGGTAGTGTTTGGAACTATCTGCTCATCCTAACTTGGAAGCAAGTTTATTTACTCAGCATAAAAGGAAGTATTTGAACTCACAGAGTGTGATTCTCTGCAACTTTTAAAAGTAGCAAGACTGGACAGGCAACTTTTAGGACAGTAAGACATATTTCTCTGTTCTGAATACCACCTTGCTACCTTAACTAGGCAGTTGTAGCTGGGTAGACATTCAATGTGAAAAAGGATATGAGTTTTAGTAAATACGGGTAATATACTTAGATGATACTAATGGGCTCTGGTTTCTAGGATTCCATTCTATGGCCTTCTTCATTCAGTTAGTTTTGAACCATTCTCTTGTGAAACTAAACGTTTGAACCATTCTTTTGTGAAACTAAACGTGTGAACAACGTTTTTGAGACTATCACAGTATCACCTAGGTGAATAGGATGACCTTCCCATCCCACCATTAATACTTGCCGAAGACGTTATTAGGACCCAGCTGGCCTTTTCAAATGACAGATTTGCGTAAAAATTAGGCTAGGAGCAAAATGGACCTGAAGCTGCCTTAGTGCATGGCATATGGTTATATTCCCTTCTCCCTTCCTCCACGTATAGCTCAGTATCCCTCAAAAAGGAGACATCAGAAAAATTATGGAATATGCAGAAGAACTGAACCTGAGAAAAGGCCAGCAACTGCTGAAGTAGATGGTATATGGGAATGAGAAGGGAACAGGAAGCAGGCTGAGCCCCAGCTGTCCCAGCTCTGGGTAGAGGGCACCTCACCAGGCTTCAGTGGTGCTGGAGATCCTCTCTCAGATACTTTCTCCAGGGCACAGTTTCACCCTGGTCCCAGCTCAGCTCTCCCGCTTCTGTGCTAAGAAGCCAACCTATTCTCCTCAGGCCCCTCCTGGCTTCTTTCTCTCCCCCACGTGATCATTTTGCTCACCTCCTCTGGATTCTCGCCTAACGCTTACAGCCTTGCTTAATCATTTAGTAGCTGCCAGTAAGGAAGGACACGGCACAGGGAATTTCATTGAAGCTGTGTTCTTCTAAGCCATTAAGTGGAAACAAGCATCACACTCTGCCCCAGACAGTGTTTTGTTGATGCTACACTTGGTTCAAAGCCTCCCATGACTTCCTAGGATTTTTCTATTCTTTTTCTATTCTTTTTCTATTCTTTTTCTATTCTTAGGCATAACTCGCCATTCTTCTACCTTTATGCAGCTTGTGTTTCCCCTGGCCCTTCTCTTTTGCCCTGGCCTCTAGACCAGGAGTGGAGTGATTAGAATGTGCTCGTGTAACTTTTACCCCTCATTGTGGTTCCTGGAGCTGGAGCCTCTCCAGTACGACTCCCTGCTTCTGCAGGGTTTTTCTCTTGCTGGAGTCCTCCTAGCCCTGTGGTCTTATCCCCAATGGGCAGCTCCTGGGAAAGACAGGTCCATCATCTCATCTGCTTTGTTTTTCTTCCTCTTTCTGGAAGTTGAACGGCGTGGCTGGCTGGAACGGACAACCTTGCACTGAAAGCACCTAAGTGAAGGTGTGCCTGGGTGGCTCAGTCAGTTGAGCGTCTGACTTCGGCTCGGGTCATGATCTCACGGCTCGTGAGTTTAAGCCCCGTGTCAGGCTCTGTGCTGACAGCTTGGAGCCTGGAGCCTGCTTTGGATTCTGTGTCACCCTCTCTCTCTGCCCCTAATCTACTTGCATTACATCTCTCTCGAAAGTGAATAAACATTAAAAAAAAAAAAAAAGCACGTAAGGGACTCCAAGGTGTTTTTTCTTCTCAGAAATGTCATAGTTACCCCTCTTTCTGGATTTCATTCTATTGTTACATGTAATTCTGCCATGTTGCTGCTGTGTTCTTTTCTAGGTGGGGGAGGTATTGCAATACAAGTACTTGTTACTCTACATGTAGGTCATCTGCCAAGGTTTAGCTCTCTGTTGCAACCAGATTCTGCTTGAAGGTTGGCCATTCACCTGATAGGTGGTGTTAACTGAATTTCTTCTGCATAACAGGGCTTGTTGGCATCAAAAGGGCAAGGGAGAAACAAGAAATTGACTTCAGAACCCCAGTTTGAGGGTGTACCAAGAAATTAATTGTGGGGAGAATTGAGATTGAAGTTAATCATTCCTTGATTTGGTGAATATTTATTGGGTCCCTACTACATGCAAAACGCTGGGTTTACAAGCAATGAATAAAACTAGAAAGCAGTTAAACCACAATAACAGATGATTTGTTAACAGCTCTAAGACATGGAGACCCAAGAACTCTTTGAGGAAGAAATGAAAATTACGCAGAAATAGTAATTTTATATATTAGCTCCTACCTTTTCCTTAAAAAAACTGAAAGTCCTGAAATAGAACTCTTTTATCAAAGAAGCGTGATAGAAGCATCCTTAAAGAAGAAGCAATGACTGCCTGGGGTAAGATTACAGAGGAGGAAGAATAGGGACGTGTGACCTCTTTTCCTTGTGGCCCTTGGACACTAAGGGATTTTTTTTTAATTTTTTTAACGTTTATTTATTTTTGAGACAGAGAGAGACAGAGCATGAATGGGGGAGGCTCAGAGAGAGAGGGAGACACAGACTCTGAAACAGGCTCCAGGCTCTGAGCGGTCAGCACAGAGCCCGACGCGGGGCTCGAACTCGCGGACCACGAGATCGTGACCTGAGCCGAAGTCGGCCGCTTAACCGACTGAGCCACCCAGGCGCCCCACTAAGGGATTTTTTTAAGGGACTGAGCCACTTAATCAAGGGAAATAAACACGAGTGGAATTCCAAAACCTAATTTTTGAAACCAAGAACTATAAAACTGATAAAGGCCCTGACACAGACAAGATACCCAGTGTTAACTGAATTCTATTGAAAATTATATTATCACAGAGACTCATTAGCTTAAATCGAGGAGCTAGAAAAAAAAATTAATGAGAAAATAAAGAATGAAAAAAATCATTTAAGTTTTAAAAGAGCTATTTGTAAACTTGTTTACAAAGAAATTAGTGTAAAAACCAAAAATAAAATCAAAGTGAGCTCAGCTCTTCTGGCCCATGGAGAGTTTGGAATCCTAGGAACATCTCTGGTGACCTTGAAAAGGAGTTGCATGTGAATTGTGGACAGAATTTCAAAACTTTGATCAAAGGTTCCCTTGCTTATTGAAAAGGACTCCACCCAATAGAGGAATCTTCTCTATAGCATTTCCAGCTAAATGCTTTCTTTTTCAAAGAACATCTCATACAATTTCGATGGAGTGTTATTTCAAACCTCAAGTTTATTCTAATTAACAGCTTTTCTGAGAAGATATAAACTCCAGACATTTAGAAAAACTTGATTTACCACACTTTAAAGGACACTGAAAGTTGATAGTACAGTTTGCAAAAGACAAATTCCTGGCTCTTTTCTATTTTGTTTAATTTTACCTCCTGGAATGTTCTCAGTTCTCTCAAGAGATTGTAGAATTCACTCTCAGAATGAAAACAATTTAAATTCATTTAAAAATAATTTAATAAATACAACTAGACAACACATAGCCCTTGGAGTGGAAAGAAGGACTGAAGTTTTTAACAAATCTAACAATAAACATTAAGGGCTTGAAATAACAGAACATTAAGCAGCTTTTTCTGGGGACCGTTGTGTCTCCCCGCCCCCACTCGACCTTGTGGCTGATCAGTGGGAGGTTTCTGCCTTAGCCTTCAACACAGTCCTTACTCTGCATATGCGGTTTGTGTTCATAGTACATTTTCACAGAAACATAGAACATGTGTCCTGGTAAACTAACAGCTCTGACACTCCAACATGCTTAGAAATTTTAGAAAATGAAAAGAAGCTGCTATGGACTGAATGTGCTGCCCCACCCCCACACACCCAATTCTAATCCCACCCAGCTTGGTAGCATTTGGAGGCAGGGTTTCGGGGAGGAAATTAGAGGCTATCATGATAGGATTAATGCTCTTCTAAAAAGAGACGGGAACCTCCCCTCCCCCTCCACGCATGCACCAAGAAAGAGCCATGTGAGGTCTCAAAGAGGACCATCTGCAAATCAGGAAGTGGGCTCTCATCAGAAACCAAATCTGGGGGTGCCTGGGTGGCTCCCTGAGGTTAATCATCCAACTTTTGATTTCCGCTCAGGTCATGAGAACAAGCCCCTGTGTGGAGCCCCCATGTTGAGCCCCTGCTTTGGGTCAAGCCCCTCTCTTTCTTTCTCTCTCACTCTCTGCTGCTCCCCCACTTGTGTGTGTGTGTGTGTGTGTGTGTGTGTGTGTGTTGCCACCTTGATCTAGATTCCTCAGCCTCCAGAACAATGAGTAACAAGTGTCTGTTGTCTAAGCCACCCAATCTATGGTATTTTGTTATAGCAGCCACTGCTGATGGAGACAACAAGCCTTCACAAGTCAGTTTACTGACTTGGCTTAGAACCTGTGGAGATCAAATGATAATCTTTATATGTGATAAGCATACTGTATTTGTTGATGTCACCCAAAGAGATCGCTACCATGATTTTCCAATCTTGATTGAGCCCCTACTCTATGCTAGACAATGATCAAATTTCAACTCCACGAAAGCTCTCAATATTTAGACTCCCAGAGTCTCTAAGAAGAAAACAGTAGCTTGGAATTCTACACATGGAAGATCAGCAGGTTTTCAACAGCTATAACTCTCCCATGTTGTCTGGACCTTCTTGCGGCTACTACTGTTTGGTAGTAAGGGTGAAATCTGGGTACTCCAAGTGCTAATATTTTATTTCTTTTTAATTAAGAGGAAGTAGAAACATAAATAGCAACTAAGGTAGCATTTACTAAAGGCTCAAAGGAAGATATTACTAAAGATATTTGATACAGGAATTTGGAGGGGAAAATAAACTTAAGTGCAAGAAGGAGAAAGCCAACACAGGAATAGCCACTGGAACAGTCCAGGTAAGAGCTTGAACCTGACTGGCCACGGTGAGGATGAGAGCAAAGAAGAAAGAAGAGACATTAACTTGGAAGACGGCTATTTATAAGGAACCACCTGTCTTAGTGAGGGATTGGACGCTGAGCAATCAAACCAGATTGGGGTTTTGAATCTAAGTGACTGAAAATGTTTGTATGAATAAAGTATGGCAAACACAGGAAAGGTACATTAGTAGAGGGGGAGGGGGTCGATGTGGAAGTGGTTGATTATGATCTTTTTATCTGTTGAGTTTGAGGTGGCCGTTGTATTTATAGTATGGCAAAGGGCAGGCCCTGGCGAGAGCTGCCTTCCTTGCAGTGGTGTTCCTTGGTGCACTATTGGCTTTTACGCTGGGCCTCAGGCTGACCAGATCCAGATGTGAAGTTAACTCTTAGCAAGCTGAGTGACTGACCTTTAGTAGGTAGCTAGCTCTAAGTACAAAACACAACAGAATGTTTAAGCTGTGCTTTGTGATCAAATGTGGCAACATCTACTTAGACAATAGACCAATCATATGGCCATCCTTCCATTCACTCATGAAGTGATCAGGTGTCCCTTGTTGAGTCTTAACGGGAGGACCAGGAGTCACTAACCAATCGCCAAATGGAGAAGCAGTCATCAGGGACTGGGTCTCTGCAGCCCGGTAAAGAGCAGCTGAGTTTTGGAGTAGGAGCTACAACCCCGTCACCAGAAAACAAGCATCTTGTCAGAAAGATGTGTATGTTTGCATATTCAGATTGCTTCTATTAATATGTTTATCTCAATGAGGCTTTGTTTCAAAATAGTATAGATATGCCTTAATCAAGCAAAGTAAAAGAATCTCAACTTTAAACACTGGTAAACCAACATTCTAAGACACTGTTTCTATTTTGACTACATTAACAAAATGCATATTTCTTTTAAAAAATATTTTGAAAAGCGTTCCAAACACAGAGAAAGATATAGAGGATAAAATAACAAATATTTATGTATGTACCGCCTGGATACAAGAAACGTCATATTTGCCTCATTTTTTTGAAAGGAAATGAAATCTTACAGAATTTGATGTTCCTGTCTACCTTCTCAGCATCCATCGCCTTCCCTAGTTTGTCGGTCGTTATTACTATTCTGAAATTGGTATGTTCTTCCTGTGAGTCTTTTTATGCATTTGCCACATGCATATGTCCCAATATCATGTAATATTATTTTATATGTTCATAACTGTACATGAATGGAATCACATAGTATTTTCTTATTCTGTCATATTTTTATATATCACAATGTGTTTATCCAATTCGCGACTTAAGGACATTTAGGTTGTTTCCAGTTTTTCCTGGAATGAACATCCTTGTACATGTGTACCTGAATGTGACCACTTCTCTAGAGGATCTTAGTAGATGGGGAATTACTGAACTTCAGGAATTGTACATCTTTGCCTTCGCTAGAGATGGCCAAGTTGTTCCTCTACATGATTGCTCGAAGTACATTCCTCTCGATACTGTATGAGCATTCCTAATATTCCACACTAGCTAAACATTTTAATTTTTGCCAACCTAGTGGCTGTTTTAATTTTCATCCCCCGAAAAACAGTGAAGCTTTTTTTTCAAACTATCCAAGCTCTCCTAAGTCAGCTAGAAGTTTGTTGGCCTCTCACCCACCAATTAAGACAAAGTGTTCCAGATGGGGAGTAAGAGTCAGAGAAAATTATGCTGGGGGAACACGTGTAGACTCAGATAAACCCAGTCCTGCCATTCACTACTGTGAGGCTCTCCAAGGCTCAGTTTCTTCACAGAGTTGCTCCAGGATTGAAAGTAACAACTATTTCTCTTACGCTGCCTGGTACACACAGGTATTTAGCAAATTCATGATTGTATCAAAATAATTGAGTAGCCACTACATTCCAGGCATTGCTGCAGAGTCCTGGGCACACAGCAGTGAGCATTAGATCAAGCTCTACCTGTCATGAAGCTCACATTCTCAGACAAATAATGAACAAAGAATCCACTATGTGGGATGTCCGATGATAAAATTAATGCAAGGTAAAGGGGATAAAAATGGAAGAGGGGCCCCTAGAATCAATGCTGCTTCTTCCTCTTGCTCATTTCCAGGCTGCCCTGGGATCTACTGAATCACTGGAGTTTTAACTTTCTTGAACTGTGAAATGGGAAAATAATAATGGAATCCTGTGTGGTTTTATTTACTCATTTGCTAAAACTGAAGTTTAGATAGTCGTCCCAAACTTTGATGTGTTTAGAACTTTAACTTGAAAGTAAAGAGAAAAAACAAGAGTGCTTACTGATTTGACATTAACAAAATCGTTGAAAGTTGTCCAAAATTATACAGATTTTAGTGGCATGAAAAAGGGCTTCAATGAAAAAAATGTGTATGTATATATATATATATATATGTAACAAAAATACGTAAAGTACAAAAGGCAATGGGTGGAGACTCTCTGGATACCTGGAATGTAGTTTAGCCTCTATTGCTCCATAGCCATGGAATCATACCTCTCTGTGCTGCTCAGTGTCCTTGTCATAAAATGATGCTAAGAGGCCATCAATCCTACAGTTATTTTGCCCCCTGACACTACTACTTTTTCATTTGTTTTTGAGAACTGAGACATTTATTTCTGTTCTGATTCTTTTTTTTTTTAAACTGATGTTGGACTGTAACAATTTCCCTTTTTAGATATGGAAGTCGTCTTTGCAAAGAAGTGTGGTTCCTGCTTCTGCTCAGGACAGGGGATGAGTTGGAAAATCTTAACTTAAGGAGCACCCGGGACTTTGAAGAAGCTTTGAATAATTTCTTTGTTGTCATTGCTTCATGCTTCACTTCTTTGGGTGATGCTCTGAAAGCACATTGGTCAATATTCGGGTAAATATGTTAAAATGATTGATAACATGATATTGGAAAATCACCAAATTATTTCAAAGGTAAATGGAATGTTAGAATTCCATGCCAAGAGTTTTACTTAAACATACTTTTTTATCCTGTCTGATGCTCTTGATATAATTAACCTGTTATTGTTATAAAAACAAAGTTACATTTTTTCCAAACACCTTCATGTTCATTTCAACTTATCAAAAGGAAAGAGGTAAGTCTTAGAAAATCATCTTTTAAAAATAATGTTGCTTTAAAATGGTTTCACTTTGTCTAGTTTTTCAATGTCATCTTTTGTTTCACAGTAAAGAAAAAACTCCTCTTTATTAAAAAAAGATTTTTTACTAGATGGCTTCAGTTTTTGTTTGTGATATTCTCGTAAGCACAATCAGATGGCAAAGTACGCTGGCACATTGTCCTGTATTTATTTGACTCCCTCTCCAATGTCAAACCCTAAGAGAAAATAGCCCAGAATTCTGCAAATAAGTTTCTTTTCTGAGACTGTGCAGAGAAATGATCTCAGAGATAGTACTGTTACCCAGTGAATGAAGATGGAAATCCCAAAGATTAATTCCAGCACTTGCAAAAAAATCAGGAGCATTTACTTTTACAGCTTCTTCTTAGTGTTGTCTATACAAACAGTAGTTGTGACAGAGCTTGAAGCCTCCCCAGAGCCCTCAGAAAAGAGCTGACCAGCTAGAACATGAACTTAGAACGACTCTGGTGATCACCTATGTATGTTTCAACCTTCACTTTCTACCATGAACAGATACTTGCTTACTACAATCTGTGACATCTATGTAAATATTGATGGCACCAACTTGTTTGTATTAAAACTCCCCCTTTATCACTTACTGGTGTCAATGTCATTGAAGCTCTCCTCCTACTTCTGCCTCAGCCCTTTTCATCAGGTGTCAGCCTCCAAGTTACCCCTCTCTAATCCGTCCTATAATCTGCAGCAAGATTCACGTTCCCTGAACTCCCTTTCATCATACGGCTCCCATGGCCATAACTTTGAAAGCTCTCAAAAGCTCCTATGATCATATCCACACAGTGATGTCAGTGTCCTCCATGATCTGATATCACCTCCAGAACTCCCACCCTCACCTCCCTCGTGCCCCACCCATTGTCCTTTGTCCTGTTGGTCTTCCTGGAGGGGACATTGTGTATCTCTTACCCACTTTTCAAGGTCCACCCTAAGGCACTCTTTCAAATCCTATCACCTTCATCAACGATTCTAGTTTATGATTTCACCTCATCTCTAAATACATAGACTACCCACTTACTTGGGCCTGAATTCTCCATTCACACTGAAAACTGATATACGCAAGTTAGAGTTTCATTGTTAGTACTTCAGACATGGAATCATAGAGACGGAATGAACTTTAGATTATCCTCCTATTCAGCATCGCCTGAAGCACAGAAAATTCTCCTAGACATGTTCCCCTCTGGGTGAACACTGACAGGGTGCTATAACTTAACATGTGTCTGTTTCACCTTTGAATTGTTCTTATTATTAGAGGCATCTGCTCTTTAAGGAAGAACCCCACTCATTCCATTCCAACCAGGTGAGAATCTAATGCTCCCAGAAAAGAAAAAAAAAAATAGGGGAGGAGGAGAGAACCCTCTTGTTCTCCCACCTGAGCGAGATTTCCCTTAGTCCAATTGAAATCCCTTGCGCCTATTTTCTAACAGAACTACTCTCCTGGGTGGCTCAGTTGGTTGGGTGAGGGACTCTTGATTTTGGCTCAGGTCATGATCTGGAGGTTTGTGGGTTCAAGCCCCACATCAGGCTGTCCACGCTGATGGCGGGGAGCCTGCTGGGGATTCTCTCCCTCTCTCTCTGCCCCTCCCCCGCTCTCTCTCACCTTCTCTCCCTCTCTCAAAATAAATAAACTTTAAAAAAAGCAGCTCACTTTTAAACATAAAATTAAAAAGAAAAAATAAAAAAGAACTAGTCTAAGCAGGGCCTGCAGATCTGCAGTGTCAGCATCACCCAGCAGCTTGTTAGAAATGCAAATTCACCGGCCATAGCCCAGAGCAACTGAACTGGAAAATATGAGGGTGGGGCCCCAGAATCAGAGATTCAAGGGAAGGCATCACCGCTATGAAATGGAAAACAGCTGGCCACTGTCTGCATCTCTGCATACTTCAAAATAGTGTCACTACGCACTTTCTCTCCAAATAATCTCACCACTCTACCTCAATTATTTTATTTTGCCGGCCACGTGGTCATCCCCGCATCCCACATGTGACAATCAGGTGAGGGCACAGGGATAGAACGGTCCCACATTCCTCCAGATGTTATCACTCTGAGGCACAAAGAGAAAAACAGCTCCAGGTGACCGTATTAGAAAACCCCTTTTAGAAAAGCCACAAGCAGTTTAATTTCCTTTAAAGCTTAGCCGGAAAAGATGTTCGTGGTGTGCGACCCCACCTGGGCTGGGCGGCAGTTCTGTGCACCGTGGGTGTGGGGCGGAGGGGGAGCCAGCCGAAAGTGAGCGGAGGATACTCAGAGTCGTGTTTTGAGTGGTTGCTTGGGTAGTGTTTATCTTGCTATTCCAACACACACACACACACACACACACACACACACAGAGTTTCTTGTCCTGAAAGGGGAACCCTGTATTTTGCAGACAAAGAGTCGCAGAAGCAACTTTCGAAGGAAAAAAAAAACCCGAACAAGAGAAAGAAAAAAAAGAAAAAGGCTTCGTGCAATCTCCCCAGAGGGCAAAGAACCGCGCTGTTTGTCCTGTAACTCGGCAACACCCCGGGCGAACGGCGCTGCCTGTATCTTCTGCGGTTTCTCTTGCTCTTCTCCGCGCGGGCTCACTTCCACTCTCGGAACACCCCAGAAGTGCAAATTCAGGCTGGGCGGCCGCGGGCCCCAGCTGCAGGGGATCCCGCCCCAGCGTCCCGCTCAGCCCCTTCCTCCACCCGCGCCAGCAAAGGGGCGGGCTCACGCGGCCCGGGCGCTGCGCCCCGCACGCGGTAGGGGTCGCTGCTCGGCGGCGCGCGCTCCCACCGCGGAGAATAACGGGGCCGGGCTGCAGGAGAAAGGAAACCTGCCCGGGACGCGGCGGCGGCCGGGACGGAGCGAACGACGAGAGTTCACTTTTGCTCGGGTGTCAGCGCGCGGCGGCTGCAGCGAGCGCCGACTAGGGAGCACCGCGCGCGCGGGTCGCCCATCTCGGGGCGACCGGGGGAGGGCAGCGAGAGGCCGGATACGAGCGCGCCGGCGGGGCGCGGAGCCGGCGAGCCTGGCTAGCGAGGGGAGCCGCGGGGGCGCGCCCCGGGCGGGCCCCCGGAACAGCGCAGGATGCCCCACGAGGAGCTGCCGTCCCTGCAGAGACCCCGCTATGGCTGTAAGTACGCCGGGTGCGCGGGGCTTCCGGCGGCCTTGGGGAGACCCCTCCCCGGGGAACGCGTTGGAGAAGCCGAGGGAGCGGGGTGCGCGCCGCGGAGGGAGCCGGAGGGCAGCAGCTGTGTGGCTGGCAAAGTTGGGAGCTGGAGTTGCAGAAGGTAGTGAGCGGCGTCTTCCCGCTCTCCCCGCAATTTTCAGATCCTCAGGGGCAACCCCAGTCTTCTGCCCGGAAAACCCCGCCGGGGCGCGCGCAGGCAGTGCTGAGTCTGAGCTCTGGGACGGGCCCGGTTGTGCGTTTAGGGGTATCAGGTGAGGAGCCCTTGGAGCTCCGGGCCGCTGCCGGCTCGGACCAGGGGGTGGCGTAAGGGACTGGATTGTTCCAACTCTGAAGGAAAGTTTGCCGTGGCTACAGGTGGGCACCGCGAGTACTGCGCCCACGCACTCTACCAGTGGCAAAGTCGGTTCTCCTGGAACAGCTCTCTTCCTACCTTGCTCCCTCGAGCTGCACGTGAGCTGAAAGAGCCAGTTTGCGCACCATTGGCGTGAATCCTTTCCTGGTGCTGCTGAAAGGGGCACCTCCGGGCCCAACCCCTCTGTTCCCTGCTGCCCTAAGACCCTGCCAGGACTGCCATGGGGAGAGGACGCAGAGCTAGGCTCCCCAGGATCCGGTCGGAGCCCGTGTGACTTGAACGAGATGGTGTCGATTTACCCAGCCAGGGGCTGCTGCCATCGGAAAGAGGTTGCTTTGGCGGATCGTGAGTAGATGGAGCCAGATTAGCACCAACCACGTGGCTTCATGTACAGAGTTCAGAGCCTTGGCTAAACATGCCAGGAAGTATTTCCTTTAAAACAAACAGAAAGTTGGCGTCCATCGCAGGCCCTGTCAGTGGACCCATGGCCGAAGACCACTGGTTAATCTTTTGCCCTGGCTGGCCTTGGGGTAGAGGAATCAGGTTTGGGTGAAGGTGGTGATACCTGCTGCAGGGTTGTTTTGTGCGCTTGGGAGGGCGGGGTGGGAGGGGAGGAGTTAACGTGTGTAAGTTCTTTCTCCCCATTAGTCTTGGAATGGAGAGTTAGAGATAGGAAGTTAGTTTTGCCATGTGACCCGTTTGGTGTATGGCAATGAGGAAGAAGCCTGAGGAGCCAGCTGCAGACTCCGTACAGCAGGGAAATGCATTAAACAACGCGCCAGGACCCGGTTCTTTGCAGCCTTAATGACACTGTAGTAAAGCACACAGACAGCAGAGCTCCTTGGATTCGAGGAGCCATGCTGTGGTCATTCAGTGTGTGTGGTGTCACCCACAGGTTGGTGAAAGCCTCTTATTTATGTGACAAGCTCTCGGAACATATGGTAGCTTCACTGTGTCAAATTATAAGATGACCCCGTTCTGGAAACTAGGCAAATAGACCCCCCCTCCCCATGGCTTTGGATGCACATTTTAAAGCATGATGTATTTGGTGGGTCATCTCTCAGGAGTTCAATGTGCGTGCAAAGTTGGAGTGAATGAAGTGCGTTAGTGTAACGTTTTCACGTGCAGAAACAGATGGATCTGTGATGGTGCCTGATTTTCATCAAATACACCTGTGGACCTAGCCCACGTCAGAAACGCAACCAAGGAGGTTCACATCCCACAAGCATGAAGAACACTCCACACTGCCACTTTGTTTTGTTTTGTTTTAAATGTTGATTTATTTTTGAGAGTGACAGAGACCTAGCACGAGTGGGGGAGGGGTAGAGAGAGGGAGACACAGAATCTGAAGCACGCTCCAGGCTCCGAGCTGTCAGCACAGAGCCCGACGCGGGGCTCGAACTCACGGACCGTGAGATCATGACCTGAGCCACCCAGGCACCCCAGCCACTTTCTTTGGAAATAATTGTTCCATTTCTCGCATGAGTCTGGTGTAATGGAGTGGGGTGCCACCTGTTGGAAACACTCCCATTTGCCTTCCCCCAGCTCACAAAGTGCTGGCGTTGTTTGGTCATTGACTAAAAGTGTTTGATAGTTTCTAGACTTTAAAAAAAAATTTTTTTAATGTTTCTTTATTTTTGAGACAGAGAGAGCATGAACGGGGGAGGGTCAGAGAGAGAGGGAGACACAGAATTGGAAGCAGGCTCCAGGCTCCAAGCTGTCAGCACAGAGCCTGACGCAGGGCTCGAACCCACGGACTGTGAGATCATGATTTGGGCCAAAGTCGGACGCTCAACCGACTGAGCCACCCAGGTGCCCCAGATAGTTTCTAGACTTTATGGTCACCCTAAAATATTCAGACTTCAGTAAAATAGGCTGTATGTCATTAACATGAACATTTCTTTATTTTGCTGCTAGGCTCATGAATGGTTGTACGCTCATAGTTTCTTTGAAAAAATCTAGTTGAATATACCTCCGTGTTAGTCAATGTTAAGGAACACTCATTATTCATGCAAAAGGAGACTCTCTGATGTATTAGAATACATCATCTCTGGTGGTGGTCTGATTTTGGGGCTCTGTCAACATGAGACTGCAAACAGTGCTGTGAGCTCCTTACAGGAAACCTGGCAAAGGAATGAAGGAAAATGCACTGTCCTTGGTGTGTTGATTACAGAATTGTGCTTCTTCGGGTTTCTGAGTTTGGTGAATACAGGTTTAGTTTAACAAAACCTCAAACTATACCGAACAGGTATTACCCCTGACATTAAATGAACAGAATAGGGCACCTGCGTGGCTCAGTTTAGTGACTGACTTTGGCTCAGGTCATGATCATGCAGTTCGGGAGTTCAAGTCCCCATGGGGTTCTGTGCTGACAGCTCGGGGCCTGGAGCCTGCTTCAGATTCTGTGTCTCCCTCTCTCTCGGCCCCTCCCCTGCTTATGCTCTATCTCTTGAAAATAAATGATAAATTTATTTGATACATTGTTGTAATTTAACTTCCAGTACTGTACATTCTGAGTAAAAGGTATTTGAGACTGGACTGTGTGAACAACTTTTTAGTAGTTGGTATTAAACTTGTTTTAGGTGTATTTTTTTTGTTCTGCCTTCTCTCTTCCTCTTGAAATGTCATTTAATTTAGTAATTTTTGTACAAAGTTAATTCACTGAACTCAGGGCTGTTTTCCACCAGGCTGAGTGTGGGTAAAATACCACATAGTAAGTTGCACTTGAGGGGTTTCTCAATGAGTGTCCATGAAGGCACTCGTCTCGGATTTCGGACATGAAAGATTGCTGAAGTCTTTTTGATTGGCACATGGGAGCCCGGAATTAAAATTAAATCATTTTTCTGTTTAATCCCTGCTTTTCCACTTTGGCCACCTTCTCCTGCAACCTATGAAGTTATTTTGTATCCTGTGAATACCGAACAAAGCTGAAATACCAGCTCATTCATGTAGTGCTGCAGGGAATAAGTGGCAAAAGAGAAAGGTGGAAATTGCTTTCTAATTTATTTTTTAATGTTTATTTATTTTGTGAGAGCGAGAGTGAGAGCGAGAATGCAGGGGAGGGGCAGAGAGAAAGGGAGAGAGAGAATCCCAAGCAGACTTTGTGCTGTCAGCATAGAGCCTGATGCTGGGCTCAATCCCACAAACTGTGAGACCATGACCTGAGACGAAATCAAGAGTCAGATGCTTAATTGACTCAGCCACCCAGGTGCCCCAGCTTTACTACTTTAGAACCAGAATGTTGTATAAGATAACTAGGGTATGTTTTTACACTCAAAACCAAATTTAAGTGACACTGATGGGTAGGCATGATTTGCAAGTAATTTTTGTGCTCTCGTAATGAACGATAATGAATTAGCCAAAATAATTGTCAAAACACACTGCCACCATGATCTGTCAAAAGTTTTGTTCCAGTTACTTGAGAGTTAAGAACGTCACTGATAGCAAAAGATGACCCTGTGCTCTGATGATCTCAGAGCTGATACCAGTCAGCGTTTAGGTACTTACTATGTGTGTGGGGGGGAGGGGTAGTAATCAATGTGTTTTTGGCAAGCACTGTGGTTTTCTGCCCTCTGCAGACTTCTCTCACGAGAAACGTCCTGAAACGAATAGTTGTCAGTGTTACCCTGTTTCTTTGAGAAAATGCAACAGGAGCCTAGCAGAAGCGTGTGCCAGCCTCAAGTGTGCTGGGGTGGGGGTGGGGCTGTTCTGGCTGATGCGGTGAACGTTTTGTTTGTTTGTTGGATAATGCTCTTGTTTCAGCAGCGAGATTTCTAAATCACCTGGTAGCTGGAGTACTGGGGTGGGTAACAAGACACAAAGTCAAGTTATTCCTTCATGGGCTATTTGTTTTGATTGAGTTTTGCCAAAGGATCTTCAAGGTCAACAGCCAAAGTGTGGTTTTAGTATGCTTTTAACTTTAATTACACGTGTTGTTAGCCAAAATGACTTGTTTGGGAGAGTTTAAGCTTGTAATACCAAGGTTGTTGTAGAATTTAGTATTTAGGGGGTCAGTTAACCCCCTTTTTTCTCTAGGGAACCGTTGGTTTGCCATTGCCCCTTACCCTCCCGCTAGGCAAGCTTTTTAACAACTTGCTTAAAAGTCTACTATACAAACAGTTCTGATGCACCAAGTCTTCGTGGTAACCAGTGGAGAAACAGAGTCCACTCGACTTCTGTTGGCTGGTCAGCTGTAGTTCCACAGGGCAGGCACTTGAGCATGGGCATTCAGGTTGTGCGCTTGGCAAGAGCTGGTTCTTCTCATGACACTTGTTACCATCTGCTTATTAGTACCTTTGAGAGGGCCAGCGGTCTCCCCATTTCACAGAGGAGCTGAAATCCAAGGTAACGTCTCAAGGCCACACAGCTGGCTGGTGACCCCAACTTGACAGCTGGTGTTACCAGGGCCTGAAGGCTTTGCTCAGTGGCTATTGCCAGTTTGTCTTCTCTGAATTACTCATAGGGGTTCCACCTCTTTTTCTTTCCGGTGTGTCGTCATTTTTTTTTTTTTTAAAGTTTATTTATTTTTGAGACAGAGAGAGACAGAGCATGAACGGGGGAGGAGCAGAGAGAGAGGGAGACACAGAATCGGAAGCAGGCTCCAGGCTCTGGGCCATCAGCCCAGAGCCTGACGCGGGGCTCGAACTCAAGGACCGTGAGATCGTGACCTGAGCTGAAGTCGGACGCTTAACCGACTGAGCCACCCAGGCGCCCCCGGTGTGTCGTCATTTGATCAAAGTCACCAAACCTGTAGCTATTTGGCTAGTGTGCTCTTCTAAAAGTGGATGCACGGTGAGGCGACTGAGTGGCTCAGTCGGTGTACGTCTTACTCTTGATTTCAGATCAGGTTATGATCTCACAGTTAGTGAGTTTGAGCCCCTCACTGGGATCTGTGCTAGCGGCATGGAGCCTGCTTGGGATTCTGTGTCTCCCTCTGTCTCTCTGCTCCTTCCCTGCTCATACCCAACCTCTCCCTCTCCCTCCCTCCCTCTCTCTCTCTCTCTCTCTCTCCCTCTCTCTCTCTCTCTCTCAAATAAACCTTAAGAAAATGAAAAAAAAAAAGTAGATGCATGGTATTGTCTAAACTGGATTTTGTTTCCTCCCCACCCTTAAGAAAAGCATACAAGAATACCTGAGCTTTTTTATAGAGCGCGTCCAGACTCATCAAAGGATTTTATATATGTGTAGAGACCTCCCATCTGACTGTGAGGCACTAAAATGAAAGAACAGTTTTTCCATAATACAGAGGTATGCTCCAGTGATTCCAAATAGGATAATTTGTAAAATGCACTTTTATTATGTATACTGGCCATGCCTTAAAATCCGGGGTTGATGAGAAATCAGGCAGAAGTTTGTGATAAGTGAGCCAGACTTGTTCACTTGACTGTTAATAGTTTATTTCTCCCTTGAAAGGCCGAAGAATGGCGTCTGTGAAATGGCAAAAGGTTTGGAGTGGAGTAGATGTGGGTTTGAATCCTTATTTGGGCACTTACTGGTTGAGTAGCCTTAGGGTTTTCTCCTGTACCTCGGAGGGTGGTGTTTTATATTCCTGTAATGGTGGCTGATGTGGTTTCTGGCACACAGCACGAAACGTGTGGTGGTAATTTCCATTAACAGGGCACCTACTAAGTACAGCAGGTTCAGATGAAAGGAAAATGACGAAGATGGGCACAGCCTGTGAGAACCTGGAAGATAAAGACTGATGCTTATACTTGTGTTTGTGCACTTACTAGTTCTGTGGCAGGGAAGAGATCAGGGTGGATTAGGATGGGGCAACAGGCAAGCTTCACGAATTGTGAATTTGAACAAGACCTTGAAGGTGGGAGGTAAAGGTGAAAGGCATCCCCCTGTATTTGTTGTGTGGGGTTGAAGCTTAGGTTGTAGGATAGATGTTGGGGCAGGGTGGTGTAGCTGGAAGGGGATTTCTCAAGGAATCCTTTCTTTGTGGGCACCAATGGGCAGTTAGAGCTGTCTTGAAAAAAGTAGCTTGGGTACACTTTTTTTTTTTAAACTTTCCAGTAAATTTGGAGAGGGGAGTGGCCCAGTGAAGTGGAGAATTGTGGGAAGGCTGGGGGTGATTGGAGTGCCTGGTGCTGGAAGCTGCGGGGGTCCGGTGAAGTTTGTGCACGTGGGCATTTGGGTCCCCTGTGTCTGCTGCTCGCAGATGCCCACGCCATGCTTCTAGGTTTGGGGATGCCCACGGATGGGCTCATTTATCAGATGCTTTGGCTCAGGATAGGACCGAGGATGCTGCGTGAGGATGATGCGTATGATACTGAAGGCATTCAATGAATCCAGAGGCAGGTAGACACGGACCTTATGGGGCCCTGACTGACTGCGGCCCGGGAAGCGCACAACTAACTCTAAACCATGGCAGAAGGTAAATTCCCTGAGATGAGGTGAGAAGAGTATCTTGACAACAGCAGGGTTTCTGTCACTTATTTTTTTTTAACGTTTGTTTATTTTTGAGAGAGAACGTGCGCACATGGCAGAGCAGAGGAGGGGCAGAGAGAGAGAGAGGCAGCGAAGGAATCCCAAGCAGGCTCTGTGCTGACGGCAGAGAGCACAATGCAGGGCTTGAACTCAGGAGCCCTGAGATCATGACCTGAGCTGGAGCCAGACGCTCAACTGGCTGAGCCCCCAGGTGCCCCTTTCACTTCTTTTTTTTTTTCTTCATTTTCTCCATTACTTGGGACAGTTGTTACTTTTCAAATTTCACTAGAGATATAGTGCCTTCAAATGACCAGCATCCCAGTTGGATTGAAAAATGGCTAATGGAGCACTCTCAACAATAGCCAACTTGTGGAAAAAGCCTAAATGTCCATCAACTGATGAATGGATAAAGAAATTGTGGTTTATAGGGGCGCCTGGGTGGCGCAGTCGGTTAAGCATCCGACTTTAGCCAGGTCACGATCTCGCGGTCCGTGAGTTGGAGCCCCGCGTCGGGCTCTGGGCTGATGGCTTGGAGCCTGGAGCCTGTTTCCGATTCTGTGTCTCCCTCTCTCTCTGCCCCTCCCCCGTTCATGCTCTCTCTCTGTCCCAAAAAATAAATAAACGTTGAAAAAAAAAAAGTTTAAAAAAAGAAATTGTGGTTTATATACACAATGGAATACTATGTGGCAATGAGAAAGAATGAAATATGGCCCTTTGTAGCAACGTGGATGGAACTGGAGAGTGTGATGCTAAGTGAAATAAGCCATACAGAGAAAGATACCATATGGTTTCACTCTTATGTGGATCCTGAGAAACTTAACAGAAACCCATGGGGGAGGGGAAGGAAAAAAAAAAAAAAGAGGTTGGAGTGGGAGAGAGCCAAAGCATAAGAGACTGTTAAAAACTGAGAACAAACTGAGGGTTGATGGGGGGTGGGAGGGAGGGGAGGGTGGGTGATGGGTATTGAGGAGGGCACTTTTTGGGATGAGCACTGGGTGTTGTATGGAAACTAGTTTGACAATAAAGTTCATATAAAAAACCCCAGAAAAGAAAAATGGCTAATGGAAAATGGCTGACCCCACGTTTCCAGTTGGCTTGTAGGTTCAGAGATGTAACTAAATTCCAAGTGGACTCTCTTTAATGTTACAATCCTGGATTGGGCCGTGTGTGCCCATGTGCCTGAAAGGAGCTGACCACTGTTCCTCCTGTCAGTGCAGTGGTTTGCAGGGAGCAGTTTTCTGGAGAAGCAACAGGAGTAGAGCATCCCTGGGGGCAGGCCGAGCACCCTTGCCGCAGAGCCTTCTAGGTGATTCTGTTGCACTGCTCTAGGGCCAAGGTGAAAGAAACGACGTTCCTAATATGCAATTACCCCCCTCACAGCGCCTGCAGGTTTTTGTGAAATAAGTGTAAACACATGGGTACAACACTGAAGGTTTTACTTGTTCCTCCTGTGTTTGATTTGAGCACACACCTGCACCACCCGCAAATCCAGGCATTGGTTTCTCTCTAAGTTTGTGTTTATATTACAGGATTTATTTGGGTCTGTCTTTAAGGTTTCTTTCCTCTCTTCTAGGAAACAAATGTGATGGGGAAGATCAAGTCCAAAATCTCCACTGAGGAGAGAGTGAGGTCCACTTCGCAAGGATTTCTAGGTGGAGGCAGTGCTTTTAGGAGCCACTGGGGAGGCTGAGGGAGCTGGCAAATCTTTCTGTGTAAAAGGGAGGCCCCAAGCTGGCATTCCGGGCTCTGATACTTGCGGGGGCTCCTGGACAGTAAGGTTTGAAAGATGTCCTCTTCCTCTTTCACTTCAGAACAATTTGAAGTATTTTTTATTCACTTATTCACAGTTTTTTTTTTAATTTTTCAATGTTTATCTCTTAACATTTTTTTTAAACGTTTATTCACTTTTTTATAGAGAAAGAGTGTGAGAGGGGGCGGGGCAGAGAGAGAGGGAGACACAGAATCCGAAGCAGGCTCCAGGCTCCGAGCTGTCAGCACAGAGCCCGACGCGGGGCCCATACCCACAGACCGCGAGATCATGACCTGAGTGGAAGTCAGACGCTTAACCGACTGAGCCACCCCGGAACCCCTACAGTTTTTAGAACAGTTGAACATGCTGGCCGAAATATCATTTGCTAGGCAGAAGTGGTCCCAGGGAAACTACAGATCTGTTTATTTTGCTATTGGTTACCGACAAGAGTATATATTCCTATGATTGCATTTTTTGCTTGGGATCCCCACAGATGACTTCTAGTTATTCTCCTTTTGCTATCCATTGCTATCAGACCTTTGAAGGAAGACCTTTTTATATCATTAAAAAAAAATTAAGGTCGATTAGTTCCTGGTAACTTTCTCCATGCTCATATTTTTATTTGCAGATGTGATTTCAATCTTAATGTCAACCCATTTCCTTAGTCCTCTCCATTAAAAGGACTTGATTTGCAAGAGATAGAAGCAACATATATTTCAAATACTTAGGTAATGTTTATGTTCATTACCTAGCTGGGAGCCTGGTGCCGTGGCACTGAGACAACGTTCAATAAATATTTGCTGCCATTACTGGTTTTGCTTCAGGTGTCTGTACTGTTTCTCTAAAGGAGGAATTTGTTTCTCTTATCCGTTAAAGATCATTTGAGCAGCTTTCAAGTGGCAGGCAAATGTTTAATGTTTAGATTTGTTTTTATACTCTGGAACCTCGGCGAGTTATTTTAATTTCTGTATGCCTTAATTTCCACAGTTGTAACATGCAGGTGGGGCAGTCCCTGCTCAGAGGGTTAAGTGATTTAATACACGGGAACATACCTGGTCAGAATGTGCCCCTGTAGAGGCAGCCCTTGACTGTTGGGCAGGGGGTGAGGCTGATGGTGGTTCCCCCTCGTCGCTACTGCCATGCAACTCTTGATCTCAATGTCGTTAGTTCGAACCCCATGTTGGGGTAGAGTTAACTTGAAAAAAATCATGGGCCCATACTCTGTTGAAAGTTGATACTCACGAGAACATGCTTTAGTTATCTCTATGGAAATTGAATGAATCTTACTTCGGGTGGAGATCAAATTATCCTTGTTTGTGTATGTGTAAGAAATCCTAATGCACGTTGTTCCTGTTTCTAAATCAAGTTGGATGGGGATTGGCTTCTTGCACTGTACTTTTCTGTCATCTTAAAAAAAGATTGTGGTGTTGTCACGCACACAGTTGAGTAAGGAACTCTGCAGTTACTAAGCATCCTGTTGTCTCTTTTCGGGTCCAGTTGATTGTTGCTACTGCTGCTGGTTTGAAAGCCCAAGTGTTCATGATGGAAACATACCCTGATGGGAAGGAGTCACTTGAAATAAGTATTAGCCTTTTGCCTGGATCACATTGTAGAGTTTGACGTGGCTAGCAGGGTCCGCCTAGTGCTGTGGGGTTTCAGAAGGGAGGTGAGGAGGTGGATTTGTCTGACACCCCTCAGGCCTTCCTGCCTCTAGAAAGTTAGTGAAGCTTAAATTCATGGGTCCAGCGAAGCTCAACCACTAGGTATAACCTGGGATGTGTGTTGGAGCTGTGAGAAATCAACAATATAGGCTGTTTCCCACCTTGGCACTTGCAGATTATTCTTCATTCTGCTCCCCTCTTCTACCAGGCTTTTGATTCTAGCATGTTTCATATAAATGTTTTCTATCCCCCCTCTACTCCTCACTGTCCCACAAAGAGACCGTTGAGACCAGCTGCCATTAATTGACTCCTCCTTGGCCATTGGGTACGTCTGCCCTGGGCTGACTGAGTAGGCTTCCCACAGGTGAGGTAAGGGGGCTGGGAGGTGTTGGTCATAAAGCCAGCCATACAGGGTAGGAGTTCTCCTTTCAGCCCCTGCCCCGCCAAACTGTGCTACCCCATAGAAGATCCAGGAGGGTGGCTTCCCAGAGCTTTGCTCCTACTGAACTCTTACAAGTTTGTCTGAGAAATGGTCGTTTCAGAGCTAATACAAACATGCTTTAGCTTTTATTCTGAGATTTATTTTCAGAGATTTATTTTCCAAAGGGAAAAAAATTAAACATAAATGAAAAGATAGTTACCTGTCCACTGGAACCAGGTTGACAAAAGTCCTTTCATTTGGCACTAATTGTGGATACAGCTTTAGATTTCTTCCTCTGTTCTCCAAAAAGGTATTTGCTGCTGTTCTTTTAAATTAGTCAGTAGTTTGGAGGATGGTGCTTATATGTTCCTCTTCAATGAAGGCTCTGGCAAGGGCCTTTCATAACAATCGAATGAGTTTAAAAAAATACTATACTACATTGATTACTCTGAAGACAAACATGGACAAAATAAAAGAAACACCTTAAGGGTAGGGACTGTTTTTTTTTTTTTTGGTTACTGCCGTATCCCCAGTATTTGGCACATAAGTAAATCATCATGTCAACAGTGGTTCCATCTAGGTAATGAGGTAATGGGTGAATTAAAAAAAAATGTTTTTCCTCTTCAAATTTTCTATGAAAATGCTTTTATAGTTGAACAGTTCCAATAGGTGCCCTTACCCGATGAAGATGCAAAGTTTTTGTTGGATATAAACCCTGCCTTGAGAAAATTACAAGTCTGAAAAGCAGGTCTGTTGGCATGGAAGCATTCGATGGAGAGCGAATTTTCCAGGTGTGTGTGTGTAAGGGCGAGTCGGATGGAGAGACTGACAGAAAGGCTGAAGTGATGACAGGGCCAGGATGCATAGTTGTTAGGCTGCTGTAGTTGGGATAGAGATCGTTGAGAGGCTGGATGAAAAACATAAAGATCAGCAAGGTGAACTTGGCAATGGCGACAGGGAAAGAATCCCAGGTGGGCAGTAACTATTTAAGGTTTTTTGTTTGTTGGTTTGTTTCAGTCATTTCTGCACCCAAAGTGAGGTGGGAACTGAGGACTTTGAGCCTGTTAAGAGTCCCATGCTCTTCCCACTGAGCCAGCCAGGTGCCTTAGGTTTTTAACATATGGGAACTGATTGGTAAAAAGCAGTAATGACTCAAGAAGTCCTGTCTGCAGTGACGGTAAAGATGGCTGCCATTAACAACAGAGGGATTATTCTCCTGACTGACCAAGAGAACTCTGAACAGCCTAAAAAGAGGAGACCACTAACTATTGTTCTTTGATTCGACTACAAGTGCTGGATGCTGTGTAATTCACACGGAGTCTGCAGACCACTGCCTTCAGGGGTCAAGTGTGATCAGAGCCTTAGGTAAAAAAAAGCAGCTTTGGAATGTCCTTCACTTGGAGTTTGCATTCGCTATGTTAGTCACTCCAGTTGGGAGGAAAATATTTGCGAACAGTACACAGATCCCAGTACATAGGAGTCTAGAAACTTATTGGCCCCTTGGAAGTCGCCACTGTCCCCTGAATTATGTTAAAAACCTGTGGTGGCTGTGGTGGAAATACTCTAAGCCTGAAACCATGAGAGGCGTCAAGCGCTGTGAAGACTAGGGTAGCGTAGACCATCTGAGAGCTTGGGGGTTAAGGTGTTACTTGTTGTGTGATGTGGAGTAGGACTTCCCTGAGCTCCTGTGTCTATCCGAAAAATGAGTTGATGTTTACCCCAAAAGGGACGTGAGGTATGGGACATTGCTTTGAAAATGACTCAAGTGTGTGTATGTGTGATCGTGTCGGGGACTAATTTGGCCACTTGAGGAACTTTTTACTGTAGTCTTAGGCATGTTAGTGTCATCCTTTCATCCTCTATCTGCCTCCAAGCCAGTGCCACTTGAGTTTTGTGACACAGGCTGTCTTTGGGCCCATATTCGCAATGACATTTTTTTTTCTTCTTTCTCTAGTTTGAAAGGCAACGTTTTGAATTTGGGTAACAATACCTGTGACATGTGAACTTTCTAAATACTAATACATAATCTTTGGCCAGATCCTTCCTTGTCTGTCTGAACATTTCTTTTCCTAGAAAGTGTAAATAATGCAGACCCAAGAGAGGAGTAGTAAGATCTTTAAACTTGAAAAGACTTTTCAAGAGTAATGTCTTGCAAATATCATATCACTTCACTCATATGAGGACTTTAAGACACAGAACAGATGAACACAAGGGAAGGGAAGCAAAAATAATATAAAAACAGGGAGGGGGACAAAACGTAAGAGTCTCTTAAATATGGAGAACAGAGGGTTGCTGGAGGGGTTGTGGGAGGGGGGATGGGCTAAATGGGTAAGGGGCATTAAGGAATCTACTCCTGAAATCAATGTTGTACTATGTGCTAACTAACGTGGATGTAAATTAAATAAAATAAAAATTAACACACACACACACACACACACACACACACACACACTAATGTTTTGGAGCCCTGTGCCGTGGGGGAATGTTTCATAAAGGGAAACTACCTTAAGAGTTAGGGGAAATCTGTGTGTTCAGCAATGGGGGGATGAAGCTAGGGAAGGCAGTTGTGTCTCCCAATTCTGAGGAGAGAACTTCTTTGCCAAATTGACATGTTGTGATTTATTGTTAAGTAAAGGAGGGGTGGAAGGGGGGCAGCTGGGGTCATTTAGGGCTTGAGAAGATTTCTCAGGGCTGCTGGGTGTCAACAGTGGGCCAGCTTGCTAGGTTAATAGCACAGCTTTGACTCCTACGATGCTATCGTAATAGCACATCTTGTTTTAGAGCCGCGGAATTCATAGTTGGCAACCTAGTAGAATCTCCACGGAGCTTTACAAAGAAAACGTTGATTCCCTGGATCCCATCCCCCAGATACTCTATTTGTTTGGGTGTAGACCTCTGGTACAGGTATTCTTATTTTTTCTATTTTTTAAATAAAAAATTTTGAACCCCCCCCAAAAGCCTCAAAGAGAACAGGACAGTGAATACCCGTTGCGTGCCAACAAGGACATTGTCGTCCACATCCCGGGTACCAACCGTACCATGCATTCAAGTCCACCATCCAATTTGAAATTCAACCAAAGTAATTTTCCCCGAGCGTACTTTATAACCATTTGGGTCCACGGTCCAGTCAGGTTTTTCACATTACGCCCACCCCCAACCTTGGTCTTCCCCAGGCTGAACCACCTCCCTATCAGTTCAAGGACACTGAAGCCCCCGAGGGGGCCAGGCCACTTTCCTGGCATGAATGACTTATGGGTGATGTGGTTTCCTCCCAGCACATCACATCAGGAGGCCACCATGTCCAGCCTCCTGCTACTGGTGATGAATAGATGAATTTTAAAACTCCATAGGAGATTTCAATGGGCAGCCAAGGTTTGAAATCCACCTAATTAAAACTTCTCACTCTGTGTGTTTGTCATAAAATACACAATATTTGCCATTTTAGCCATTAAAAACATTTTTTTAACGTTTATTTTTGAGAGAGAGAGCACAAGCTGGGGAGGGGCAGAGAGAGAGGGAGACACAGAGTCCAAAGCAGGCTCCAGGCTGCAAGCTGTCAGCACAGAGCCGGGCACGTGGCTCGAACTCATGAACCGCAAGATCATGACCTGAGCCGAAGTCAGACGCTCAACCAACTGAGCCACCCAGGCGCCCTCATTTTCGTCATTTTTAAGTATAGTTCTGTGGCATCAGGTACATTCACAGTGTTCTGCAGTCATAACCACAATTCTTCTCCAGAGCTTTTTCCTCTTAACTGAAACTTTGTACTCGCTGAACAATAACTTCCCATGCTCCCTTCTTAGCAGCCCTTGGCACCCACCCTTCTACTTTATCTAGGATTTTGACTACTCTAGATATTTCCTACAAGTGGAGTCATGTGATACATGTCCTTTTGTGTCTGGCTTCCTTCACTTACTCTCATGTCCTCAAGGTTCACCCAAGTTGTAGAACTTCCTTTTTAACACTGAATGATATTCCATGGTGTGTGTGTGTGTGTATACAT
This sequence comes from Prionailurus bengalensis, assembly GCF_016509475.1. Lineage (NCBI taxonomy): Eukaryota > Metazoa > Chordata > Mammalia > Carnivora > Felidae > Prionailurus > Prionailurus bengalensis. The sequence goes on from NC_057343.1 coordinate 141,294,791, forward strand.
GTATGTACATATGCATATATACGTGTCTATATATGTGTGTGTATTTGTGTATGTGTGTGTATGTATATATGTGTATATGTATGTTTATATACACACGCCATATTTGTTTATCCATTCATCCATCAGTGGACCCTTGGGTTGTCTCTGCCTTCTGGCTATCGTGAATAACATGGCTGTGAACGTAAGTGTGTATGGTATGTGTTTGCATGTCTGCTTTCACTTCTTTTGAATCTATATACTCAGAAGCGGGATTGCTGGATCATACGGTAATGCCATGTTTAAAAAAATTTTTTTAATGTTTATTTTTGAGACAGGCAATGTTAGCCGGGGAGGGACAGAGAGAGAGAGGGAGGGAGACACAGAATCTGAAGCAGACCCCAGGCCCTGAGCTGTCAGCACAGAGCCTGACATGGGACTCAAACCCACAAACTGTGAGATCATGACTTGAACCAAAGTCAACGCTTAACGGACTGAGCCACCCATGTACCCCAATGCTATGTTTAATTTTTGGAGGAACTACCACCCACCTCTGAGTTTTCAGTAAAGTGAATTGAAGAAGCCTGTGAAGGGTGAAATATCTTTGAGTTCAAGGCAGAACTCCATTCGAATGCCGGCCTCTAGGCTCCTGTTCACGTTGCCTCCTCACGGGTGTGTGGGGACCTATGTTGTCTTCATAGAGCATAAAAGACCAAGAGTGTAAAATCTAACTGTGGTAAGATTTACTTTTTTACAGGCCATGTGGCATGCAGGATAAGAGCATGTATTATTTCATTCACGGTATACATCACTTTTTAAATCAGGAGTTTAGTTTGGGGCTGGTAATTTAAATAGTACATGGACAGCAAGTTGCCCTTGGTTTCTATAAAAAGTGTAAAAGCAGGTAACAGGTTGCCTCTTGGGGGCTTCTCGGTTTTTTAAAACCGAGTATTTTCGTTACCTTAGCTCCTCCAAATACTAAATGTGTGACCTGGGGCAAAGTCTTCGCTTCCCTGGTTCAGGTTATACACCTGTAAAATGGGGATGACTACAGTACAATGAATTACCTGCGTGAAGTACTCAGTGGCTGGTACAGAGAAAGCACTCATTCAGGAGAAGCTATGAATATAATATTTCCCGTCAGTTTCAAAGATGTTATTTAGATCTGATTTTCTTCAGAAGTTTTATTTGGAAAGCAGACATTTGTAAAATGAGCTATTACTATTTTACTGGACCTGAAGTCTCTATTTGGCAGTCTGTGACTGGTAGCCTCAGGCTCCTAGAGTGGTGATTCTTAATCTAAGCCAAAAGTGGCAGGAACGTGTGAGAACCTGGGCTGTAGAACCGTGGACTGAAGGTAAGAGGAAACCATGTCATACGGGTGAGTGTTTGTATTTTTATATACAGCTCCAGCCGTGGAGGCTGAGATTAAGAAAGCATGTTCGGAAGACTTTGGCTTCATTGTACCCTGCGTAAGGTGGATTCGGGATTGGCAGCCTGCTCTTTTTGAATGTTGGTTGTTATTCTATTTCCTGGTTGAAAATGAGCTGAGAATTTTTAGATCAACAGTCTAACTGCATATAACCACGTTGCTGTGCGTTAATGATTAGTTTGGAGCTTGTGCTAAATATGACGTGTGAGGTCCCAGGGATTATTTAACAAGAGAAAATGTTGGTTCTGCAGAGCCTAGTAAGTGTTGAAAATGGGCAGTGTACTTTAGTGGGAAATCTTGATGGAGCCCTTCTCTTGGGCCTGTCTTTGGTTGCCTTGTACAGCCTGGGGAGAGACATCCCATAATGCTTCATGTCTTCTAGGAGGGGACAGGACCCTGAGAGGTGGATCTTGTGTACACAATTCTGAAAGGAGGGATTGGTTTCTGCCTTTTTCTGTGAGTTTAGCCTCTAATGATACTGATAATAACAAGCAGACCTAGTGCTTATATGGGCCAGATGCTGTTGTAAGCCCTTTTTATGAATCATCTGATTTGATCCTTATAATGACCCTCTGCTGTTGGTAATGTTATCCCTATAAGTAGGGAAAATAAGAGGGATTAAAAGGCAGAGTCAATATTTGAATCCAGGTGATGGCACTCCAGATTTTGTGCCCACCATAGCTATCGGATACAAGTTAAAAAGTTCGTTTGGGCACTTGGTACTCTGTCTTCTTCTGGGTATTGTATTTAACCATTGTATTCATTTCCTATTTTATAACAAATGAACACAAACTGCGGGCTTACATGCAGTTTTAGAGAAAAGAGAAATTTATTTTCTCACAGTTTTGGAGGCTAGAAACCCAATCAACCTGTTGACTGGGCCATGATCCCTCTGAAGTCTCTGCTAGAGGATTCCCTTCTTTCCTCTTGGCTTCCTGCTTCTCCTTGTTGTTGGCAATCCTTAAATTCCTTGGCTTTAAATGAATCCCTCCAATCTCTTCTTCCATGATGAAGCATTTTCCTGGGTGTCTGTTTGCTCTTCTTATAAAACACTACTCGTTGGGTTAAGGCCAATGCTAATCTGGTGTGACCTCATTTTAATTCATTGCATCTGCAAAGACCCCATTTCAAAATAAATTCACATTCCAAAGTTCTGAGCATGCATGAATTTGGGGGGGGTACTATTCAATTCAGTAAAACCATTAATTTTGGAAAAAGGGAAAATTGTGGACGTCGTAAATTTTTAGCACAATGACTTCGGCTGCTCATAAATAGTTGGTAAGTACAGCCACGGAGAGGAGGTGAGTTAGGGGACTGGCTGGTACCCGCTCTTAGGTCAAGTACTTGATCCTCACCAAGCAGATGAAAGAAGGGGGTTGCAAGCAGAGTGCAGAAGGAGAAGGTAGCAGAGAAAAGGTTTGGCCGCATCAGCATGCAGATGATGTGTGGTGGGCACTGACCTAGTGAGAAAGCAGTAACAGCAACACTGTTGAAGAGCAAGCCCCTCGAGCTGATCATTTAAACCTTCTCTCAGTGACTTAAAGTGCATTTAGCTCATTCTGAATAAGAGAACTGGGTAGTGTGTGGCCGTTTTTAGAGCAGTGTGTATCAAGCATACCTTGCAGGGCCTGTAGGCTTAGCCAACAGGCAGAAAATAAGCTCATTTAGAAGTCATTTGATCAGGCTGCATGGCTGAGACATAAATTGTTCCCAATGTAATTTCTATGGCAACAGGACTTTATGACATATATCCATAACTCAAGTTTATGAATATCCACTTTGCGTGTTTCGCTTTGGCCCGGTGAGCACAGAGCCAAATTTGGGGCTCATCTGTACAATTTGTGGAGGGCTTACCCCTTGTTTTCAGTTTTTTTATATTCTTTCTGGCTTCCTTGCCCTTGTCTTGTACTGCTCTTTTTACCCCTTTTCTTCTTTATTTCTTTTTTTAAAAGTTTATTTATTTATTTTGAGAGAGACAGAGACAGCATGAGTGGGGAGGGGCAGAGAGAGAGGGAAAGAGAGAGAATCCCAAGTAGGCTCTGTGCTGCCAGTGCAGGTGTGATGTGGGGCTCAAACCCACGAAACTGTCAGATCATGACCTGAGCCGGGACCAAGAGTAGGACGCTTAACTGACCGAGCCACCCAGGTGCTCCTGGTTTTGTTTTGTTTTTGTTTAATTTTATTTTTAAGAGAGAGAGACAGAGTGTGAGTGGGGGAAGGACAGAGTGAGAGGGAGACACAGAATCCGAAGCAGGCGCTTTATATTCAGACTTGTTTTTACTAATCTATCCTGACTGACCTGCTCAAGTACTCCTAGGAAGGGAGGGAGACATAAGTATTCCTGTGACAGAGAAGCGCTTAGGGCAGATCTCTGGCTGAGGACATAGCACGGTGTCAGGGAGACCTGGCTCTGTTGCTTACTGTCACTCAGCTGTGGTTTTCTGTCCTGTGAAATCAGAGTGTTCCTGTCGGATGGCATCCTTAGGACAAAACGGGATAGCAAACGTAAAGCACCTGACACAGGGCCTGGCATGTATGGAGTGCTCCGAAGAGCAAGGAAGCGTTCCTGAGAGGGAATGGTGTGAGCTGAGCCCGGAGATGGGAATACTATGCGGGATTGGTAAGAGCATGGGGACGGGGACTCTCGAAGCCCACGTGCACCTCGTTCTTTCTGCCCATCTTTGCTCCGCGAGGAGCATGTGCTAGCTCCGGGAAGTCAGGAGGCCTGGCCGCTTCCCTTCTGCCAGCAGAAGTGACTGAGAGATCTGAAACTCCTAACACTGTTGACCAAGACTATTTTGGGAGATGGATTCATTAAAATTTTATTGCTTTCGTTCGTTTGTTTTTCTTCTCCATCCTCTCTATTTACTGCCTTCTGTTGTGTATAAACTTTTGAAGTCTGAAGAGCAGACAGCTGTTAATGTTGCCATTGGAGAACCACAGACACAACTTAAACTGATTGATTTCTAATGACACAGAGAAGTGCTTACAGAATCAAGTGAAATGTGAAGATACACCGTGGGGAAATTAGAATTTAAATTCTGTGGGGGAAAAGACTGGAAGGAAATGCTTCGGATTGTTAACAGTTGTTTTAGGTGGAACTCTGTCCTGTTCTTTAGTCTTTCCTAGAGAGGCCTGTAATCATATTAAAAACAGAGGGAGAGGGGCGCCTGGGTGGTTCAGTCGGGAAGCGTCTGACTTCGGCTCAGGTCATGATCTCCTGGCTGGTGGGGTTGAGCCCGGCATCAGGCTGTGTGCTGACAGCTCAGAGCCTGGAGCCTGCTTCCGATTCTGTGTCTCCCTCTCTCTCTGCCCCTCCCCCACTCACACTCTGTTCTCTCTCTCAAAAATAAGCAAACGTTAAAAAAAAATAAAAAAAAAACAGAGGGAGAAAAACCCTCACACTAGATTGCATATTACTCCTTCTGATGGTGAGAGAGCAAGTTCTGTTCCATTGGGACTTGATGGACTTGGGCGAGTATAGTCTCAGCTAGAGGTTGTTGGTGTGATAGAGTTGCTAAGGAATCATACTGCCTTGCCTTCCTGCTACCTTCGCCCTGGGCCTGGGAACACCAGAAAACCATTCAGACCTCCTGGGTCCATGCATGCGTGTCACATGGAAATAGGAAGGAGGCTTTCGTGTGTGCTGGTGTTAGAAGTCGGAGGATGGACTGAATTTGAATTGGAAATTGTTGTGTAACTAACTGCATGGATCACGTTGAGAATAGGTTTTCCCATGGTCTGTGCCAGTAACCTCTTTGACACCCTCAAGTCAGAAGATTAGAATGCCTTTGCTCTGTTTTGGGTTTCCCTTCATCAGCCTCCAGTCATGTTCAGTGAGCAGAATCTCAGCTGGCATCTTGCCAGCAAGCGCCAAATTAGACATAATTGCACATCAGTTTCACTTGCAGGTCTGGTGCTTACTGTGCCCTGCAGAAGCATGCCAGACCTGGAGCTTTGTTCTCCCTGGGAATAGCATGCCCCAGAAGAAAGGTTACAGTGTAACTCATCGTCCAAACCTAGACATCTTTGTGGGCAAAGGGGGATTCTGTTAATCATGCCAAGGCAACAGTGTCCGCAGCAGAGTCAGCTGGGCCATTTCTGGGCAGACTGAGACGTAGGGTCCCTCTGCTCCTTACGATGGACCTTTCCCGGTCCTGTGAAATTGAACCTCCTTTCCTAGACAGCAACCTTGGGAGGAGAGGAGAAGCCAAAACAGTTGGAGAGTGTGCTGGGCATTTGAGAAAAGGGGAGGCAGGGTGCCTTTTCAGGGAAGTTGAACTAAAAATAGAGCACAGCCATTCAGCAGTTGCTTGGACACTTCAAACGCTCTCGCTCTCGGGTTTGTGCCATTGTTCCTTTTCTCTGCATTCCATGTGAGTCCCGTCTCCCTTTCCCCTGTGTTATAAAGGAGCTGGTCTCCAGGCTGCCTCGGCTGGGATGCAGCCTGTTTAATATACCGAGGGAGCTGGATGAGAGGGTCACGAGGCCTCTTGTAGCTCTCTGAGCCGTGATTTTATAATAGGTAACCTAAGGCCTGCGCTGCATGAGAGATGAGGGGGCCACAAAGCAGGAACCCTTCCTGCTGAAAGGGCAGGGCCCCAGATCCTCTGTCCCTGGCTGTCCCATGCTCAGTAGCATGTTTCTCTCTGAGCGAAGGGAGTGCAGGCCTTTGACTGGAGGGTAGGTTTCCTGGTGGGGTGAGCAGTAGGTGTTGGGGATGCTGAGAGGGAAGAGAAAATGGCACTATAGTTAATTCTGTAGGTCAGGCTTTCTCAGCCTCAACACTGCTGCCATTTTGGACTGGGCACTTCTTGGGTGGGGAGGGGAGGAAGGGACTGTTCGTTGTGGGATGTTTAGTGGCATCCCTGACACACCATGTGCCAGCGGTACCCTCCCCCCCACCACGTTATGACGACCCAAAATGTTTCCACACATTGCCAAATGTCCCCACTCGAGAAGCTGCTGTAGGTAAAGAATCAAAATTGTTTTCTGGGTATTTCTGTATTGCTGGGCTTGCTTCTGGCCACGCTCCCACCTTAAGCTTTTATAATACCATTTACCCGACCAATTAGTGTTTGTGATGGTGGGTGGCGATTTAAAATGAAATAGCCTCACTTTCATGAGCTGGGATTTGGCTCTGAAATAAAGTGAGCTGAGCTCTTCCCCCCTCCCCTTTCAAGAGTGCATGAATAATAAAGTCTTTCTGCTGGGAATGGGATTAGGCTTTTTTCCCACCTCTTAAAACTCTTTTTGCGGTATTTCTTTTTTTTTTTTTTTAATTTTTTTTTCAACATTTTTTATTTATTTTTGGGACAGAGAGAGACAGAGCATGAACGGGGGAGGGGCAGAGAGAGAGGGAGACACAGAATCGGAAGCAGGCTCCAGGCTCTGAGCCATCAGCCTAGAGCCCGACGCGGGGCTTGAACTCCCGGACTGTGAGATGGTGACCTGGCTGAAGTCGGACGCTCAACCGACTGCGCCACCCAGGCGCCCCTTTGCAGTATTTCTACCATGCCTAGTACAACAGGTTTTTTACTGACAAAAATTTTAACGTTTACTTAAAAAAAATTTTTTTTTAACGTTGAGTTTTGAGAGAGAGAGAGCATGAAAGAAAGAACGAGAACGAATTGGGGAGGGGCAGAGAGAGAGAGGGAGACACAGAATCCGAAGCAGGCTCCAGGCTCTGAGCTGTCAGCACAGAGCCTGATGCAGGGCTCGAACTCACAGAACACGAGGTCGTAACATGAGCCGAAGTCACACGCCTAACCGACTGAGCCAGCCAGGTGCTCCAGATGTTAACTTTTATAAAAAAGGGTTCTCACATACAGCACATGTCACATGTTAATGCATTCATGCATCCTCTGAGGACGCAGTTATACTGCAGATATAGGAGATGTGGGCTGGGCCTGAGATTGCACATGTCAGACAAGTTTCCAAGTGATGCCCATGCTGTTGGTTCATAGGCCACACTTCAAGTAGTGAGTGTCTAAGAAGGACCAACTCTTGACAGTTGAAGAAAAGTTGGCAAATAGGTCCAGGAAGATGATCGAACACTCTGAGTGGGGGCAGCATAATGCTTTGGGCAATCTGCCGTTTGTGCGGGACTACCCACAGACCTTTCCGTGCACCGGACATGGTTGTCTGAGCTGTCTGTAGCATTGCAGGCTGTCAAGCAGCGGGAGGATCAAAGCTTGTAGCCAATTACCTGGCACCGTGAGGAGCAATTTAACAGGACAGCCTGAGACAGATGGCTGCACCCTCTGATTGGGCACTAAAGGGGTAGGCCAGTTCCAGAAAGGTAGCAGATTAGACCATTTTAGACTCTGAGATATTTGCTGGTTCCCTGGGTTCAGTTTGAGCAGAGAGAACGAGAACGAGTCACACAGGGGAACCGGCCCCTCCAAATAGCTTTGGCATAACTTGGTAGTTGCTGAGCTCTGCAGGGAGAGCAGCAACCAGGCACCTGCTCTCCTAGCAAGGGACACTCTCCCAGGGTATTGGGCAATATGAGGAACAGTTGGTGCTGTTCTTGTTGCCCTGAAGCCTTTGTTTCTGCAGGTCTGCTCGTACCAGGGATGGAGTGGGAGAAGGTACTAGGAACTGTGGGAAGAGAGTAAAACATATCCAACTGGTGATGCAAGGGAGGTGGGAGCCCAGGCAACCCACTGTTCTTGTGCCACGAGTGGGGATTGGATATCAATCTATAAATACAGCAGTGTCTTTGCATTGATTATTAAACCAACTAACTTAAAGACTGTATGTTATAGAAGTAATAAATTGTCATCCAAGCAAAAAAACCTGGAATGTAAAGAAAAATTTTAAATAATCTTTAATTTTCTTACCCAAGTACAATCATTGTGAGCATTTATTTAGACATAGTTCTTTGTAGTTTTTTTTCCCTTCATATCTGTTTTGTTTAATGTATGTTAAAATTAGTTAACATTGCTGTCACTCGGATGCAGGTATTAAAGTAAATTTGTTTTATTCATAATTATTCAAAGTTAGAGTGTCAATCTATAAAAATGTTTGTGGGAGAACAGAAATAAATGAGTCCTTACATTCTCCAGAAGTCCAGAGACCCTGACTAAATCTTAAACCCCAAGTTCATGGGAGATTTGCATTTGAATAACTTCACTCCCGCTGAATGAAAAGGGACGCACACATGCACACGCACACACACACACACATACACACACACAACTATATTGCTTGCGTAGGGTTTTAGCACATTTCTGAGTTCTCTCACAGTATCCCTCTAGGAGGGAAAGTAGATCTCTTTAGTTTGTAAGTAAGGACAGGATAGTTAAAGTGGTTTAAAGACTGATAGGGGGTACTAGTCTAGACCTCAACGTCTTTCCGTATGTCTTTACAGCAAGAAGCAGTCGAAGTAAGAAGATTGGGGATGAGAGAAATGTCACTTGATTGAGTTAGGCACATACACCTATGTACACAGATTAATTTGTATAGTGCTATGTGACACATTACCCCCAAAACTTAGTGGAATAAAGCCACCCCTATGTTAAACTTGTAGATTCTCTGGTTTGGGTTTTCAGGCAAGTCACAGTCTCTCTCCATTTGCTGGACCAGTTAATGAACTGGAAAAGCCTCAGAGGTGTGGCTGAAATGACTTGAAGACTGAACTCAGCTGGGCCTATTGTCCAGAGCAGCACCAGGTCGACTTTGCATGTGGCATGGTGGCTGGCTTCCAAGAGGGAAGGTTTTATGAGAGCAAGAGGAAACCACGTGGGATTTTATAACCTGGCTTCAAAAGACAGATAATACCACTTGTGCAATCCTTTATTCGTTAAAACCATTGTGAGTCTGCCCGGATTCATGGAGATGGGACCTAGACTCTACCTCTTAATGGAAGGAATCAAATCATTTTTAACCACTTAAAAAGAAAAGACACTGTTTAGTTCACACTGTGCTGCAGCACTGATTAAATAAAAAATTAGCTTGGCTTGAAGTTAGCAAAGCTAAATCAAGAATGGGTTCATTGTAGGGATGTCTGTGTGGCTCAGTCAGTTCAGCATTCGACCCCAGCTCAGGTCATGATCTCATGGTGCATGGGTTTGAGCCCCACATCAGGCTCTGTGCTGATAGCTCGGAGCCTGGAACCTGTTTCAGATTCTGCCTCTGTCTCTCTTCCCCTTCCCTGTTCATGCACGTGCACACGCTCTCATATAAAAAATAAAACATTAAAAAATGTAAAAGAATAGGTTCATTGTAAATAGAGAAATAAAAGATGTGTATGTTGTAAAGAAGCAATGAAAATAACTATGAGCACATTTATTATAGTATGGGAAGTCCTAGGTGCAGCAATCAGACAAGGAAAAAGGCCCCCAAATAGGTAAGGAAGAGGCAAAACTGTCACTATTCGCTGATGACGTGGTCCTGTACACAGAAAACCCTAAAGACCACCAAAACACTATTAGAATGAATAAATTCAGTTAAGTTGCAGGATGCAAAATTAATATGCAGAAATCTCTTGAGTTTCTGTACTAATTCTATATTAATAACAAAGTGGCAGAAAGAAATGAAAACAAAACCACATTTACAATTGCACAAAAAAGAACAAAATATTGGAGGGTGGAGCAGCCAGGGGAAAGAAGATTAAAATATCTAGGAAGAAAGTTGGAAAGATGTATACTTGGAAAACTGTAAAATATTGATGAAAGAAATTGAAGGCATACACATGGAAGATGTACCATCCTCATGGATTGGAAGAATTAATATTATTAAAATGTCCATTCTACCCAAGGCAGTTTACAGATTCAATGTAATCCGTATCAAAATACCAATAGCATTTTCCACAGAACCAGAAGATATAATACTAAAACTTGTATGGACTACAAAAGATTTCAAGATACATTACAAAGCTATAGTAATCAAAATGGTATCGTACTGGCACAAAAATACATAAATCAATGGAACAGAATAGATATCCCAGAAATCCACGTTTATGTGGTCAATTAATCTAGGGCAAAGGAGGGGAGAAAATAAAATAGAGAAATTCTAGTCTTTTCAATAAATGGTACTAGGAAGATTGGACAGCTACATGGCAAAGACTGAAACTGGACCACTGTCTTACACATAAACATAAACTTAATGTGAGACTTGAAACCATAAAAATCCTAGAAGAGCAAACAGGCAGTAATTTTTTTGACGTGAACCTTGACAATACTTTTCTAGATTTGTGTCCTCAGGCAAGAGAAATAAAAGCAAAAATAAACTACACCAAATAGTGTATTTTGGACTACACCAAAATAAAAAACTTTTGCACCAGCAAACAAAACCATCAACAAAGTGAAAGGACAACTTCCTGAATGAAAGAAGATAATTGCAAATGATCTATCTGGTAAGGGGTTAATATCCAAAATATATAAAGAATTTATACAACTCAACACCAATAAATCCAATTTAAAAATAGAGGACTTGAATAGACATTTCTCCAAAGAAGACCTACAGATGGCTGAAAGACACATAAATAGATGCTCAGCATCACTAACCATCAAGGACATGCAAATCTAAACCACAATGAGCTAACACTGGACACCAGTCAGAATGGCCAGTAGCAAAAAGTAGCACGTGTTGGCCAGGATGTGGTGAATAAGGAACCGTCATGCACTTGGGAATGTAAATTGGTGCAGTCACTGTGGAAAACAGTATGGAGGTTCCTCAAAAAATTAAAAGTAGAAATACCATACGACTCAGTAATTTGACTATACCCAAAGAAAATGAAAACACTAGTTGGAAAATACATATGCACCCCTATGTTTGTTGCTATTTACAATAGCCAAGATATGGTAGCATCCCATGTCCACTGATAGATGAATGGACAAAGAAATAGTATATACACACATTATACATATATGTGTACATATATACATATATTGTTAGCCATGAAAAAGAATAAGATCATATGTAACAACATGGATGGAAAGAACTAGACACTATTACACTAAGTCAAGTCTTTGAGAGACAAATATCAAGTGATTTCACTTATATGTAGAATCTAAAGAAAAAAAGGCAGAAACCGATTCATAAATACAGAGAACAAACTGGTGATCGCTAGCCAGGAAGGGGATGGGCAAAATGGGTGAAGGGAAGTGGGAGGTACAGACTTCCAGTTCTGGAATGAGTAAGTCACAGGGATGAAAGGTACAGCACAGGGTACATAGTGGTATTGTAATAGCATTTTATGGTGACATATGGCAGCTAACACTTGTAGTGAGCACAGTGTAATGTATAGAGTTGTCAAATCACTGTGTGGTACATTTGACATTAATTTCAAATGTACCCTTGTATATCAGCTAAACTTCAGTTTTCAAAAACAATGAAAATAATTGAAGTGAATAGAAAAATTGAGGCCAACCTAAGAGTTTGGTGTTTAAGGAGTGGTTTAAATAATTTATGAAATCTGTGTATTGGCAATATCCTGCAGTCTTTGAAAAGAATGATGTAGCTCTATATGGAGTGACATGGAAATATATCCATCTATTAAGTGGAAATAGTATTTACAGAAAAACATGTATCCAATGATTCGTTAATATTTTACTGTAGTCTATACATATATGTGAAAATTTTAGGAAACAGTCTTAAAGGAATCATACCAAACTGTTATGGGGGTTTCTAATGAAGACAAGAATATGATGTGGGTGGGTCTTAGGTATGAAGGAGAGACAACTCACTTGTTACTCTCTATAGTTCTATGCTATTGAAATTTTATAGTCAGTAGTTTGTATAAAACCAATTATGTGGATCGACTTCTGTTTAGAGCTGAAAACTAACGAACCATACTATGTCTTTCAATTCAACATGCAATGGATTTTTAAAAAAAATTTTTTATTTATATTTACTTTTGAGAGAGAGACAAATTGTGAGTGGGGGAGCGGTGCAGAGAGAGAGAGGGAGACACAGAATCCGAAGCAGGCTCCAGGCTCTGAGCTGTCAGCACAGAGCCCAACGTGGAGCTTGAACCCATGAAGATCATGACCTGAGCCGACGTCGCACGTTTAACCGACTGAGCCACCCAGGCGCCCCAAACATGAGAGGGATTTTTTTATTAGAAGTCTGCAGAAAAAGAGCATTCTTCTGAGCATAATGTTGAATTTAAGTGTTTTATTACTTACCTGTTCATATCATGAACCTAAAAATAGTGGCATAAAGTTTGGGGTGACAGGCATACTTTTCATGTTTGATGTTGAGTTATTCTAATTTCTAACCTAGCGTTACATGCTGAGTCCATTAAATCCAGCCAATTACCACTGTGCCCTGTCATAGTCATACTGGTTCATGAGCAGGTCTCAGTCACAGTGTTGGTGCTTTCTTTCCCCCACACAAAGCTGCGCTGTCCCACCCTGTCCTACTTTGTTTTGCTAGTCTCAGAGTGTCTTGGCCCCATGTCAAACTTTTTTCCCCAGTATCACCTCATGGTTGTGAGCTGTTCATGATCCAAGTTGTCCTTATTGGAGATTGATAGTGACTTGCCTGAATTTGCACAGTTGAATTCCTGGTTTTCCTTTTTCCTACCCTTTGTTGGCACAGTTAGTTAACTCTGCAAATTTAGAAAGTCCTAGGGGATAGCTGGGAAACGGAACCTATTTCTTGGGGTTTTGATGTTCCCAGGTACCTCAGTGTTCACAATCCATACTTTTCAATCCTTTGGGGCCTGTTCTAGACAACTATCTATTATTGTAGAAATGTTATGGTCTGCCTTTTTGGTGCCTGCCTCTCTGATTCCCCCATTTAATAAGCTGGGGTGGAGTTTTGTTAAAATCTGAAAAGGACATGTCAGAATAAAGAAACTTTAATTGGGCACAAGCACTTAGACTTTACTGTTGAGTGTCTCCTTTTGATATGGATTGTGTCTGGACCAGTTTGTCTAAGTCCTGGCTCTTGGTTCATAGGAAATAATGTTGTCTTCTCTTTGCATATTATGTATACATTAGAAAATGAAAACTGTGTGAATAATACTGTGTGAAATTTAAAAATTTGATAGTGATTTTAGTACGCCTGTATTGCTGTTATGATTTGCTATGTGAGATTTTAACCTTCAAAATGTAGTAAAGTTGACTTGGTAAACATGTAAGTCAGGAGAGGGAATTGGTTGCTTCCTGGGCCTGCTGTTCTATCTTGCCTTCCTTGTGTTTTATGATAGGTAGAGATGCAGTAGGTGTGGTATTGCACAAGAAAGAACTGGTCTGCAGTACATTGTCATTGCCAGCCAGATTTAAGAAAATCTTTGTTGATTAGTTTTGCATCCTCTCCTCTTCACCAGAACGTCTGCTCACTGGCAGCACAGTTCCTGAAATGCATGGTGATTCCAAGTGACCTTTCCATAATGCCTTTAGTAGAAGTTAAGAGTAGACAGACATACTCCTGTTGAGTGGAATCATGTAATCTTGCATTCTCTCTTAAATGAAATTAACTATATTCATATAATCAAATTGGGGAAATTCAGTAGCATTAGAAAAGATTTACAGCTTTAATAAGATTTAAACGGGTTTATTTCTAAGACAGTATTCTGGGGTTGGGTTTGTCGTTGATATTTTTTGTTTGTTTTTTGTTTTTGCTCCCTTTTTTTTTTTTTTTTTTAGCATCGAATAGTTCTCAAACTAATAGAACAGGGCATAAGCACAAATGTAGATTTGGATCTGTATTTTAAAGGTGTGTAAGCCCTCTACTTATTTCTTGTCTTGCACACAATCCAATCACATTTTATTTTTCAAACAATGATATTATTTAAAGTAATATCATAACGAGAGCTGGTAAGAGGGACTTAACCTGTGCCAGTGAGTCAGCTGTGTCCTCGCTAGGCAGATGTCTCCTGTCCTTATGGCATTTACCGTTGAGCAGGACAGACAGAGACATAAACTAAGGGGTTGTGAGAGGATTGGCTTAGAACATGGAGCTGGGTAATTTGCTGCTTCCAATCCATCATACTCTGTTCCCTAGCAGGCAGGCCATTATGGATAGTCTATAGGCTCCCTTGCCCTCTGGCATTTGGGAGATAAGTCACCATGTGTGTTTTCCTCACTTCCACCTTCCCCAGGCTGTTGGTTAGAGGTGGTGCTGAGTTCCTCTGCCGAAAGACACAACTCCTGTTAGATGGCCCTCTTCTGCTGTTGCTGCAATTAAGTTCTTGATGCAACCATTTTGTCCTCTTGTCCCTTCAGACCTAGGGAGGGTGATAGCACTCCACTGTGGCTAGCTCCTGGGGACCTCAAACCCTTGCTAGTTTCCCTTATCTTTTTCATAGTTTTGTAAATCGTGCTTTCATTAAACTCTTTTCTTTACCCTGTTTGAGTACCATTTCTTTCCTGCCTGTACCCTGAATAGCTAGACAATATCCCAAATGAAAAAGTTGAGGCTTAGATATCAGTGAATAACAGAACTGGGGTTAGAATCTAGTCTATTTTGTGTCAAAGCCTGATTCTTAAACTCACTGTTTTACTATTTGCCTGTAGTGACTTAGAGATTCTTACTATCATCTTGAAATTGAAGAGAAACCTGAGGGAAGTTGCCCACCTGTTGCGTGTGAACATTGTTAGGATGCTAAACAACAAACTATCTCCTGCACTTTTAAATTAGTGATGTACTTCAATTCAACCTCTGTAGTTCAGAGTTTTTTGTTACTTTCTTTGGGAATTGCCATCAGGATTATTTTATCAGGAAGGGGAAAAAATCTAAAGTAATAAAATGTTCAATTTGCCACTTAATTTTCTAGGCTTGGCTCAAGTTGACTAGTGGTTGTTGGCAAACATCTGATCCTATCTTTAAGGACCAAGTTTCAGGACATTTAAAAGAAATGCATAATTAAGTTGAAGGGCATTCCAAAAGGAGCATCTCAAAATGTGCTCAGTAATGCATCCAAGTTGGAATGAACATAGAGCTTCTTGGCCAGTTATTTTGGAAGGTAACATATTTTATTTCTATGTGTGGTCTCTTGACTTAGAAATACCAGAATTTTATCATGTTACCTGAGTCTCCTCCTCTCACTGCCCATTATTGCCTTATAACCAGACTGCTCTTTGAGGCAACATAACTTAATGGTTAAGAGCTGGGCCATTGAGGGGCCCCTGGGTGGCTCATCAGTTAAGCATCTCACTTTGGCTGAGGTCATGATCTCCTGGTCTGTGGGTTCGAGCCCTGCATTAGGCTCTGATATTTCAGAACCTGGAGCCTGCTTCAGATTCTGTGTCTCCCTCTCCCTCTGCCCCTCCCCCGCTCACTCTCTTCCTCTCTCTCTCAAAAATAATTATTACAAAAAAAAAAAAAAAAAACAAAACGCTGGGCCATTGAGCCATGCTGCACTGGTGCCATCCAGGCTCCACAAATACCTACTGAGTGTCACAGGGCTCTGTGCCTTGGTTTCCTTATTTGATAAGTGAAACTAATAGTACCTACCTTACAGTTTTGGGGAGGATTAAAGTAATTATGAAAGTGTTTAGGATAATGTCTAGTACCACTATATAAATGCTAAGTAGTGGCTAGCATGTTGAGTTTTTTGTTTATCTCTGATCATCATCATCATCTTCAGTCTGGATTCCATTGATCCTTCTGTCCTTTGCGTAATCACATTCCTTCATAGACCTTGTCCATCAAACTTTAGTGAGTTTCTTCTTGGAAAGATACGGAAATTAACTCCCTGTAGTTCCTACTTTTGAAGAGGTTGTATCCAAATCCTGGCATGGAGAAAAGGAACTGAAGGAGAAAGAAGAGATTAGGAGCCTGGTGGGAAAGGGAGCATGCTGGGGGGGTTGGGGGGGGGGTAGGGAGTTGTTGGTTTGTTTGTTTCTATTTGTTTTTACAAAGCTAGTACTTAGGATTCAGCCCCACGTTTGGGGTGGTTTCTATTGAGTCTGATGTTAATGAGCCAGGTACCTTTGTCATTCAGTCACTACCTCCTGTGCCTCTGTTTGGAGTTTGCAAAGTGTTGTTAATGTTTCTTACTTCCCTACCTTCCAGTTAACTTGGTGGACCTCTTGCATGACAAGCATCCCTCTTGCATCAGACATATAATAGATATCAAAATCAAAGGAATTTTGCTTTAAGAAGTTATGCATGAGAAATCCCCGTCTGCCATAAATAAAGAGGGCATTCAAAGCCTGAATGTGGAGTAGGAATGGGAGAAGGATGGCACATGGAGAGTGAAGTTCAGGCCTCGGGAGGAGTAGGGAAATGGCACCCAGCGCTCCCTGCCGTTGACTCTAGAAATCGGAAAGAGCTGTTCTACCCACAGTATGGGGAGTTGAAAAACTCTGCCCCTGGCTAGAGAATGGCCATGGGAAAAAAAAAAGAGAGGAACTGGCCAAAAAAACTGGGACCCAAAGCTGGGTCACTCACAGATGAGGTAGTGAAATTCTTATCCATGGGCTCAGAGCCCCTCCATCTCAGACATTAACACAAAGTTGTCTAAAACCAGTGGGGAAGGTTAAGGGAGCTATAAAAAGGGATTGGGCTATAAGACCCTTGTTGATAATGTATCTACTCTACCTCTCAAATTTTCTTTAGGGGATGTTGTAATTCTCCTCTTCCCACCCTTCCAATGAAAATAAAAACTTATGGTATGATTTATTATAAGAACTCTTTCTTAACTTCCAATTGCCTGATCTCATTTCCTTTAATGAAAACGGTATTGCAGTAAAATTAGGTTATAACAGTTAAAGTCTTGATCCTAATACAGGCCTATGGGTTGACTTATCCCACGGGATAGCTCTAGTAATGCATAAGAAGACTGTGCGTTCTGGGTGTATGGAATGGGGAGGGGAAGGAAGGTGAGTCCTTTTTCACTCAAAGTACACTGACTTCATTTTTAGAGCCACAGGCCAGGTCTGAGAGCACATCTGGCCACTCATGCCTCCTTCACTTGGGATGAAGAGATTAAACATTGAGTGTGTGTAAACCTGTCTCACTTACCTGAGTCACTACTCAGCCAGAGGCCCCCACTCCCACCTCCTTTTTTTTTTTTTTTCTCCTAAGTTCACATTCATCTAACAGTATGATACAGGAATAAAGACAAAATTCTTTCTGCCTCAATCTGAGGAGATTCATTGAGAGCTTAAATAAACCATGTCCTGGTTGAAGATTTTCTCTGGAACAGGCTCTACCATGGGAATGCCACAGTTAATAATGAGAAAACACATTCAAGTTAATCATTTTGAGAGTTTTAAATCCTCTTTATAGAACCTCATTTCAGTATAATAGCTATGACGCATAAAACAGGTGGAAACAAAGGTTATGGTAGATGCACAAAGTTTAAAGTTCAACATTATCCCCTTGTATATATACAAAGGGTCAGAGCTGTGTATGGAAGAGCATGGGTTCTAGAACCTTAAACTGGCCTGCCTGGCACTGGGGCTTTGGGCAAGTCCTTAGCTGTCTGAGCCATGTTCTTCTCTGTAAATTAGGGTTCTCTGTCTAGCAGGGTTGTGGAGAAGATCAGTAATTACATGTCAGGCCACTGGCACGAAGCCTGGTAAATTAACAAATGGCAGATGTTACGGGACATGGCATTTCATGTCTCAGATACACCCAGGGTTTGTCATAGAGCAGGCGTTCAGCTGTAGACTTAATTGCTACAGTTTTAGCACATCTATTGGGCAAACTGTAGAGTAGCTTTATGAGATACTTGTATAAAACTTGAATCTTTAACACTTCTTTTTTTCATGCCAAACTTTGGTGCATTTTTCTTTCTGTCACTTTTTCAAAAACAGGTAGGGCATTGAGTACAAAATCCACAAACTGATAAAAATGAGAAAAGGTAGGCTCTTTCTTTCAGTAGACAGCCTTCCAATGGTAGAAGGAATAATGGAGTTAGGAAATCTTTAATAGATGCTGATAGTGGTGGATGAAACTTTTATAAAGAAAAGGTTATTTATATAGTCTCAAGGTATCTCCCCACAAATGACTTATTTGTTGGTGGGGGAGGGGGGGTGGGGGTGGGTGGGGAAGTATAAGCATAGTGGAGAAATCTGGTATACCTCTCCTTAACCAAGTGATTAAAGTTAACATCATCCATGTGGAAATAAACCAACATCTCCTGCCTCCTGATTTGAGTCTGTGAAATCACACAACTTGAGTTTTGTGTGGTAAGTGCAAAAACTACATATTCTGAATCAAATCCTAAGGAAACATCAGACAAGTCTAAGCTGGTAGACATACTATAAAATGGTCTGTAATCCTCAAAAACATAAGATCAACAAAGATAAAGGCTGACAATTCAAGATTAAAAGAGGTTAGACATGGCAATGAAGTGGCGTGGGACAGAAAGCCATAAAGAACATTCATTACTGGGATAAGTGGTGAGACTTGACTGTGGGTTAGCTAATAGCATTGTATCAATATTAAATTTCCTGATTTGGATAATTGTACTGAGCTCACGCAGTAGGATGTCTTTGTTCTTAAGAAATACACACCACATAAAATAGCCTACAAGAAAAGAGGCATGGAAAATGCAGCCGTAGGCCAGAAAGGTTCACTTTTGCTGTTAGGTTTGCCAAGGGCTGTCTGGTCCGCTTTACCCCTGTCCCATTGAGACCTTGGGGGAGGTAAGCAGGATGCTGACAAAAAGAGAAAGGCATTTTCTCTGAGCAGAGATGAAATACCCTATATTGAATGCCTTGTTACCTTTTTGATGGATGAGTAACAAGGTGTGAGAAACCGATGAGAATGCCAGAAACAAAGGCCTGGCTGTGATCATTCTTCACCTATTTGAGTATTTTATTTAGATCTTTATTTTTTTTTAACAGCCTCCAGGTGGATGGCATTATGAGAGCATCATTTAACTTTTTGAAAAATATTTTTCATACCTTAAGGTAATCTCAAATCATTAATACTGTTAAAGAGAAGATAGATGTAAAAGTATTCCCATTTAGCAGGTGAGGAAAACCCAGAGAGGTGCTCACTGTGGTTCTTCTCACACCTTGCACCTTCATCCTGTGTCCTGCAGGGATTGGGTTCTTTTCAACCATGGATTCCTATGTGCTTGTTGGCAGTACAAGGACACGTGTAAGTATAGGACCAAACCTATCTTCTCCGGTATAGTTAAGCAGTAGTTCTTGTTTTGAAAGGAAATTAGACCAGAGAGATGCCATTTCTCATTTGAAACTCTTTGGTTCTGCAGAATTGGTGAAAAAGGCCACATTTGATTCGAGATCTATCTCTATGTCGTGAGCCCTCTGGATATTCCTAAATTCATCCCTGTGAGGCTGGAGTCGGCAGGTGTCTATAGGACTCCCCCAGTGGTGCATAAGCCATCGGATCTGTTACTGTTCCTATGGGAATTGGTTGGCAAGCCCCCCCAGGCCCAGCTGTCTGCCTTTCTGACAAGTAGCAGAGTGGTCAAGGGTGGGGCACTGGGGCTGGGATGCTAGCCTGTGTTTTTTGGCTCTGCCGCTTGCCCCCTCTGGACTGTGGGCAAGGATCATGCTTCAGGTGACAATAATAATAGAACATACCTCACAGCTTTATAGTGAAGATTAAATGAGTTAGTATCTGCGAAGATGTTAGAACCATGCCTGGCATTATACAAAGTGCTATGTAAACATTTTTTAAATCGTGGTAAAATACACATAATTCTCATATTAACCGTTTTAAGCATACAGTTCTGTGGTATTAAGTATATTCACCATCCATCTCTAGAATATTGCATCTTCCCAAGCTGGCACTCTGTACCCATTAAATACCAACTCCTCATTCCCCCCTCGCAGCCGTCTCTGGCAACCACCCTTCTACTTGTTGTTTATGCTTTTGAATATCCTAAGTGCTTCATAGGAGATTGTGTGGTATTTGTCTTTCTCTGGAACAGCTCATTTCACTTAGCATAATGTCCTCAGTGATCATCCATGTTGTAACAGGTGTCAGAATTTCCTTCCTTTGGAAGGCCAATTTGTATTCCATTGTATGTATAGACCATATTTTGTTTATCCATTTCTCTGTTGGTGGACACTTGGGTCACTTCCACCTTTCAGCTATTTTGAGTAATGCTTCCTTGAACGTGGGTATGCCAGTGCCTGTTCAACTCCATGCTTTCACTTGTTTGGGTTGTATACCCAGAAGTGGCATTATTGGATCACCTGGTAATTCTGTGTTTAATTTTTTGAGGAAACACCATTTTCTACAGGGATTGTACCATTTTGCATTTCTACCAGCAGTGTGCATGGGTTCTAAATTCTCCACATCCTATTTCTTTTTTTAGATAAGCTTTTTTTATGTAGGGGCGCCTGGGTGGCTCAGTCGGTTGAACGGCCAGCTTCGGCTCAGGTCATGGTCTCCCAGCTGGTGAGTTCAAGCCCTGCATGTGGCTCTGTGCTGACAGCTCGGAGCCTGGAGCCTGCTTCAGAGTCTGTGTCTCCCTCTCTCTTGCCCCTCCCCCTGCTCATGTTCTGTCTCTGTCTCTCAAAAATAAAAAAACATTTTTTAAAAAGTAAGCTTTTTCACGTATAAAAACATTGGGGGTATTTATTTAACAAACACTAGTCTAATAATCAGTGTTGGTTAAGTTGTAGCTTTAGCCTTTTCAAGGAGAGAGAGGGGTGAGCAAGATAATTTGACTTGAGGGGCACCTGGGTGCCTCATTCAGTTAAGCGTCTGACTTCAACTCAGGTCATGATCTCACGGTTCGTGGCTTCAAGCACTGCATCAGGCTCTGTACTGACAGCTCAGAGCCTGGAGCCTGCTTCAGATTCTGTGTCTCCCTGTCTCTCTCTGTCCCTCCCCACCCCCTCTCTCTTTCTCTCTCAAAAATAAACAAACAGTAAAAAATTTAGAAAAGATATTTTAACTAGAGAAGTTTGAGGAAATGTTTTGGTTAATGAGATACTAATTAAAATGTTTACCATCAAAACTTGTACCCAAACCTTAATTCTGTATTTCCTGCCCCCACCACCAGAACTCCCACTGTACTCTACTTTTAAGGATAAAGGCAATTCGTAACAGGTATGCTCACGCCAAGAACTTAGAACCAAAGAGCTTTTTGGTTCGTGTGCTGGAGTGTGTAGAGAATGAGCTTGCTCAGTTGTATCTACCAAATTGGAGTACATCTACCTTCCAAGAGTTTTTAATAACTTGAATGACTTTTAATAACTTGAGTTTTAATAACTTGAATGAAGAACAGAAGAACCAGTTCAGCTCTGAAAAAAGGTGTGGAAAAACAGATGGGATGAGAAGTTCTGGTTCCTCTTGGACCCACAGTATGAGTGGATGCTGCAGGTAGCCGTGCACTAAGACTGTCCTCCCATTCCATGTGCAGTTCCGGTGAGCCCTGTGGATCACCAGGAGGGGTACTGATGCAGGGCAGGGGCAGACGCTGGAGGGCTGATGGGATGAGTAGATCCGCTGTCTCCAATGAGATGTTCCCTGGGAACCACGCCTCCCGGCTGCTTCTCTGCCTAGATTTGCCTGCGCATGTGCAGCCGAGTGTGAGCTGAGCTGGGTCAGCGCCTGAGACCTCTGCGCTGTGAAACCCGGTGCCGGCGGGGGTGCAGACCCAGGCAGCCAGCAGGGTACACGAGACACGTCTGCTTTCAATGCCAACTATACTAAATTTGGAGGTGGGGACTCCTATCCAAATACTGAACCACAAATGGGGGAGTGGAATGCACAGTGGATGATTTCTAAAAGAGTGACACTGAAATTAGATAACTTGTGCTTATTTGCCTTGGAGCCCTGCCCCTGCATTCTTCTCTTCACCCCAGTTCTTTCCATGTGTTTAGTCTCTTCTGCATTTAGGGATATTTTTTTTTTTTATGATAAAAGGCATTAATACACAGGAGTATATGGAGGTCAAGAGAGGGCTTAGAAAGGCAGGTTTGCATCTCCTGAAGGCACTGTGCTGGTTAAGACCGACCGCCGCTAGACCGTGTTCCCCGCATGTCAGCCGTGATCTTGAGCAAATGATTCAGCTGTACCAAGTCTCTGTTGGCACATCTGTAAACTGTAAATAATACCAGTGTCATAGAATCACTGTAGGTTAAATGCAATAATATTAGAGCCACGAGAAACTGCCCTGGGAGTCCTGGGGGGCGGGGAGCACAGAAGGGTGGATGTGAAGGAGCCAAAGGCTCCCCAGCTGTTTCTACTGGCTCCCTTTTGGTTCCTCTGCTAACTTAATCCCGTAGGAGAGCTTCTACATGCTGCAATTCACAGACGTCTTCATTTTCTTTCTGGACCTCTTCTCTTTGTCCTGCTTCTAGACTCTTATTCTTTCCAGCGTGATCTCAACAGGAAAGGAAGGCTGGCATGGGAGAGGGTCTGGAGCTGCCTGGGACCATTGCAGAGGAATCCACCTCAGAGGGCAGAAAACCATTGAATGTGCTGCTCGAGGCTCTCTGACTAGTGGAGGCATCAAGTTGGCAGTGGACGGTGGACTAGGAGAGGGCATGGGAAGCATGGATTTTGAAGAGCAGATCTAGGACTTGCTCCTTAATCTCCATCCCCGCCTCCTGGGATGCAACGCTGAACACGTTCCAAAGGAAAGCAAATCGTTCTTGACCGAATACTGGTGAACTGGCAAACTAAGGAGCTTGGCTTGAGTATTTAATAGTAATTACATTGATTTATGTCACTGCTTTAACAACTGATGCCCAGTGAACTATATATGATTCTATTGCAATTATGTGTGTTATTAGATGTGCCGGGTTAGCTTTGTTGAGAAAGCTTTTATCAATGGAATGGAAGTCTGCCCTGCTCTTTGATTGTGAGCTATCATGTGATCTCCTCGCTGTCATCAGACGCTTGTACTCGTTTCACCTACACTGCTTAGAAGCAGCTGTCAAGAGTCCTGGGGAGCTTCCCTGTTCCTCTTAAGAAATTCAGAGACGCTTGGAAGGGTGGCGAGGGGCTGATTGGAAACTCTGAGGGCTAAGGAGTGGGGCCAAAGATAATGCATAAGACTGCATCTTGAAGCGCACATGCAGTTTGCCTGTTCTTGATGTACCTCTCTAGCTGTGTTTCCCCACCCAGCCATCTCTCCCCCTCTTACAACCTGACTTCAAACACATGTCATGGAGAACAGTGGCCCTGAATAATCCCATTATTGAATAATCTTTTCTCTTCCCCTTGGCTTTTCTGTTCTTTGTCTTATAATTAATTTGCCCTTTTTCCAAAGGAGCTTTCTAACTTTTCTCCCACATTAAATACGTGTTCTGTTAGATTTTAAGCTATTAGGGGCACTGAATCCTTTCTTCCACCCTATTCCATCCCTTCTCTCTACCCTTGACGTGCACTGTAAGTATTTAGCCATCGGTAAGAGACTGCCACATACCAAAAGAAACACATTCTGTTGTTGTATTTATTGGTTTTAATTACAAGGCATTTGGAAGGCATTTTAGCACTCTGCGTCTTCATAATTTTCTGTCAGCATTTTGCACCTAGTGGACCGATAGTAAGTTTCCAGCTTCACTTGGCTTCATAATCACGGACACTTGTGCTGCACAAATGCTAACGAGGCTCTCGTGTCTGAAGTAGAAACGATGACTTAACTCTGAAATTGTATTCAGATCCTCTCAGGAGCTTGGTGGCTGACACACACTTTGGCTGTCTCCTCTCATGTGCGGTGGACATGTGGTGCAGTTTACGTACGGTACCATGGTCCGTTCCCCAGCCAAGAAAGAAATGCCAGAGGGAGACCAGTTATTAATTTAAGTCTGAAGCAGAAGAGCATGAATTCTGCTTCATGCGCTTGCTGTCCTGACTGTTGTATAAAGCTTTTGAGTTTTGGACTAAGGGAGCATAATATGTGAAAATCTCAGTCTCGTTCATTGCACTTATAAGAACATCCACTTTTCTAAACTTGGGACCTCGTACTGCGTGTTCGAACAAAAAGCACGCAACAAGCCAAAACCAAAATATTTTCAGCTTTGTTGCCCAAGTGGGGTAAATTCTTTCCCACAAGAGAGCCGTTCCCAGGGTATTTTACACACTTCTCAAGAAGTTTACAAAATCATGGTTTGTATACATTCTCTTCAGCCTGCAGAGTTGACGTTGGCCTCACCCACTCTTGCCAACGCCGCTCCCTTCCCACCTCAGCCATTCTGTGTCCTCCTACTGCTCCCTGTACTGTTGACATAAAAGAATAAAAATACTTTTTCTCTCCTATAATAGGGTACCTCCAAAAGTTTGCTAAAAACTAAACATAAGCCAAGTGTTGGTTTATAAGAACAAACCAGCTCTGTAATCTAGCTCTGAGACCTGGAGCAAAGCACTTAAACCATTTTAGTCTTAGTCAAGTGGAAGTAATTTTTACTTGTCCATCTCTCTGATGGGGCTCTTAGAATGGTATGAGATAATTTTCATGGTAACACTTTATAAATGTACAGGACTGCTATGAGACAGAAGAGCCTGATTTAATTGGTTCAAGTCCTGCTGCCTGATATTGGCCCCGTGGGTGGTGTCACATGATTTCTCATGGGTCTGATTTCATGCAGACCTGAAATGTGTGGACTGGTGGTGATCTTCATGTCCTTCTTATAAACAGAGAAACTTCTTGGTCACGATAACTAGTCTAAATTGTGTTAGCCCAAAAATCAGGTTGAAATGTATTCTCGATCCGTGACTGTATTGTCAGAATATCTCCGTTTGCACGGTATGATCCATTTGAGAGCTCAGTTTTTGGCATAGTTAGAAAATTGACTGTCCTGAATCATGTGTTAATTCACACTCACTAACAAACAGCATATGCTTGCATTGATAATGCCCTTCTGTTCTACATCATAGCCTTCTAATTGAGTCTGTTACATTAAACTTCTAAATATACGTTCAGATTGAAAGTCGGCTCCTTAGTATATTGCTAGAACAGTGGGATGCTTCCACCTTTTTTTTTTCTCTTTAATTGTACAAATTTGCCTTTATGTGAATTGGCATATTAGCGTGACTTACTGGTGCTGAGCCATTTCCACCTCCACCATCTGAAGTCGCAAAAGGAGTTGGCTACTCCTTGGCTTCCTTTTTCTTCCCCCGTACCATGCTTTTCTTCATCCTGTTCATTCTGTTGCCAAATTCTGCCCTTGGAAAGCATCACTGCCTTTTTCTGTCTTGTCTCTAATTCAGACTCAGGAGGTTTCATGTCACACAGGCATGTTGGAGCCGCCTTTTCATTCTTCAGATTAGGTCCCCTTCCATTCATTCCATTTCACTCTGGGCTTACCCTGTCTGTTGCCTCAGATAGCTTGTCACACCCAATCGTTTAGGCAGGTGGAGCCTTCAGACAGAAGATCCTGGCATTAGTCGTCTTCCTGTCTGCCATCTTTGTTTGAACTTGTGTGATCTTTTTTCCTCATTAAGCCTATTAATATTTGTTGCCCATTTTCAGTGTCGGTGGATCCTTCTCTAAAAGTTATGGAGCAATGGAGCAATTAGTGCATGGAAGGCATGCTTCCCAGCAGAATTGGCATTAAGGCTTGTTCCTCATTTTCTTATTTTTCTGCAACTGATCATTAAAACACATTTAATCTTCCATTACTAAAACGGTACGCATCAGTGGTATGGAGTATCTGGAAAATGTCTATGAATCAAAAAAGTTGATGAAAAAACCCCAGCTCACTCCTTTTAAGAACAAGTGCTTTAACATTGGTATTTCCTTGTAGGCATTTTCCTTCCCCCTTAATTATAGTTCATATAATAACATAACCTTATATTATTTAAGTTACAAATATATACCCACTATATATATGTACACATATATACATATGTATTTATGTACATATATATATACTGAATATATATGTATATACATATATACTGAATATATATATACATCCAGTGTGTGTATACATGAGAAGAATTCAAATTTGGCTTTTTTTCAATTTATGTACCACTCTATGTATTCAATTCAGATACATTCAGTTTGCAAGTTATATCGGAGATATGCACTAAAGGCAGAGTGAGGGGAAAATTGAGTATAATCAATTATCCTTGAAAAACTAGATGATTATCTGTTGTCTTTATTATGCATATCCATAAACTTTATATTTTATAAGTTATTTAATAATTGGTTATATTATAGTTTAACTGTAAAATATTTTCTTAATGTTTATTTTTGAGAGAGAGAGAGAGATGGAGTGTGAGCAGGGGAGGGGCGGAGACAGAGGGAGACACAGAATGTGAAGCAAGCTTCAGGCTCCAAGCTGTCAGCACAGAGCCCCACACGGGGCTCGTACTCGTGAACTGTGAGATCATGACCCGACCTGCAGTCCTGTGCTTAACCAACTGAGCCATCCAGGCACCCCTAACTATAAAATAATTTAAAGTATATGTGATTTTTAAAAAGTATTCGTAAAGTAGCTTCATGGGGCAGGTAGCATTATTCCCATTCTACAGATGGTGAAACTGAGTGTCTAGTTAACTGATCCATGACTGAATGTGACAGTATTATAGGCATATTTTACCCCACAGCCACTTCCCTTTCCACTCACCCACACCTTTCCATCAGGTGTCTTTGTCAGTGTAGTCAGAAACTCGCCTTTTGCGGGGACAGAGGAGTAGAATAAAGGAGGGTGCCTGAGATAAAAATGTTTGATTTTCTCCGGTGTGTTCCCAGCATTTATTGATCATATGACTTTGCTTGTGTGTTACATAAGCAGCGTCACTGACGTGTTTGTTTTTGTTTTGCTCTTGTTATTGCCCTTACGTTCTGATAAGTCTAATTTGGCAATGCTGAATAGTATCTTAATATTTTTCCCTTCGTTGGACTATCTTTGACATTACTGCATCTCTAAGAAATAAGCCTCTGATTTTACTTTCTTTACTCATTCAAAATAGCACTAATTTATATGGCTTACAGTAGAAAGGAAAGAAAGTCACATAAATCTATTTGCTGACTAGTAAGATATCAGTAATACCATTAAAAACACCCTCAGAAAACCCTAATGGCTGCTGGGCCAGTCATCAAATGGATGCAGGGAGGCAGTGACGCTTGAGTGTAGTTGAAAGACCACTCAAGAGTGGTTCAACTCAAGTGAGTTGAAAGACCACTCAAGAAAGAAGAGTGTAGTTGAAAACTTTGGAATCGGTGTTGTTTGGAATCCCAATTCTGCCGTTTACCTGTCTTCATGATCTTTGAATTACCTAACCTCCCTGATTTTATTTCCCACTAGAAAAGTACACATCCAAATTCCTATCACAACGGGGGAAGCAGGGACTGAGATAGTATATGTAACATATCTGGCACATAGAAAGTGCTTATTAAGTCTTAGTCCCTTCCCTCCACTACTTTTCATGTATGTATCACAAAGAGTTTATGCTGATTAGAGAAATGCAAGAAATAATGCATGCGCGTGGAATGTGCAGGAAAAACACCTATTCAAAACCAAGAGGTTGTTTTGTTTTCCTGCACTTAGCCTTGAAGTATTTGTGATTTATTTTCTCCTAATAGTAAAAGAAAAAATAGACCAAGACTCAGTATCCTATTGTCTTCTAAAGCTCAAACAGCTTTGTAGAAATCTGATACTCTGGTTTGTTTGGGGTAGTTTTTGAGAGAATAAGGACAAGGTGTTAGCAGTGACTTGGTACTCCCTGAGAGCAAGCCCAGGGAGCTGTCATTATGTAACCTGCTACATCTGTTTAACAATAATAAAATATCATTGTTCGCATTGGGGTCATTAAAGTTAAGGTAAATACCTGCCTCCCTAAATGTTCATTATCTATAGAGAACAGGGAGAATAATTTTAGGACTAGTTCTACCTAATAGGAGACGTGTGCACTGACCATCTTAAGCATGAAAAGTTCATAGACAAGTAGGAGTTGAATTCCTTTCTCTCCTTTTCAAATAGTAGAATCTCATCCAAACTAAAGGTTTTACAATTCCTTCTGTAATTTTAACTGTTGGAGCTAAAAATTTCAAATTGGCCTTGGAAACTTGACAACCCTTTCTTCCTTACTGAGATCTGTTGCTGAAGTGTGTGTAGGAGCAGACAGTGAGCAAATGGAATTTTCCTCGTGCCTACTTGGTAGCAAAAGAAGTGGTTTTTGTCCCTCAAATATTTTTTTTGTAACAGTAATTGATTAATAAATCCCCAATCTAGGAATCCTTGCCTTTAATTCTTCCCCTGAATGGAGCAAAGTCCTAGATCGAACCCTCCCATCCCAGTCTGCAGGGTGGACCTTAACAATCTCTATGTCCTGCTTTGAATTTGTAGATTATATATATATATATATTTTTTTTAAAAAGTGAGACATTCTTTGGGTTTGTACAGTGGACCGACATTAATTTTACTCTCTGTGTGAGAGTTAGAAATGAGGTTCTGTTCTGAAAAGGTGTGCGGGGTTTAGAGATTCAGGTTTGATAGAAACAAATGGCGTTTTTTTTTTTTTTTTTTTTTTTTTAATTAATTTTTTTTTTTTTTTCAACGTTTATTTATTTTTGGGACAGAGAGAGACAGAGCATGAATGGGGGAGGGGCAGAGAGAGAGGGAGACACAGAATCGGAAACAGGCTCCAGGCTCTGAGCCATCAGCCCAGAGCCTGACGCGGGGCTCGAACTCACGGACCGCGAGATCGTGACCTGGCTGAAGTCGGACGCTTAACCGACTGCGCCATCCAGGCGCCCCAACAAATGGCGTTTTAAATGCTCAAGGATGATAACATTTTTGTGGGAAACACGTTTGGAACTTTTTGTATCAAAGTGAGATCAAAGAACCCTCTTTCATATGCAGGGCTTAAAGCTGTGTACATTTAAAGCATATTTGCAGAAAAGGATTAACCATTTTCACAAAGCCTGAACTGTTTATTTCTTTTTCCTGAGTAATTGTGGCAAAGAAGTTCCCTAAGTCTCCTGAGCATTAATAACCTCACTGGAGAAATGAGATTAGTGTCTGGTTAGAGACTAACTTGTGTAAGTAACCTGTGTTGTTTCGAGTGGTTACTCTTTCCTCACATAGGAAATTCTTCTTCCAATGATTAGCTGGAGATTTGGGGTTTTGGCTTATTAAAGGACATGACCACAGTCCCTTATTAAGGGAAGAGACCTCAGTCCCTTACAACCTTGTCTAACATGAATATCCTCTGAAGTTGTACATTGATACATAACTTGGGAGTTCTTAGAAATGTGTGATAGGGGAGAAGTTCTAGGAAAAGTGTGGAGGACGGGCATTGGAGCTCACCTTCCCTTAGGATCTGGACAGTAGGGCTGTGTTACCACCAGGGCACTGGACTTAGTAGGACTAAACCTGAAAAGGACACAGCCTTTCTGCTCGCGAGCACAAAGCTGAGCACATCACTTCAGCAACTTTTATTGAGCATGTACTATTTACCTGGCACTTGGTAGGGATGGATGAGTTACAAACCCCTGCACTCAGTGTCTCATAATTTTAGTGACTTGATAAAACTTCCACTGTTTTTAACACGTGGCATGGCGCTCTGTACCATTATTGAAGATTCTTGACCTCAGAATATGCCTCAAGTTACTAATAGCTTTAACCTCAGGTTTGCCTGTTTTTCAAAAGAAGATTAAGATTAGGGAAGTTGGATCATGTGATCCTTAGAAGCTTAAGATCAGCTAGCTGTGAAATACTTCAGGAAGCATCCCGGTATGAAGCCAGAATATATCATGGGTCAAGTTTATTGAGTGTTTCACTTTATTGGGAACTTTGGACTTGGGGTTCTCTCATCTTGGTATCCCAACCCCTGTCCCCTGCCCATTTTAGGGTCTTGGAATCAATTCTCTTATCTCTAGTTCCTTACTTGGGGTATACATCTCTTGGAAGCATTCTTTAAGTTCTGAGAATGGGGAGATAACCATTTGGCTCTACTCTCCCAGCTAAAAACTGGACCCAAATCTTAAAAGGTGGTTCAATAGACATTTGAGTTGAATTACACATTTAGGACTTAAGATTCTCAGGGTTCCTTTCAGACATTTTGAGTCACCCAGAATAACTGTATATAAAATGCTAAAGTCTAGCATGTTTCTATGAATTAGTGCTTCATACCATATTTTTAACTTGTTTCCCCTTAAAGGGACGTTTTAAATAATACCATTTCATAAAATAGAGGTTCCCAATCCTGATTTTTGTGATTCTTTTTAAAAAAAATTTTTTTTAATATTTATTTTTGAAAAGAGACAGCATAAATGGGGGACAGCAGAGAGAGAGGGAGACACAGAATCCGAAGCAGGCTCCAGGCTCCGAGCTGTCAGCACAAAACCTGATGTGGGCTTCAAACTCACGGACTGCTAGACCATAACCTGAGCCGAAGTCGGACGTTTAACCAACCAAGCCACACAGGCACTCTGATTTTTGTGATTCTTGCAGACCCGCTCTCCACTGGAAGGGAGTATATCCCTACCTATCTTTTCTTTTAAGTTTATTTATTTATTTTTGAGAAGCTAGGGGAGGGACAGAGAGAGAGGGAGAGACAATCCCAAGCAGGCTTCACACTGTCAGCAGGGAGCCTGATGTGGGGCTTGATCTCCTGAACTGTGAGATCATGACCTGGGCCCAAACCAAGAGTCAGATGCTTAACCCACTGAGCCACCAAGGCACCCCCCCCCCCCCCCCCCCCCCCCGCCCGACACACACCTATCTCAGCATCCTGCAGTTATGTCAAACTTACAATTGTTTAACTCTAGTAAAAGCTTTTTGAGGGACTTTGTGTATCATAGTTGTCACTGTATATCCAGTCTGTACAACAGACTGATACAAAGCAGCCACTCAAATATCTGTTGAACAAGTGAATGGATTTTAATACCAAGGAGATGGTGGCTTTGTTGTGTCTATGTGTGAAGGGAGCAAGTAGGGTAGCTGAAATTAACAAGTGACCAGGCAAACTCCTTAATGAAGCAGGTCTCTGGGCTATTTTTACATTAGATTTTGTGGGTATTCTTTGGAAAATGAACTCAAGTTTCCTTCCATGACTTAGAGTTCTACTTCAACACCTTCTCTACCAACACTTACTGTGCTCCTTAGATCTCTGAATAAGCCCCATAATGTGATTGCTGTAGAATGTTAGTGCTTTAAAATGCCATTTTGGAGCCAGCATCTGCTGATGTTACAAGAGGAATTTTGTGAGCTGCTAATATTTCTGGAAGTTCTTCACAATACCTTTGTGTCTCTTAGGGTTCAAGGCAGCAAGTGAAGATGAACTTCAGAGGAAATGGCAGTTAGTCAAGCTGTTTTAAGGTGAAAGCCATTCTGAAGGCACTTAAATGGTCTGCTCTTGGGTTTGGCAGTGACCAGAACCTGTTCTGTCCTGGCTCACTCAGATCTAACAGCAGCACGGCACTGGGCAAGGGCAGGGGCTGCTGTGTTCAGGGAACTGGTTTCCAGCCCTGGCTCAGCCATTGACCCAGCAAGTAACTACATGCCATCCCTTTCCCTTACATGACCGATGTTTCCTAGAAGGAGGCAGTGTCTATTTCTCAGAGTGATTAGGAGAACCACAGAATAACATGGAAGAGTGATTTATGGGTGGTAAAGTCATGCTTAAGTGAATTAGTTAATCAGTTCCATGATGACTCTTTAAATGGCAGTGTTATTATCCATGCCTGTGGTTCTTATCAGAAGTTGCTACTTGGTAAATGTTAAATAATGCAGAAATAGTTGCAGGCAACCTCTGTGGTCCAGAAGGATCTACTTTTGCTGTGATTAAGACATTTTCACGCTCATAACCGTAACATGTGCTTTGACCATACGTCACGAAGGAAAGAAGTGAGGCTGAAGTGGATGTGGTTGAAAGGGCAGTGGCCAGATGTGTGACCCGGTGGGCCAGATCAGAAGGGAAGGAAGGGATGTGTTAAAGGAAGCCCCACGAGGGCAAACATGTTTTGTTCACTGCCCTGTCCCTGATGGTTTGGCTCATGCCTGATCCATAGAATCTATAAATTGAACATTAGGTAAGTGAGGTGTGTGAAATGTTACTGGACTTGCTCCATCAGTGACCATACCCTTCTTGTATTCGGGGTAAGTAGGCAAATAAAACTACCCGCATAGATATTTTAGAGTCCTTGTGTTAATCATTCCTGATGAGAGATTGTGTAGCATATATTCTATGGAGCATGTAGCTTGTGCAGGGTAGTGAGCTGGGCATGGTGAGAACATAACTGTGTCTTGTAGGAGTTGACTATGAAATGAAACGAGATAGGAGGTGCCAGGAGAGAGCACATTTTGAGTGGGAACAAACAGGGGACTTTGGGAAGGAAGTGATGATGGAGTTGAGCCATCAAGATAGGCAGAATTCTATCAGCTGGGGCCAATACTTTGGGATTGCAATTTAAGGCTTTGTGGCATATATGTGTGTGTGTTAATTCAAACATTAAGTCTTCCCGTTGGATGGGGGTGATGTCACAGTTTAAGAGCCTCTCTGCAGCTCTCCTGGACTGGTGGATTCTTGCATGGCTTGTGGAAGGAGGTGGGGGTTGAGGCCTCGGGACCAAGTACTGCTAAGGCTTCTCTTTCCTCCTGGGTCGGTTTGTTGAGGTGGAAGGAATTCATAGCCAAAAAGGAAGGTGGCAGTAAGAATGTCTCCTTTTGAATGTGACCCCTGCACTCATACTTAAAAGTTGGGAAGGTAGCATCATCATGCGGATATATACTAGGAGTTTTATATTGTTTTCAAGCTTTAATGTATCTGAAGGTACTATGAGATGAAAATGTTCTGTCAGGAATGGAAAACCGTCTTTAGACTGAAGTTAAAATGAGAGATTGGCAATCACGAGGTGTCCGGGGGATGACGTGTTAGGAGCCCTGGAGGTGGAAGATTAGGTGATGATATGTGGGCATGCCAGGTACCTTCTAGGAAAACTTGGGATATGAAAATCATAATTTGAGAAGTGTATTCATTATGGGATGAGGGTCAGCTCACTTAACAAAGGCATTTTTTCAGAAATGTTTGTTGTCTGCATGCAAGGAACCATGATAAATGTAATGGGGACATGCAGATGAGTTAAGAGTCTTTTCCTGCAAGGAATTCCCATTTCGTAGGGGGAGACGTGACTGAGCTTCTGTGATGAGTGATGTAATAAAAAGGTGAACCAAAGTGCTGAGGAAGGTAGATGGATCCTGACTTGCAGATCTACAGAATTTTGCTTGAGAAGATGTAAGACACGGAGGTGGGAGAATGGCTTTCCAGGGCAGAGGGAAGGTGGCGAGCAGAAGCACTCCAACCTAAAATGTGGTGTTGTGGTCCTGGCACACAGAACTGCCTGGAAGGAGTTCTCAGAAGGAGTTTTCTGATGTTTAAATATCCCTGTCTCTTAGTGTTCATTGTTGAATTGCCTGTGTTTTTTCGGGTTGTTGTCTCAAGTGTTTATTTGATGAACACTACCCTTAAAAGTAATGTGATGCTTTCCTCTATTTCTAGCTATTGTGGATGATGAAAGGCTCTCTGCAGAGGAGATGGATGAGAGGAGGAGGCAGAACATTGCTTATGAATATCTGTGCCATCTAGAGGAAGCCAAAAGGTAAGATCCCAATGCAGTCTGTGTACCTTCTCCTGGATAAACTTTGGGATACTATACTTTTTAAAAAATGTTTTATTATTTTGGAGGGGGGGGGGCAGAGAGAAAGGAAACAGAGGATCTGACATGGGCTCTGTGCCGACCGCAGAGGGTCCGATGTAGGGCTTGAACTCAGGAACCGTGAAATCATGACCTGAGCCAAAGGCGGACGCTCAACCAACTGAGCCACCCAGGTGCCCCTGGGATACATACTTTTAACCACTCATTTGCAGTCTTATTGGTAGCAGTGTAAGTGGAGAAGAACCACCTGTATTTTTGTAAATGGTCAGGCGGAATTGAGAAAAAGTTGCTGCCACAGCCAGGGTCAAGGCCCTAGGAGGGGAGGCAACTATTTCTTTTTCTTGCTTACGTTCTCCCAGGAAATCTCTGGGCCAATTGCAGATTATTTCAAATTCCTCATTTCACTGATTTGGAAGTGAGGGCACAGCAAAGACTTAAATCAACTTCTTTTTTTTTAAGTTTTTAATTTTAATTCCAGTTTTGTTAACATACAGTTAGTTTCAGGTGTGCAGTATAGTGATTGAGCAATTCTGTACATTACTCGGTGCTCATCATGATGAGTGTACTTGAACTTCCTTTTCCCCAGAGCTTCCTCAGATATTTTTGTCACCCCAAATGCCAGTAATTATAAATACTGTATAGGACAGTATCATTTTGAACTGAAGTCCATCGGTCACTAAGCTAGAGAGTAGGTTTATGACTGCAATCTCCATTTAAACATTGGGTTCTCTGAGGAGAAAGTGAAGATAAACTAATTTGCCCTTAGGCCTCTGTATCGGAGGAACCACAAGAACTTTGTCCTGTGCTGGGTGAATACTCCAATGCCCATATGCCATGAATTACATTCTGATTTAGTGCTTTGTGCTGTGATTGAGTAACAGTATCATTCCTTGGACAGATGGTATGTTCTAGCTTTGTTAAGTATATAGAAATAAACATTGGGGTAATGGTCGTTGGTGTTAATGATCTCTAATCACTGTTAAATAGCTGTCTACAGAGCTGGAGGAATGAGGCTTTTTATCAAGTGCTGGGTGGAAGAGAATTCAGTGACACATGAACTAATTTGGCCTCAGAATCACTTGAAAGGGGATTTCTCAGGGTTGTTTAATAATTTAACAGTGTCTCGTAGCTCTAAGCTCTAAGCTCTGAAGAATACTTTTAAAGATTCTAAAATATGTGAAGTTGACAGGTGGCAGGTCACTGAAGACTCAATATCAGCCTAAGATTATTAAAAACAGGCTTTTAGTCAAGTTGTTGATAATAAAGTTAGATACGGAGAATGGCTCATAAATATTCCAAATAAACATGCTTTCAAAGAAAAAGTTTAGGAAGAGTAACGAGAAACTTTCTCCTTACACACATGTTGAGTTCTAAATTTTTGCCTCTTAATTTTCTAAATGAGAAGCAGTGTCCTACTGGGGAGAGGTCAGCTGACTGGATTTCCTGGTCCCAGCATTACCACTTAGGAACTGTGTGACCTTGGCCACATTGTTTAACCTGTGGGAACTTCAGTTTTGTCTCCTCTGTAATGGGATGATAAACATGTTAGCACAGTAATGAGTTTTTGTTGTGTCATAAAATAAAATGCGTAAATTAGGGGTGTCGGGGTGACTCAGTCGGTTAAGTGTCCGACATCAGTTCAGGTCATGATCTCGCGGTTCATGAGTTCAAGCCCCACAGTGGGCTCTTCACTGACGGTGTGGAGCCTGCTTGGGATTCTGTCTCTCTCCCTCACTCTCTGCCCTTCTCCCACTTGCATTCTGTCTCTCTCAAAAAAAAAAAAAAAATCTAGGAGTTTCTAATGTACAGCTAGATTTAAATACTACTTTAAAAAATGCATGAATTAAAAAAAATAAATAAAAAGGATGTTAGTGCCACCTGCCCTACCTCATGATTCCCACCCCTGCCCCTGCTCTAAAAATCACCTAAAATATAAAAGGCAAAAGTGTTCTGTAAACTTAATAGTGCCAGTTAGGTGTATGGTGATAAGTATAGTTTTCTCCTGAATGTATTGAATGTATCAATACAGCTTGACAGCTTGTCACAGTGTTTTCAAACCTTTGTAGTTGAATTTTGTTTTAGAGAAGTCAGAGTAACAATTAGCCTAGGTTTTTTGAAGAAAGTTTCCTAAGAATAGTTTCATTGAAAGAAAAGACTATGAAATATACAACTTTTCCTCTAAGATGACTTTATTAGTTTATTTTACAAGAAGAGATTAGGTGTAATATGTATTTATGAATCTTATTAACATCTGAACATTTTTGGTGACTTTTAGGGAACCTGATTTTTGGAAGTGGAGTCTGTAAAAATGTGGCCGTTAATAGATACATATTAATATGTGAGCCATGATTTCAGAAAGCATAGTACACAGAATTCTGATGGTCCTAAACTCAAGAAATAAATGAAAGGGTGAATTAGTCTCTGTCCAAAAAATTCAGAGGGTTTGGTACATGATTCTTTTACAATGCTAATGCCTTAGGAATTTGTCATATTGGGTTTATTATAGTGCATGCATGTGCAGGTGTTCATGTGAGTATGGTTGGCTTAAAAATACTGAGTTTCTACTAACTGGTAAACTTAGAATGTGTAAGCTTAGCCAGGATCTGTCTCTAGTTCAGCTCAGAACTGATTGGGTGTACTTAAACTAAAAATGTGTAGGTTCTGTTGTTGTGCCTCTTTTTGGTTCCAGAGGTAAGAACTGGAAGGATGTGTTTGTATGTTCTTTTAATTCAGAATTTTTGAAAACTCAAAATTGTAATAGTCTGTTACATATTTAACTTTGGCTTTATTAATTTCAAGATTTGTGATAATTAATAATAAACCATTTAAAAGCTACATCATTCAGAGGAGATATCACTACTAACAGAAATAAAAAGGGTGATGTACTACTATGCCAACAAATATATGTAGGATAACCTAAATGAAATGGACAAATACCTAGAAAGACATAAACTATCAAAACTGACTCAAAAATAAACAATCAGAATAGACTTAGAACAAGTAAAAAGGTAAAGTTAGTAAGCAAAAAATTGCCTGCTTTTCAAAAAACATGTAAGAGGAGGGAACACTTCGCAACCCATTCTACTAAGACCCATTTTTTCTTTGATACCAAAAGCAGACAAAGATACCTCAAAAAAATGATAGACCTACATGCCTTATGAGTACAAATAACAAAATCCTCAACAAAATACTAGCAAACCAAGTCCAGCAACATAAAGTATCATATACCACTAAGTGGGATTTATCCCGGGAATGCAAGTTTAGTGTAATTCAAAAATCGATCAAGACATTTTAATGGGAAAAACATCTTTTAACAAATAATCTTGGGCAACTGGAAATAGTCAAGCATAAAAATGAATTTGGATCCCTATTCCATGCATAATCTAATCGAAATGTGAGAACCACAACTACAAAACTCCTAAAAGAAAACAGGTATAAATACATGTGATTTGGGGGTAAGTAATGGTGACATTTCACCAAATAAGATACACATGCACCAGAATAGGACAGGGGGTTTAACATCAGTTGTTAGGGAAATGCAAAGCAAAACCACAGTGAGATACTACCTCACACTGGAATAGTTAGAATAGAAAAGACCAACAATATCAAGTGTTTGCAAGGATGAGGGAAGGTGCTTGTTGAATTACAAAATGGAGCAGCTACTTTTTATAACATTCTAGGGTCGCCTAGGTGGTTCAATTTGTTGAGTGTCTACTCTTAATTTTGGCTCGGGTTATGATGCTAGGGTCATGGGATCAAGCCCCCTATCAGGTTCTGCACTGAGCATGGAGCCCGTTTAAGATGCTCTCTCTCCCTCTGCCCCTCTCCCCCACTTGCACACACTCTGTAAAATAAAATTTCAAAAAATGTAAAACATTCTGGCAGCTACTTAAAAAAAATTAAATATGGAATTACCATATGACCCAACAATTCCACTACCAGATATATACCAAAGAAACCTGAAAACCTGTGTGCATGCAGAAAACCTGCACACAAATGGTCATTGAAGTATTACTCATGGGAGCAAAAAGTGGAAACAACCCAAATGTCCATCTACTGATGAGTAAATGAAATGCGATATATCCCTACCATGAAATACTATTCATCTATAAAAAATGATATTAGCAAATCACATTCAACAGTGTATAAAAAGTACTGTATAAATCACAACCAAGTGAGATTTATCCCAGGTATGCAAAGCTTGTTTCATATTTGAAAATCATTTGATGTGATCTATCACATCAACAGGCTAAGTAAGAAAAATTACATGATATGTCACTGTATCAGTGCAGAAAAGGCACTTAACAAAATCCAAACTTATTCAAGAAAAAAATTCTTAGTTAACTAGGAATCAAGGGGGGGGAACACCCTCAGTTTGAGAAAGACAGTGAACAAAAAACATGCTAAAAGCAAACATCATATTTAATGGTGAGAAATTCCAAGCTTTCCCATTAAGATACAAGGCAAAGACCTTCCTTCTCACCACTCCTTTTTCAACTTTGAACTGGAAGTTCTAGTTAATATAATTAAAAAAAGAAAATATAGATTGAAAAGGAAGAAACAAAACTGGGTTTATTCATAGATGACATGATTGACTATTTTAAAACTCTGTAAGAATTTTTTAAAAATTGGAACTGGGGCGCCTGGGTGGCGCAGTCGGTTAAGCGTCCGACTTCAGCCAGGTCACCATCTCGCGGTCCGTGAGTTCGAGCCCCGCGTCGGGCTCTGGGCTGATGGCTCAGAGCCTGGAGCTTGTTTCCGATTCTGTGTCTCCCTCTCTCTCTGCCCCTCCCCCGTTCATGCTCTGTCTCTCTCTGTCCCAAAAATAAATAAATGTTGGAAAAAAAAATTTAAAAAAAAATTGGAACTAATAAGCAATTATAGCAAGATACAAGATTATATGTAAAAGCCTATTGCTTTCCTATATGTCAGCAATGAACACGTGGAATTTGAAATTAAGAACACAGTTCCATTTACATTAGCACTCAAATGAATTATTTAGGTATAAATTTAATAAAATATGCACAAAATCTATATGAGGAAAACTATAAAACTTTGATGAACTAGAAGAAAGAACTAAGTAAGTGGATAGATATTCCATATTCATAGATAGGAAGACAGTATTGCTAAAATGTCACTTCTTCCCAACTTGATCTATAGATTCAATGCAGTGTCAGTCAAAATCTCAAGTTATTTTTTGCATATTGGCAACCTGATTCTAAAGTTTATACTGAGAAGCCAAAGACCTAGGGGCACCTGGGTGGCTCAATTGGTTAAGCATCTGACTTCGGCTCAGGTCATGATCTCATGGCTCATGAGTTTGAGCCTGCATTGGGCTCTGTGCTGACAGTTCAGAGTCTGGAGCCTGATTCAGATTTTGTGGCCCTCTCTTGCTCTGTCCCTTCCCCACTTGGGTTCATTCTGTCTCTCTCCCTTCCTCCCTTCCTCTCTCTCTCTCATAAATAAGCATTAAAAAATGTTTAAGAAAAAAGAAAAAGACCTAGAATTGCCAACACAATATTGAAGGAGAACAAAGTTGGAGGACTGACACTACCAGACTTCAAATTTAATACAAAGTTGCAGTGATCAAGAGAGTGGCATTGGTGAAACATTAGGCACATAGATCAGTGAAAGAGAATAGAGAACCCAGAAATACACCCTAAAAGTATAGTCATTTGACCTTTGACAAAGGAGCAAACCAATACAATGGAGCAAAGATGGCCTTTTCACCAAATGGTGCTGAAACTGGACATGTAAAAAGTGAATCTAGACTTTACACGTTGTACTCGTCA
The DNA here is from genome assembly GCF_016509475.1 of Prionailurus bengalensis. NCBI lineage: Eukaryota > Metazoa > Chordata > Mammalia > Carnivora > Felidae > Prionailurus > Prionailurus bengalensis. The sequence goes on from NC_057343.1 coordinate 141,334,443, forward strand.
CAAAGTATACCATTATACCCTTCACAAAAAAATACCTCAAATGGATCACACCTACCTATAAAAAGAAAAACTGTGAAACTTTTAAAAGATAACAAAGGAGGGTGTGCTTGGGTGGTTCAGTCATTTAAGTGTCAGACTCTTGATTTCGGCTTAAGTCATGATCTCCCCATCAGTGGGATCAAATCCCACATCAGGCTCTGTGCTGACAGTGCAAAGCCTGCTTGGGATTCTCTGTCACTCTCTTTCTGCCTTTCTCTCTCTCTCTTTCTCTTCAAATAAACATTAAAAAAAAAAGATAACAAAGGAGAAAACTTAGATGAAATTCAGTATAGCAGTGACTTTTAAGATAGAGCACCAATGGCATGAAAGAAAAAAAGTGAGTAAGGTGGATTTCATTAAAATTAAAACTTTCTGCTTCACAAAAGGCAGTGTCAAGAAGATGAGAAGACAGTCCACAGGCTGGTATAAAATATTTGTAAAAGACCTGTCTGATACAGAACTGCTATATAAGATATTTAAAAACTCTTAAAACTAAAGAATAGGCTAAAAACCTTAACAGACATATCTCTGAAGAAGATACACAGATGGCAAATAAGCATAGGAAAAGATGCTCCACGTCATGTGTCATCAAGGAAGTGCAAAATAAAATAAGATACCACTGTACAATTATCAGAATGGTCAAAATATGAAACGCTGGCAACACCAAATGCTGTGAGGGTTTGGAGCAACTGGAACTCTCATTGCTCATGGAAATGCAAAGTGGTATAGTCACTTGCAGTTTGTTAAAAAAAACCAAGCATACTCTTATCATGCTATCCAGTAGTTGTGCTCTTATTATTTAACTGATGGAGTGAAGTCTTAGGTCCACACAAAAAACTTGTGTATGGATGTCAAAAGACTTTTTTAATAATAGGCAAAAGTTGGATGTGACCGTGATGTCCTTCAGTAGGTAAATGAATAAATACCCTGTGGCATATCCGGACAGTGGAATATTATTCTTTGCTAAAAAAAAATGAGCTATCAAGCCATGAAAAGAGGTACAGGAACCTTAAATGCATACAGCAAAGAAAAGCCAATCTGAAAAGGCTACATCCTATACGATTCCAACTATGACTTTCTAGCAAAGGCAAAACTATGGAGACAGTAAAAATATCAGCAGTTGGGAACGGAGGATGAACAGATAGAGCACAGAGAGTTTTTAGTGTAGTGAAAATACTCTGTATGACACCACAGTGATAAATGTCATTATACATTTGTCCAAAACCAACAGTGAACCATTATGTAAACTGTGGAATTTGGATGATTATGATAGGTTCATCAGTTATAGCAAATGTAGGTTCGTGTAGGCTAATCAATTATAACTAATGTTCTGGCTCATTTGGCTGAGTGTGCAACTCTTAATCTTGGGGTTGTAAGTTGGAGTCCCACGTTGGGTGAAGAGATTACTAAAAAGAAAACCTTTCAAAAAAGTGAATTAATATACTGATACAGACTTCAACCTGAGTGGACGCTGAAAATATACTGAGGGAAGGAAGGCAGACACAAAAAGCCACTTATTATATAATTCCATATATATGAAGTGTCCAGAAAAGGCCAGTCCATGGAGACAGATGGTAGACCATTGGCTACCTAGGCCTGGGAGAATAGAGGGGATGGAGAGTGACTGATTATTGTATAGTTATTGTAGGAACAAAAGTGTTCTAAAATTGATTTTGGCGATGGTTGCATAACTCTGTACTGAAAATCACTCAATTGCAGACTTTAAAAGGGTAAATGTATGGTATATAAGCTGTACCTTATTAAAGCCGTTACAAAGAAAAGTTCCTTTGACCAGACCAACTTGGAGAAGTGCTTAGTAAACCTGTTAAATAAGATTAAGTGGTATTCAGTAGATAAAATGAGCATAGAATGTATGCCTAAGATACATGGGTTCTAAACACTGTTGATTTTATAGTTTCTTGAGCACCCACCATGCTTAAACTGGCGCGGTAGGGTCACTTTGGGGGATGGAGATCAGGCAACTAATAATGTGCTCACAGAAACTGTTCAGTTAATGCTTTTACTCATGAGTTTAAAATTCTGTCCTTCACTTACATTTGCTCTTTTGATCTCTCTGTATGTGTGTGCGGGAGTATCTCCCTGTTTCCAGCTCATCATTCTCCTAAATATCTCTTCTATGTTCACCTCTCTATCCCACCACTAACCTCGTGAAGCCTTCTCACTTCCCCTGCTAGATTACTGCAGTGCTCTCTGACTGGTTTCCTCAACCCTCTTGCCCCTTTAATCCTTTATCATCTGTATCATAGTCAAATGAATTTCTTCAAAATTCTCATCTGTTCTGGCCAGCCCCATTGAAAACCACTCAGTGTTATTGCAATTCTCATAGAATAAAGACCAGACTCTTACAAGGCCTCATGAGCTTTGTATGGTCCAGTTCTTACAGCTGCTCCAGTTTCATATTGTGCCCCCTTCCTTATTGCTCTTTTTCCAGCCACATTGACCCCTTTTCCATAGGACCTCTGCATGTGCTATTCCCTTCTCCTGTGTATCTATTCAGGCTCTACTGTCTTTAGATTTTAACTCCCTTTTTCAGGGAGTCCTTCTTTGGCATGGCCCATCTAGGTCAACTACCCCTATTATAACATGACATCATATCTGTCACATAGTTGAATGAATTACTTAATGCTGGTATTGGCCTACTATCATTTGTTCACTAATGATGATTCGTTGTTTTTTTCTGTGTGTTTTAGTTTTCCTGGAGGTAACAAGTAGGATGTGAATTAGATTCGTGGTGGACAAGATTCTACATGGTGTGCCAGGACTGCCAGCCTAAAGTAAAATTTAGTCTTTGTCTCAGTGGAGAATTCTATGTTGTAGTTAGATGGTACAAGTTCTTCCTGCCATTTATGTGACCCAGTGGGTTATGAAGCTGGGAATCCGAGACAGTTTGATACCACAGGGAAGTAGAGGTGACCCAGAGAAGGGCATAGAGTATTTTTCAGTGAATGAATAAATGACTGAATGAACGAAGAGAGGAAGAGCTAACCTGTATTATTAAGACGACTTGTGGCTGAAATTATTGCTCATAGCTGATAAAATTACGACATCTGGGCATATGGACTTACTAATTAAGTCTCAAAGTACTAATATTAATGACCAGGGAAAATATGAAAGGCATGTTTTTAAGACCAAAAAAGATAGTTGCTTTATAAAGTGGATCTTGGGGCACCTGGGTGGCTCAGTCGGTTAAGTGTCTGACTTCGGCTCAGGTCATGATCTCATGGTCCGTGAGTTCGAGCCCCGCGTCGGGCTCTGTGCTGACAGCTCAGAGCCTGGAACCCGTTTCAGATTCTGTGTCTCCCTCTCTCTCTGCCCTTCCCCTGTTCATGCTCTCTCTCTGTCTCAAAAATAAATAAACGTTAAAAAAAAAATTAAAAAAAAAAATAAAGTGGCTCTTGACCCTGTGTTTATCCACAGGCTAACAGGTTTACATGACGTCACAAAGAGCCAATCGTAATTCTGTTGGGAGTGCACATAACTATGTGTACTAGTTATCCATGACTGTGTAATTAATTACTCTAAAACTTAGCAGCTTAAAACAAAGAACATTTATCTCACAGCTTTTCAAAGTCTGGAATCTGATTCTAGTTTAACTGAGTCCTGTGCATTCAGTCTGTCATAAAGCTTCAGTCCTCCTAGGGTCCAAGCAGAACAGATCTTCCAAGCTCGGTCATGGTGTTGGCAGGATTCAGTTCCTGACGGACGTTTGGACTGAGGACCCCATTCCCTCGTTGCTGTTGGCCACAGGCTTCCCTCAGCTCCTTGACATATGGGCCTCTCTGTGGGCAGCTCCCAATATGGGAGCTGGCTTTCCTCAGTGAGCAAACAAGAAAGGGCCAGTAAGTTGGAAGCCAGAGCCCTTTTGTAACCCATTCTCAGTAGTGCTGTCCCATAGTCTGCTGTATTGCAGTCATTAGAATCAAGTTAGTAAATCCAGCATGTGTTTCAAGGGGAGGAGATTCTAGAAGGGCATGAATTCTAGAAGGCAGGAATCACCAGGGTGATTACAAGCTGCCTTCTACAGGGTATATATATATCCTTTTGCAATTGACCCCAGAAAAGAGGGCAGGATCCTCTTTATTAATGTCAGAGACCAGATCAGAAATTGGATGGTGTCTTGGTGTAAATGATTATGGTATTAAGGTTATTTATGCCTGGATAGTTTAAAAAGATTTTTTTTTGAAATGTATTTATTTGAGAGGGAGAGACTGTGTGTGCATGTGCGCAAGGGAAGGGCAGAGAGAGAGGAGAGAGAAACCCAAGCAGGTTCTATGCTGTCCGACGTTTCACTGAATGAGCTACCAGGTGCCCCTATAATCTTGAATTGTGAACTATTTGGGACTAAGCTTTTCATTCCTCTGCCATTTTAAATAATACTAAATGGACTTTTAAGTTTTCTTTTCAGGTGGGCCCGGGAGACTGTCTTGATCATTTCTTTGCTGTAGGGATTTTGCTGAAATGGGACCGTTCAGACAAGTCTGCTACTCCTATGGGCTTTGAAAGTTTCTCTCTGATGCCAGAAATCCCACCCTTTAAATTAAAGGAGTTAATTTCCTAAAAAAGAATTTCTTCTGCTGAGTAGATTTCATATTAACTTCTGCAAAATATCTTTGAATAATGAAAATAATTCCCTTTTAAGAACTTCATTTCTTTAGTTTTGTAGGGCAACTGTGAAAAAAATCTAAGATGGAGAGTTCTCTTTGGGAAAGTCTGGATCGAGGAAGGGAAATCAGACTAGAGCTCTTAGGAAGAGCAGGGAATGGGAGGGGGCATGTTGGCAAGAGAAGGAGAGGGAATTTGCAAATTATAGTTGAGCAAATAGTTATGAATGGGGCTGCTGTTGTATGTTTCCCAAGGAAGTTCCTGATATATTTCTTTTTTAAGGAAGGGGAAAACACTACAAATCTGGCATGCTTACTTTTTCTGTCCTACCTCGGAAAGTAAACAGAGCAAAAAAGCCTTCCCTTGGTGATGGGCTTGTTTAGAAATATTATCTTCAAAGAGCTCTTTATGTGAGCCAAGCTGTTCTTTGTATTAGTGACTCCGAGGCAGTTTCATATGTGGTCTGGAAAAGAAACAAAAACACGGTGTGATTCCTTTTGTGTCAGTGCTTACAACTCAGACACCAAAAAGAGAGCTCATTGATTAGATCAGGTTCTGGCCTTACCTAGTAGAGAGGTAGAGAATCATACTTGAAAGGAGAAATGCTTCAAATGTTTAAGCAAGTGAGGACCATGAATATGGGTTTGCTTAACCCTGAATATTTGTGATTTCTTTAAGAAAAAGAATCTTATGACTGGGGAGTGCTTTAGAGAATCCATTGGATTTCTTCTACAGGCTTGGACCTCACTGTTTTCCTAAAGATGCTGCCTATGGCTTGCTCATAAGCGATGCTAATAGAAACTAGGAATCTGGAAGGAAATATCTTCCTTGCTCATCAACCCATTAAGGGACATGTTGTTGCTCTCTACAAATGTTAATCAAATATTAAGGAATTCTTAATTGCGTTTTCAAAAAATAAATAGTTTTTATTCTTCTATGGTGATTCTGCATTTCCCCCTTCCTCCTTGTTCTCTCCCTGGCTCTGATCACCCCTCTGTGTCCCAGGGAACAAGAAAGTGTGGGGTCGCTCCATGCAGTGGCTGACAGGCTGGTGGGGCAAGGGGCACAGCTGAGTCGAGAGCAGGGACCCTTTTCAGGGTCTGGCTCCTGGGTAAGGGGAGGGCCTGCCTTCCAGGAGTGTCCTGTTTGGATTTGCTTACCAGTCAGCTTGCTTTGAGAGCCATATGCCACAGGTCGAGGACCTTTTTGACATCCTGGGGCTTGTCCCCCTAAGGTACGTATCCACAGTAGGCAGACAGAGTAACCTCCGAGGAGAACTAGTCATCAGGGTTAGCCATCAGGGGATAACCACAGACAAGAGGATAAGATGAGACGTGGTCTTTTTTTTTTTTTTTTAAACAGAAAGAGTACATAACGGGTGGGGGGTGGGGGGAGAGAGAGAGAAAGAGAAACATTCTTGAGCAGTCTTCACGCTTAGCACAGAGCCCAGCACAGGACTTGATCCCATGACTCTTGGATCACGACCTGAGCACAGGCTAAAAACAGCTGAGCCACCCAGGCACCCCAAGAGGTGCTCTTGAGGTGGTGTCTCCATGGCAGGCAGCCCAGCCTTCCAGGGCATGCTGCTTGCAGCTAGGTCCTCAGAGGAAATGTTGATGCTGAGGTCCAGCTGTGTTGTAACCAGGGATGGTTCTGTGGAGCTGCAGTAGAAGGGACATTTGTTAAGGACATAAAGGGAGAAGCCATACAGTTTCACAGGGAACTATATTTGAGGGACAAAGGAGGTTGGGAAGTCAGATGCGTTGGGGAGGATCCAGGCATCACTAACCTGACTCAGACACACACGTTGTATGGTCTCCATCAGGCAAGCCTGGGGTTGGAACACATAGTTGAGAGACTTCTTTAGTTTCACATATTTTGTGTCCTAGCCTTGGGGAAGTATTGGGCAGATGCCAATCAGGTGTGAGCCCACAAATCAAAGCTTAACTCTTTAGCGTGCCGGTATTTTTAAATACAAATAATCAATATTAATCCTCTCTAGCCAAAGAGAAATTGAGCAACTGATATTTGATCCCAAAGTTTATATTAGTCTTTCAAGCTCTTTGAAGTTGGAGAGCTGGGAGAGGTTAGGAATTTTCCATGATCTCAAACATACTTTACTCCAAGGGTTACCAAGTGAGTGTCCACTCACCAGACACACACAGGGCCCAAAGCATTCAACTTACACAGGGTCATTCCCATCTTATAGATGGCAAAAACAAGTCCTGGAAAAACCTAAGGAATTTTTCCAAGGTCACAGCCAACAGACAGATAAATAATATTCCAACCCAGCTCCTTCTGATTTCATAGCCAATTGCTTAAAAACTAACACAGTCTCTTTTCCTTCTTTTTTTTTTTCCTTGTGTTACTTGCTTTTCTTTTTATTTTTTTCCATTTTTATTTTTTAAAATTTACATCCAAATTAGTTAGCATATAGTGCAACAATGATTTCAGGAGTAGATTCCTTAGTGCCCCTTACCCATTTAGCCCATCCCCCCTTCCACAACCCCTCCTGTAACCCTCAGTTTGTTCTCCATAGTTATGAGTCTCTTACGCTTTGTCCCCCTGTTTTTATATTATTTTTGTGTCCCTTCCCTTATGTTCATCTGTTTTGTCTCTTAAAGTCCTCCTATGTGTGAAGTCATATGATGTTTGTCTTTCTCTGACTAATTTCGCTTAGCATAATACCCTCCAGTTCCATCCTAGTAGTTGCAAATGGCAAGATTTCATTCTTTTTGACTGCTGAGTAATACTCCATTGTGTGTGTGTGTGTGTGTGTGTGTGTGTGTGTATATATATATATATATACACATACCATATCTTCTTTATCCATTCATCCTTCAATGGACATTTGGGCTCTTTCCATACTTTGGCTATTGTTGATAGTGCAGCTATAAACATGGGGGTGCCTGTGCCCCTTTTATCCTGTGGATAAATGCCTAGTAGTGCAGTTGCTGGGTCATAGGGTAGCTCTATTTTTAGTTTTTTGAGGAACCTCCATACTGTTTTCCAGAGTGGCTGCACCAGCTTGCATTCCCATCTTTTCCTTATTTCTTAATGTGCTTTAGTCATGTCATTATTTTTTTTAAATTTAAATTCAAGTTAGATAACATATAGTGTAGTATTGGTTTCAAGAGTAGAGTTTAGTGATTCATCCCTTGCATATGATACCCAGTGCTCATCCCGGCAAGTGCTCTCCTTAATTTCCATCACCCATTTAGCCCATCACCCCACCCACCTCCCCTCCACAACTCTCATTGGTGGTCCTGGCTTTTAGGTTCTAGATAGACTAGCTTTGTTCTAGGTCTCGATCAGTTTTCACTGCTTGAGCTTTGGTGGACTTAGCACAATATGACCATCCGTTGTCTTTCTTGATTTTCTTTCCCTTTTTTTTCAATCTTTTCTGTTGCTTACTTGCTTGTTTCTGTTTTCTTTTGCTTTGTTTTAAAGATTTATTTACTTAAAATTTTTTTTTTACATTTATTCATTTTTGAGAGACAGATAGAGTGTGAGTGGGGAGGGGCAGAGAGAGAGGGAGACACAGAATCCGAAGCAGGCTTCAGGCTCTGAGCTGTCAGCACAGAGCCTGACGCAGGGCTCAAACCCACAAACCACGAGATCATGACCTGAGCTGAAGTCGGACACTCAACCGACTGAGCCACCCAGGTGCCCCAAGATTTATTTATTTTTTTAGAGTGTGAGAGTGAGTGGGAAATGGGCAGAGGGAGGGAGGGGGAGAGAAAGAGAGAGAGAGAAAGAGAGGGAGGGGAGAGAGAGAATCATAAGCAAGCTCTGTGCATAGCCCAGAGCCTGACACGGTGCTCCATCCCACAACCCTGGGATGTGACCTAAGCCAAAAGCAAGAGTCAGACACTCAACTTGACTGAGCCACCCAGGCGCCCATGTTTCTGTTTTCTTTTAACTAGTACGTATAGTAGTTCTGGGAAGAATTTACCTTGTATTCACCCTCCCTTTCTTGTCTCGTCTGTCTGTTTTCTAGTAGCCTTCTTGAAGTTTTAGTAGGAATTTGCACTTTTCAGTGATGTAGACTTTATTTCCTTTTGGTGCATCTTTGTTCTTGGTTGGGTCTGGATTCTACATTCAATCTATCAATTGCCTTTTGGGTTCTGCCACAACTAAAACTGGCTGGAAAGAATGCTGTGCCTTGTGGTTGAAACATCAAAAGGGTACAAATAGCAAATACCGCTGAGGTCTCTTCCTTCCTGTAGGAACCTCCCCACCAGATGCTGCCTCATGCTGTGATGCTTATAATTCATAAAACAGTGTCATTATTTGAGGCCTTAGGGGAATTCTAAGGAGGGCTGGTGGGGGAAAACAATTGTAGAAAGTTCTACAGTGATTTTTTCCATATCTTTCATTTGTAGAATGTAAAATAGTCTGCCATTGCTTTTTTTGGTCTGAACAGTTTTGTTATCCTCTAGCTGAGTGCAAATCTCCATATGTATATGGGGACATTGAGTGTCAGAGAATTTCATCAATTCACCAACCCATGATGGAGTTACTGGGAGATTTGGGATTAGGATAAAGTCTCCTGGCTGTTTGACAACTGCTCTTTTGTCCCATGATTCCAAGTCCTGTTGATTAGAAAAAGCATTAGTAGAAGGCTCAATGGTGAAAATACACAATAATAAATATATTTAATTTAGGCTGTTTAATAAATTCAGTTCGGGTTCTCAGCTATATACTGAATTCATAGCATACTTTTTTGTCATTTATCTTATATTTTTCCTGTGAAACTTGAACCTGTTTAGGTGCTAGAATAGGAATTCACGAATTGAGTTCTAGTTATTTCCATACTCTCCTCATTTAGTCTCGATTGGCTCAGATGGTCCTTGACTTTATTTCCTTTCAAGTAATATATAATACAGAAGTTCCTTGCTCAAGGATTTCACAGGGCAAAAGCTGAGGCAGCTACATCATCTAAGTGAGAAAGTGACTTTGGACAGTGATGCTCATATTCAGTTACCTACTGCATGGGGATCACAGGGGCACTTGTGCAAATACAGGCTTCTCAGGTTCACTCCAGACCCTCAAAGTCCATCTCTAGGAAGTGGAGCTCTGGCGTCTGCATTTTAACAAATGGCTCAGGTAAATGTTTATGCTCAGTGAAGTTTGAGAATCACTCTCTGAAGAGAGAAGAGACCAGCATGTATCTCAACAGCTCTGGCTTTCCCATCCCAGCTAAGATGAACACAGATTCCCCTTGCTTTGTGACCAGAGTGGGAGAGGAAGAGTATTGAGGGTGTCCTGTGCTGTCGAGAGAATGATGGAGGAATGAAAACAGCTTCTGTAGAAAAAGTGATAGTACATCAGCCAGGGTTGGGTACAAAGCCTGGGCAGTTTTTAGAACTTTGGTTGGCTCTTGAGTTTTTCTCATGGGGCCGGTCAGCATGTTCATGTGAATTTTGCCAACAAAATGAGAGGACATGAGTGGGGCAACTGGGTTCAGGGATTGGCATGTTGGCTCTGAGAAAGTCAAAGGAACAGGAGCCACTGGGTGAGCATCATTGACATTGGATGGCCTTGAGGTCCCATCTTGGTAAGGAAGCTCATGAAGCCAGGATGAAGTGGGGTACAGGGAGAGTCAAGGAACTGCCTATTATGATGTGGGTGAAAGGGAAGACTTGTAAAAATGACAAGTGGAGAAGTGGGTAAATGAAAAGCTCTGGAGATTTGGAAGCCTAGATATTAAAGGTGAAGTATTTCCGGATAGTTCAGGTCCAAGATGGGGCCTTTGTGTAGCTCAAGTGCAATGGAGGAGAAACCTTTCGATGAAGGAGGGAGTCTTCCAGCTGTGCTTTGGGTTTTCCCAAGGGCCCCCACCTTCTTGAAGCCGCCAAGCAGAGATGAGCATGGGAGGAACACAGTGATTGTGGCAAGAAAAAATCTTGGAGGTCAGGAGATGAGTGATGAGGTTAGGAAGTGAAACAGATGTGAGGTGGAGGCAGAGGTCTTGGAATAGAGGTGTTAGGGCCTGGCCTGGGCAAAAGTCAGTTTAGCTGTAATGGTGATAAATAACCCTTTGTTCCGTGGTTCTGTGAGTTAAGGAAATTTGGGAAGCAAACAGCCCTGGTTTGTGGGAAGTAGTATCACAAAGGAAAAGTCAGAATGCCATTAAGACAAGCAGGTGGGGAAAGTGTAAACAAAAAGTTGAGAATATAAGAGTATTACATTTTTAAAACAGGTCAAGAGTTCCAGAGGCACATCAGAAGGAATTAGTAGAGGGGCGTCTGGGTGGCTCAGTGGGTTAAGCGTCCCGACTTCGGCCCAGGTCATGATCTCTCAGTTTGTGAGTTCAAGCTCTGCCTTAGGCCCTGTGCTGACAGCTTGGAGCCTGGAGCCTGCTTCGGATTCTGTGTCTCCCTCTCTCTCTGCCCCTCCCCCGCTCATGTTCTCTCTCTCTCTCTCTCTCTCTCTCTCTCTCTCTCTCTCTCTCTCTCTCTGTCAAAAATAAATAAACTTTAAAAAAAAAAACTTAAGAAGGAATTAGTAGATTGAGGGTATGTATGGGAGGACTGCTCAGTAGGACTCAGTGAGACAGATGAATGTATCCAAAAGTGTGCTTAAGGGTCAGCCCTTGTTTCAGACCTTTGTAGGAGACTAAAACCACTGCAAAAACAAGGTTAGATTGATTTGACAATGGGCAGGCTCATTAGAGATCTTACGTTACTAATTCATTACTAATTCATTAAAGTGACATACACTTGAAGCGAGTAACTTTAAAATCTTGTGACCCAGAGTGAAACAGGCTTATATCATGCCCCCAGCTAGCCGTGTGATGATGTGTGCATGTGTGTCTAACTAAACAACAAAGATTCACAAAGCAACACTTCACCTTTAATACCTACAACACGCCCTGACATTTACTGCTCTGTCCTAATTCATTTTCTCCAAAAATGCTGGTCGTGACCCCTTGATTCATGACGGATGCAGGGTTCAGCCTGCTGCTGAACAGGCATGCATCTGCTATCTTAAGCCTCTGCGGTAATACTAGGCGCTGTTCCCTGGGCATCCTGTGGATGAAGAATATTCATTTGCTTTTGTTGATCATAATGAGAGCTTATTGTATGATCAGGAAGAAGCCAGCAAGTCATGTTTAATCAAGGCTTTCCTACTTAAAATCTTTACTGGCTCTACACCACCTACAGGACCGAACTGTACCTCCTTGTGTGTGTACCTCACACAAAGGGCCGCAATGGTCTTACCCTTATGATGGCTTTCTGTGGTTAATCCTTCCCTCTTTGTCCTTTTCCCACTGCACTTACTACAGTTTATGATAATTCTTAGTACATGTTGGCCTTTCCTAGCTATCAAGGAGCTCCTCAAGGTAGACCTTCTTCTCTCAGTACCTCCAGTGACTCACACACAGCCTGGCACAGAATGCATGTGGGTTGGTTTGGCTGAGCAAGTGCAGTGATCTCCGAAGTCCTGCCTGCAGTTTCTTGTCCAGTATGGCCTAGAGGGACCCTGTGAGGGGCACCAGTTCTCTCCATTCAGTAGTTCTTGCTAATCATGGGTGATGTTCACTTCTGATTTGTGTGGGTCACTTTGGGGAACACAGATCAGCCAACTGCTTTGACGTTTTATTGTGGAAATGGTGGTCCCAAAATGGTAGTACTCACATTCCATATATATTCTGTTACCCATGATCTTCAGTGGTACCCGTGTCATGCCTCTCACAGTTTTGGATAGTGTAGGACTGGGTGCTGTTCACTTTTCTATTTTTTTAAAAAATTTTTAAAAGTATTTATTTTGAGAGAATGCAAGTGGGGGAGGGGCAGAGAGGGAGAGAAAGAGAATCCCAAGCAGGCTCCACGCTGGCGGAGGGCTCAAACTCACAAACCCCAAGATCACGACCTGATCTGAAGTCAGACGCTTAACTGACTGAGCCACCCAGGTGCCCCATCTTTCCATTTTAGTGGGGCACTTTGGTGGCTGCTCTGTGTCTATGGCCTAATGGGATAGGAATTCTAAAGGACCTCTATGTAGATAGAACTGCCCACCCCTGATGATGCATTTTGCACAATAAGTTGAAATAGGCTTTTTGTGGATCAGAACTGCCTACGGTCTAACATATATCAATAAGATATATTTAAGGATGGATTAGCAAAGGTTCAGCAGACTGAAATGATAAATGCAGATGCACAGAAGTCCAGTGGCTAAGTCAGACAAAACTAAATTCATTTATGTGATATAGACCTGTGTGTGTGTGTATGTGTATGTGTGTGTCTTTTGAGAAACACACAAAAATGGTAGATGGCATATTATTTTCTTGTTCCTGATATGCCTCCCAGGCTGGATATAGACAGAACAAAGGGAAAGTAGGCTCGGTTGGGGATGGGGGGAGGGGGTCAGGCAGGAGTGACCTGGTTTCTAGTAGCCACATGAACAAATCAACAAACAAGTTCAGGTAATTTTAATAAATTCTATTTACTCAAGTATGTCCTTTAAAATATCCTTTCAATATATAATCATTGTATAAAACTATTGAGATGTGATACTGTCTTTTCTCCTCCAGCACAACTCAATTCAGATTAGCTGCCCTTGAAGTGTTTAATAGCCAAGGGACTAGGGGTGACCACATAGGTCAGCACAGGCCCTACGTGCTTGATGCGTTAGTCTATGCGGGGGCCTCTCAGGAACCTCTGACCATGCCAAGCAAACATGAGAAAAGGTACAGAGATAGATGTGTGTTGTGTACATTGGAAGCAAAGTAAACCTTTAAGAGAAGAGAAATGGAGAATTCACCGGTGAGGTGAACTTGAGTTTTTCTTCTCTCTTAATTTCCAGCCCACATTCACATTTAGAACAGAAATGAACTTGCCAAGATTCTTAAGGAAATAGTAAGTGATAGGCAGTGCATTCCCCTTTTCTACTTCACTGTGTTCAGGGGTGAGTGGATGATACCCCTGCATCTTAGCAGAAGAGGTGGTGTTGGAGGGCTGGGGGTTACAGCCAGTTCATCCTCTGCCTCTGATGGTTTCTCGCTTCACTCATGCAGTTCAGCAACCAAAATGGACGCTGATAAGGTGGTGATCAGGAAGTCACCTACCCACCAGCAGCCAAATGCATGTCGTCAAATCCACGTCGCTTTTACCTTTTTCTCTTCCTTAATAAAGGTCTAGTTAATGATGGACTATGACACAATTGGCCATCTTATCTTGAGGCATAATGGAGTTAAATTAAGACGTATCTACAATGCTTGATTTTTACAAAGGTGATGATGGAAAGAGAGGAGGTGGATAGTACAGACATGGGAAGGAAGTTGGCCCAATATCGACATTTTAATTCCCGGGACTAAAAACAAAAGTGCCTACTGTTTTATAAAGGCCAAGAAGGATGCTTTTTCTACCTAGGCAGACATTCTCTAAATTTTATTCATAGGACAGTCCCTTGTGTAAAGCTGCAGAAACAATAGAAAATACAGCTTCTTTGTTATCAGAGAAGCATTATCTAAATAAAATTAGCAGATTCAATGTTCTGATTTGGCCTTGACTGAAAGTCAGGTGCAGAGGCGACACGCTGATTTTGTTGTTCTTAGCGAACGAACTATAGTTGATTTCTTTTCCCTAGTTCTGGCTGCGTTACTATTTGAGTGACCTTGAGCAAAGCACAATGTCAGTGTCTCAGCCTTCTTAGTTATTAGACATGTCCAGGAATACCTTTCACACCTCCCTCCTTAACGTTACCTTGTGATAAGCAGGCTGAGAGTTGAGTAGTAGGCTGGTGTATATTATAAAAAGTTGAAACATGAGATAAAATGCCTCTTAAACTCCACTGTTGATTAGAAAAACATTTTCAGTGGTGGGAACAGCTGCGAATCAGGCATCCCACCTTAATTAGAGTCAAAGAATGTGTGCCTTCAGCTGCTTTTTATTGATTCTGTTTGCACATTTACTTCCTGTATAGCAGAAATACAGGTGGAGTAGGTTTACACAGGGAAGAATGAGCACGTCTGAACAACGCAGAAGGGGAATCTTCTTTCTGTAAACAGTATATTCAGGACCAGATACAGGCCCCTCTTTCATAGCATGAGGAGACTAGGAAATTGCTTTTTAAACCGGGAAACACACACATGGATTAATGATACCTTTCCATGGTAGAGCATCCATTGAGGAAAAACTTTGACCAATGTTGGCATAGAAAATCCAGCTTGTCAATGTAACTCTTACTGAATAGGTCACCATCTCTTGTAGGCAGAAAAATAGGGTGGTTAAAAACCACCCTTTGTCCTCTCACCTTGAGCAGGCCTGGAAGTCAGTCCCTGGCTGTTAGAGGTGACTCGGGCAGCAGGCAAATTGGATTTCTTTGAGGCAGGTGCAGACAGCACTACAGGACAGCACGTTTTCTGAAATAAACCTGAAATCAAGCTCATTTGGGCTCACCTCAGCAACCTGCTACCTTACAAGTTGAGAGTACACTTGTTCTCCCCAAGTTCCATTCTTACTTGTGTCCCCTTAGGCTCAACCCGACGCCTCTTCTCTCTACCCCTGCCCCCACCCAACCAGTCAGGCACAGCTGAGAGTTTGGGTGGAGGACTCCTGATAGACAACTCCTTAGCTGCTCCAAGGCCTGCGAGGAGTTGCCACAGAATGGGCAAAAATCAAAGCTTTTCCTTCCTTCTGTGAAACCTTCTACAATTATTAAATTAGTAGGGGGCTGCAGTGTGGGTATCAGGGAGAGGCCTGCCTGACTTTGGGATATGAGGAGTGCAAGTTTTTTGAGGGTAGAGACTATCATCGATGATAGTTTCTTCTGTTGCTCTGCAGGACATGTTTTCCAGCAGGTTCTTTTAAAAGGTGTGGTCGCTAAAGTGACTTCCAGCGTGGGCCCCAGATGTTCCATTGGATGGGCCGTGATTTAAAACCTAAATTTAAGTTAAGCCCAAAAGAAAGAGCAAACTGAAACTTCAAAGAACCCAAAATACAGCATGTAATTTTATGTGCTATAAAGGCTTATGGGGGTGCTTCGCCCAAGTGCCAGCATCATCTTTGGTTTATAGGAATAATCTAGTCCAGCTGTCATTACAGATGTGGGAGGGGCAGGTTGTGACAGGTGGCTCTAGAAACCCTGTCAGATGGGGAGGAGTGTCTAGAATGCCAACTGGCTTCTGTCCATCTTCTAGATGTTCCCCTTCCCAAACCTGAGTGCTGCATTCTCATTTCTTTCTGGGTTGTTCCCCAGTCTCGCTGGTAGACATCAGAATATGGAGTGAGCTCTCCTCTCCACCTTGTGAAGCAGTGGCTCAATGCATCAGGCTCATCAAGTGTTTTTAATTCCTTAAAGTGTTTTCTCCATCTCTGCTTTCCTTTTAGCATTGCAAGGTTAGGGTTGCTAATGGGCAGAAGCAAGACAACTGATTTTCAGAGCTCAGAGCAGAATCCAGTTCTCTGGATGATCATGCTTCCTCTGTAACTATCTTTGTGTGGAATGTTCTGAATCTTTTGATATGTCAAGATTGATTAAATAACACGCAGACATGTACAGCAAAACACTGTTTGCAATAGCTTTGAAATACTGTTACATTAGCGGTAGGTTCTGATGGACGTGTGTAAGGAAAGAATTTTTCTTCGCTACCTTTTAACTGCAATAGGGAATAAACAAATCTGAGTTTTCCTTGTTTCGTTTTGTTTTAGTGAAAACTACCTCGTTTTGCATTTGCGTGGGTGTTCTTAAAGTCCTACTGTTTGGCATTTTTATAGAAATGACTTTCTGTGTAATACAGGCACCCATTGGGAGTCAAAAATCCATGTGGTCGTAGGAAAAAGGTCCAAGCTGGGCATAAGAGCAGGCTGGGCATATAGTGTCTCCTGATCTTCCCTAACTGGTGCTTCATGTGCTTTGTGCCCTGGGCGAGGCTCCAGTGAGAAAACAGGTGGATGCTATCAGGCACAGCCTGGTCTCTTTTGCTTCTGGAAGGGAGTGGGAGTTGATCTTTTCTGTGTTTTAGATGCTTGACATATTTCAAGTACGTTTTAACCTTGAGTCTTAATTTTGAGTTTCTCACAGATTTTCATTGACTTCCACAGGAAACATACTTTTACTGGTTTTAATATTTGGTAGCATAATGTTTTGTTGAACACTTAGTCCTTGATGTTTAGATTCACCTTTTTCTCCTTGTAAAAAAAAAATCCTACCAAGGCCAAATTATCTAGAGTCGCTATGGTAACTTCGGAGAAATTGAGAAAGCATGCTAATGCAAAGACCAATATGCTTGACTGCATTTAAAATGTGGGGGAAGAATAGCTTTGGTATAAACATAAGCTGAATCTTCCTGGAAAAAGTTGAAAAGGACTAAAAGATTGGTGGCTTGAATAGCTTTTCATGGAAATTTTAGCCATCATTTTTGTTACTAATGACTTGAGCATCTTTTATTCCACATGTTGGAGTTTCCTTGCTCTAGCCATCTTTTGAAAAAAATAAAATATTTAAGTTTATTTATTTTGAGAGAGACAGAGACAGTGCAAGTGGGAGAAGGGCAGAGAAAGAGGGAGAGAGAGAGAATCCCAAATAGGCTCCGTGTTGCCAGCGTAGAGCCTGACACACGAAACCGCGAGATCTTGACCTGAGCCAAAACCAAGAGTCAGACGCTTAACCGACTGAGCCGCCCAGGCACTCCTGAAAACAATAAATCCTAGTTGGTTACAACCTGTACAAGAATAGTATCAGTTTAGATTGATCTGCAAGACAGTGATTTAAAATTTTGCCCAATTTGTTTCCCTCTTCCCCCCAGTATGATTTTATCCATAGAAGATTAGCTTCTAATTTTAGTTATAATTCAGTCTTACATTAATATACTGCTTTACGTTGAAATCAACTCATATTTCCCCCTGAAATACAAATTCCATCAGTTTCAGCCCCTCTGGCACAACTATGAGCATATTAGATGCTTCTGTTTGTCTTTGACTAAGTATTACTGAACACCTATCAATTAATTAGGGAGAAGTTTCCTGAATATTTTCCTGGATCCTTTGCCAACTATCTGGAATTTTGGAATTTTGATGTATTATTGGTCTTGGCAGCACAAAAGAGTATTACAATTCGATTAAAAAAAAAAACAGACATTCTCTTAGATTGAGTGATATCACACGCTCAAAAGTGACAACCATTTAAAGGAAGGTGGTGACAGATTTGAGTGTTGTATAAAAGATGACTGAATTTAAACTTTCTCCAGAATAATACACTATTTTGCCCCTGTTGCCACTCTTGATTACTTTTCCTTCTCATACCTGTCCCAAGCACAATTTTCCACCTGTCAGGTTGGTAATCATTTAACCTCTAAACTCGCTGGAATATAAGATGTTTAATTTTTTTAGTTACTAACATTTATCTTAACTGAGTGCTTACTCCATGCCAAATGCAGTTCTCGGCTCTGTGAACACAGTAGTGCTATTTTTACTCCGTGTGATGTGTGTGTGTGTGTGTGTGTGCATTGGTATTTAGTATTGTCAGCTTGAAGGCTGAGAGTTTGTATCACTCTAAGACAAAAGTATTGCTTTTTTTTTTTTAATTTTTTTTTCCCAACGTTTATTTATTTTTGGGACAGAGAGAGACAGGGCATGAACGGGGGAGGGGCAGAGAGAGAGGGAGACACAGAATCGGAAACAGGCTCCAGGTTCTGAGCCATCAGCCCAGAGCCCGACGCGGGGCTCGAACTCACGGACCGCGAGATCGTGACCTGGCTGAAGTCGGACGCTTAACCGACTGCGCCACGCAGGCGCCCCAAGCATTGCTTTTTAATATCCTTTATTGAGGTGGTTGTTGGCTTAGATACGGGTATGTAAATCTGAAATTGAGGATGTTGTAAACTGGCTGCTGAAGGAGTAGAAGGGCTAGGTTCCTTCATGTGACAGTTTCTGTCCTCCCACTTGGCCATCGCAACCCCAGCCCTGGTGGAGGGGGGTGGGGGAGGGGGCACGTGGAGTTCTAGGGCAGCTGGGTGCACCTTCCTGCGATGGGGTTGGAGAGTGGAGGGCGAGGTCTTTTCTTTCTGTCGTGTCAAAATAATCTCATGTTCTTAAGCAGTACTTGATAGGAGATTGCAGACCAGCCAAGGGGAAATTGGGCAAAAATCCTGATCTCCTTCTCTGTAATTTTGTTAAGGTAAGCCAACAGATCAAGAAGCAGCTTAAAATGGATCAGGTGAGGAGGACATTTTTAGAATAATGGACATTATGCAGATACAGTAGTATGTACCTGTGATGGCTGGACATACAGAAGCTATTTTGGCTACGAAGTATGGTCATTATTCTGAGTAGCATCATGCTCATCTAAAATCTAGAGTACTGCCTCAACCTGGCTGTGCCACCTTGCCCCGGGCTGGATGTTGGGGCTTTGCTGTAAACAACACAGGTGGCCCACACTTGTGGATCTCGCAGTAAACAATTGACCAGGTTATTTCATTGATGGGAAGGTTGAGGGTGCTAAGTTCGCATATGGCAGGGAGACCTAAACTAGTCAGAAGACGAACAAGAATAGTAAGGTTTCATTGAAAAGTATGTGTTTCTGAAATCAAACTACTAGTTGGTGGTTTAAAAGTCAATAATTGTAAGGTTTAAGTACAGAGGATATCTGCTAGCTTGTAAGATACTCATTAGTAACCCACTGACATGCATAGTTAGTCTTCCTTACAGCTGGCTTCCTTATAAAGGAAAGACAAAGTCTGGTTATTTGTAATAATTGGGGGTTGTAAGAAGCCTTATGGTTCATTTATTCCTAAGAGAACCTTGCGAGGTAATACAACTGATTCTTGAATTATTTTATGTTATTAAAAGAGAGATCACTTCCCCACCATTGGTTTATATGCCTAATTTTGTTCTCTGTTAAAGTATTACCAATCCAGCCTCCTGATATCAAATAGGTCGATTGAAATAGTAGTCAGCTGGATGTACAGACGTAAGAGTTATCTTCTGCTATCCCTGGGTGTTCACCTTTGCTTGGTGGCTGATCTATAAAGTAAGCGTAAAATTTGCCCCTAGAGGTATTGGGAAGGGAAAGGAGGAATTTGGGGAAAATGTGGGTCAGTGATGAGAATAAGTTTACAATCAGTTCTTAAGTTGCACTGTGTATCTGTTAGGTGAATTTGACTTTTAACTGTTAAAAAAAAATTTTTTTTTGATTAACAGTTCTAAATGATCGTATGAGTATGCAGTTGACTGAGGAATGGCTTCTAAAGATATTAGGTCCAAAATCCTGGAACTTATAAATGTTAACTTATTCAGAAAGAAAGTCTCCACAGATGTGATTAAGGATCTTGACATGGGAGAGTTTCCTGGACAATCTGGGTGGGCCACAACTGCAATCCTAAGTATCCTATAAGGAAAACAAGAAAGGCAGCCATCTACACAGGAGGGAACTTGAGTGATGTGGTCACAGTAAGCTTAGGTACTCATAGTTCCCTCTTTTTTTTTTTAAGGAATTAAATTTCTTGGCTTCTAGCTGTCATTTCAGGATTGTTCGCCATGTATGTGGGCGCAGAATGGGAAGCGCGTGGACTGAGGTCACAGGGCATGTTTGCTAGACATTGTGTTCTCCTGTGTGTCCTGGTGAAGAGGGGGTGGGTAACACCTCCCCTCAAGAACAGAAAGCCCAAAGCTGAACTGAAACAGTGATTTAGAAAACACAGGTGTCCAGTGCTTTCAGAATTCAAAATGATGGACCCATCCTGAGAAGTCCTGAGTTGGGATGGGGGAAGAAGCTATATTAGGCCCAAGCTAGAAAGGAGTTGTGGGCTCTGTGGAGTTGCAACAAGGCACAAGCCTGACCTCCCGTCTGTGGGTTACCCTTCTCTAGCCATGTGACCTTGAATGATTATGAACCTCTTCTCAGTGTTCTCCTAGTGAAGGAATAATTCGCACGTCATCGGATGGTTGTGGGGCTAGAAGTAATAGTGGATATAGAAGCTGTTTTAGCAGTTTGCACACAGTTTCCTTGGGAACTGGGTGTCCAGTGCTCATTACTTGCTAATCCCCACTTGAATTATTGTAAATGTGAGGTGAGAGGAATGAGAAATTCTTGTTAGTGAGTAATTAGTGTAGTATTCAGCATCAAATTATTCATGACACTTGCTTCTTGTGTCTATTAATCATAGTTAAGGTCAAACCTTTATTCTTCTATAGACTATGCTCTTTAAGAATTACCAATTAATAAACTCAGGGAACAAAGCAATCTATAATAAACACCTATATTTTAACTTTGGTCTAAAGTCGGAGGGTAGAATTTAACTTAATAATCGCCCTACAAAAGATTCTTTGGTTCTAAATTACTAAAGGTCAGCTTTCTGAAATAAAATTCTTCTGGCCTGAACATATCCCAGTGTAAGGAAGGGGAAGAGAAACTGATATTCAATAATTCATCTTTCTAGAATCTATCCTGTTGGTAGAAGTCATCTTTGCAAACGTGAGATAAGGTTGTTTCATTAAGGGAAGCATAAAGGTACAAGTTACATGTGGCCTCAGAGGAAGGGGTCGTATGTTTGCCCTTTCCCTGTAATGCCAGACTAATCCACAGCCTGTCTTAGGCAGATTATCCATCTGTTAGCTTCAAAATCAGAGGCAAAAGTCTTTGCTTCCACCTTCTCCTCATGTGTGGGTTTGGGAACGGACAGATAAAGCTAATAAATACCACATACCTTGAAAGGCCAGGCACCAGCTAGGTTTTAATGTCTGTTGTTACAGCCAGTTCCATAGCAGTCCTGTGATGTAGGCATTGCTCCCCACTTCAGTCAGGAAACCAGTGATAAGAGGTTCTGTAATCTTTTAAGGTCCCATGACTGGAAGAAAATGGACAAAAGACTGAAAAAGACCTCCAGATGTGTGAGGTCAAGCTCCCATCCTAGCTCTTCAACTGTGTCCTAAATACTTCTTCAGCTTGGGCCTGACAGAACTTCGCTTCCCCCTACCCCCTTGTAGAGGCCAACTTGCAAAAAAACAAACAAACAAACAAAAACCCCTCATTTTACCAGTTGGACCTGTCGATAGGATGTTCTGGAGAAGGTATACCTGGTGGGAGCAGAAAGTCTCCTTCATTCCAAACAGAACCCACGTCCTTGCAGGAAGTGGCTCCTGTTGAAACCAGGGATGGTTTCAACCACGTTTTTTTTTTTTTTATTAAATTTTTTTTAACGTTTATTTATTTTTGAGACAGAGAGACAGAGCATGAACGGGGGAGGGGCAGAGAGAGAGAGAGGGAGACACAGAATCGGAAGCAGGCTCCAGGCTCTGAGCCATCAGCCCAGAGCCCGACGCGGGGCTCGAACTCACAGACCATGAGATCGTGACCTGAGCTGAAGTCGGACGCTTAACCGACTGAGCCACCCAGGCGCCCCTCAACCACATGGTTTTTGACTTCTAGACGTCGCTCTTCTGTTTTCTGCCACTCGTCACGTCATGAAGTAACTTTTTGTAGGAAAGCATCTTTGCCCGTTAAGTATTCTGAAAAGAAAGGGTTGAGCCCATTAGAGGTTGCATTAAGCTATTATCTTCATGAGGATTATTTCTGACTCCCCTTTCTTACTTATCACCCCCACTCCCATTCACACACGCAGTCCTCGTAAACTCCTCACATCCACACACTCTGCACGTCACCACCCACCTTCAAGATGAGTCACTTCAAAATCAGACTTTGTTAACCTGGCTGCAAGGAGATTTCTTAGCTCTTCCCATATGTGTGGAGAGAGCCCCATTGGCATTCTCCCATCCTAGTTCAAATATATGCCTCAAACTTAAGTGTGCTAGTTGGAAATAACACTTCGCCTTAAGCAGTATTGTTCACTGAAACGTAAATTGCCTTGTACCCATTCTCATTCTTGCAGAAATCCTGGGAAGAAAAGAGATTTTATGTTGCAAGTATTAAAGAAAAATCCTTTCTCTGCATCTCTCTTTTTTTTTTTAAGTTTATTTATTTATTTAGAGACCGGGGGAGGAGCAGAGAGGTAGAGGGAGAAGAGAATCCCAAGCAGACTCTGTACTGGCAGCCCAGACCCTGATGTGGGGTAGGAACTCAGGAACCCTGAGATCATGACCTGAGCTAAAATCAAGAGTCCAACGTTTAACCAACTAAACCACCCAGCTGCCCCTAATATCTCTTTTTTAAACACATAACAAGACTGTAGATGACTGATTTAGGCAACTCTGGTCCACTATAGAAGTTTTTATATCTAACAGCAATAAAAAAACATTCTCAGGGATTTTACCATTATGGGATTGTTAGCAATTTGGGGGAGGAGAGATAACTTTGGACTTAATTCCTGAATTAAGAAGCTGCCATCACCCTGAAGGCCAATTTTCTTTTCAACTATTCCTTTACTCACCTGTGAGCTATGTTAAAGCATTTATCAAATAGTCTTTTAAATGTAAAAATAAAATGCAGTAGGATTGAATGTCCTGCGTTTGGAGTGCTTTTAGAGAGCATTGGGATTTGTAAGGGGCGAGGTATACACGGAGAGAATGAAAGATTCAGTAATAACCGAGTAAGACCTCACAGTACCACTCACGTACAAAAATATGGCCTAAAGCATAATAGAGCCTATAAGATGAAAGCAATTTTGTTGTTATTGTTATAATAGCCAACAGGCATTCTGTATGTTTTAGGTCCTTTCAAAATCTTCCTTTTGAATACCACTTTATTCCTCTTGTGACTTTGAAACATGGCCATTTCATTTTTAAAATGGTATTGAATCTGCGTGGCAGAATACATTTAAGACGCACGAATTACATTCGGAAGGCTTCAGGACCAAGGGGCTAAACAGCCTTGAGCATTTTGCTTTAAATATGTGAGCTTAGGGGTTGTGGGAGGGGGAATGGGCTAAATGCGGAAAGGGCGTTAAGGAATCTACTCCCGAAATCTTTGTTGCACTATATGCTAACTCACCTGTATATAAATTTAAAAAATAAATAAGAAAAAAAGAAGAAAATTTTTTAAAAAAGAGAAAAGAAAAAAAAAGGTATATTCCTTAGCACCCCTGAAAGGAAAGTTCAGTAAAAGGACTGTAGTAGCATTTGAGATTTTTATCTTGTATTTTAAGACCTTGCATTCATCACAATTTTAATGGCATTATCACATGTCTATCTAGTAGCAGTGAGTGTGATGTGAGTAGTATGTGCTTTTAAAATGGCCTCACTTCGGAGCACCTGGGTGGCGCAGTCGGTTAAGCGTCCGACTTCAGCCAGGTCACGATCTCGCGGTCCGTGAGTTCGAGCCCCGTGTCGGGCTCTGGGCTGATGGCTCAGAGCCTGGAGCCTGTTTCTGATTCTGTGTCTCCCTCTCTCTCTGTCCCTCCCCCGTTCATGCTCTCTCTCTGTGCCAAAAATAAATAAACGTTGAAAAAAAATAAAAATAAAAAAGAAATAAATAAAATGGCCTCACTTCCACAAAGTTTGCTTTCTTTCTCATACATTGTCCTTGGTGAGTTTTATGTCCTATTTGTATAGACACCAGGAGACCCATGTTGTTGCCTGCTGCTTTTTCGAATGGCCGGCAATGGATGTGTGTCTTTTACTGTTTTGCCAGATCTTGATAATTCTAGTTATATGGGGTATAATGGGAGAGGCTGGGAAAATGGATTTTTTTTCTCCTACTTCCTTTGTGAAAAAAATCGAAACAATTTAATAGATGTTCTGTGAGTTGTGCTGGAATAGAGTTGGTAACAGCTTTACAGGCTTATAGCGCCTTTCGTCTATTTGAGAAGATAAGCGTGTGGTGTCTCACAAGGTGTCTTACCTTTATGTAAGGTAAGACATGAGACATTTTGCTCCTTGTGTCCTGACATGCCCTTGAGCCTCCGTCATTGGTAAATATGATTCCCGTTGATTGTTCCATCCTTTTCCTGCTCTCGCACTGCCTCCTTCCTTCACAGGGAGCTCCTTGTGGTTCTCTGCCAAGTGTGTGTGCCTTCCAACACGCTGTCCCCTCTGCTTCAAGTATTTGCCCCCTTCCTTCTTGCATCAGTAGGTCTGACATGTCCTGAGGACATTTGAGTTGGGCCTTAGCTTCCAGAAGTTCACCCTGGTTTTCACTTCTTGGCCTCCCACAGCTCTGCACACATAGTGATTCTTCTTTGCCTCTTCTTAACCCCTGATACACTTTTCTTACTCTTCCTGCACTGGGCAGTCCTTGTTGTCTTATTCACCAGCCGTCCTGCCCCACTCCTGTGGCCACCCCTCACCACACACACACACACACACACACACACACACACACACACACAGCAACGTCTGCAGTGAGAGACAGCCCTGTTCATTACCTTAGTAACAACTTCACAAGAGCAGATTGCCAATGAATACCGACCAACTGTGTAAATCTGTTGAGACTGTGAAAAGGGATTCAGAGAATTCTGAGATGCCTTTGGCCCCAATAGTTCTTTCGCGGGCTTGGGAAATACGGCATGTACTGGGGGAAAGTTGCTGAGTTGGAAAGTCGGCGGGCTGTAAAGTGGGCCAGGGCAGCAAGAACTTGTGGGGTGTGTTCAGGCTTACTCTCTCCTTAGTGTGAGCCTGGGAGTGGCTCATGCCTCCTGTCCCCAGAGGGTGGAGAGCAATCACACTGGTGGCAGAGGTCACAAACTGAGTGAAAGGGTAGCACTGGGATATTGCCTTGGGATGAATGGGATTTCTTTAAGCTGTTGGGCAGAGGGGGGAGGAGCACAAGGAAAAGATTAGCTCTACGCAGGGACAAGGTATTTGGGCAAAAGGTTGGAGCCCGGATTTCCTGTTCCAGAATCAGTAGTAGCAGGGAAGATGCCAAGGTACGCTAGAAGCCAGTTCTGGAGAGCCTCGTCTACTAGGCTAAGATGTTTGGGTGTTACCTTGGCGTGCAGAGATACGTTTGAAGGATTTCGGGTTGCAAAGTGCAGGAAGCAGACAGTTTTGGTGATGAGAGGGGAGGGCGACTGTGGACAGAGAAGGAGGTTCTTAAAATAATCTAGGCAGGAACAACAAAATGAGCACCCTCTTGATTCAGCCGAACTGAGTCCTGTGTGTCAGGCAATCGGGATTCAAAGGTAAGGAAAGTGGGGTCCCTTTGCAAGAAAAGGATTTGAAAACAAAATCACCTCAGTTGTCACGCTGATAGCGAGAAAATTGCCGCCTACAGGAAGATGCTTGGGTGGTGATAGGGTGGTAGTTAACAGACGTTGCAGCCAGGTTGCAGGATGCTAAGATAGCAAATAGTAGATTTGGCCTTTGTTCACGATGAAATGAATTATACCCTCTGTTCGCTAGTAGCTTCTGCCAGGAGTTTGGTCTCTTTAACTGGTTTCCCTGGCTCTTTGCTTGTCCCCCCACCTACCATACTGTGTTCCCAGCACACTGCCAGGACTAGCCTTTTCACTCACAAGTCCAGTCATGTGACTTCTCTTCCCCAAACTCCACAGTGGCTCCCATCTCAGGGTATGAGCCAAGGTCCTCCCAGTGGTCCACAAGGCACCCTATCCATTAGTGCTCTGGTCTCAACTCCTTCATTACCCACTCCACTCTGGCCACCCTTGCCTACTTGGTGTTGCTCAGATCCCCCTAGAATGCTCTCCCTTGAGGCCTCACCCCTGCATGTCTCCACGTCAAATCTCACCTCCTTGAAGTCTGCTCAGATATCTCCCGACCATCCTATTTAAAATTGTAACTTGTCCTCACACCCCTGCCTTGGCCCTCCCCATACCTCTGACCCTACTCTGCCTGTTAATGTTTGTGACTTGAATTGATTTCAAACCCAATACATCTTTTATTACTACCACTACTCTTACTAGTATTGTTCGCTATCAGACCTCTCCACATTGCCCCACCCATACGTATGCTGTTTAAAGGCAGGAATCTTCACCAGTTGTGTTAACTGGTGCATCACAAATGCTCACAATAGTGCCTGGTACAAAGCAGAAGTTAGTGAATGTTCGAATGCATTGTGATTTTCCTGCTATTACTCATAAGGCCTAGTTAACTACACTTTCCCACCCCATATTAAATGGGTTTTGGTCACTGGAAAGAATAGTTGATCCTACCAGGATCTAAATTCTCTGTATATTTTACCCAATTTTTTTTTCTTCAAATGACCCATTTCCTCTGAGATTTTTAGAGCAAAGTTTTATGAAATGTGTACAACAATTAGAGAACAAAATTTGAAGTCCACTTTTCACATAAAAGACAGTTACTTGGCAGAAGGGTCCAATCATATTATATCATAGAGGATTTGTGCTGTGCAAGGCTGAAATGGACTTTACTATAAAAATCTGGCAATACTGGAAGATAAGGTCCTCTGCTTCTGGAGCATACATTTCCTGGATGCATTTCAGTAACGCTTAACAATGAGCTCTGCATCATAACTGTCTTGAGGAATATCTGTTAACCCCAAATTAGGTGTGACCTTTACCATTCTGTTAGCTCTTAATTCTGGCACTAAACATACTCACACACACACACACACACTCACACAGGAAACAAAAGAGAAAATACGGCGGAGAAATAGGCGGAGAAAGAATAATTGCATAAAAGGACCACAGTTTGGAGTGGGTGTTTTTGTACTGATTTTTGTCACCTCACCTGCTTTTCTTCTGTGCACACGCATATTAGAACACTCATACGCTCTCACCTCCCTCTGCTCCTCCATCAAAAACAAAGTTGTTGCAAGAAATTTAGGAAATGATCGTAGAGATCGTGGAGATGTGCAGGCCTTTGGATAACTTCAAATTACATAGCCTGCCATCTTACAAGTAACTTGCAAAGGTGAGTTGGGGGCTCTTTAGAGTCTCAGATGGAAAAATTCCAGGAATACTGTGTGAATGGGTTTTTCCCGCCGTCCAAATGAGAAAGTTCCTTTTTCTGAAGAGCTGTTTCTACACCTTTTTATTGCATTACTCATTTCTCAATGGGTTTATTATGTGCAAGATGGGCAAACATTGGTTCTTGAGAGGCCAAAAAAAAAAAAAACCCAATTTATGTATAAAGGACATATGTACACACATATGTAAACAAATATACAATATAGCTATGGTATTAAAATTTCATGGAAAGGCAATTAGGAAAAATCTAAAGAAAATCCTAGGGGTGGAAGCCATAATTAAAATAATAGTTGTTACACCACACCACTCTGACCTAGACTCCTAGGCACCAGCCTAGGGCATGAGTGGCTTGTTCTGGGCGTTCATGGTTTTGTATGAGGTCTGGAGGAAGTTGTTTTGATGGCTTAGTAGTGAGCTGTGTCCAGGGGCCTAAGTCTGTAAGGAGAACAGGTGGGTCCATTTGATGTGTCGGGCTATGGGTGAACAGACAGAATTGCTCAGGTTCCCTGGAATCCTGCAGGGCTGAGTGGAGGATTTGCTGGACTCCCAGAGACTGGCAGGCAGGAGCAGCATTGGGGAATGTGAAGGGCGTTTGGAATGTCCCACATAAGCCACCTCCCCGAGAAGCAGCACATCGCCTTTTCTTTTTGCTTCTGCCATTAACGTAGGTCCCTTTGCATTGGTCATTTGAGCATAGCTGAATGCAGCAGCTGGCGGGACAGACCCGTGGCTGCCGAAGATCAGCAGCACTATGTCAGCCCTTGTGAGGAACAGAATGGTGGCCACACGTGGCTTGGACATAGCTGCCTGTGCCTGCGGAATTTCTGGAGACCACTCTTTTGAGGACTGTGGTCATGAGCCCCCATGAATGTAGCTTTCTGAGGGTGAAGTGGGTTTCCTTTAGCATCTCCGTAGACGAAGACTGAATTTTAAAGTTTTATTCAGTCTGTTTCTTTAAGTTTATTTATTTATTTTGAGAGAAAGAGTGGGGGAGGGGCAGAGAGGGAGGGAGAGAAAGAATCCCAAGTAGGCTTTACACTGTCAGTGCAGAGCTCCATCTCCTGACCCTGAGATCGTGACTTAAGGCAAAATCTCAAGAGTCCGATGTTTGATTGACTGAGCCACCCAGATGCGTCCTTTAAGTTTCTTAAAGCTTATATAATTCCTTAACATCAGGAGAGGAAAATTTTGCCCAGACTTGCCAAGTACCTCAGACATGGCACTTACAGCTCATACAGTCTGTCTCTTGGGGTTGATTGTGAGGAGCTTGAGGGTTGAACCTATTACCTTCATCTGTGTCTTTAACACTTAGTACAGTATATGACACTTGGGAATTTTCCATTAAATTTTGTGATAAGACAGTGGCCTTGTATGTGGAAGAGGTGGCTGGTAGCTGAAAATTTGAACATCACCGAAGGACAAATGCTGTAATCTTCTATTTTGGCTCAAGTCAGACTACAAAGGGTCCTTACCGTAGAGTTAAGTTGTGTACCTTAATATTTATTAGGTTACTTTTAAAGAATATTTTCATTAAAAAATTCTGAGTGTTAACTAGGAAAAGATAGAGTTGAGGGTAAATTGCAACATGTAAGACAAAGATTAATCTCCTTAATACATAGAGTCTCTTTTAAATAAGTAAATAAGAACATTCAGTTAGAGCTTTTTTGCCTACATTAATTCATAATTGATGTTTTTAAAAAGTAAGCTTATGAAACATATTCAAACTCATTAAAGAAAGGCATTATGAAAGCTTCCCATTTTGCCTATCAAATTGACAAGGATTAAAACCTGATCGCTGCTGTTAGAGTGATGGGAAACAGGTATTCATACCTCTTACATGGGAGTGTAAATAATCTATAATCTTGGGGTGCCTGAGTGGCTCAGTCAGTTAAGTGTCTGACTTCGACTCAGGTCATGATCTCACGGTTCTTGAGTTCGAGCCCTGCATTGGGGTCTGGGCTGACAGCTTGGAGCCTGGAGACTGCTTCAGGTCCTCTGTTCCTCTCTCTCTGTCTCTTTCCCTCCCCCACTTGCATTGTCTCTCTCTGTCTCAAAAATAAATAAACATGAAAAAAAAAATTTTAAAGTAATATATAATCTTCTGGGAGGATGGTTTGGCAACAAATATTTTTGTGACTCAGCACATTCTTTCACAAGAATGCTTATTGCCACATTTACAAAAGAGAAATTATAAGCAGCCTGCATGGTGAGGAATAAGTGACTAATTAAATGAGGTAAACACAAATGGTGGACATTTGGTCATTAAAAATCAAGTTTGTGAAGTCTAATATTGTGTAACTGAACTAGAATCGTAGAAAACCATATCTATAGTATATGTTGTATTCAGAAAAATGTATATATTTTCTTAATGTTAATTATATGTATTACTGGATCAAAAATTACAGTTCTTCTTGATACTTTTCAAAATTTCCTGTTTTTATAGTAGGGCAATATCACTTCCATAATCAGGAAAGTTATTTGATAATACAAAGCACAGTCTATGGAAGTGAGAGCGATCTTAGGTACTTAATAGGTTACCCATCACTATAATGTATTAATGATGACTTTTCTTTAAGGGTCCTTCCCCAGTGGTTACACAAAGAAAAGTAGTTTAGTAAAAAGCCCTTAATGTTTACTTTAATCACTATTAAATATGTTACTAAAACAGAAACAAATAGAAGCTGCGTGGAATTGGAGAAGGAGCAAGGACTTCTCAGGTACATAGTCCTGGGTTGGGATCCTGGTTGTAGCTGTGGGACCTTTGGCGTTGGACCTACAATTTCCCCATTTATGAAGTGGGTGTATTAACCATCTCTGTCCTCTTAGGACTGTCTCGGGAAGCAATTTGAGTAGCGTGTGGGGGACACTTAGCACAGAGTGTGACTCAGTGAACAGGTGGCTCTTCTTAGGGGGAGCAGCCTCGAGGGAGGAGTATAGCATTTCCTCTAAGAGATCCAAACTTGAAAACCATGTATTAGGAAGTGATTACTCCCTTTACAAAGGATGACTATTGTGATGGTGTATTAATTTTCTATTACCTAAACTTAACAGCTTGAAGTGCAGACATTTATCATCTAATGGTTTCTGTGGGTCAGAAGTCTGGCCATGGCTTAACTGAATCCTCTACCGGAGGCTGCCATCAAGATGGTGAGTGGGGCAGGGCACCTGGGTGGCTCAGTTAAGCATCCGACTCTTGATCTCAGCTCAGGACTTGATCTCACGGTGGTGAGTTCAAGCCCTGCGTTGGGACCTGCGCTGGGCATGAAACCTACTTTAAAAAAAAAAAAAAAAGAAAGAAAAGGTGGTGAGTGAGGTGGATTCTCCTGTGGAGGCATCTACTTCCTTGTTTCCTGGGGTTGGATGCAGGATTCATGGCAGCTTGCTTATTCCGAGCCAGGAAGTGGGAAGAGAAAGACAAGCACAGATGCTTGTAATAGCAAGACAGAGTCTTACCTAAGTCAGTGTAATTATGGGGATACCAGTCTGTTACCTTTGCCATATTGGTTAGAAGAAAATCACAAATCCCACTGGCACTTAAGAGAAGGTAATCACGCAAACAGGTAAATACCCTAAAGGGGGGATCATGTGGAGGGTTGCTTTGCTACAAATGATATTGACATGTGTTCCATACACAGAAGCGAGTGCACTATTTTAGAAAGTGATTTGGTTGAGGAAAATACTGGCTTACATTTTAATAACACTGATTGGAAAGCAAGATGAAACCACCCTGTGTTTGTTTGGGTTAACTGTTAAGGGCCAATAGTGCTGTCATCTGTGATTTAGAGGTTGAGGGCACTGCTCTCTTCCTTGAAAACCCTGGTTATCTTCCAACTCAGCCTTTGGGGATCTCAAGACTTGTTACTTTGTAAGTAATGGGTAATTGAAGTATTACTTCAAAGATGGTTTTTCTTTTCTATAATGCCGGACTTTCTTTTATTATTTCTGTACTCTTTATAAGTATTTATTTCAGCAAAAATAAACTTTGCCTTGTCTCACTCAGATTCATTGTTAAGCGTTAAACCTTCGTTTGTTCTCTAGATTGAAAAAAGGCATTTGTTTTGCTTTGAACTTGGCATTCTCAAATGAGAAGTGTGGCATTTTGTGTTCTCTGCTGGGTTCCCCCTCCTTGCACTGGCTCAGAGTTCTGATTAGTCAACTCTCCTCTGTATATGAAAATGTTGATGAATAATGCTAAGAATTGCATGGGTCTCACAAAGGCCCACATGTGGTTGCTGTTTGAGACAAGTATACTGAAATACAGAATGTAATGTTTTTGGAGGTACATTTGTAATCCAGAAGATGAGGACGGGTGACTGATCATACCCACACCCAAGGGAAAAGAGGCCCTGATGAACATCAGAACTTCTTTCGGGCTGTGAACAGATGTGCCAGCTGCCCCATTATGGTACTTCTAGTGGCTGCAGGTTGGAGCCTTGGTGACTGGACTCTGGAATATTTTATAACATGTATTTATGAGAGCCTAAGTGTATGGCTGACTGACCAAACTTAGCAAGGCACTGTTAAGTCCTGCACCATCTTACAGTGTAGAACTCCTGCATGAGGAAACATCAAGCCTCCCAACTCTCATATCAAAGAGACTGTTAGTCCTTGCTGGACATATTCTGATTATGCATGCCATACGTCTTAGAATTCAGAACAGAGAGATGCTCAGCATTTTCTCTTCGGCCACTTGTTTGTCAGAACGCTGGATTAGATAACAAATCGCTACACGTTTCCATTCTTACTGCAATGTATTTGTGTAGTGCTAACCTTTTCAGAATATCTTTTCTTGGTTTCGTATCTTTTCTTGGTTGAATGAATGCATCCATGTTGTGGACTTGAGACAGTTGGTATTATCTCCATTTTATAGGTGAGGAAACTAAGCCTCAAGGATTTGATCTTCCAGGATCATGTCACACAGAAATAGAGTCAAGGCCACCTTGTCCCAAACCTCAGATGCCTTTTATGAATGAACTGTGGTGAAGGGCGGGGGTCCATTTGAATCCCACCTCTTCTCTGTCCCAGTTCTGTGACCTTGGACTGTCACTAATCTTCAAAGCCTCAGTTTTCTCATGTGTGATGTGGAGAGACTGCCTTCTCATAGGGTTATTAGGGTGAAAGGACAATGAAAGCATAGTTCCTAAACGTGGTGGGCACTCAGTTTATGGCACCCATTGATAGAATTGATTCTGCTCTTATTCTCACAATTTAGGTGTTGGTTGGGCTCCCAAGCCCATGGGATATAGGTATCTGAAATTCCAGGCCCATAACCCACAGTCAGTGAAAGAGAGAATGCTGGTGAATTCCTGAAGGTTACCCTGGATGTGGCCTGATCTCTGGGGTCCTGGATCATACTCCCCTACAGGAGAGTTGTCACGATGTGGGGTGAGATGCTCTGAAGGCAAGAAGATGAGCAGAGGATAGTGGAAAAAGTGGAAGGTGTGGCTTTTGGGCAAACTCTCAGATTTGCTATTCATATATTAGCGATTCATTTAAAGGAGAAAAAGGAGTAGGGAGGTATGATGGGTTTTACTTAGTGTGGCATCCAAAAAATTCTGAATTCTGACCTCCTGCCAGGGATTTGGATTCTAATTTGTCACTCGTACAGATAGCACTGTCATTACTGTGTTAACACAAGAAGCCATCTCTTCTTGCCCACTGTCAAAATCCATCTCGGGTACTAAGGTCGGTCAGAGAAAGACAAATATCCTATGATTTCACTCATGTGTAGAATTTAAGATACAAAACAGTTGAACATAAGGGAAGCAAAAATAATGTAAAAACAGGGAGGGTGACAAAACATAAGAGACTCTTAGATACAGAGAACAAACTGAGGGTTGTGGGCGGGGTGTTGGGTGGGGGGATGGGCTAAACGGGCAATGGGCATTAAGAAGGGCCCTTGTTGCTATGAGCACTGGGTGTTATATGTAAGTGATGAATCACTAAATTCTATTCCTGAAATTACTATCACACTATATGTTAACTAACCAGGATTTAAATTTAAAAGCATAAATATAAAAAAGAAAACCCACCATCTCAGGGACTAGGAGCAAATATCCTGCTCTAATGAAGTCTGTGTCTTTTATGTGTATGCCAAGGACGGTTGCTTCTGGAACTCCAGCATCTGGGCCCTCAGTCCTGCCCCTCTGTCTGGGAATCAGAGAGAAGCTCTACTCCTGGACTTCTGAGCAGATGTCTTTTTTTTTTTTTTTTTCAACGTTTATTTATTTTTGGGACAGAGAGAGACAGAGCATGAACGGGGGAAGGGCAGAGAGAGAGGGAGACACAGAATCGGAAACAGGCTCCAGGCTCTGAGCCATCAGCCCAGAGCCCGACGCGGGGCTCGAACTCACGGACCGCAAGATCGTGACCTGGCTGAAGTCGGACGCTTAACCGACTGCGCCACCCAGGCGCCCCAGCAGATGTCTTTTTTAACCGCTTTAAAAGCGTTGTTGCCCTGTGTCTGGATCTTCTTTTACTCATTCAAAAATAAAACAGCTCCTTTAAGAGGAGAGATTCCTCTGCTTTCCTGCATGAGTTCTGAGATGGGGTGCAGAAAATGAACTTCTCTGAGCTCTTTTAAATTTTGCGTCCCATAGCAAGTTATCTCTGCAGGTTTTTTAAAGCATGGCACCATATACATACACATGTGCCCACCAGCATTTAATGAAAGGCTACAATTCCAAGGTAAGACAGCTTGAAAGTATTCAGAAAACTAACCCGCTTTCTAACCTAACATAAACTCTGGGACAAGTTGCTTAAACTTTCCAAGTTGCACGTAAAATAGGAAGAAGAAGAGCTGCTACGCAAATTTGTTCTGGAGAGCATACGCTCTCAGTAAAACATCAAATGTTAATTTACTTTATTTAAAAGAAAAATCCTGGAAGCCCTTGTTGCAGTGCAGCATTGTCATAACAAACTCTTTTTTCTTAATATAGAAAGCTTAGAAAATACAGAAATGAGGGGCGCCTGGGTGGCTCAGTCAGTTGAGCGCCTGACTTCGGCTCAGGTCATGATCTCACAGTGTGTGAGTTGAAGCCCCATGTCGGGCTCTGTGCTGACAGCTCAGGGCCTGGAGCCTGCTTTAGATTCTGTCTCCTCTCTCTGCCCCTCCCCACTTGCTCTCTGTCTCTGTCTCTGTCTCTCTCTCTCTCTCAAAAATAAAAAAAAAAAACCTTAAAAAATTTAAAAAAAGGAAAAACAGAAATGCATAAATGTTCATTTCAAACTTTACCCTACAGAAAAATAATAAGACATCATGATATCTTTATTCCCTGGGGTTTTTTTTAACTGGAGATACTTTTGTGTGTGAAACATGTCATGCCAATAGAAGTCCATAGAACATACATGCACAGCTTAAGGCTCACTAAATATGTGGGTACCTATCACTCAGTTGAACATCCAGAACATTGCCAGTTCCTATGAACCTGTGTGCCTGATTTCATTTATTTCGTTTTTAAAGATCAAGTTGGATTTATATATTTCATATTGTGCTCTTTTTCTTTATCATCTGCGTTTATCTATAATGTGATCATTTTAGGTTGTTTTTTTTTGTCTTTGGAGCATAAAGTAAGCTCATGGACTATCCTTATCTTAATGATAATTATTGCTGGTAACCTAATATATGCCAGGCATTCTGTCTAAATGTTTAATTTTACACTACCCTATGAGCTGCAGTAGTTCCTCATTTAACTAATGGGAGAACAGACTTTCAGAATATTGAAGTAAATTGCCACATGATCTAACAAGCAACAGATCTGAGAATGGAGCCCAAGTGCCTTGTCACTTCTATTCCCACCAGCTGCCTGATGGACTACATATTGGAAGTGCAATGCACATTGAAGGAATTGGCCATTAGATGTATTTCTGCCTAATTCTAAGCAAGAATTACACACGTGACTAGGCTCTAGTTTTGTGTGCTGGTGCCACAGAAACCCAAATGGAGGCAAACTTCAACAAGAAATGTGGGGAAAGGATAATTTCTTGATAACCTAAACAGTATCACATGCAGAAGGTCTGCTTTTATTTGGAGGGCCCCTTGTGTTGGGTTGTCTGGTCCTCCCCCTCTCTCCCGCTCCACCCCCATATTGTAGTGGACCAAAGTCTGGGCTTTTATGTTCTCAGTTGCCCTCCTGCTGTGTTTTCTACATCTGTGCATCTATAATTACGGTGCCACCTGGGAGAGCCACTCTCCTCCTCTCTTTGCCCATGGAGACATTGCCCTGTGGAGTCTAAAGAACGAAACGGTTGCTATGGTTGCCGCGCGGCAACAATGTCGAGCTCAGTTTGACTTGAAAGTCACGCTGCTGCATGTAGAAGGTTGGAGACTCAATTTGGCCCAGTTACAAGTCGCTTATTATATTCTATAGGTATAGTCACTGTGGCATCCTTGGCTGTACTCTGTGACCTCTAAGATGTGTATAGAAATAGGACGTGAATAAAAGACTGTGTCTGTTGAGGTAGGAAAGCCTCTCTCCCATAAATAACTTTTAGCTCTCGCGTGATATGCTACAGCTCTCGTTAAGTTTAGTGAGGCAGCCGTGGTTCCACTTGCCCAAGCGTTCATTTCTTCAAGCCTCACCTTCATCCTCACTATTGTCTCTTTTTGAGGTATGGGAATTTACTGCCTGGGACCAGTGAATAGCAAAACCCTGTTGGGATTTTTTCAAAGGGCCATTAAATGCCAACAGCTACCACCACTTGCTGAGGACAATAAAAGGAGTGGAGTAAGGTGGTCACCATTAGACAAACACATTGAATTCTTACACTGTAGGTGTCCAACTTCAGTAATGCTATAATCTGAAGTTCATTTAATCATGCTTGCATTGAAATAGGTTTTTGCATTGAGGAGGACATTGGTTGGGATGAGCCCTGGGTCTTGTATATAAGTGATGAATCATGGGAATCTACCCCCAAAACCAAGAGCACACTGTATACACTGTATGTCAGCTAACTTGACAATAAATTATATTAAAAAAATTAAAAATAAATAGGGGTTTTTTTTGAAACCTAGAGATAATATTGCAACATAAAAAGAGTTTAACGTGTTTTGACTTAATGTCTGAAGTATGATACGATTCTTCGAAAAAGTTGGAGAACTTTGGAACATGCTCTTAAGAGAGGTTACTCCTAAAATGTCATTCAGTGCAGTTCAGATCGACTTTGTAATTTTTTAGTAATTCATTTAAATTTTTAATTCGTTTAAAAGTTTTTAATTTTACTGTGGTACACAATGACTTTTGGTGGCATGCTCCTGTGTTGGTGTGGAGTCCTGGTAAACAGGGAAGTCTCACAGATTGTTGTTCTTTCGAGCTGGACTGGTAGTTTTGGATGAGAGGCAGGTATTCTCTTGGCTGGTGATGTTTCAAGATGTCTGCATGGAATCTTGCGTCTCACAAGACTTGATCTCATTGGTGGGTTCTTTCCACATGTCCTACTAAAGCTGCTGAATCCGTGAACCATCAGAGCTGGCAGGGTCTTTGGCAGTGGCCTTGATTTTAAAGCATCCTGTGCCGACAGAGGAGTGTGCCTCCCTAAAACATTGTCAGGATACATTCAGGTGTCAGGGCTTCGAGTGCATTCCTCCCCCCCAATCCTCCCCGCCCTTGATTTTCATCAGCCTTGTGCCCCTGACTTCTCACAACTCCTATCCTAGGGTTGGGGGAACAGGCAAAATCTTTGGGTCAATACCTTCAAAGGGAGCAAGGGCAAGGGAACTAGTTACCATATCTCCACACAGCTCAAGTTACCTGCTCATAAGGTCTTTTTTGTCTTCCTAATTTTTGTTGTTGCTGCTGTTCCACTGCCACTCTGCCTTCTGTGTCTGCTGCTCTAATCAACTTTTAAATGCTGAAGTTCATCAAGACTCAGTCCTAGGCTCCCTCCTCTCCCTCTGTACTTTGTGAGATAGGTGGACGAAGATGGAGTTTTCCCTGTGGGAGATGACTTGTAAGTGTCCATCTCTAGCCCAGGCCACCTCTCTGAGCCCCAGGTCTGTCTGTGTCACTGCAAACTCAACATTCTCCACTTGTGTGTGCTATCTCAAACAAGCGTTCAGATCCAAACTCAAGACTTTCTAATACCCCCCTCCCGCCATAACCCTTCCCCCAACAAAAGATTGGGCTTTCCTCCATGTCTTCTTCCCATGAAAAGCACCACAATCCACTCAACTTCACAGCCCAGGAATCTACACCAGCATCTCCCCTTTCCCCTTTATGTTCAATAGTGCCTACGTTCTATCATTCCTGACTCTTAAATCTCTGTTCTTCATATGGCTCTGCCTAGTGATTTGGTCCTTGCCTCCTTCACTCATCCCTAGCACCACCTCCCCTGGCCATACTGGTCCTCATCTGTCCCTCAGATGGACCCTTCCCACATTAGAGCCCTCTGGCTCTGGCTACTGCACACCATCCTACTGATTTCATATGAAGGACCGTGTCCTTAGAGGAACCTTCCCTTGATACTTAGATGGCCATTCATCGTGGATAAGCTCTTAAGGCCTGTGTGGCTCTCTCAGAAGAGATTTAGTCCCAGAAGAATAAGGACTGTGCCCTTGTTCACAGCATATGCTTTCTGCCTAGTGCAGGGTCTGGCACTAGGTAAACGCTTGGCAGATCCTCGTTTAGTGAATGAATGAATGAAGCCCGGCTCCGTCTGGCAGTTCACATACGTCATCTACTTGGGCCTCAAAATCATGTTCAGATTGCCTAAAGAGCTTGCTAAGGCTACTCTGGAAGCAACAAAACAGAGCAGGGAGTCACCTTGGGACTGGGGAGTCGCCCAAGTCTAGGCTCTTCTCCCATCACCAGCTTTCTCAAAGAAGAAACACTTGCTGCTGTTAGATTTAATTAATAAGTTAGGGATGATAAAAGGAGAAAGGAGCAAGGATTCTTCTCATAAGGGAAATTGAGGAAGAGTTTGAGGAGCTTTGCATTTTACAGGTGCTAATTTCCTTAGGGTAGTTTCTTTAAAAAAAAAATCCTCATAAGTCATAAGCTTGGGGGACTATAGGTTTTGCTGCCACACCTCTGAGTGACATTCCAAGTCTACCATCCGCTGCTTCCTGAGATGGTCTGGCCTCCAGAGCCACACCGATCTATTCCTGATCTCCAGGCTTGTAGCTTTTAATCAAACCTCTTTCAGCTTCTTTCTCCTCTACCATTTTAGTTCTTATCTTTTTAGACCCCATTTATCCACTCAAGAGGTATCTGTTTATCATCCATGATGTTCCTCGCACACTGCTGGGACCCACCTTTATTCCTGTAGCTTGTAAACATCTCCCCACCAGTACCCCTCTCCTCAGTAACCACCACAGTTTCAACAGGAACTGTCATTAGTTATGTAATGAGGTCTTGACTGTGTCAGTGTGCTGAGCCTTCTTTATACATTGAGTACTTTCTGTACTAGGCTTGGAATTTTAGGAATAGACACCTTCAGCATTTCGTGGTCTGTTTGCCCTACCAGCAGTCAGGCAGGAAAGGGCAGATAACTAGTGTAAAATCATGAAGTACATATAATTCACCAAAGCCACGCAAGTTTTAGCTACTGGATACCTCTGAGGCCTCCGTCCATTCTTGGCTCAAACACCATACAAAAAGTAACCTAAGAGACCTAGTATTTGGGCAAGAGGTAGTACTAGTTGATTTTCTTTATCACTTTCTCACTCTGCTCTCCCCACACCCCATTTATCTAAGTACAATTAGTTTACTGCGAGTAAATGTCTTGTTCCTAACATATGAAAGCTTCTAGCACTTAGTGGACAACTCATAAATGTTACTATCTTTTCACAGAAAGCAGTGACATGTGTTTATCTCACACTTGAAGTTAGTGGAAAAAATACTGACCATCAAGTACACATCTATCTACCCTATTTGGATTTGACCCAAGAGTTAAGCCAGATGGACCCTACAGGAGACAAAAATAATGGTCTTCAGAGTGGAAAGTGGAAAAAAAATAGTGGGACATCTATTTTTTTATTTATTGCCTCTTCAAATGTTATTTTTTAGACAAAAATGTAGATAATATTTTGGAGCTAATAATTACAGCAAGAAAGAAGTATACAAAGTTAAAACACAAAATTCAGTGACTTTTTTCTGTACACTATCAATGAATGAGTGGAATTGGAAATTAAAAACACAACACCATTGACATCAGCACCCCCCAAATGAAATACTTAAGTATAAATAGAACAATATGTACAAGAAGTATATGAGGAAAGCCATAGCCCTCTGATGAACAAAATCTAAGAAGCACTACATGAAGAGAAATACTCCCTGTAAGAAGACTTAATTTTACCAAGGTCATCTGTTCCAACTTACTCTATAGATTCAATGCAATTTCAATCAAAATTCCACAAGTTATTTTGTGGATATTGACAACCTAATTTTAAAATTAACACGGAGAAGCAAAAGCCCCAGAATAGCCAACACAATACTGAAGGAGAATAATTGGAGGACAGTACCTGACTTGAAACTTACTGGAAAGCTCTAGTGATCAAGACAGTGTGATAGTGGTAAAAGAGTAGACAGTACATCAATGGAAAGGAATAGAGAGCCCAGAAATAGACCCACGTAAGTATAGTTAACTGATCTTGGACAAAAGAGCCAAGCAATACAATGGAATAAAAATGGTCTTTTTAACAATAAAAGAGTAAAAAGATCACTCTCTGGCTGCCAAGGGTGAGAACAGGGAAGGAGAGATGAATAGAAAGAACAAAAGATTTTTAAGGACATGAAAATACTATATATGATACTATAGTGGTGGTTACATTTGTCCAAATACATGGCATATACAATACCAAGAGTGAACCCTAGGGTAAACTGTAGACTTTAGGTGCTAATGATGTGTCAATGTTGAGTCATTGATTATAACAAATGTACAGTTACTGTAGGAAAATGTTGAAAATGGGAGAGGCTGTACCTGTGTAGGGGCAGGTGGTAAATGAGAAGGCTCTGTACCTTCTCAATTTTGCTGTCAACCTAAGACTACTCTAAGAACTATTTTTTTAATTAAAAAAAATTTTTTTAATGTTGATGTATTATTGAGACAGAGCGAGACAGAGCATGAGCGTGAGCGTGGGAGGGGCAGAGAGAGGAGGAGACACAGAATTTGAAGCATGGCCCAGGCCCTGAGCTGTCAGCACAGAGCCTGACGTGGGGTTCAAACCCACCAACTGTGAGATCATGACCTGAGCTGAAGTCGGACACCCAAATGACTGAGCCACCCAGGCTCCCCTAAGAACTATTTGTTTAATGGGGACAGTGTTAGTACACAACAGCAACACCAAACATTCTCTTGCTCTATGTCAGCCACTGTCGTGAGCTCTTTAGGTATATTAGTTAATCCTCATAAAAATCTTATGAAGGGCTGTTTTTATCCCTATTTGACAGATAGGGAAATAGGCAGACAGAGGTTTAGTAACTTGCTAGTGAAGCTGATAAGTGGTAGACTGTCAAACCCAGGGAGTCTGGTACCAAAACTCTGCTCTCAACCATTCTGCTAAGCTATAGTATGTGTATATAATTTGCAAGTAAACATATGTGTGCTTATAATACTTGTTCTATAGGAGTATATGACTGAGAAAGCTGAGAGACCATTGTTTGAGAAGGCTTGATGCAGAATGGGTACTGACTTTTGTTCACTTCTAATATTATGCATCATCATATCATGGGGGTGAGGTTTGCCTATAAAAGGGACTGGGGGAAGGAGTAGATTGTCCTTTCTAGAGGAA
Source organism: Prionailurus bengalensis (assembly GCF_016509475.1). Classification (NCBI taxonomy): domain Eukaryota; kingdom Metazoa; phylum Chordata; class Mammalia; order Carnivora; family Felidae; genus Prionailurus; species Prionailurus bengalensis. Next base: position 141,375,620 of record NC_057343.1, read on the forward strand.
GGGTCCTGCTGCTTATTGGAGAAGAACATCCTTAGGTAAAGAGGGGTGAGGAGGGAAATGAAGGAAAAATTAGGCCAGAATATATGTGTAAGATACTATGAAAATAAAATGGGTGTGTCTTTTTTTTTTTTTTTTTTTTTTTTTTGCAAAAGAGAAGGGTCCAGAGTGAATTCGAAAAGGAATAAAGGAAGAATGGCAAAGAGCACAAGGGCCTGTTTAGCACCGGTTTAAGATGGAAGCAGGGCAGGCGATGAAGAAAGGGAGGGCTTCATGACCTGGTGATCCACGGGTGGTTTCCAGAGCACCTCCAAAAGCTCAAGGCCAAGTCCTAGAACTGAATACAGTGAGATGCTTACAAATTCATAAGAAAAAACTAAGCCCTTAACAGTTGTCTGGCCAAAGACCCAGGCCAATTCCCAAAAAGGTAAAACTAATAAACTTCCAACAAGCTCACTTCTACAAAATGTCCTGAAACCACTTAGATGTGTTTTTTTTACCGGTTAATTGAATGAAACAAACACACACAGTATAAAGCCCTCATCTGCCCCCTCTGTTTTAGGTATCCTGATCCCTTTGCACTTGTGGGGTACACTTTTGGTAAAGTCTGGTGATGTGTGTATGTATGTACACAGACACACACGTATTTTTCAACTATATATGATATATATACATGTATGTAAAACTAATGTTTCCTTTTAAATCCTGCCCCATATAGCAGTCTTGGATACAGTAAATATCACATAGCTGTCCTAGCATCACTGATTGTAGTGAAGAGTTGGAAATGACACATGTTGATGGTATTTAATCTAGCAAGTCAGTGGAGCATTAGGCAGACTTAGCAATCAGTGATTAGGAAGACAGTATAATCATGCAAGAAAATGTTTGATTATGATGCTGAAAAGAGCAAGACACAACTGTACCTTATAGACTACCTCTGTTATAGTATTTGTCACCTTATGTTGAAATTCCTTATCCGTGGGATACCCGGATGGCTCAGTTGGTAGAGCACATGACTCTTGATCTCTGGGTTGTGAGTTTGAGCCCCATGCTGGGTATAGACTACTTTTAAAAAATTATAATAAAATATTTTAAAAAGAAGAAGAAGGAAAACAAGGAGGAGAAGAAGAAATTGCTTGTCCCTTACCTGACTGCCTTTATGGTCCAGACTTGGGAGTTCCAAGCACAGAGATGGGCTAATTTATACTATAGTGCATGTAAATGTATCCACAGTGCTTGCCCATGGTAGATAATGCTGAATGAATAATCAACTTCTTCCCACGAAACAGTACCCAAGAACTAACAGTTTCTCATATTTTTAAAATTATGGCAAATGGTATGTAGAGAGTTTCTTTTCTGCATTGTATAAAGTATAATCTTGGGAGGGCACCTTTTGGGATGAGCACTGGATGTTGTATGGAAACCAATTTGACAATAAATTTCATATTAAAAAAATAATAAAATAAAATAACTCTGTATTAGACAAAAAAAAAACAAAATATTATCTTAGGTTTCTGGATTGAAGATTAAATGAAAGCATTGGTAAAAATTCTCTGGTGTCATATTGGTAACTGCAATAAGGTATCTACCTTAAATGAATGTATACAGATGATTGGTATATGGTCTTGTTACAGAAATCATTAGGACAAGAACATAATACATTTCAGATATCTCCAGGATGCTTTGGAGCTGGATTCTTCTAAGTCTGATTCATACTGTCAGAAAGACCAAGTTTTCTAAGACTAATTTTAGTAATACTTGACCATTAGCCAAAAGATAGAATATGCCAGTAAAGGAGAGGGTTCTGAATCTTCACCCCAAGAGAATTACTGAGCTATCCAAACACAGATAGTGAAAGACTCAAAGAAGAGAACTCAGGCTTTGTCCAAGGGTTTTGTATCATTGGAAGGAAAACTTTAAAACCCCTAGGCACCCCCAGGGCTTCATGTTCTGAATCCCTCCTCCATGCCCAGTTGATGCATGCTAACCTTTCTGCTTTAGTACCTAACTTTGTATTCCATGAAGTCACAATCTTCTAATTGCTTCCTTTACTGGTGACCTTTAAGAGATCACTTAGGCTTCTTGGGCTCAGTCTCTAAAGAAACCAAAATCTAAAGTATGATAGCATTTGTTGAATTAGGCAGAGAAAAAGCTATTTAGAGCTACAGTGAGACCGGAGAGCTTCTCAGATGCTATAGCCTGAACTGTGGATGTGGATATTCACAGATTTTTAGTCTCAAAGTCTGTAAGTCATAATTTTTATTTAAAAAAAAAGTTCTTTCTGGGGGCACCTGGGTGGCTCTGTCAGTTAAGCATCGACTCTTGATTTCAGCTAAGGTCTTGATCTCAGGGTCATGAGATTTATCCCCACATTGGGCTCTGTGCTGAGCATGAATCCTACTAAAAAAAAAAAGTTCCTTCTAATGTTTGCAGGGTTTTGCCTCTTAATAACTATTTACTACATGTATTAGTTTTATAAAATGTTACCTTTGAACTCTCATGGCCTTAGCTAATTTTAATGTTCCTTCATTGGTAGAAGATTTACAGACCATGAAAAAATTAATAGTTCCTATTTATTGAGTGCTTCCTCTGTGCCAGGCACTGTGTTAAATGTAATAGATGTATTATCCCAGTCCTTCCAGCACTCCTTTGAGGGACATGGTATTATTCCTGAAATACATTTTTTAAAACCCCTGAGTTTTCAGAGTTCAGCTTGCTCAGGGTCGAAGCAGGAAGGGAAAGTTCTGTGTTTGACCAAGATCTGTCTGCCATCAAAGCACCACTCTTAAGAAGGATGATGGTCTGGAACTTTGGTAAGATTTAGCATATTAAAACAATTGAATTGGCTTGTGGGTATGTTTCATGTGGGAATTCTAGGAATTCCGTATAAATTTGTGATACTGAAGTTCATTAACTTCCCATCTTTCAAATAAGCCCCCGAAGTATTGATCTGACCTAGCACAAGAGTTAAGTGGAAACTTTTGCACCAGTTGGCATCTAAAAAAGCCAAGCCTTAAAAGACTATATATATTCCCACTGTATGACATTCCAGAGAAGGGAAAGCTGTGGGAAGAGTAAACGGATCAGTGGTTAGTTAGCAGGGGCTTCGGAGGGAGAGAGGGACAGAAGAATGAATCGTTGGAACCAAGATCATTAGGGGACTGAAACTATTGTGTGTGGTACTGTTAATAGTGGATATGTCATTATGCGTTTGTCAAAACCCGTGTATCAGAATATGTGACATCAAGAGTGAGCCCTGATGTAAATTAGGAACTTTAATTAATAGGGTCTCTGTATTTATCAGTTGAGACAAATGTACCACCCTAATGCAAGATGTTAATAATAAGAGAAATTGGGGGATGCCTGGGTGGCTCAGTCCATTAAGTGTCCAACTCTTGATCTCAGCTCAGGTCTTGATCTCAGGGTCATGAGTTCAAGCCCCGCATTGGGCTCTGCACTGGGCGTCAGGCCTACTTAAATAATAATAATAATAATAATAATAGGAGAAAGTGGGAGGTGAGGGTGGAAGGCATATTTGTCCTTCCCCCGTAATTTTTTGTAAACCTAAAACTGCTCCAAAAAATACTTAAAAAAAAACAAACAAACAAAACTCAAATCTTTCCCTCCAGTGTCAGGATTTCCTCCATGCTTTTTAAGGTACTGACCCCGTGTCCTAAAACAGCAATTACATGTAAAATTCTACTGTCCTTAATCCCACTCCTGGTCTTCTACCAGGTCTGGGGGTGAGCTTTTCTGTATACACTTTGTCTTTCCAGCTGCCATTATGGTCTCTGCTTACATTTGATCTATCCACTCTCGAGCCTGTCCTGCATGTCATATACATCTTCCTGAAATGTAGCCCTGCTCATATCCCTCCCTGAGCCAAAAACCTTTGTTTCCTTGCCCACCTCAAAGATTCTCTATCTGCATCAGGCAGCCTGTACTCCATGAAATCTTGTTAGAAACAATTGTTTCTTGAAATCAGAAGTGATCACCATCAGTATATCGTCCATAGCTTTTTGTTGGCATTTAGTCTAGTGGTCTTAGGTTAAACATTGTGTTGTACCTGCCCGTTTCTCCCCAGGCAGTTGGACTCTGTGATTTGATGGTAAAGACAGTGCTTTCCCCCGACCAATTATTTTTGAATCAAGGTATTGCTTTGAATACAGTAGGCACTAGAAGGATTGCATTCAGCTGTATTAATGTATGTATGTTCCCAGTCTCCTTAGAGCTTTGCTGTTTGGTGAAATGAAAGAGAAATCCATTGCCCTATGTTAATAGAACAGGAGGTGAGTTGTCTGACAGTAGAGTATCGTAATTTATTGGTATTTGATCACTGGCGCATTTATGTGGGGGTGCATACCCTGTACTTTGCCCTATTGTGTCTTAATAGTTTAGAGACACCTGGGTGGCTCAATTGGTTAAATGTCCAACTTCAGCTCAGGTCATGATCTCAAGGTCAGTGAGTTCAAGCCCTGAGTTGGGCTCTATGCTAACAGCTCAGAGCCTGGAGCCTGCTTCCAGTACTGTGTGTCCTCTCTCTGCCCCTCCCCTGCTTGTACTCTGTGTGTCTCTCTCTCTCAAAAATAATAAATGAACATTAAAAAAAAAAACTTAAACAGTTTAGATTGGGGTGCCTGGCTGGCTCAGTTGGTTGACTGACCAACTCTTGATTTCAGCTCAGGTCATGATCTCACAGTTCGTGAGTTCGAGCCCCGCATCAGGCTCTGTGTTGAGTTTGCGGAGCCTGCTTGAGGTTCTCTCCCTCTCTCCCTGCCCCTCTGCTGCGCTCTCTCTCTCTCTGTCAAATAAATAAACTTTAAAAATTAAAAAAAAAAAGAGTTTGGATTGACATTAATGGTCTTAACCAGTACATCTTGATCCAAATATCTATCCACGTGTCTTTCCAAAAGAAATTTTTGTTGCCTAGTAAATGGGTACCTTTGCTATCTCTCCAGTTAGAAGATTGAAAATGATATTTAAAGATGCTGTTGTTTTGATAACTTTACATTTTTCGAGGATTCTTGTGACTGTTTCTCAAGTAATTCTTTTAAAAAAGTCTTTTTACCTTTGTGGCTTAATTCCAGTGTAAAATTTTCAATGAGGTGGAAAGGGGTATATATTTTCTAGTCTTTTTTTTTTTTTAATCTCAAGTAGAAGGTGGGGTGAGATAGAAATACGTAGTAGCTCAGTTATTGCCTCCAACACTTAAGAGTTCAGCTTGAAGAAAAATAATTGGCTGGAAAGAAGAAAGGAGCATGCATCTATAGAACCAAATTTGTTTCTTATTTGCTTTCAAAACTGTTTTAGCAAAGCATATTTCACCAAGATGAATTTCAGCTTGAGAGATGTCCAGATGTTAAAGTGGCAGGACTCCAAATACTGAATGTGCTGTGGTTTTAGAAAAATAGTCTCTCTCTCTCTCTCTCTCTCTCTCTCTCTCTCTCTCTCTCTCTTTGGTTTTCTTTTGTTTCTTTAAAAATAAAGGTCAAGAGCGATACCAGCAGGAAAGTCAGAACAGAAGTGAATTTGGAGATATGTTCTCATTGAGGAATAAAGGGAATAATCTTTGAAAAAGGAGCCGCAGTTTAATAAGACATAGGAAATGTGAGTTCAGTTGACCATAACCTCTATTTCAGTCAGTAATGCAATTTGGTGTCAAAAAAGTCACCGAAATATTAGGTTGTTTTATTCTGTGTTTGTTTTGAGGGGAGATTAGCATCCTATTATGGTTTCAGGTGCTACATACATTTTTAACTTCTGTATTTCTTTATAAAAATTAAAAAGCTATGACAAAACTCTTGATGTTTGTCTATCAAATTTGATATCTATCATCAGATTGCAAGTCAGTATTGGATTATTTGTTGAATTAAAAGTTATTTCTTAATTTGGCAAGATGATAGAAATAGTAATTGGTCAGAAAGGCACAAAATACAATAAGAATTGTAGAAGAGATGTTGGGGTGCAGGAAGGGAAAAGTTGGGTGAGATGGAAAGTTATCCAATGTGTTCTTAGTGCTTTAAAATAGAGCAGAGCCAGGGGTGGGGGCAGTACCTGGGTGGCTCAATTCGTTGAGCATTGACTTCATCCCAGGGTCATGATCTTGTGGTTCATGAGTTCAAGCCCCATGAGGGGCTCTGTGTTAACAGTTCAGAGCCTGGAGCCTGCTTCACATTCTGTGTTTGCCTCTCTCTCTCTCTGCCCCTCCCCTACTCTTATTCTGTCTCTGTTTCTCTCTCAAGAATAAAAAAATGTGTATTTTAAATGCCTATTATAGATAGATAGATAGATAGATAGATAGATAGATAGATAGAGTGAGTGAGTGAGTGAGCGAGCGAGCAGAGGGGCGCCAGGGTGGCTCAGTCAGTTAAGCATCTGACTCTCAATTTTGGCTCAGATCATGACCTCATAGTTGGTGAGTTTGAGCCCCATGTCAGGCTCTCCACTGACAGCACAGAGCCTGCTTGAGATTCTCTCTCCCCCTCTCCCTCTCCCTCCTCCCCTCCTTGCTATCACTCAAAAATAAATAAATGAACTTAAAAAAAATAATAAAGTGAAATAGAGCAGAAGGTAGCCTTGGAAGATGTCAAATGACTGTTTGACATCTGTGAATTAGATCTTAGAACATTTACGGATGAGTTTCTTTTGCAAATGATCTGTAGGTGGTCACTTTTGGTTGTCTGGTGGCTTTCTCAAGAAGAGTTGCCATCTTACCTTGAAATTTGATTGGTAGTCCCAGAAAACATCGTATTTTAAGAATTGGTGAAGATTCTTCCATTTGTAAATGCTTGTTTTTAAAACACACACACACACACACACACACACACGGAAGGCAAGATAGTGATCCCCTTCTCTGTAAATGTGGTATTCCTAAGCAGTTGATAATAGAGTGAACTGTTGGTAAGTAAGACAGCTAGTGAAGAAAATGGTAGCCAGATGCCATGTAATGGCGGTCAGTAATAATTTTGTTGATCTTCCTAATCTCCCAAGAAGGATAAAATAAGTTTTTTTTTCTCCCTGATGCAAGTTAATGCTTAAAGGATAAAGGAAATCATTAGGGATTTCATACACCCTTATTCCACAATTTTTTTGACTTTATTTATCGCTGGATGCCTACACAAATATGATTCATCCATGTGAAATAATTTCAGGGAGATGAGTACACACTTATTACTTTTGAACCTGCTTACTGTTATCCCAAATTTTGTTCCTCTTAACTGACGTCAACTCTTCATAAGTAGAAGATACATATACATGCAAATGCAAATAACAGTAATATATCTACTGGGTTTTTCATTTCAACCTGTTATTTTTGTGCGATTTTAAATATTAGGCATGTAGAAAAGAAAACTTAAAGCAGAGGTTGTTCTCCTCCACCCCCACTGGGGGAGTTGGGAATTAGAGATTTGGATAGCAACAGATATAAGTTAGATCTATCACCTACTGAATTGTGTGATCACTGAATTGCTTCCTAAACTGGAACATGAGCTGTTGTAAGGGTTAAGTGAAAACCTGCCTACAGCATCTAGTTTGTAGTAGGACCTCACTGAAATGGCAGTGTGCATAAGTGGAAGAAGGGATATAAATAGGGTGAGTTTGGGATTTCAACTTTGACATACATTATTCACCTCTGGTGTTTTTGCCTGATAACCTCTGTCCAGTTACTATTAAGTATCATCTACCCAGAGTCTCCTTGAGTTTATGAGCTGTCTGCCAGAAACTATTGGTGGAATCAGTGGAACCACAGAAAATAAATAATTCACTTAGAATATTTTCACTTGATTCTCACTTTTTAAGGGAATAATAATAAAAGTTCTCTGAGGGAGCTTTAACATTTTATGTTTGAATTTAGTTCCTCAAAAATGCCATTTTGGGGGGAAAAGTGGCATTTGGGTCTAGTGTTAATTTTAGAAAATTAAAATGATTGAGTTTCAAGTTTTTGGTTTACACATGTTTAAAACTTACAAGCCAGGAAATTTCCTGTCAGAAACTTAGCGTTGTAAAACTAAGATCTACTCACACACCAGAAGACATAGGACCATGAGTTTACCATCCCGAGAAATGCACTTTTACTATATTTTAAACTAATACTCATTACATTTTACTTTTTTGGTATAGCGTTCTACACGTTTTAACGATGGCATATATTTGTGTAACCACCACCACAATAAGGATACAGAACAGTTTTATCACCCCAAGTATCTCCTTTGTAATCATACCTTCTCCCTCCTCCTAAACCTTGGCAACCACTGATCTAAAGTTTTGGTTTTTTTCCAGGATATCATATGAATGTAAGCATAAAGTAGTAACCTTCGGGTACTGGCTTCTTTCACTCACTGCACCACATTTGAGATTCATCCATGTTGTTGTGTCTAACAATGTTTTATTCCTTTGTATGTCCATGAGTAGTGCTCCATCATAGGAAGGCACTACAGTCTGTTTGGAGGGCACTGGGGATGTTTTGGGTTGTCGGTAATGATGGTAGAGCTGCTATAAGTTCATGTACAGAGTTTTGTGTTAATGTTGGGTTTATCTAGAAGTGAGATTGCTGGGTCATATGGAAAGTGCATAGTTAACTTAATAAGAAATTGCCAAATAATTTTCTGGGAAGGGCTGTGCCATTTTGCATTCCTGTCCGCAATGAAAATTCTAGTTGTTCTCCATCTTCCTCAGTACCAGATACTGTCAGTTCTTCGTGGTTGGTCTTTCTTTCTTTCTTTCTTTCTTTCTTTCTTTCTTTCTTTCTTTCTTTCTTTCTTTCTTTGCTATTCTAATAGGTGTGTTGTAATATATTGGTGTAGTTTATTATTTTACATTTTCCTAATTGGCCATTTCTGTCATAGGGTTATTTGGTAAAGTTCTCTACTCGAATCTTGAGCCCATTTTTAAAGTAGACTTCTTCTTGTTGAAGTATGGGACTTCTTTATGTTTTCTTATCCGTTCTTTGTTGGACATATGATTAGCCTTTTTTTTCTTTGCACTCTCTTTCACAGGGTCTTTAATTGAGCAAATGTCCTTAATTTTGATGGATTCCGGTTTATGATTTTTTTTTCTTTCATGGTTTATGCTTTTGGTGTCCTGTCTCAAAACTCTTAGACCAAACCAAGGTCGCAAAGATTTTCTTCATGGTTTTTTTCCTAATAGTTTTATAGTTTTGTGTTTTGCATTTAGGTCTGTGGTACATTTTGAGTTAATCTTAGTATAATTTTAGTGTAATTTTAGTATAAGATGCAGAGTGTAAGTTGAGTTTCATTTTTTGAGTATGGATTTTCAATTGTGACAGCACCATTTGTTGAAAAGACTACCCTTTTCCTGTTGAATTGCTTTTTTACTTTCATTAAAAATCAGGTGATCATATTTGTGTGCTTTTTATTTGTGGACTGTATTCAGTGCCTTGATGTAGGTTTCTGTCCTTTTGCAAATACTCCAGTAAGTCTTAAAAGTTAGTACCATGAGTCTCCTGGCTTCTTTTGCCCAAAAGTGGTGGAGCATTTTAAATTCCTTGGCCATATAAAGTTTATTATTGGCTTGTCTATACTTCCAAAGAAATTCTGATGGTATTTTTATAGGAATTGTGCTAAATCTGTAGATCAGTCTGGTAGATCAGTCTGAGAATTGACATCTTAACTCAATTAAGTCTTCTGTTTCATGAACATTATAGGTCTCTCCATTTGTCTAATCTTTCAGTTCTTTCATCAGTTTTTTGTAGTTCTTTAATTTTTTTAATGGTTGTTTGCTTTTGAGAGAGAGAGACAGAGTGCAAGAGAGAGAGGGAGACACAGAATCCAAAACAGGCTCCAGGCTCTAGGCTCTGAGCTGTCAGCACAGAGCCCGATGCGGGGCTTGAACCCTTGAGCTGTGAGATCATGACCTGAGCCAATGTTGGACGCTTAACCAACTAAGCCACCCAGGTGCCCCTTAGTTCTTTATTTTTTTTTTTTAATTTTTTTTTTTCAACGTTTATTTATTTTTGGGACAGAGAGAGACAGAGCATGAACGGGGGAGGGGCAGAGAGAGGGAGACACAGAATCGGAAACAGGCTCCAGGCTCCGAGCCATCAGCCCAGAGCCTGACGCGGGGCTCGAACTCACGGACCGCGAGATCGTGACCTGGCTGAAGTCAGACACTTAACTGACTGCGCCACCCAGGCGCCCCTAGTTCTTTATTTTTAAAGTGGAAATGGGTTTTGGATTTGGAATTGGATTTTTTTCACCTTTTTGCTAACAAAAAAAATTTTTTTTTAATCTGATGCATTTTCTTTTACTGGAGTAGGAATACAGGAAACTTGATCATTCTAGATTGTTACCTCATTTAGTGCTGGACCCAGGCCCTTAATGATGGAAAACTGCCCCTTGATAGGGCAGTGACCATATATATACCAATTTTATTTTTCATACCAGCTTGTTATAAATTACAATGGAATAGAGACCGTCCTGACACCACTATTTCCTATTTCTGTTTTCTTTAAGTTACAGTTTCTGTCTTGGGGAAAAAGCAGGCAAAATCTAATTTGTAATGGACAGAACTAGTTGTCCACTTAAACAATAGAAAACTGAGTCATAAATTCTGTCTTCATAAAACTCCTCCATACTTTTGGAAAATGAGTCATTTTTAGGCAGCGTCTGCCATAGATAGTTGCCAGAAAGTGATCTAACTTGGATAAGCTTGATGCTTTGTGTAAGTTTCTGGGCCCCTGTAGAGAAAGCATTAGGAACTAGAGAGATCCTTGTATGCATATCTGTGTGCCAGGCTTACCAGTACATCAACACAAGTCATTGTAGCATTTGGAATGTTCAAGTTCATTTTTTTCCTCCAACATTACCTTGTTTCAGAATCACCTGGAGAGTGTGTTTAAAAAACAAAAACAAAAACGCTGTTGTGTCCCACTACCACAGTTTGTGACTCAGAAGGTCTGGGATGGGCCCTAAAATTTATATTTCTCACAATTTCCAGGAATTGTGAAGGCTGCTAGTTTGGGGACCACTTCGAGATTCATTCCTTCAGTTTATCTGTTTGAGTCACTATAAAGAACTGATATTTAAAAAAAAAAATAGAGCTAACTGAATGTCCCCAAGATCTGGTTTATGATAAAGTCTTGCTCATAAGTGACATTCTCCAGCATTTGGGTTATTGAAAGGGAACAGGAACTTCTCCACGCTAGAGCCCAGTCTATTGGAAATGTGGGGGGGGGGGGGGGGGGGGGAGGAAAGAAAGCTGTGTCATGTTGCTTTCTGCCTCTCCTTTTGTCAAAACAGGATGGGATAGATGCCTAGAAATGTAACAGCTTATTATCTGAAGTCTGGGTCTCAGGTGCTCTTGCCTGTGGGAGGTGTCAGATGTTTGAACGTATTTCTTTGATTTAGTCACAGAATTTCATGCTAAATTTTGTAGGTTGAAAGCAGACTTAACTTGGATGCAGGGAGAAGAATTTAGCAGTATGCAAAAGGAATTTGCAAGATGACTAGGTGATTCATTCTAGCATGCTTACCTTGACTTAAAGGTTGACTTCTCTGTGTCATAGATAGTATGATAGAGTGGAAAGATAAATCATTAACCAAGAAAATAGGTGTTCTTGTATGCCTTAGACACTCAGTGCAATCACCTTGAATGAGTCATTGAATTTACTTGAGTCTTGATTTGGTCAGGAAACAGGAGTCTTTGGAATAGATGTTCTTTTAAGTCGCTCTCTGGCCTTGAGATTTTGTTTCTCTTTACTTCCAACTAAGCGATGCCTTGTTTTATTCCCTCACCACCATCCATCCCTATTATAAAGTGAATACCTTCCTAAGAACTGTATAACACCCTGATATCAAAAGCAGAGGAAATGTAATTAGTGAACTCAAAAATGTCCTTTCACTGTTAATATTCAAAGGAAGAGCTATTTGAACCATGCTCTATGTTCTGTTCATTAGAGATCTTGCCTCATCAAATTCGTCCTACCTAAATTGAAATAGAGAATTTTCACATCTTTTTAAAATACACACGCTCAGTTTTGCCTGTAGATGTCAATTAGACAAGGCTCAGCCGAATAAGAGATGAAGGTAAAGCTTGTGGCAAGTATAGTAAGTGGAGGAGTTTCTAATACTTTCTATCCTATTACTTCTGTAATAATAGCTCAGCCTTCGTCTAGCTCTGAATAAAATGGTAGAGTCCATTCTGGAGCCTACTCTTACAAAGTGCGTTGAAGAGAAAAATTGTCATCTAGTAAGAAGTGAAGAATTCTTAATGAATGATCACATTTGTTTTCATTGGCTTAAATTGAGATGATTAGGAGACAACTGTGGGGCAAAGAATTGGGATTTTAGAGACTAGTTTTATTTATCCCGATTGAGTGGTTACACATCCACTGGGCCTCAGACACACTGTGGACTTTACTTACCTGCCTTTTGATACATAGCATTAGATAGCTCTCAAGTGCGCTTTGGCCAATGATCTTTTACATATAGATTTAAGAAATCTGAAACTCAAGTAAAACCTGCATACAACCTGATCTCTTTAGGAATCTGTAAATCTGGGACAGCTGCTCTGAGATGGATAAAAGCCATGGGGGGGGGGTCATTCGCTATAGGAAGGGGTTCCCCTGAAATGCATTGGATAGTCTGCTTTCAAGCTTACCTTGGAATTCAGCAGAATTAATCCTGGTCTTGATCATGTAGGGAATCAAAAGGCATGTGGAATGGAGTGAAACAAAGTCCTTGATCCAAAAGTCTCTCTCCCAACCTATACCTGACTTCTGTGTGCATGATTTTATTATCTACGCTGTGTATCCTAAACGTTGGACTTTTCAAAACTCATGAAGACTGGGCTGATGGGTGTAGCACGATAAAGCCCTTTGACAATCCATTAATAACAAACCTAGAGACCCTGCCAGGGTTTCCGTTACTCCCGCTCTTCAAAGGCGCCCTGTGTTTGAGAATCAGCTAACACTGATTCAATGACGCACAAACTAAAACTCGAGGATTATGGAAAAACAGAACTGAAGGCAGTGTTGACCATTCAAGTCATGTGTCTGAGCATAATGTAGGCCACAATTTCTCACTTTGCTTTGAAGATGGAACCACAAGGAATTTCATTGTTAAGGATTGGGGAACATAGGGTTGAATAAGCCAGAGGAAGAAATGATATCATGGCCCAGTTGAATCAACTGAGAAATATTTTTATATTAAAGAAATTCTTCAGCCTTTATAACCTCGGCGTTCACGTTCTTGTGTGTAGTGAGTGGAAGATTCTTTTGAAAAGGAAGTTAACATTAATGGCTTTGTTGAAGCTTTAGGGAAAATGTGGTAATGGAAGACCCACTATTGGTGATCTGAAATATGTTTTTCTTTCCTACTAATCTTCTATACATTTATGGTAACATCAGGATGCTGACACTCTACAATTGCTCTGTGCCCTTAACCCAAACGCATGCCTTGTGCCAACGTATTCAGTGAGGGAGCTCTCTTTTCCTCTGTCTTATTATCGTTGAGGAAACCCACGCCTGTACATTATGTATGAGTCTGGTGTGTTATTTAAGTACACTCCCAGGAGACTACCATTAAGTCTGGACGTGGGGGAGAGCTGCGTCTTGGCATTCTCAAACATAAGAAAGATGTTACCTGATACTTGAAGAATCTTGGCTACAGTTGAGTAGCCATCTCTGGATTAGTTTACTGTTGTTCTAGAATACTGCTTTTTGTTTTAACCGATTGTGCCATTGTTCGCTGATGGAAATTATTTCATGCTGGCAGCAGTTGTTAGGCACTTCTAGGATTTCTGATAGATGACGTTCCCCGTGTCCTTCTCCATGTCAGCAAAATTAGAAGTCCGGTCTTGGACCATCATACTTAAAGCTAATTTGGGACTGAAAATCTGGAGCCATGCAAACTTACAAATAAAAATACTACTTAATAGCAGACGGTACGTTTAGTTGATTTAGTGGTTGAATCTTCAGTGATTTTTTTCTTTTTTTAAGTTTGTGCAGGGAACCATTTTAAGATAGTCTGGGGAAAGAGAGAGGCAGGGAGGAAAAGAGTATGAGGTAGGCTAGGTGGGAAAACGACAGCGATAGAGGCTCAGGGGTTAGAGCAGTGGTTCTCAGACTTCGTGTTTGCCAGTAGCTCTTCTAGCCGGCTGGCCCTTCCCTCAGAATTGTTTTAAATGCATAAAATAAGGCAAAAAGGACTAGAGAGGAAGCCAATCACATTGAAAAACAGTAACCAAAATATTGAAGAAAACAATTTGTTGGGGTAGTATGTGCATCTTTATTAGCGTACGAAATGTGCTCTAGTGGTACATCTAATCACTGTTAAAATGTATAATAGTGATGAGCTTACACACTACTTTGAAATCAGCAGCTGTAGAGGGATACGGAAGTTTATTTCTGTTGCTGACAAAGTCAGGTACTGCCGGTGCCTGTGGTGGTTGGTTGCTCATATCCATCATTACAGGAAAATGCTAAATTATAGGGAGAGATTAATGAAAAATAAAATGTAATGATTTCCCTGTCGGTGTCCCCAGACCAGGAGCCTGTGGGTCCCCCTGCTGACAAGAATTTGGCTTGAATATTAATTTGACCATTACTGGCTGTTTGACCTTGGCCAAGTCAACTTACCTACATGTAGTCTTTTTCCTTCTCTGATACCTACGTTGTGAAGTTGTTAGAAAGCTTATGAACAGCGTGCATCGCCTAACCCCTTGGGTTGAGATAATAACTGGAGGCATGTTAGTTGTTGGTTCCTCTAACTGGCTTTCTTTTAGTAGTTAAATAATGAAATAACACTCCTGCTGACAATTCGGGGCTACTACTAAGGGGAGAAACCCAAACCAGATTATACTGAGAGAAGAAACCTCTTTTTACCTTTAGATTCTCTTAATGGTGGTTGACCCTTAAGGGGCATAAAGGGTGAGGTTATGGTATAATGTGAAGGAGAGGAAGCATTACACAATTTGGGGGAAGGAATGTATTAGGAAATTCCCTCCTGGCCTTGTGATCCAAAGTCTTTACTTGCAAAGAAATAGCTTTTTGCTCATTTTAAGGGTTTCAGCAGGAACTGGGAGTGACATTACCACCTAGCCCATTTGGGCATGCGTTTTTCCATTTGTCCAGTAGGTTCCCTGATGTTTGATTGGCTGAAGCATATGAACATGTCTTGGGTGCTTCCAGAAGGGGCAGATCTCCTACCTTCTTAGATCACACACCCTCTACCTACAGAGCTCCCAAAAGTCTGGTTACGCTATTAGATTCTGGTTTAGTATGTGAGACGGGTCTGGTTTTATTACTTAAGGGGAAGCTCAGAAGGGTGGAGACCCTGGTTTTGTATGAATATTTTCTTAAGCAAACATACCTCTGAGGCACGAGGATGTGTTCTTTCTCTGACCGGCTACACGAGTAGGTCTGTGCACGGTGCCGGGCAATCCTTTTTTCTCTGATGACTTTTAAAGGCAGGATACTGTAGTGTTTGATCCGTCCCTTCCGCGGGGGTGTGCGCTCTGTGAGGCAGTGGAGTTTCAGAGTTTCCTTGTCCCTTGGGTAATACTAACACCCCATTTAATGTCTCCTTTTCATCAAAACCAGATTTGTCGTCTCACTTATTTCCCAGTGTCTGGCCGAGATAGTGATCTTTATGAAAACAAACTGGCAGTAACCCAAGCCAGATAAGATGGGAGAGCTGCGCCTCGGCAGAAGGAAGCTGTTAGGGGAACAGATGGAGACAGTATCTAAACAGCTTCGAGAAGGTGTATGCTTGTGTGTCTCAGAGGCACTTCCTGTCTTCCAACGGCTGTTTGAGTCAGGAGAGCACTGCTGGGGGCCTGACGGCCTTCCCAGGCCCTGCCAGGGACCCTCTATCGGCCTAGCACTTCGGACAACGCTTGATGCCCGCGGCAGACTTCGCCTGGACAGACATCGTTGGACATTGCTGAATGCAGGAGTGGGGTACAAAGAGCAAATAGAGCAAATCGATACATGGTGTATATGATTAGTAAAACAAGGTGTTGCACTTGGTGGAGAATTACCAAACACGCTGTGTAGAGATGACTCATTTTCAACATACCATAACTTACTAAATCACCAAAGGTGAAGACCGTAATTGTCCTATTAATCTCAAGGTAAAAATAGGACTTGAAGAGGTTCCAGTGCTTTGCCCATCACTGTGATGATTTATTGTTACTAAACAATTTCCTGACTGCATATGGCTGGTAAGCACGGAGGACAAGGAAGGAAAGAAACCTTTTATCTGTATTTACCAGAGCTTATGTCTTGGCTCTTTGCAAGTTTTTGCTCTTCTGTTAATCTAAATTCAACGTACCTCAATTCGTGCCTTAGCCTGTGTTAACTTGCTAACTTACCTCCTTGTGTCATCATTTTCTTTCTTCTGATCCAACATGTCCAATTAGAAGGAAGATTTTATACTTCCCCTTGTTACTTTTATGATTGTCATCTTCTTGTTTAAGAATCTTCCTTGGTACCCCTATCAAGCCTCAACTTCTCTGGCCATCAGGCCCTCGGGTCATGCCTTTTTACCTTATTTGTTCTCTGATCCCCAGCAGGGATCCTTGGCCTCGTGAGGGTGGCTTGGTCATGGTCAGATACTGCTTGTTCCTTTTTATTCTTTCTCTCAGGGGGTTTTCTCTCTGCCACATTCCATACATTCTCCCGGGCTCCACTCTGGTGTGTTCTTGCGTCCTGGAGCCATTGAATCTTGGCCCGCACTGCCTCCCCAGCGTCCTTGCACCCCCTCTCCCATGGTCTCCCCCACACATTTTGATTATTTTGTCGATTTGGCTGTATATTGGCCTTTTGTCATTTCACATAAGTTGGTTGACTTGTTTCCCCAGCAAGTCAAAGTTTCTCAGTAGAGTGGACTCTGCTGTACTGATTTTACATGTAATAGTTGCTAGCAAATCATCAGGACACAGTAAGTGTTCAATAAATACTTAGAGGGAGTTGGCAAAAAATGCTACCAGTTAGATGTCTCGCAAGAGGATGTGGAGCCTTGATGTGGTCACCAGCATTAAGTTTTCCCCAATATACTCAGAGTTGATGCAGGATCAGCTGAAGGAACTTCTTAAAACCAAGCTCAGGTTAGTGATTGCCAGTTTACTCACAATGAGAAGTCTAAGTTCTGGGCAACTGGAGTATCTGTGGTAGCTGATCACTGCTTGCTTTTCCTGGAGGCAAGGTTGCCAGAAGGTTGCCCTGGGGCCCTGGTTGGCCAGGAATATTGCTTTGAAGCCTTTCCAAAGCCCTAGCGTATGCTCTCTAGACTCCCTGAATATAGTGCCAAATTCTTGCTCTTAAGTTTCCTATATTCCTCATAGGTGGCTCGGCTTTTAGGAGTTGAAGGGCTGATCTATGCAGGTGGGAGTAAAACCCAGTCACTGGCATTCTAAAGGCTGGGTTGGGGGTACCTGGGTGGCTCAGTCAGTTAAGTATCTGATTCTCGATTTCATCCCAGTCACGATCTCCCTGTTCGTGGGATCGAGTCTTTCATTGGGCTGTGTGCTGACAGTGTGGAGTCTGCTTGGGATTCTCTCTCTCTCCTGCTCACACATGCTCTGTCTCTCTCTCTCAAAATAAATAAAGTTTAGGGTTAATGGATGAATGAATGAATGAGGGAAGGGAGGGAGGGAGGAAGGAAGGAAGGATGGATTTGATTTGATTTGCTGGGGGAAGAAAGGGAAGGTGACTTAGGAAGAAAAGTACAATTAAAAGGCTTTGGAACAAAATTGCCCAAGGTCACACCAGGGATGTGATGGGATGAAGTTTGTGGATCAGATGAATGGCAACCGTGGGGGCGCCTGGGTGGCGCAGTCGGTTAAGCGTCCGACTTCAGCCAGGTCACCATCTCGCGGTCCGTGAGTTCGAACCCCGCGTCGGGCTCTGGGCTGATGGCTCGGAGCCTGGAGCCTGTTTCCGATTCTGTGTCTCCCTCTCTCTCTGCCCCTCCCCCGTTCATGCTCTGTCTCTCTCTGTCCCAAAAATAAATAAAAAACTTTGAAAAAAAAAACTTTAAAAAAAAAAAAAGAATGGCAACCGTGAACTTGCTGAGAGCATGTGTGACTCTGGGTACAAGGGAGAGACAGTCTAGAAGGGGCAGGTGGGAGTGCTATGTAAAGCTGAGGGGAGGTGAGAAGTTGGAAGAGAAGTATGACTGATGTCTGGTTAGTTTGTTTTTCCTGAGGCTGATTGGGCCAGTGATACACATATGAATAAGGTATTTATGAATAAATGACCTTCCAACTCCTTTTCCTGAATATTTTTTTACATGGAAATTCAGAGTATATACAGAAAATGTGTATAGGCATAAAATGGTTATTTTAAAAGTATAGTTTAATATGAATCATAATGAGTATTTTTATACTGGTGGAAGGGGCGCCTGGGTGGCGCAGTCGGTTAAGCGTCCGGCTTCAGCCAGGTCACGATCTCATGGTCCGTGAGTTCGAGCCCCGCGTCGGGCTCTGGGCTGATGGCTCAGAGCCTGGAGCCTGTTTCCGATTCTGTGTCTCCCTCTCTCTCTCTGCCCCTCCCCTGTTCATGCTCTGTCTCTCTCTGTCCCAAAAATAAATAAACGTTGAAAAAAAAAAAAAAAAAAAAAAAAAAAAAAAAAAAAGTATACTGGTGGAAGCTGCGGGGGATTAATTTCCGGAATACACTTATTGTTCTTTTAACACTGAGTATTTTTAGAAGCTTAGAGCTATATGTTTATGAGGACCTTCTTTGTCCCCTCGACAGCATCAAGGGGGTGTTTAGAAGTGGCGTGAGCTCAGGAAGGCTGGTTGAAATAAACACTACTCAGCGGGCCGATGAGGGTTTACCGTCTCTGAGCCACTGATGAGCACCGAATGTGCACAAGAGGCTGAATGGTCGATTTTTGCAACAATCAGTAGTAGTGTTGTTTGCAAATGGGAGCAAAGGTTCACTTGGTCTGGAACAAGGGTCAGCTCAGCTTTTCTGTAAAGGATCAGATATTTTTGAAAGCCACAGTGTCTCTCTGTTGGAGCTACTCAACTTGCCTTGTCGTGTGGACGCGGTACAGACAATACAGAAACAAATGCATGTGGCAGAGTTCCAAAACTTTATTTATGAATACTCACATGTGATACTCCTATCAATTACGTGTCAAGAAATGCTATTTTTTTAAAAATTGTTTCAACCATTTGAGATACAAAAAATACCCTTGGCCTACAGGCTGTAATTTATCAGTTCCTGATTATAACATAGAAATCGGATGTTAGGGACGAAGCCATACCCCATGCGGGCTGCTATACGCTTGTCGCCGTGCAAAAGGGAACTTTACTCTTTAATTAGCAACTGATAGCGTTTACACTATACGTTTTCAAAACCCATGATTTTCTTGGCTGATTTCTTCACACTGATTAACACTTTCCTGAGGTATTTGGTCTATAACCAAAGTACTGTCTTTGTCTCTGGATTCACAGGCTGTGGTTTAGTATTAGGTTTCTCCTGCTTCAAAACCAATTGTATGTGTACCCAAATGTGTGTGCATATGTACCCATACCCACATACACACATATGTGCACATAAGTGGGAGGGCTCTTGACCTTAGAAATTTCAAGCTCTTCTCATTTTGTTTTTTACCCAATACTCAGTGGTTCTTCATTTATTAACCATGTGGCGGTTTCTTTCCGGATGTACATCTTGGTTTTCTTTTGATAGAGTCCTGTTTCTTCCTCCTCTGGCTGGCAGGAAACTGCAAAAATAGTTCTTAACATTAAGAAAATGGAACTTCAGCTATAAATCTTGTCTACTTTGAGAAGAATGAGAGTTTGAGGTCCACTGTTGATATCCAAGCCCCCCACACAGAATTCACTCAAATGGGCGCATGTGGTAGAGAAAACTGAAAAATGGCAGACAGAGCTTTACAAAACAGCCCAAAGGTGTGGGTGTCCTCATGGTTAGAACTTTGGCTAATCCACAGTTAGTGGATTAAGACAGATGGATTTCATTTATGAGCATAGTGTTGTTTAATGCATTTAATTATTCAAGAAATGCATAAATGTGTTTCTGACCTTTTAAGATAATGAGGATGAAATTTTGTCTTGCTAAACCATTTTCTGTATATACGTAAATGTTCACAAAGTATGTTTATTCATATAAACTGAATCATACCATAGGGATTATAATGCAAATTGCCTTTTTAAAAACGTAATACATCCTATGAAGCACAGGTCAGTATCTTTCTTTTCACCATACTTTCTTGAGGTTGGAGGTGAAAGGATAGCAGAGGGGACAGAAAACCCTTGGTGTGACTGATGGTGTGGTAAGTTGGCCTCCTCTCCAGGCCTGAGAGAGCATTATTGGGATGCTCTTCAAGGCCCTCATCTCTTACACTGTCTTAGCCCCTGAGAGCCTAGTGGTCCACCTCCAATTCTGCCTCATGAGGTCATGTTGCCCCTCAGACAGCCGTAGAGGTCTAGACCTAAGACAAGCCCTGGAGTGGCTCATTCTTGCCTGCGGACCACTATTGGCCCATGGAAACATCTCATAGTCTTGGCTTCAACAGACTGGGAGGGATAAGCCAGCCCCAGTGTAGCTGGCATGTTCCTTCAGCCCCTAGTCATCAAGGCAGCCAGCCACACTGCCTCTGATGTTCTAGATTCCCAAGGTTGAAATCAGGCACCAGCTCTCTGTGCTTCCTTAACCGTGGAGAACTCCTGTGCGGCAACCCAGTTGGCCTCACCAAAAACCCTCCTAAGAGGCAAGAGGTGATAGTCCCACTCTTTGTTTAATGGGGAGAGGGGGCTCTCAGAAGATCTTTCCAGAAGGGGTCTGACAGAAGATCTTTCCAAAGAAATCCTCCTTCACATCTTTGTCTTGAAGTTCACCATGGGGGAGAGAGTCAAGTCTGGTTCTTCATTATCTCCCTCTGGCACATTTTCCAGGGTGAACTCTTTTATAACTCACATTGATATTTGATATTACTACTAGTATCTTGTGTTACAGTAAAAACTTCTAATGTAGCATCCTCATTACACGGATAAGTGCAGGTTTTTTCTCTTCAGTTGGAGACAGCCAGAATAGTTGGATTGTACAGGGTGTGTGTGATAGAAGAATGTCGAATTATTCACCCGTAGGGTCGCAGGTACATGTCACACACTTGCCAACACTTTGGCAAAAAAAATTTAAAGATCAGTTTTATAAAGTTTCTTTTCCTGTGAATTGCCTCTTTTTTTCTAAGTTTAGTTCTTTATTTTGAGAGAGATCATGCAGGAGAGACAGAAAGAGAGAGGGAGAGAGAGAGAGAATCCCAAACAGGCTCCACACCACCAGCACAGAGCCTGAAGCGGGGGCTGAAACTCACAAACCTATGAGTTCATGACCTGAGCCGAAACCAAGAGTCAGAAGCTTAACCACCTGAGGCACCCAGACGCCCACTGTGAATTGCCTCTTAATATCCTTAGCTCAGTTTAAAAAAAATGTCTTCTTTATTGGTTTATCGTTCTTTGTATTGTCTGAATACTAATCCTTGGTTATATGGTAAATACTTTCCCTAATCCTGGCCTTGTCTTTTAACTTTGGGAAATTGGACGACATCCAAGATACGGTAAATAATGTTCCTTTCTGTGATTTTTTTTCTGGTGTCTGGCTTAAGAAGACCTTCCTTCTCCACGGTTAGAGACCTACTCCCCTCTATAGTCTTCAAATGTTTTCATAGTTGAAGATTTTTGATATTTAGAGGCTTCATTTACCTGGAACGTTTTTGTGGACAGCTCTCTTAATTTTTTCCCACATGGAGAGCCAGCTGTCTGAATGCTCTTGTGAAAAGAAAAGCCAGTGGCATCATCTGTGGTGTTCAAGAGCTAGTTAAAGAGGATGGGGTGGGGGGAGAATGTCAGATCTTTTTTAAACATCCTAAAGGCCAAGGTGAGGAGACCTCTCAGTCCAGAAGATATTCATCTTTTGGAAAAGCTCTCCTAGCAATGGACTTTGAAGACCCACAGTAGACCAGTGGACTCGTAGGTATACTGTCAGAGCATTAAAATAGAGGCAGACTAAAATCTTTGAGCATCTGGGCATGTATAGCTCATGAGAAAACAGTTGCGGGCAACTTATCCATAATGGTACCTTTCTTTCTAAGCAGGAAAAGCCATTATTAAACAGTTTCTCAATGGATATTTTTTCAGCTCTAATAGTTAAGTTTCTTCAAAGAATATACAGGGGGTCCTCTTGAACTGAGCCCTTAATTCCTCCCCAGTAATCCCTTTTTTTTTTTTTTTAGATTAAAACCTCTTTTTTTTTCTAGAGCATTTTAAGGTTTACAGCTGATTGAGCAGAGGGCACAGAGACTTCCCACAGACTCCGACTTCCACACACTTCACAACTTCCCCCAACCCCACCGGACTGCTACATTAGTTACAATTTATGAATCTACTTTGACACATTGTAACCACCCAAAGTCCACAGTTTACATTATGGTTCACGCTTGGTGTTGGAGGTTCCATGGGTTTGAACAAATACATAATCACATATTTATCATTGGGAATACAGAGTACTCCTATCAGAATACCCCAGAGAGTAGGTTCACTGCCTTAAAAATTCTCTGTGCTCCACCTATTCCTGCCACTCCCTCACCTGGCAACCACCGGTTTTTTTGCTGTGTCCGTAGCCTTGCCTTTGCCACAATGTCATACACTTGGAATCATACAGCAGGTAGCCTTTTCAGATTGGCTTCTTTCACTTCGTAATAAACATTTAAGGTTCCTCCATGTCTTTCCATGGCTTAAAAGGGCAAGTCTTTTTACCTGAGTAGCATTCCATCATCTTGATGTGCCACAGTGTTTCTCCATCCACCTACTGAAGGACATCTTGATTGCTTCCAAGTTTGGGCAGTAAGGAATGAAGCTGTCATAAATATCTGAGCATAGATTTTTGTGTGGACACAAGTTTTCAGCACCCCTTGGTTACATAACAAAGGGTACAAGTGCTGATTGTATGATAAGAGTAGGTTTAGTTTCATAAGAAACTGACAAACTGTCCCCCAAAGGGACTGTCCCATTTTCATTCCCACCAGCAGAGAATGAGAGTTCCTGTTGTCGTACATCCTCACCCACATTTGGTGTTGGCAGTGCTCTCCATTTTGGCCATTCTAGTAGATGTGTATTGGCACCTCATTGTTTTAATTTGCATTTCCTTGATGACCTAGGTATGGAACATCTTTTCTTACGCTTATTGGCCATCTCTGTATCTTCCTTGGTGAGGTCGCATTAGTACTTTTCAGTTTATTTTTCCAAAACCCTTCCAGTTTGTTTGGGAACACTGTGTCTAAGAGGTCAAGAAAGATCATGCAGATGGCTCAGTAAACCTGAGCTGGAAAACTTTAAAATTGACCTTCCCTACATCTTCCCTTCATTGTCCCAGGTTTCATAGGTAGATGGAGACTCATCATCCTTGCCATTGGAAAAGTAGTCCAAAGCATAGCATAAGTGAAAAACTTATTTACTAAGAAATCTAGGCATTTGTAAAACCCCTCTTGTGTTTCTTCTATGATATAAAAGCCAGAAGTGATTGTTGATTTGAGTCTAGGATTTTTGCCTTATTTTATCTAAAACCCTTGCACATAGATTGAAGTATTTATCCCTTGGGCAGAGAAGACAGTGCATGCAAAGGCTGTGTGAGATGGGCATGGAGCATGGTACTTTCCAGAAGCTGAAAGTGGACAGAGGCCAAGCAGCAGGCAGGGGCCAGAGCTCAGAGCCTTGTGGCCACCTGAAGTCTCTGGTGGGCTTGATGCTGAAGCCAGTGGATGCCACTGAAGGTTTTTAAGCAGTGTGAGAAGATTGGGTTCGTGCTACAGAAGAACTTGGGCTGTGTGAAGGCAAGTCAGCGTTGGACAGGAGTAGACCCAGAGAAAACAGCCGAGAAAACTTCTCAGTGATCCAAGTGAAGGATTCTTGAGTATTTGACCTTAATTGTGTTTGAAAATATAAAAGTATCAATGTCTGTGGTTTTTTTTTAACGTTTATTTATTTTTGAGACAGAGACAGAGCATGAATGGGGGAGGGGCAGAGAGAGAGGGAGACACAGAATGTGAAGCAGGCTCCAGGCTCTGAGCCATCAGCCCAGAGCCCGACGCAGGGCTCAAACTCACGGACCGCGAGATCGTGACCTGAGTTGAAGTCGGACGCTTAACCGACTGAGCCACCCAGGCGCCCTGCGATGTCTGTGTTTTTTAAAGTGAAATAAAACCTCTTTAAGTACAAGTATGATATAGAGTAACCAGTCACAAAACTTGCAGGGCCCACTGCAGAATGGTATCGTGAGACCCCTTGTTCAAAAGTTGAGAATTTCAAGCTGGTGACAAGGCATTAAACCACATGCGGGGCCCTTAGAACTGCCCTATAACTGATATTGGGTCTGTGTAATAGAATGACTTGAGTGGGGTTCTCAACCCACTGAGCCACGATGGTGCCCCAGAGCCCTTCTTAACCTTACTAGTGGTGATCGATAAATTGTAGAGGTTGAAAGCCAAATTAAAAATAAATATTATGACTGGGCTAGCTAAGGATGATGGTAGAAATTAGGAGGTAATCTCTGTTATTTCTTGTTATAGAGGCTGTGGTTGATGAAAACCTCACTAAGAAAGGGAAATGCTATTTAAATCTGTTCCTTAGAACTATTCCTTACCAATACATACCCACTGAACTGACTTTCTCAGAACATATTCTTGAATAGTTTAGGAAATACTGGTTGGGGCAGAAAGTTTCTTGTCAAAAAAATTTTTTTTAGGAAGAATTGGTAAGACACCACTTTTTATTTCAATTTGAAATGTTAGGACCATTCTCCTTTCGTTCAGTGTCTCTAGAAAATGGTTTGCAGGACTTGTTGGCCTTTTCATAGGAAGTGTCAAAAATGTCAAGTTCTTTCACTCTGAAAATAGAACGCATAATGTATACACATATTTTTAGCTACTGGTATCATAGAAGCATAGTGGCTCTGGAATTGGGCAGTTGGGGATTTTCTGGAATGGGATGCTGTGTTTTTCCTTGGTAATAAGTTGTCTTGGTGAGCTCTGTACCAGAGATATCTTGAGGGCAAAGTGTGAGAGCACCTTTTAAAGCATAGCCTACATTTCTAGGGAAAAGATCTTGTGCTTACTAAACCAAATCCCTTTCAGCAATTCTCAATGACTCAGAGCCCTGATATTTGCATAGTGATTCAACCAGCAAGGAGAGTGGCTACTGAGATAATTTGGTTAAGATAAGTTCTCTGGTTAATGCTTTTAAAAGGTTAATAAAGGCCTTTCCTGAGTAGTCTGCTCTATAGTGGTTTCCAGGAACTTTTGATTATCTACCGTGCTACCTACAGAGCTGGGTAGTAATTGTGGTATTAAAGTATTCTTTCAGAGAGACCCAGAAGGCCAGTTCTGGACAGTTGACATTAAACACTGCAAAATTCCACAGTACAGACAGCTTGGCAAGTTTGATTCTGGTGCATTCTGTTCAGAACTCGTTTCTTGTTTTTTGTGTGTTTTTTTCTCAATAGTGCCTTTGTCTGTCTGCTAAAGGTCAGACTGCAATTATCCAGTACTGGTGGTGGTGTTCCTTTGTGAGACCAGGGAAGGGGTGGACAGAGTGACTTAGTTTTGTTATTTATAACAACGTGTCACAACACCAGGTTTTATATATTTGAAAATGTAAATAAAATCATCTGCATTTTCAACTACTGATGGGCAGCTGTCGACTCTTTTTTCTTTTTATTGTATGTTTGTTTTTGAGAGAGAGGAAGGGTGGGTGCGCAGAAAGAGAAGGAGACACAGAATCCGAAGCAGCTCCAGGCTCTGAGCCCTCAGCACAGAGCCTGATGCGGGGCTCAGACTCAAGAACTGCAAGATCATGGCCTGAGCCGAAGTCGGATGCTTAACCAACTGAGCCACCCAGGCGCCCTGAGCAGCTGGCAATTCTAAAATCACTTGGGACATTTGTAGGTCTCTCTTGAGCTCATTCTCCCCCTCTGCTCTTTGGTGTCATGGGTCAGAGCCAGCATGGATTTGGCTTAGAGTCAGAGTTAGTCGGAATCCCGGTCTCGGCATTTGGAGCATCGATGGGACACTCAGATAAGTGGGTTTTCTAATGTGGGGTACCACAGCAATGTGGCAGAGCTCTTAGGTGACAGGACTGGCATATTGCCTGCTACAGAGTGGGGAAGGCATACACATTAATTCACCAGTACAATGCCTAGGAGAGGGGGAGAGGTTCGAGTGCAGACCTGTGTGAGTCTGGTCACGTGCCCTTTCTTTCTCCAGGGCATCGGGGCTGGCACCTGAAGACTGCTACTTAGAGAGTGACCAGGGGTGGCCTCTAGTGGGCCTTGGCATGCCTCAAGCTAGAGTACAATCCTATCGTACTGTTTTTCAGCTGCACCCAATTTAGGAAGAGTTGATCATTTGTGTGTATTTATACTCACTTTCAGTATGGCTGGTTTCGTGAGGAGCCTCTCTCAATTTGTTCAGCGTAACAGCCTGAAATAGCCTCACTTCCCTCTAGGCACTGCTTACAACTGTGCTCTTTCAAATCGCATTTCCAGTCCCTGGACGATACACACTGATGATATTCTGTAATTCCTTAGTCTTGCTAAAAGTCCCTAATCTCATATCCAGTTCAAGCTCTGGACCTTTCCTACTCTCCTCTGAGCTCTGCTCCTCCCAGGGTGACAGGAAACAGAGAGCAAGGGTCAAGCAGTTATTTAACTCAGCAGGTCAGTCAGGGGTGAGAAAGTACTTCCATCTGGTTCATTCTGATGCCAGGGGTCTCTGCACGGATACTGTGTGTGGCTCCCCCAGGGCTGTGCTCAGCCTCGTGTCAAGCTCTTTGGCCCAGGACCTGTTCAGGAGGCTCTGTGTCTCACTTTGGTATTGCTGGGTGTTCATGTCCCATTCATGCTCCCAACTCCTCCTCAGAATTGTGTTTTGTTGACGGGCTCAGGGGCTGCCTGGCAGCCTCAGGAATCCCACCCCACTAACTTGAACATCCTTGAAAAGGAGCTCTGCAAACTACCCTTCCACTCTGCCCGGGGGCTGTCATGAACTAGAGTGTAAAGGAGTTTGCTCACCTTCTTTCCCCAAGTACTACACCTGGATCCCTCTAAGCTCTGCTTCCATGGAGGTCCTCGGTGGGCTTCCCACCTTCCAAATCTCTAGCTCACAAATGGATGCCAGTATCTGTATCTATGGGTATCCCCCCCACCCCCCGCCATCCCAACTCCCTGACATGCCCCTTTCCGCTGCACTGCCAGCCAGGGTGGGCCTAGGGGTTCTACAGCTCAGCACGCAGCAGACAAGGGATAGAATGCCTGTCTCCCCTTCTTGTTGGGTACTTCAGTTTGTCTTAGAGATTGTCTTGGAACCCCTCCCATGTTCCTGACTTGTTGAGGAAGCAGGTAGTAACCAGTGCCAGAAACTTGGCCTCCACACAAAGGCAACATCAACTGTTCTCCCTTTTCTTGGAATCTGGGGTGGGGGGGGTATGGTCTGCTGGTCAGACTGGTCCTGTGACCTCTGGGTAAGCACTAGGGGGCACTGTCTATTCCTACACATTCATGGCTTTCTAAGTAGGCTACTTAGCCTCATTGTCCTCAGCTTTGGGCCTTGGCCATAGGTTTAAGAACAAGAAAAAAGTCCCATTCAATTACAGCTTCTTAATGTTAGTAACATTCCCTTTCTTTATATACCTGCCATCTAGTGCTGGGAATATTTTTCCCATTCATCTTGCATGGCAGAACCAGGCTGAAACTTAGTGGCATCAGTGTAGGACTTGAGTTGTAGGCTTAAAATAAAAGTAACTTTAGGAAGGGTACCATGGATCATTTCTCGGCCTTTTGGCTAAGCTCAAGTGTGAGGAAGGGTACCACAGAGGTCTCCATGGACTTTGTTTGCTATGGTCTGAATGTTTGTGTCCTCCCAAAATTCTTAGGTTGAAATCCCAGTATCCATTGTGATAGTATTAGGAGATGGGTTTGGGAGACAATTAGTTCATGTGAGTGGAGCGCTCAAGAATGGGATCAGTGGTTCTTCTAAAACAGATTCCACAGAGCTCCCCAGTCCTTTTTGCCATGTGAAGACAAAACGGGAAGTTGCCAGCTCTGAATAAAGAAGAAGGCCCTTACTGGGCTATGCTGGTACCCTGATTTTGGACTTGGCGACCCCCAGAACTGAGAGAGACCTCATTTTAATTAGTTACAGGGATAGGAGGTTAAAGCTTCCCTAAAATTTCTTCCATTTCCATCTATGGACTCCTTGCCAGCAACTTGGAAACATAAAAGTGTATTCTACTGGAAAGATTGTTTGAATCACTGTTACTTCTTCACACTCAACCAGGAAAAAGAAAATCAAAATAGGCTGACAGTCTCACTTAAAATAATAGACGTGACAATTAGGTGTGAGTAAGCTACTGGATTGCTCATTTACTCAACACAAAGAAGAGAGAAAAAGGAAGCCCCTGCAGGTATGTGAGTGAAGTGGTGATCCCTGTAAGGGGAAAATTAATCTGGCAGCAGCAGGTAAACCGTTTCCTCTAGGGAGGGGTTGCTCAAGTTTCCTCTGGGGAGGGTTTGCTCAAGGTATGGCACCCTAGTCAGAGGTCAAAGGGCCTGAACAGGGTAAGAGGCAGTGCAGTGGAGAGGATGGCAGAGACTAAAGGAGAGAGAAGCAGAGTTAGTAGAAGCCAAGACCTGAATGGAAAGGAACAGGAAGGGAAATTGCAGTTGGAACAGGGGGTCACCGAGAAGAGACGTTATCATGAAGGGAAATAGGCAGGCAGAAGGGAAGACCGGTTTGAAGGAGGGAAGATCAGGGCCACCATTAGCCTAAAGTTCCTTTGTAAGAAGGAAAAGACGCCCCCCCCCCACCCCCTTTGAGCCACAGAGCCTGGCCAGTGGAGCACAGGCTCGTCCCTGGGCCAGGATTCTGTGCACAGTGTGCCACCTGTACAACCATACACAGTGGCCCTGTGGAAGATTGCTGTAGAACAATGAGATTCCTATGGTGACCGCACTTCCTTATAGCCAGGCTGTAAGGTGTAAGGGGTGGGGTGTGTGTGTGTGTGTGTGTGTGTGTGTGCGCGCGCGCGCACCCGCGTGCACACTGGGGACGAGGTGGGGAATCCTGGGCCTGTTATCCCCATTAAATCCTAACCTAATACTACTACTTTCCCCAGTCCTGGCAACCACAATTCTCCTTTCTGTCTCCATGAATTTGGCCATTCTGGGGGCCTCCCATAAGTAGAATCATGCGGTATTTGTCCTTTTATGTCTGGCCTGTTTCACTTAGCGTGATGTCTTCAAGGTTCGTCTGGTTTGTGGTATATATCAGGATTTTTTTAAGGCCGAGTAACCCATCGTATGGATATAATGAACATGGGCATACAGGTACCTGTTTGAGTCTCTGTTTTCAATTTTGGGGGGTATGTACCCAAATGTGACATTGTTGAGTCATGCATAGTTCTGTTCAGCTTCACAGAGGAGCCACCCAGCTGTTTTCCAAGTGACTGCACCATTTTAGACTCCCACCA
Source organism: Prionailurus bengalensis (assembly GCF_016509475.1). Taxonomy (NCBI): domain Eukaryota; kingdom Metazoa; phylum Chordata; class Mammalia; order Carnivora; family Felidae; genus Prionailurus; species Prionailurus bengalensis. The sequence goes on from NC_057343.1 coordinate 141,405,125, forward strand.
ATAGTACTTGAGGGCTTCAATTCATCTACATCTTTACTAACATTTGTTATTTTCTGTGTGTTTTTTTAACATAGCCATCCTCCTACTGGGTAATAGATCCCTGAGGTGACACATTATTGTGGCTTCGATTTGCATTTCCTCAGTGTCCCTATTTTACTTTCGTGCAGCTTCTAATGTGCTTTTATCATAAACAAAATATGTAAATATAGTGTCTTGCCTTTTTTTAACTCTACTTTTCCTGCTTTCTCCTCTAAGGTTTTGATGGTTTCCTATCTCACATTTAGGTCCTTTATCCATTTTGAGTTTATTTTTGTGAATGGTGTGAGACAGTGGTCTAGTTTCAACCTTCTGCATGTTGCTGTCCAGTTCTCCCAGCACCATTTGTTAAAGAGACTGTCTTTTTTCCATTGGATGTTCTTTCCTGCTTTGTCAAAGATGAGTTGGCCATACGTTTATGGGTCTAGTTCTGGGGTTTCTATTCTATTCCATTGGTCTATGTGTCTGTTTTTGTGCCAATAACTCTACTTTTCAAGACTGTGCTCAGACAGAGCTTCTGTTAACCTTAGAAATGTATGGCCAACCTTTGCCTATTTGAAAACATACTCATGGGACATATTTTCACTTCCCTTTGTAATGTTATAAAAGTTTAAGATGTGTTTCATTCGACATACAGTGTGTTTACCTATTTTTTAATTAGTTCTGAGCTCTTAAAAATCAAAAAAGCTTGTAAAAACTTGGATCTCTCACTTGCAAAGAAATCTTGAAGGCAGAACCCCAGTGGTTCATGTTCTGACAAGACAGTGAAGGACTGAGTAGCACAGAGCCCTCTCCCAGCCAGGTCTGCCCCTTGCTAATACCTGCCTCACCCCTGCAGGCATCTGTTTGCAAGCCTGGCTAGAATGGATTTTCTGAGGCTAACCCTAGTCTAGATTTATTCCATAAGGTAAGTGACTAGAAGTGACTAATACTTCTGCTCCACCTAATTATTTAATACCTCCACTGACACTTTCCAATAAATTCTGAAATCGTGTATCCATCGTTGTAGGCCTCAAGCCCTTGGGGACAAGTCTGGCCAACAGATTGGTCCCAACTAGTTAAAAGTGTCTTCAAATCTGAGTGCTGCTTCTTAGCTGGAATAATTTGAAATCCTGTTTCTGTGTGTACATAAGGCACATGTACTCTTGTAGCTCTGTCATGGGCTGGCTTAGTGATGTAGCACGGTGTCGCCACCTAATTCTAAGTCCCTGCTTGTTGTTGTCTACCAGTGATCACACTGAGAAAGCTGCCGTTCGCATATGCTTTCTATTTGTGAGTGTGTGCCTATCCATTTAATATTCCATGTATGTGCTAGAATTGTGGCTTGAGATACACTGTTGATGTCTGTGGTCTGGAAATACACTTAGCAATGTCTGTAGATATTTAGACGGTAAAGATGGTAACTGGTCAGCTTCAGATCCTGTGTCTTCCAGATGATCGGTGCTGGAAGGTGTTAGGTGAGGCTGCCTTGCAGCCCTGAAATGGAAGCATTGTGAAACCTGAGCCGGCCCAGAACACCCTCGCACCAGGATTTGTTATTGCCCAGAGCTGGCTGTACCGTTCATCAAGCCACATTTCCTGAAACCTAAGAACACCAGGGTGTGATAGTGTTCTCTTACAACCAGCTCCTGTTCCCTAAAACCTTCGCGTGACTCTCCCAGTGGTTTGCAACCTAGCTCTCTCTGTGTGGTCGCGAATGACTTCCCTGAAGGTGAAGCCTTAAGTGAACATGACGGTAGTGGTGGAAGGAGCATGTGAGGAGGTGTCCCCGTGCTTGAGGGGGGCTCTCCTCCCAGGCTCCACTCTCCAGATCTCTCCTCTGAAGCTCTCTCGGTCATTTGTCCAGGCAGCCGAGCTGGAAAGCTCCATGTCAGTCACTGCATGGGCCCCGATGATTTGTGCTTCCTGTCAGAGGGGGAAACCATGGTGTGTATTTCAGCAGTATGTTTGTCTCCTGCTTTCCAGCCAATTTTTTTTTGTGTATATCACTCTTTGCCTGTCGGCCCTCTTTTTCCTAACTAGATATAATGCTCTGCAGTGTAGTTTAAGTTTTATTTTGTCACTGCCTAGTACGCTTGTTTTCTGGCTTCGTGGAGCTCCCCCCTAAAAACTCCACTTGCCTGTCACTTTTTCCCCATGGTGGGTGGGACAAGATTCCTTTTCATTTGTGTGGTGGACTTGTGTTGCCCTCCTCTTTTAAGAGTTTGCCACGGGAAAAAGTTCTCTCGATTTCTGGTGTCTATTTTAATACAGAACAACGATGAAATTGTTAGACAAGTGAAGTGGTCCTTAATTATCTGTCTGGAAATTCTTGTGCATGTCAAAGGCTTTCTTAGATTTCACTGTATTTGGCAATTAAGGTGCCCAGTTCTGGAACATGCCATAGGGGCAGGTCCCACAGGCACCACTTTGTAATGGGGCCAGACATTGCTGGCCTGCTGGCCCTGTCTCCCCACTCTCGATGACCATTCCACCCCAGGTAGCTGCTGTTGTGACTCAAGAGCTGGCACACAGTAAAGAAATGGAGTCCTATGAAAAGGACCCGAATTGAAAAACTTCTTAACATGGCTTCCTTAAGACCCGAGGCTTCTGAAGCCCCCTGGGGCTCCTGCCATCACATCACAGGGGCGTCTGTATTTCTCATTGCCAAGACATACATACTCAAGGGTGGAGATATTTAACAGAGGATGCAGTCCCCAGCTGCCTTTGGTCCTGGGAAGATAATCTAGGTGGCTCTAATTAATAATTAATCTACATACAAAAATCAAAGATCTACAGCTAGTATAGCAGCAAAATGCTGCCACCTGGTGAGCTGATTCTGGTTGAGCGGGGTAAAAAGGACCTGGGAAGAATGGTATCTAGCCAAGGGAAACCAAGGCGGGAGCTTAGAGAAGACTGGGTTGGATTCTTGCCGATTCTGGTATAATTGGAACGTTTTACTTCTCAAGCCTGTTTTGTAATATTTCGTAGGCCGGGTGGGTGGATTAAGTGCTTTGAAATATATCTGGTCATAAATGCGCATGGTGCAAAATTTAAAAGGTCAGAAAAGAGAGTACACAAGTGAGAATGACGTCTTCCTTTTACCCAGTTCCCCTCCACAGAGATAGGCACTATTGCTAGTTTCTTTTGTCATTTTTGAATAGCTACATATAGTCCTAATACCAGATGTATATAAATAAACTCTACATACACTCACATCTTGCTCTAAAACGGTTAGGCAGTTGTGTACACAATTGGAAACGTGATTATGTATTTTTCAGTAATGATGATTTCCTGCAGTCTTTTAACCCTGTTGTAAACAGAAGGAAAACTAGAATGCGGGGCTGAATGGAATGGCCGTTATGTAAAGCAATTAGTGTTTGGGACCATGGTACCTGTCTCAGAGAGGAAATGTTAGGGGCAGAGGTTCAGCTAGTCACGCTCCCCAGAGCAGCACACAGTCTCGCAGGTCACATGATGGTGGCCACATTTTTATGCTGGGCTCCCTTCAAGTTCTTTTTAGCCCTTGTCTCCTCCCTCCCACAGGCAACTATTGGAACATGTGTACAATATGTCATTTAGAGCTGTGTATATTCTTGTATCGCATGTGGTGTGTAGGTATAGTTGACCCTTGAACAGCACAGAATTGAACTTAAAAATACAGTAGACCCTTGAACAACACGGGGGTTATACGATAAAGAGGACTGTAAATGGATTTCCTCTACCTTACGATTTTCTTAACATTTTTCTCCACCTTACTTTATTCTAAGAACATGATATATAACCTTATAACCTATATGACATATAGAATATGTGTTAATAGACTGTTATTGGTAAGGTTTCTAGTCGACAGTAGGCTATTAGTAGCCAAGTTTTTGGAAGTCAAAACTTACATGCAGATTTTCAATCGTGGTGGTGGGGGTCATTGCCCCTGACCCCCACGCTGTTCCAGGATCAACAGTATTTTTAATTTAGGCAAAGGTAAGGCCGTCTTAGTTTTAGCTTTTAGTTATTTTTAGTTAGAGTCTTTTCCTACCAGGCTCTGAAAGCTCCATTCTTGGTGCTAGGTGTACATCTAGTTAGTTGCTATCTACCCTTGTGTGGCAGAGCTGAGATTTTGGAAACAGTTGAAGTAATTGAGGCGACTTTTTACCCCAGTTTTTCTTTGACCTTAATTTTTATCATAAACACCTCAAAACAAATTTAAGAGACCTTACAATTCCACCAACCTAGTATATCAACTTTTCTAACTTTTTCATAGGAGGCTATACCTAGCATAGTTAAAACCAGAAAAACATAAGTTTGTGTTCTTGTTTTACTCACTTTACTACATCATTATTCCTCCATTTTTCTAAGTTATCATTCACAAATGTTAATGGCTGCCTCATATTTCATCTGTATTTATAATTTCGAAGTGTCTGCTGTGAAGCAACTTTTAAGTTATGTTTAATATCACTGTAATTAACATCCTTGCACACACACTTGGTCTTTTGTTTTTGTCATTTTTGTTCCATCATCTTGCCAGGATAGATGTGCAGTAGGGGATTATGGAGTCAAAGAGGAAAATTGTCCTGTGGTTTATGATGCAACTTGCCACATTCTGCTTCTCGCTGTATTCCAGAATGCGTACAAGTGTCTGTCTTCCATTTAAAGCCCACTTCTTTTATTTTTAGTGGTATACTTAGAGCTGTTGCCATGGGAATTGATTTATCAGTGTCACGATGGTCAGCGGAGAAATAAGGAACCGCAGGCTCTCTGTTGAGGAGTTCTGTAGAGCGCCATCTGCTACCTGTGTCGCGCATCCTTTCCCTGCCGCCAACCCTCCTGCATGTACAGCACCGTGTTTGTCATGAGCCTTTCTGCTCTACAGCGTCTGGGTCACCAGCAGCCAGTGGGTGCACAGCCCTGCTCCAGTCTGGCTGGGGAGCATGTGAGCTGGGAACTGTAAACATGGACGTGCGTATGACGAAGAATGGTGATGGGGATGCTTCTGTCTGCTCCTCACATATCCCAACTGAAGGGCTGTTAAAAAGTGACTGGCTGCTCATAAAGATGTGTATCCGCGAAGAGGGGGTGGCGTGGGAGTGGACCGTGGGAGGCATTTGCAAGAACATTTGTTGGATTCTTTTCATTCTCCTCTTAGTGACAATGATTGATGGCATCTAGTGAGTCCCCGTTTGTCACTTCCTTGGTACAGCTGGTAGTGGGGGTGGGGGAAATCAGTAATGACTGGGCAAAGGATGTAGCTGGAGGGGGTAGGGACTCTTGGTATGGTACTGAAATGACACGTCTTGCCCTTAAACTTCTCATTAGTGTCTTCTCCGCTGTGCAGTACTACCTGCCAAGAGCTACTTTTTTTTTGGATCTTTAAGACTCTAGAAGAATTGGTCTTTGAATCTTTGCCTGTTTTCCCATCTCCAGGAGAGGGTTAACTTTGCACAGAAGGGCCAGTACTTGTAGTTTAAGGATGGAAGAGAGGAAAGAAAATCCACACCGGATGCAGTTTTGGACAGTAACGTTTCCGAAGGTTTGAAAGAGGGCCTGGCTTTAGCTATGACATTTTCTTGGTGTTCTAGAATGTCTGTTTAACAATTCCATGCCGAATATTTGGTTAGAAAGTAGAAAAGGGTTGTAAAAAAGAGTCGAGGGAAGAGAGTGGTTGTGGCAAATTAGCCAAGTTCAAAATGAGCCTATTAACCTTGCTGCTTTTGTTTTCCAGCTACTTTGAGACAAAGAAATGTTAAAAAGTGCAAGAACAGTGATTATTTTGTGGTTAGGTCACATGCACAATGCAGGCAAACCCAGGAAGGAGAATCTGCTTCATCAAGCCTTCAGTTGTTAGGCCACAATTTATGCGGAAGCTTCAAATGAGTGTTGATTTGCCAGGAAACTGCTCCTGTCTAGTACTTGAAGTTCTTTGCTTTTTCTCTGCACCCCAGCTCATGGCTACCTTGCAAAATGGAAGGTGTTTTGCACTGAAAGAGAACCTTACAGCCTTATCTCACCCTGTAGCAAGTTCTCGGAAGCCAGGTGAACAGAGCCCAGTGTTTTAGTTCAGTTTTCTACGCACTTGGATTTGCTGGTTTTCCTGCAAGGTATCCTCTGCCCCTGCAGCCTCCCTCCAGAGGACTTTGAATCTTAGATGTACAGGCCAGTGTGGCCAGACTCCTTCCATGCATAGCAAAGACCCTCCTTGGAGAATATGTGGTATCTGATGGCTCCTTTGGAATCTTACACTTGAAACTAATGCTCACCTGCCTATCTCCCTTTTCTTCTTTGGTGAGCAGTTGTTTCTTGAACACCTGTTGCGTGGCAGGCCCTTTCTTTCCCTAGGTGACTCCACATACGGTATTTGCTTTAATTCTCATGACATCTTTGTAAGGTCGCCAGTGCTGTGCCCAAATTTCTGAAAGGGCAAGTCTGGATCCAGGTTGATGGCTGCCTGCAAAGGTAACCACAGCTAATGAGTTGTAGAACCAAGCTCATAAGCCAGATTTGGGGGAACCCAAAGTCCAGTGATCCGCTGCACCCCACAGACACCTCAGAAAGTGAAAGCTTCTTCAGCCAGTCCCAAAGAATACGTTCTCTTCACCTTCTGTTAAAGCACAGGTACGCCTCGCTTTGGGAAAACAGTCTGTGAAGATCTGAACTGGCTTATTTGAGTGTTAGAGAAGGCTTCACTGTGAGTTTATGCTTCAGAAGTGATGATCCCTAGGAAGTTAGCATGAGCCCTGTTCACCCCATTCATCGTAAATGAGCTGTCAGAGCAGAGTCGAGTGTGGTAGGACCCATGAGCTGCGGAGGCGACGTTGAGCTTGCATTGAAGCCTGTTTACTGGCTGTGGGACCGTGAGAAGTTCATACTTAACTCTGAGCCTCATTCCCTCTCTCTCAGAGGGAAATAATTAGCCATCTCATGAGGTTAGTGTGAGAATACATTCATATCAGTGCCGACTACCTGCTCGGTGCTGAGCTCACCCATGTGCTGTAGTCATTTGGGAACAGCATTATTGGTGTCCTAGGAGGCCCGTCACAGGGGAAGCCTGCCTTCCATGCCTACGTGTAAACATTTGTATAGCCTCTACTAAATACCTCTTAAGTCTTTAGCTGGGGTTAGGCAGTAGTGTGTGTGTTTGGTGGAGCAGGTGGCTGGGATGGGCTGGGTTAACGAAGGGGAAGCCACAGACTGACGAGAGGAAAAGGTATGTTTGACCTGGTAAGAGGCGGGCATAATTGCTGCCCCATGAGTGTATGGATGGCAGGGGACAGCTAAACAAATAGAGCTGGAGGACAGATGCATTCGGCGGATTATGTTGGCCGTTGTGCCGAGGGTGGGCCTGGGAGCTTGCAGGGAGCAACGACAGCTACCAGAGCGACCACGGAAGGTGCCTACCGCCTGAAGGACGCTAGTGTCATGCTTTTCTTCTATTCGCTAACCGTTTTCGGGATCAGTATGACTATTATCCCCATGTTGGAAATTAGCAAACTGAGACCCAGGCTAAGCAACTTAACCCAGCTACGGGACAGGTGAGCAGCAGAGTTTGGGTTCAGTCTCAGCATGGCTCTTGAGTTTGTGCTTTCCAGTCATGCTGTATGCCTTCTCCGACACGGGAGCTTGCGCTGACGGTGCTTTAAGTAAGTGTCAGTCAAACAAATAAATATGAGGTAATCTGCCGGGTAGCAATAAATGCAGTGAAGAGAAATGGAATTGGGTAAGGGGTTGTAGGGGATAAATGGTGGAGGGGAGGGGTTGTAGGGGATAAATGGTAGGGGGGAGGGTTGGTTAGCTAGTGTCCTTGCTTGGGCTACCATAACAAAATACCTTAGAATGAGGGACTTAACACAAATTGGTTTTGTCGAATTTCTGGAGGCCAGAAGTTCAAGGTCAGCTTGTCAGCATGTTTGGTTTCTCCTGAGGCATCTCTCTTTGATTACAGATGACCGTCTTCTCACATTGTCTTCCTTCTGTGCGTACATTGCCCCGGGATGTATCTGTGCTCTTCCCTCATAGGGACACGAGTCATTCTGAATTAGAGCCCACCCTGATGCCCTCACTTTAACTTGGTCTTCTCTTTCTCCAAATATAGTTGCATTATGAACCACTAAGGGTTAGGATATCAACACGGGACTTTGGAGGGGACACCCTTCTGTCCATAAGACTGCACCCTCTAGACCCCCAAATCCATAGTCTTCTGTAATACAAAATGCAGCAGCCCCAAAATCTTAACTCACTGGAGCACCAACTCTCACTCCCAGATCTCACCTGAACACCTAAATCAAGTGTGGGTGAGACTAGAGGTAACATTCATCCTGAGGCGAAAATTCCTTTCCAGCCATGAACCTGTGAGACCAGGCAAGTTACATGTTTCCAAATTATAGTGGGGGACAGGCCCAGGTATTCCCATTCTGAAAGGGAGAAAGTAAAAAGAAGAAAGGGGCCACGGATCCCAAGCAAGTCAAAACCAAGCAGGGCAAGTTACATTAGATTTTAAGGCTCATGAGCCATCCTCTTGGCACTCTGTCCTGGCCATCAAGGAGGTGGCCCTGCCTTCCAGGCCCCCTGGGGCAGCAGCATGGCCCAGTAAAACCAAGGGGGAGACAGAGGCCGGACCTGGGGTAGGAAGGCAGCCTTGTCAGTCTCTGAATCACCTTCAGGCTCATTCTTCCCTTTTCTTGTTCACAGCCAGATAATTTTGCTGCCTGGGCCGTAGAATCCCAGAGGTCTGACAACCTTTTTCCTCTTTGCCTCGTAGAGACAAGACACTTGTCTGAGTCTAAGTGGGCAGTGTCTCTGCTGGTATAGCCCCATCTCTACGCCTTCCTGACTGTGAGATGAATGAGAGGGACTCTCAGGCAGTGATTATCCAGCCACACCCCTTGTTCCTCCAGAACATGCTTTCTCATTTTTTGCAGTGTTGGTAGGCAGAAAATTTTCTAAATCTTCAAGTTCTGCCTTTTTGCATAACAATTTCTTCTTTCTCTATTTCCTCTCGTGTTAAACAGTAAGGCTAATCCAAGCTGTGCTTTGATTTTTTAATATTTCATTTATTATGTTTATTAATGATAATTCTTCCTTCACTTTCCAAGCCTTAAAACCAGATGGTTGATATGGTTAGAAGCACATGAAAATATACCTGCACTCAATGTTTTCCTTCATAGGGAATTGTACTAGTTAGGTGTCTTAATCAATGTGCTTGTTAAAAAAAAAAAAAAAAAAAAAAAAGCTTAGAGTGTTTTCTTTTAGTTTTCTCCTCCTTCTGTCCTCTATCGCAAACTAGATTAAAATCACAAACTGCCATTTTTCCCTGTACTCCTATTCCACCTGGCTTTTATCAGTATTTCAATGTTTCTACCACAAGACTTGATGTTGGTTCAAGTGTTTGGTGTAATCAGCAAACCAGTTCTTGTCTTTATATATGCAGAAGAGACAGAAACTTGAGAATGCGCTGTATTTCATTATTTTCTATTTATGAAATAAGACATGCTTATGACAAAACAATGATACGTGAAAAGATAAAAAGTTATGTAATTACACAAGGAAAACCACTGTTAATATTGGCTGTATGTTTTTTCTGGTCTGTGTGCATTTATTTATATATACGTAATTTTAGAAATAGGATTATCAATTTTATAATTTTGCCTCCTGTCCTTTTCTCTGAAATTTACCACCAGTATTTTTCCATTATCTTAACTATTTTTGACAGAGAGTGTCTACGGGTAGGGGAGGCATAGAGGGGAAGAGAGAGAGAGAGAGGGGGAGTGGGAGAGAGAGAGAGAAAATCTTAAGGGGGCTCCATGCTCAGCGCAGAGTCTGACGTGGGGCTCAATCCCTCGACCCTTGGGACCATGACTTGAGCTGAAATGAAGAGTTGGACGTTTAACTGACTGAGCCACCCAGGCGCCCCAGTTTTCTTAGATATTTTTTGAAAGTATCTTTAGTGGCTATATAACACTGTAAACAATGGCCACAACATGATTTTATTAGACATGGAGGCTATTTTCAGTTTTGGTGTTGGACAAAAATCTTGGACCATAGCTGTGTTTATTAAACTATATTCACAAAGTAAAACATCTGGATTGTATTTTAAGTTTCTTCAGCTATTCTTTCAAGAGCCATACAGTGTGGTGGTGAATATACACACTGCCGAGTGATCTTTGGATTCATATTTTGCTTTTCCCTCTTATATACAATCTTCGACATGATGTTTCATCTTCCTTGGTATCTGACTCCTCATGTTTTTAAAGATGATAACCCACTGGATTATGGGAAGAGTAAATGAAACTTTATGAAGCACCATGCCCCGCACTTAACAGGTGTGCAATAATATTTACCATCCTATCAGGAGATTGCTCTTGAGAAAGTTTGTGCTAGTAGATTCTAACTGCTTGAACATACCGGGGAGGTTGCATATCTGAGAACCTGCAGGCACATGTATTAGACACCAGCAGAAAATATTGGAAGATTCTAAGGAGGTGTGACCTGTGAACCCGCCTCATTCTCGCCCTGATCTCTGGATCCCAGAGGCTCCAAGGCTCCGAACACTTCTTCTCAAGTATATGTATTTGTTTAATTCCCACATTAAAACCAAGTGCATGTTTTGGGTTAAAAGATTTTTTCTTATTTTATAGGCTCTTTGCTTTATGGGATGTCTGCTTACCTAGAAACTTTAGCACATGTAAATGTCTTTTTTGTGTTCATGTATCTGTCACGCCAGTCATCTCTGCAAGCATGTGGTACTACCAGTATAACACATCCAGGTAGGTGGTTAACTGGGCCAAGCCTAAATAGAAGCATAGTAAAGTCTGGTGCCTGGAGTAAGGATGAATTATCCATCGAGCATGTATCTGAGCAACTGTATTTTGTGAAAAAAATTTACGTAAGTTTTTTTTTTTTTTTTCAAAATCTTCAAATACTTACCCAACCTGTTAGAAATAGGCCTACGAGGTTTGCAGGCTTCCCTTATTTCCATCACTGCCCCAGGCCTGTATGTTTCTTTCTCTTTCTTCCTTATCCCACATCTAAGGGAAACATAGGGGGAAGGAGAGCACCGTTAATACATTCGTTAAATATGCTTCTCTAAGAAATAACTCACCCACGAAGATTCTCTGAAAAAACTGGTTCAAGAGAGGAGAATCTTAGGTGTGACTTCCAGGTGCCAGCTCTCTCCTAGAAGCTGTACTGAGGCTGTTCAGCTGAATTCGCAAAACAACTTTGAACTCTTGGCATCCCAACATCAGTGATAATCTGAGACTCTGCTCTGTAAACTGAGGGGCTTTGCCTGATCCTCTCCTTGAAACAGTAGTAGATTCTTAAAAGTATGAATTGGACTAAACCTCTCAAGGTTATGTGTGGTAAGGAAATGGACCATAGTCAAACTGGAGGACAGGCTAAGAATTGTGGTTAATGTGGGCTAGGTGCTTACTGAGTGCTGGGCACAGTGCCGAACGTTGTACACATATTCTCGTTAACTCCATACAGTAGCCCCTCCCCCCTAGAGGACAGACACTTTTAAGTCTCTTTGTTTTCCAGACAGCTCAGTGATGTTGTGCTGCAACTAGAATTTGCACCCAGAAAGTGTAACCCCCGATGCCACAGTTTTAGCAAATTGTACTGCATCTTTCACTTGCCTGCCATTTCTTTCATTACATGAAATGTTGCTAAGTGTTCAAGGAAAAAGGGGTTTTGTGGCCCAAAACCGTGGGGAACATTAGGTTAAAGGAAATTAAACTTGGCTTCCTACTTCAGGAATTCTCTGAGCTTTTGGCATAGTATTACTGCCACTTAGGAATCTTCCAGAGAGGATATAGAATGCAGCATTTTTTTTTAAATTTTTTTTTCAACGTTTATTTATTTTTGGGACAGAGAGAGACAGAGCATGAACGGGGGAGGGGCAGAGAGAGAGGGAGACACAGAATCAGAAACAGGCTCCAGGCTCTGAACCATCAGCCCAGAGCCTGACGCGGGGCTCGAACTCCCGGACCGCGAGATCGTGACCTGGCTGAAGTCGGACGCTTAACCGACTGTGCCACCCAGGCACCCCGAATGCAGCATTTTAAAAATTTAATTGCCCCCCCGTCCCCGTTCCTCCCAGGACACTGGTAGTATCTCATGGAGCCAGCGTCCTGTGGAACACAGTTTGGGAAATGCTTGCCAGACTTAGTAGATTTTGCTGTATCCTCTCCTTCCTCAAGAGGAGAGTGAGAAATACATCCAAGGACGTCTGCCCCATTCCTGCTAGATGTGGAGTCACCTACTGATTGTTCTCATGGTACTGTATGTCTGTGTTTTAAAGGAAACAATTCACGCATTTTTTTTTTACATTCCCCATGTCATTTTCTTACAGTGAACTAAATAAGCATTGTATGAGCATAGGATGGGGCTCAGTTTTACAGTGTGTGATTTCCTACATCCCTGTTCACTTGTGCTAATAAGGCTGATAGAATTGGGGTCACCATTTTGCATCAGCTTCCAGCAAATGAGAAAGGTTGACCATGAAAGTTTAATCCAGTCCTCCTGACATCTGACTTCCCAATGGCACAAAAGGGACCACTTACACTAGATGTATTAAAATATCTGGTCTTTGCTTTTATTTTTTTTAAATACCTCATAAGCTGATTTTCAAAACATTTAGGGAGATGAATTGACTTGTAATACTTGAAAGTTCGTACAACTAGACCCTGCCTTAAAATAAGGTTTGTGCAGGGAAAAAACACACAGTTTTTCTTTTGTGGCCAGCAATTGTCCTTTTGGGACGTTTCTTCCATACAGTGCTGGATGATAGAGACCAAAATTTATAGTTGGTGATTTCCTGAATAACAATTCAGTTAGCAAATGCCTCGGTGAAACAACTTTCATATGTTCTGCAAGGCACAAGTTAGGACAGTAGGATGGACCATTTGTCTCATGGTTTCTATAAGGTTTTTGTTTTTGTTTTTGTTTTTGTTTTTTTTGGTCTCTTGCAAGACAAAATGGCGTTTGTTATTTTTCTTTTTGGCCTTAACCTAAAAAGAAAAAAAATTGAGAAGCTGCTCAAATGATAAAAAGGAAAATTCCTTTTCCTCTTACTTCTAATTTCTCTGTCCCTAGCGAGTGATCTGAACTTTCCCTACAGAGAGAAAAGAGAAGAATCACATGGATAGGAAAGTAGTGCCTTCGTCCTGAAAAGGAAGATGAAGTTCTAGAATGGCTCTTCAGATTCTCATAAGAAATAACTTTGACTTTTGCTTTGGGATGAGACGTTCACATACTGGTGTTGTGGCTCAATAGGAGTAATCAGTAGAAGGACCAGGGAAGAACAGTACAAGGGCAACAGGCCAACTCTGGTTTTCATTTGCGAGGGTTTTTAGGTTGATTTTAAAGACAAGCTCCAGGCTCTTGACGACAGGAGGTCTTTGTAGCTTGATTTTATTGTGTGCATACTTCATGTCTTATCCATATGTAAACCATCCATACATAGATCATTAGAATAGAATCAGGAGTCTACAAATAACTTCTTACATTGACAGTCAATTGATTTTTAATAAGGATGCCAATTTAATGGGGGGAAAGCATAGTCTTTTTAACAAATGGTGCTGGGACGACTCTAAATCTACACGCAAAAGAATGAATTCTTTGAGAGGACCCTTACCTCTCAAAATTTACCAAAAAAAAAAATCACTGAAAATGAATCAAAAGCCTAAATGTGAAAGTTAAAACTATAATGCTCTTAGAAGAAGACCTAGGTGTTTGTGACTTTCAGTTAGGCAATGGTTTCTTAGCTATGCCATCAAAAGTACAGGCAGCAAAAGAATGGATGAATGAGACTTCGTCAAAATTAAACACCTTTTTGTACTTCAAAAGACAACATCAAGAAAGTAGAAAGACAACACATACCCAAAATGAAGAGAGACACTCAAATCATTTATCTGATAAGGGACTTGTATATCATATATAAAGAACTCTTATAATTCCATTATGAAAAGATAACCCAGGTAAAACATGGGCAGTGGATTTGAATAGACATTACTCTAATGAAGATATACAGATGGGTGATAAGTGTATAACATTTTCAGTATCATTCGCCATCAGGGAAATGAAAAGAACCAGAATGAGGTGCCACTTTGCATCTACTAGGATGGCTATAATCAAAAAGACAGCTAAGTATTGGCAAGAATGTGGAGAAATTAGAATCTTCTTAAACTACTGGTGGGAATATAAAATGTTGCTGCTGCTCTGGAGAACAATCTGGAAGTTCCTCAAAAGACTAAACACAAAGTTCCCTTAGGACCCAGAAATCCCGCTTCTAGGTGTATAACCAAGAGAAACGAGAGCCTCTGTCCATGCAAAAACTTGTACACTAATGTTAGTGTACAGGTTAGTAGCAGTGTTCTTAATAGCCAAAAAGTGGGAAACACTCAGATGTCAATAAACTGATGTAATCTTAGATATAGCCATACTGCAGAATATTATTCACCCATAAAGAAGAATGCAGTATTAATACATCCTACACCATAGATGAACCTTGAAAACAGTATGCTCATGAAAGAAGCGAGTCACTAAAGGCTACATATTGTAGAATTGCATTTATATGAAATGTACACAATAGGCATATCAATAGAAAGTACATTAGTGGGTTGGGATTAACAGGGTAAGTGGGGAGTGACTGTTGATGGTTGTCGAGTTTCTTTTTGGAGTGATGACAATGTTCCCAAATTGATGATGATCTCACAACCCTGTAAGTTAAAAATCATTGCACTGCACATCTTAAATGGATGTGTGTATGGTGTATGGATTATTTCTCAGTAAAATGGCTAATAAAATCATATTATGTAATTATACTGTCATATTGAATTCCATTCCGATTTTAGGCTCGTGGACTAAGACCATTCCGGTACATCCAGCTCCTGCTCACAGAGACACGTTTCCTGAACATCAGGCCAATTGTCTCTACATTGTGCTTGTTGTAGGAAGTTTGATAACAACAGACCGTAAAAATCACACTTAGGATTTTTGTTGGTTTGGCTCAGTAACACTGGCTTCTTTAACAGATCAACCACTGAGTTGAGTTGACAATAGAAGTTCAGTTCTCGCTCCTGTAACACTCAGTAATGTAAGACAACAATGAGGGAGCACAGGCACTTCTTTACCGCAGTTATTTGGGAGCCAGGCTGAGGGAAGTTCTTTGACTTTGCTTTCATGAGTTGTGGTATCCTGCTCACAGACAGCAGAAGAGATAGTGGAACTCATCTATGGGAGACATTCCTGAGGCAAGCCTCGGGGCAATGCACATCATTTCCTCTCATATTCTGTGATCACAACCCAGCCACTTGACCCCAAACAGATAGTGTGGGACTGGGAAATGTGGACCCTGGTCAGCAATCACTCCTAGCTGTCTCCTTACTTCTGGAATGAACCATTGGGTATCGCTGTTCCAAGTTCTTTCCTTATACTTTTGAAAAGTAGATCAAAAGGATATTCAGCCCACATGACCGTATGCTAGTTTAGAAGCTTGCATACTATAGTTTCTGCTTCGTTGTGAGGTATTTTAATACAGTCAGAACAAGGTTAACTAGCCAGTCTATCTGATTATTTTGTCAGGGTTTGCCACCTGTCTCAGGAGAATAGTCTTGGTATCAGCCAATTTTTATTAATCGTACACCAATAATTGAGTTTCCAAGTAGTATATTTTAGAAGACTTTGTGAGATCTTGTCTAGGCTTCTGGGAGTTCTCTAGGAAGTAACTCCATTTGGAGAGGCACTCAGCTTCCCATACCCAATCCCTGCTTGAAACGGCAACCACGAGAGGCAGCCCGTGCCTTTTGCCATTCATCGTTTCAAGACAGGTGACCAAGAGGGAATCGTAAGAGGATGAATGAATCCCCAGGAAATTGACTCAACTCTGACCTTACACTAAAGTGGCGGCAGCGTGTATGTCTCCAAACCATGGGAATCTTAGTGCTGCTCTGGAAGTAGCCTGGGTGAGTCACGAGAAGTTGAAAGTTAGAATTAGAGGAGCAGAGGTCCTGGCAGTTTTTTGAGGTCTTTCACTTACCAGTCGTGTGGCATTGGGCTTTTCCGAGCCTCCGATTATCATCTAAAAATGGTGATCCTTGGGGTGCCTGGGTGGCTCAGTTGGTTAAGCCTCCAACTTCCGCTCAGGTCATGATCTCACAGTTCATTCGTTCGAGCCCCATATGGGCTCTCTGCTGACACCTTGGAACCTGGATCCTGCTTCGGATTCTGTGTGTGTGTCTCTCTCTGTCTGTCCCTCCCTCCCTCCCTCTCTCAAAAATAGATAAACATTAAAAATGAATGAATGAATGAATGAATGAATGAATAAAAATGGTGATCCTAATAACACCTTTTTATGAAGTGATCTTGAGGATTAAGTGATAATTCCCATGAAGTATTAAATACAGGTTCTAGCACAAAACAGTGTGTTAAATATGAGTTACCATTGATAATGGCATCATTTAACTTCCAAGGCAGCAAAAAGGAGATACCTCCATTGATGCCTAATGCTTCAAAAATCTTTGGCAGTGTCCTAGGAGATTTTATGATGCAGTTGTGATGCTTGGAAAAGTTTTTCTGACGCACTCAGAATCTGTCATCAAATCACAATTTATCGGCTACCTACTATGTGTAAACACATTGCCAGGCACAAAGGGATTGTCTATAAACAAGCAGAAGAGATGGCTTTTGCTTTGAGTAGTTCATAATGTGATAAGCATTAGCAGTGGCTGCGTTTTAAATAGGCTGTAGCTAACCCAACTTTTTGGTATCCTTAGTATTTGAAGCCAACTGCACATATATTCGAGTGTAGACGGAAATAAGTGCGGGGGCGCCTGGGTGCCTCAGACACTTAACATCCAACTCTTGGTTTAGGCTCAGGTCAAGATCACATAGATCATGGGATTAAGCCCCACATTGGGCTCTGCACTGACTACGTGGAGCCTGCTTGGGATTCTCTCTCTCCCTCTCCCCCTCCCTCTCTCTGCCCCTCCCCTGCTTATGCTCTTTCTCTCTCTCACGATAAATTTTTTTTAAGTGTGACTATCTTTTTTTTTTAACAAGCACAAGTCTAAAATACCGTATTTCACTTTTTATTTTAACTTCCTGCCCTTTGCTCCCTATTGTCAATTTAACCCCTTCCACAACCAGTTGTAAGGTTACCTCTCCCCCACTCCTGACACATATACTCCAATCCCAGAATGGTGATAAAGCAACTATATATTGTGTGAAATGCAATTTCTTAAATTTCCAAGCTAATTATTCAAAAACAGATTGTGTTTTTATATGAATTAGCATAATACCTTGATTTGTAATTTATGTCACTTAGAAAATTGGCCTCACAGGGGCACTTGTTGTGATGAGCCCTGGGTGTTGTATGTAAGTGATGAATCACTGAACTCTACTTTGGAAACCAATGCTGCACTGTATGTTAACTAACTAAAATATAAATTAAAAGAAAGATTAGAAAATTGGCCTACTGTGGTTTTTAATTTGGCCAGATTTTTATTTAAAAAGCAACATTATCATCTATTGCTTAATTTTTTAAAAATTTCTCAACCTTGTGGTACTCTTACCTCCGTGATTTGAAGCAAGGCTCACATATACCCCATATCCCTTATATCCCTCATATGTGATATGTGAAAGTCAAGGTCTTCGTGTTGTTTTACCAGTTGCTTATTCTCTCAGTTTCACAGTCTCCCTAGGATCTTAGGTTGTGAGAAGAACCTCATCATCCCATCCTTCTAATTCCCTATCCCTTTAGCAGAGGAGAAAGCAGGCCCCTAGAGCTTAGGGGACATACTTGGGGTCAGACAGTGGTCATGGGCTGTGTCCCCCATGCAGAGAGCTCTCTTCACACCAGGCCCCACCTGGTAATATTTTCCTTTCCTTTAACCTCCTTCTCTAAACTGTCACCAAGTCCTGTTACTGCTTTCTCAAAATGTCTGCTGGCTTTCCACCTTCCCATCTCTTCCCATCTAATCCAGTCCCTCAGTTCTTCCCAATGGGAAAGGCCTGACAGAGCGCTTTGTCTCCAGGCATCCATCATACAAGATGAATTTTCTCTAATTACCACTGTCAGCGTGTCACTCCTCAGCTGCGAAGCTGCCAGGAGCTCCCTGCTTCCTTTGGCCACAGATAACAACACTTCTCCTGTGCTAGATGCTCCAGAGCCTGGCTTGGTATATTCAGCCTCATTTCCTTTCTCTCCATGAGCCCCAGAAGCCCAAAGTCTTGTGTGGGTTTTCTCCATGACTCAGCCATGTTTCCTTTGTGCGTTTATCCTGTCTTGCTCCCCGGTTTCTAGCACTTCTCTGCCTTCCCAAATACTCTATTTTTCTAGGCCAGATCCAAGTCCCATCACCTTTTTAGCGCTCTCCCTCATTAGTCCAGTGATGAACTAATCACCCTCCTTTATTCCCAGCCTTAATTTTTTTTAATTTGTTTATTTTTAGAGAGAGAGAGGGACTGTGCACACGTGTGCAAACATAAGCATGTGCACCAGTGGGGGAGGGGCAGAGGGAGAGAGAGAATCTCAAGCAGACTCCGTGCTGTCAGCACAGAGCTGGGGGAGGGGCTTGATCCCATGAACCATGAGATCATGACCTGAGCTGAAACCACGAGTCAGAGGCCTAACTGACTGAGCCACCCAGGCACCCCTCCCAGCCTTAATCTTAAGCACTAGCATGTAGCATCGGGCATAATAAACTTTCTTATATGATTCTGTGGTTTTTCCTTGGAATTGCATTGCCTTTTCAATTATACTCAATGCCCTTTAAAGGCATGTTTATGTTTATATTTGTTTATATTTTTATGTTGGTATTTTTCTCATATATTCTATGTTTTACAGTGCTTAATAAGCGGTCAGTAAATATCCATTGCTTATTAGGGGTTCTCGGAGCTTTTAAAAGATGTTGCCAACAAGCAGTTAAGATATTTTACAACATTCACTGCTTGGATCAGGATCATTTGTTAATATTGCAGAACAGTGTTCTCTTGTGCCAAATGTTGATAAGATCACCTGCGGATGTGTTAATGGTCTTTAGGCAGGGACTGGCCGTATAGGTACGGTACTCATACTAATAGTTTGTTTGTGGATCGATGGCAAAGGTGGGGGCTCCTGTGCCGAACACCTGCACGTCTACCTCTTGGATCTTACGGTAGGTTAATAGTTACTTGAGAACAGATAGAAATAGGATTATCTTTATAAGTCTGGCAAATTCTCAACACACCAGCCTGAAATGTGAGCTGGCCCAGCCTCCCCTCCCACTGTGTGTCCTTGAGCCTGTAATGACCTCGGTGCTCTCTTTTCTACAGTACTGGCACAATGTCCTAAGATTTAATCTGATCTTTTTCTGAGATATTTTTTTCATAATTCAGTAAATACTGCATTTTCCTGCAAAAGTAAGAAAGTTGTAATAATTTCCTAGTATTGGAAAAAGGAACATATATTATTTGAAGAAAACTTTTTGAATTTTTGATGCCCCTTTCCACACCTTCTTACCTTCTCTGGTAGTCATTTCTGGACAACAGAGACAAGCTGCAGATTTTACCAGACCTTGGGCTGTGCTTTCCCCAAGGCATCAGCCCTACAAAAATCTCCTCCACTTTGGGTTCATAAACCTGGAATTACATTTTCTTTCATGTCAGCAGACAAATTCCACCCGTACAAAATGGTTTGGCCATTTTACTCTTTGCCACAGAAGAAAATTGGCAGAGACTCAGACAAAGGTGAAGCTGACAAGCCCTGGCATGGAACTGAGTTTGGTGGCTCTGGGCTTTGAGTCCCCCTTGTTCATACTGTATTCTGAATCCTGGCCCACCCAGAAAGTTCTCTCTTCCCATCCCAGACAGCTAAAGATGTTTCAGATCGTGCTCCCTTTTTTAATGTCTCCAGCAGATGTACCGAGGTGCTGTGTCTCTTCATCTACACAGACTTACCCAACTGGAGTCACTTGAAGGTTTTGTTTTTTGTTTTGTTTTTTTTCATCCTTCTAGGTGGATGGAAGTCTGCTTAGTTGAAGAATTGCCACCAACCACTGAACTGGAAGAAGGGCTCCGGAATGGAGTTTACCTTGCAAAGTTAGCCAAGTTCTTTGCCCCAAAAATGGTATCAGAGAAAAAGATCTATGATGTGGAACAAACACGTTATAAGGTAACTGAGATCTAATTGGTTTTGGCTCCCATCTAAAAGTGAAAGTTCAGTATTTAATTTCCTTTCCCTGCGTTTACTCTGGGTGTTTGTACAAGGATTTTGTGGAATGGGGGGAGGGGATGTCCTTGGTGTTTGAAGCCTGTTAATAATGATTCCTGAGGCAGCAGCAGTTTTCAAAGCAGAGCGTTTCTATTTTTGGGCTGAGACTGAGACACATCTGATGTGTGGGGCTTCCCAGACTCCCCGCCCCATTCTTCCTTCATGGAGGTCATTTTTATTAGTACCAGTAAATGTAAAAGTGAGGGCACTCTACCCTCTTTTTTCTGCCACCAACTCAGTTTATTAGCTCCCTTGTTCTCATCAAGGAGTAAAGTACCCAGCTGGGACTTGAACTTGTGGCCCCAAAGAGTTAGGGCCAATGTGATCCAATGAATAATAATTTTGAGTAGTCAAGTAGGAATTCTGTTCCATTTAATGCTTAAAACAAAATAAGACTAATTTTTTTGTAGGCAACCAATTTTAATTATTTCATGGCTAATTTGGGAGTGTACACGGGGGAGAAGACAAAACCAAAATAAACAATAGTCTTAATTTTAAAAATGACATTTTAGAGACACATGTCTAAATATTTACAGACAGTGTGATATATTTAGGATTTGCTCCACAGTAATCAGGAGGAGGATGGAAAGAGATTCAAGACTGGCCGTAAGTTCATTATTGTTGAGGTTGAATGATGGGTACATAGGAGTTCATTAACTCTGTTTCATCAACATTATGTTTGACATTTTCCATTAAGAAATGAAGGAGAAAAAGGCAAACACCAACGTGAATGATTCCTCCATTAAATGTGTCTTCAAAAAGGAGTTTTTAAGTGTGTGGTATTCTCTCCTGGAGTAAGTGATTTCTTGTGCACTTTGGGCCAGGATTTCCAAAGCTGCTTTGAAATGCGATTCTTTATTTTCTTAATCTGTTGTACAATTGACCCCTGACCAAAGAGGGTGTTAGGGATGCCCCTCCCAATGCAGTCAGAAATCCGAATATAACTTATGTGTGTATGTGTCATTTATTTTATGGTCATTTATTTTCAGAAAGTAACCTTAACCGACACTCTTAATTTACATCCTTCCAACTACAATCCTGCCTCTGTGGGAAAAAAGGGAATATGGGAACTGAAGAGGGATTGGGGAGATCTTCTTTAATCTTACAGGGGAAGGTGTCCATCTGCTTGGGTTGTCTGCTTATTCACTCGGTTGCGTTTGATTATCAGTTCCGATTCCGGGATTTGTTGGAAGAGGTGGAGCATTATAATCAGATGTGCCTTCAAATGCTTTTTCCTGAAAGAGAGTGAGCTGTTCAACTTTACAGAACCTCACCTTTTGACTCTGTTAATCAAAGACCAGAATACTCTATATTGACATTACTTACAGAAAATTTAAATGAGTTTCTGCAAAGTGTCTAAGAAGGGATTTAGAAAACAGTACTCATTTAATTTTTCTATTTACCTTTGTCTCTCCGAAAACTTAACCAATAGCCTCCTGTTGACTAGAAACCTTTACCAATAAGATAAGTTGATGAACACATATTTTGTATGTCATATGTATTATATACTGTATTCTTATAACAAAATAAGGTAGAGAAAAGAAAATGTTATCAAGAAAATCATAAGGAAGAGAAAATATATTTATAGTACTGTACATTTATTGATAAAAAATCTGCATATAAGTGAGACCCACGCAATTCGAACCTGTGTTGTTCAAGGGTCAACCCTATTTAGATCTTTGTATTGTTTTTTGGTTTTTTTTTTTTAGCTGCAGATTGTCTAGTATCTTTAAAAGTTCCTTGTCAGGGCGCCTGGGTGGCGCAGTCGGTTAAGCGTCCGACTTCAGCCAGGTCACGATCTCGCGGTCTGGGAGTTCGAGCCCCGCGTTGGGCTCTGGGCCGATGGCTCAGAGCCTGGAGCCTGTTTCCGATTCTGTGTCTCCCTCTCTCTCTGCCCCTCCCCCGTTCATGCTCTGTCTCTCTCTGTCCCAAAAATAAATAAACGTTGAAAAAAAAATTAAAAAAAAAAAAAGTTCCTTGTCTTAAAATTGCAGGGACAACACTTAGTTGAAAATGGAATGCTTTCCCATTAATTGAATGATTCACACTACCCTTCAGTTGTTATTGAAACAAGATTTATTTTTTAAAAGTGTATATTTAGGGAAAAAATAGTTGCGAATAGAGAGGAGGCAAACTATAAAAGACTCTTAAATACAGAGAACAAACTGAGGACTGATGGGTGTGGGGGCCTTGGGGTGCAGGGAAAATGGGTGATGGGCATTGAGGAGGGCCCTTGGGATGAGCACTGGGTGTTGTTTGTAAGCGATGAATCATGGGAATCCACTCCTGAAGCCAAGAATACCCTGTATACCCTGTATGTTAGCTAACCTGGCAATAAATTATAATAGACAGATACATAGATACATAGATAAAATATGTGTATTTAATTCAGAGCAAATGTTTGAGTTACTATTTGGGCTAACCATAGAGAAGAGGAATTGAGAAATCTTCTGCGTTTGTTTTCATATTCTAGTCTAAAAGATAACTGAGCAGAAGTTTCTGCCTTGGATAATGTTAGGAAAAAAAATGTTTGTGTTTGTTAAAGTACTTTTGACTTTATCAAGTCATGTGTTTTACCCCAGCCTTTAACTTATTATGCTAGCCTTTCACAAGACTTTACTGAATCATTGATTTAGTCAGGCAAAGTTACTGTTTTTTAATTTTGAAAAATACTTATTTTAGTTCCAAAAAGAACAGAAAAAAAATATTTGTATCCCCACACAACAAAATAAATTAACGTTTGTCCACATTTTGCAGCACGATTCGTCTTTTTCTTCATTGCTTCTAGAAGGATTATTACCAAGCCCTAGGCCTATTTCTACTAACAGTTGTGTAGATTTGATGACAGACTTAAAGGGTAGTAGGTTGGGCTTGGCTCTAGCCTGTCCTGAAAGGGAATTGTGGGTATTTTGTTTTGACATTGGGAGTAGTGAGAATCAGGCCAGCAAGATCCTCCGTGGAGCCTCAGAACAGAGGCTGGGCTAATTCGTTTCTCCTCTTGGCACACCATACACCTTTGAATACAACTTTGTCCACAGCCTAACTGTGGACCCTCTCAAGGCAACTCATACAGGTGCTATTTCCTCCTGGCATCAGAGAGCCTACTATTGGAATGAATAGCACTTCTCTTTGGGACAGGGGAAGTACTTCCAGTCTCTTGTTACAAAATGAAATACCTGTGGAGCACAGGCAGGTGATGACATTCCTGAACAAAACCTTAAGAGAGATGGAAGTATTGTGTTTGCAACTCCTGCCCATCGGGCCCTGGAAAACAGATACACAGAAGAAGGGATGATACTAGGAGAGGGGCAGAGAGAAGGGAAATAGCATCGGGGGGGCGGGGAGCAGGTTGGTGCCAGCTGTGATGTGGGGAAAAAATACAGGACCAGTGGAGACTACCCTTCTGTTGATTGACTGGAGAAAGGAGGCTTTTTTTTTTTCCTTTTTCTTTTTTAGTTTTTTTTTTAATGTTTGTTTATTTTTGAGAGAGAGAGCACAAGCCGGGCAGGGGGCAGGAAGAGAGGGAGACACAGGGTCCGAAGCAAGCTCTGCACTATCAGCACAGAGTCTGATGCAGAGCTCAAATCTATGAACCGTGAGAACATAACCTGAGCCGAAGTCAGATGCTTAACCAACTGAGTCACCCAGGTGCTCCCCCACCTTTTCCCCCCTTTTATTAAATCTCTGAGAAGGCCTAATGTCTTTGAAAAGAAACTTCTAGTGATTTACCACATAATCATAAAACGTTAAGGCCATTTCCTTCATTTTACAAAATTGAAAGGAGTCAGATATTCGTGAACAGGAGACTTAACTTCCTGTTCTTGGGTTCTGTAGGACTAAAGCCCTTGGCAAGGAGCACCCAGTCATGGGACTGAGACACAAGGGAACTCAGGTTAACACAGGCCCACCCCTTTGATAAGCCTTCTGGAAACCATGAGTTCAGTGAGTGTGGGCTCTCACTGCAGCGTCTGCTTAGACTGCAGCCATAAAATACGACCTGCCCATTAGGCGCTGTGTCTCGAGGCACAGGCTCTGTCCCTGAACTCTGAAGGCCTCAGTTTGGGCAATGATGGCTCTGAGTTGAGCCGATCAGAACTCTCATTGCCATCCCATCCTCTTTGTTCGCCAGCTTATGTACAACCCTGGCCCCTCATTAAGGTTACAAAGGTGACCTAGGTAGTAGAGTTAAACCTTCTAATGATGAGTGCCCTTTCCCTGGCCACCCCTACCTCTGACTCCAGGTCGCAGTAATGTGACCATGCCGTGTGTGCTATGACCCCTGACACTGTCTCTCTTCGATGCAGCATGGTGTACCTTAATGATGACCTTTATCGTGAAGGCAGGGACCATGTATGTTGTCCGTGCAGTGTCCTCAGTGAACAGAGTAGACTGTAGCCCATAGTAGGATAGTAGGTGCAAGGGAAAGAGCTGTTTAGTAAAAAGAAAAGAAAAGAAAAGAAAAGAAAAGAAAAGAAAAGAAAAGAAAAGAGAAAGTAGTTTCAAATAAGCCTAAGGACCCCATTCCTTCTGTGCTTTGATACTGGAGGTGCTTGGAGTCTGATACTCTTCCGTCAAGTATGATGCTCAGACTTCCGGTAGGGTCACTTGATGCCTGTGTGTAAAAATGTGGGCTCCTGGGCCCACCAGAGACTGTTGAGTCAGGCAGGGTCTCTTGGCCAGGGACCCAGGAAGCTACACGCTTAATAATTATCCCAGGTGATGCTTATGTACTACCTAGCTTTGAGAACCACTGCTCCAATGGTAGACAAACAATATAACACATTTTAATGAAGTTACAGGGAAAGAAGATAAAGTACTATGATAGAAACACATACGGGGTAGAACTTATTTATCTGTACGGTGCTTACAATACCTGCTTGTACCAGGAACTGTTCTGGGCACACGAGGCAGCGTGGTGAGCAAGGCAGACATGATTTCATGGCACTTAGGCTTGAGGAGACAAGTTATAAGCGAGTACACAATTGTGAGTTGTGATGAGTATATGAAGGAAGGAATTAAAGCCACTGTTGTTGACAGGTAGCCACAGACAGAAGATGAGCTTCTCTGAAGAGATGTTTATTTACTCTAAGGCAGGAAAAATGAGAGGAAAATCATCCATGTGCAGCTTTAAAGGTGGGGAGTGGGGAGTACAGTCCAGAGATGAAGGAACCTGTTTTTGAGAGACTCGAGGAAGAAAAGAACTTAGACAAATGGAGTGGCTGAAAGGCTGCGGTGAGAGACAGTGGTGAAAAATGACACCAGGATGGAGGCAGAGACAGATCACACAGCCAGGCTGGAAGATCTGTGATTTCATCCTAAGTTACTACAGAGGAAGCCATTGAAATGTTAAACAGAGACATCATGGCTTTAAAAAGATGAGTCTGGCAGCGCCTGGGTGGCTCAGTTGACTAAACATCCGACTTTGGCTCAGGTTATGATCTCACAGTTCGTGGGTTCGAGTCCCATGTCCGGCTCTGTGCTGACAGCTCGGAGCTGGAGCCTGCTTTAGGATTCTCTCTCTCTCTCTCTCTCTCTCTCTCTCTCTCTGCCCCTCCCTTGCTCGCTTGCTTGCTTGCTCCCTCTCTCTGTCTGTCTCTCTCTCAAAAATAAACATTAAAAAAAAGATGAGTCTGCTGCCATGTGGAGAAGAAATGGGAGGATGAGGGTGAGGCAGTCCGATGAGGGGATAATTCAGCCCAAGTGACTGGTAACAGTGGCCTGCACAGACGAGAATTAAATGGATGCAAGAGGGAAAATAACCTGCAAACGTGGTAGAAATGGGTAGAGGGCAGTGAAGAGAGGATGTCTGGGTGGCCGGCCAGTGGGATGTGACCAAGGAGAGAGCGCCAGTTCTAAAGGGGTAGGACGGCGAAGAGGCCAAGGCTTCCATGTTGGGCGCTTTAAAGATCAGTGGGTGTTCCCAAGGTGGCTAGGATGGACGAGAGAAAGAGGAGGGGAGAGAGATGGGCATTCCTTGAGCTTGATGAGGTTCAAGGACAGAAAACAATATCTGTTCAAATACAGCACTGATAGTTGTAGACTTATAATAGATGTTGACTACTGAAGTGAGCCTTAGGTAGGAAATGCATATACAGTGGTTAGTAGTAGTAAGCTGTAGAAATCAGAGTACTTCAGAGACTGGCTTCATCACTAACTTTGCCTCTGTGAGTCTTGGTTTCCTCAGCTTTAAAGTGGTATTACTAATAATAGTCTGAACCTTTGTACAGATACTGTAAGGAAAATAATGTGATCATCCATGCAAAGTACTTGTTACAGTGCCTGACAGAGAGTTCCTTCTCCATAAAATAAGCAAATCAAAATAATTATTGGCTTTTAAGCAATCTCTTTGTTCTAAAGTGCTTTGATTTTCTTGTGTAAGAAGTTACCATCCAAAGAAGACTTAAATAATTCCTCATCTATTCCATTTAAGCTAGAATAACCTTATTTGCTGGTGACATAGGTCAGCAGTAGAAAATCAGCATTTACTTTCTGATCCAGTATCTGGAAGAAATTAGGTGGATGGACACTAACAATCCTTTCCTAAATAGGACTATAGACCTGTCACCTAGTCTGATAGAAATATGTAGAATTGGTGAAAGAAGGGAGACAGGTGAAAGTGGTTATAATGGACTAAGATTATGTTGAGCCTAGGGGTGCCTGGGTGGCTCAATCAGTTAAGTGTCCGACTTCAGCTCAGGTCATGATCTCACAGTTGTGGGTTCAAGCCCCGTGTCGGGCTCTGCACTGGACCGCTCAGAGCCTGGAGCTTGCTTGGGATTCTGTGTCTCTCTCTTCTCTGTGCCTCTCCCTGGCTCACACCCTGTCTCTCTCTTTCTCTCTCTCTGAAAAATAAATTTAAAACATTAAAAAAAAATTATTTAAAGAGTATTTTGAGCCTAAGTGTGTAGAAGACCATTTTTGTTCTAACTGAAGTAAATATAGTAACTTGAAGATGTTAATGCATGTTACTCACTGAACTTTGCTTCTTAAATATGTACCCATAGGATTCTGAAGTCAGCATTCTTCAGATGTTTAAAATGGATAAAGGATTTGAGATCTGTCATTTTATTTACTGTAGAAATAGGATCAAGATAAGCACGCTTTCGTTCAGTGCCCCTTACATGAAGCACTAAACCTTTTTCTGATCTTAAGGTGAATAAAAGTTTTGAGTCTAGTCTTAGAGCGTATAATAACTATAATAAACTGGTATTTATTGCCTTTTTGGTGTACTTCACAACTAACTGCTTTATGCATATTCTCATTTAATCTCCTCTGCTCAAAGAAGCATACTATACCCATCTTATGGCTGAGGAATCAAGGTTCAAAGAGATTTGTAACTTTCCTGAGGTTACCTAGCTAGTAAGACCACTAAATGGATGGGGGTGTCTGTTTCATGGTTTGGATTGTTGAAGCCCGCCCAGGTGAAGACCCCCTCCCCCCTGAAACCAAGTTTCAAACAAGGGGCAAATAAAATTAAGTTTATTTAACTTGGGGCAAGGAAAAAAAATGCATACCTATGGGACTATGAGGAGGATAAAGTAGAGGCTTCGTGTAGATTTGGGCTTGTACTGGTGATGCTAACACGGATTTAGCGAAGCAAGGACCAGTTACCTTTGAGGTGTTGTCAGGAAGCAGGATCAGTTTGGTGTTTTGGTAATTTTTATGTAGGAGGTGAGAGATGGAATGAAGACTACATTGTCATCCATCAAAACGGTCGTTCCATCTTAGTTGGAATAGTGGGACATTGAGTTAATTTGTGGTGCCTAGGGCCCTCTTCTCTGTCTTTTTTGTGGTTGTTAGAGGGTGAAAGCGAGTGGGGGAGAGTGGGAGAAAACAGAGAGAGAGAATCTCAAGCGGGCTCCACATTTCATGCCGGGCCCAACACGGAACTTGCTCCCATGACCCTGGGATCATGACCTTGAACCGAAATCAAGAATCAGATGCCCAACCAACTGAGCCAGCCAGATGCCCCTCTCTTCTCTATCTTGATGTGATGATTGTGGGTTTTTCCCATCTCCTCCCTCCATGGTCAGAGTGGCTGTGTCTGACAACTGTTTGTATTCTGCAAAAGTTGTTTGTGCTAAGTCACCCTCAGACTCTACCACCTGACCCTTCACCCTCTAGGCTCCCTCTCTCTCCCCGACCTCCTCCCTCTTTCCCTCTCACCCCTCTTCCCTCTCCCTTTGCCTCTCCTGCCTCTAGTGATGTCATAGTAAGTGCTGATTTTTTCCATCTAGAGAATAATCCCACCATCATGAGTTCCTATGCTCTAACATTGGGGAATGTTAGCAAAAGGAAGATTTTCAGACTAAGGGAGACTTCATCTTGAATCTCATTTCAACACACTTAATTTGATCTTAGGCAAAATAGTTCATCTTTTTGGTTCAGGTTTCCTCATCTCTAAAAACTGGGAAATGATAATTGCCTTGCAAAGTGTTTTGAAAATTAGAGATAATTTTATTTTTTTTATTTTTTATTTTTTTATTCTCAAGTTAGTTGACATACAGTATAGTCTGGGCTTCAGGAGTAGAACTCAGTGATTCATGGAAAATTAGAGATAATTTTCATACAGTGCTTGGCACACCAGAGTCCAATCTCTGGCCACACAGAGTCCAATATGGCCACTATTAAAAAGGCATAAACATTTATCAAATGTTAATTTCACTTAGGCTTTGTAAAGTCTAACAGCAACAAAAATACTTTCTGATATATAAATTATTTGACTGTAGAAAGTCACAGAAGATGGGAAGAGCCAGGCTTTATGAATGTGATGATCGGCTGTTGAATATTACATGATGAAATTTGCTGTAATTACAGTTATTAAAATGTAAAATAAAATACATAACATTATGCTACTCATTTAGCTAATTAAAAACACAAGGTAGTGTTAAAGCTCCCAACATTTCATTACCTGATAAAACTTCATTAGATACAGGCAAGGATACCATAGTTATAGACTGGGCAGAAAAAAAATAAAATGGTGGCTGATGAAGATTGTAAAGAAAAACGGAAGACCTAGAAAGCCTATTCTCATTGTGTGGGTAGAAAAAGTTCTTGTAAAACATTTCCACTGAAGGTTTACTTCTTACACAAGGCAAAGGTTAGGATTAACTTATAGGAGGAATACAGGTGCCTGGGTGCCTCAGTCATTTAAGTGTCCAACTCTCAATTTCAGCTCAGGTCATGATCTCACGTTTTGTGAGATCGAGCCTGTGTCAGGCTCTGGGCTGATAGCATGGAGCCTGCTTGGGATTCTCTCTCTCACTTTCTGTCTCTACCCCTCCCCTGCCCATGCTGTCTCTCCCTTTCTCAAATAAATAAACCTTTTTAAATAATTGTAGGAGAAAGAGGGGCACCTGGGTGGCTCAGATGGTTGGGCATCTGACTTTGGCGCAGGTCATGATCTCGCAGTTCACAAGTTCAAGCCCCGCATTAGGCTCTGTGCTGCCAGCTCAGAGCCTGGAGCTTGCTTCAGATTCGGTGTCTTCCTCTCTCTCTGCCCCTCCCCTGCTCATATTCTCTCTCTCTCTCTCTCTCTCTCTCTCTCTCTCTCTCTCTGTCTCAGAAATAAATAAACATTTTTAAAAATTTTTAAATAATTATAGGAGGAAGAGATACTACAATATACCTCTGAATTGTGGGATGGTTTTTGTTTTCATCTTTGTATTCTTGTGTGTTTTCCAGGTTTTCTACAGAAATCATATTTATGATTGGAAAAAATATTTTGCCAAAACCAGAAACCAGGAAAAAAGACATTTAATCTTCTAAAAATCTCGTTTTTCTTGAAGTTGCTAGTTTTTTCAGCCGTGGTTGGCAAAATCTTGACACCGTGTGTGTGTATGTGTGCGTGCATGCTTGTGCACACGTGTCTCATAAAACATCCTTAGGCATGTGCTAGACATTAAATGGTCTTTGAGATTCTAGTTCAGAGTTACCTCAAATATGTGAATCGTGGAAATTGGAATGGTCTATTATAAACAGTGTTGCTGAGATAGCCTAGTCTCCTTTATTGTGTCTCCAGTTACTTTATGATTTAATAACTCTATTTTAGGAGAAATACAATTGGAAAACATCCTGCTAATGAAATAAAGTTGTTACAAATGACTCACTTTTGACGTGGTCCCTTCTTCTCCTCTCTCCCCATCCTTGCATTAGAAATCCGGCCTCCATTTTCGACACACAGATAATACAGTCCAGTGGTTACGAGCAATGGAGTCTATTGGTCTACCCAAGGTAAGCCTGAAGTGGGAAGCCAAAAGGGGTCATTGCAAACTCCTCATTATGAAAAAGGACTTCGTATACTGGGGTATGTTAATGGAGCAGATGGCCTTATTGCCTCAGGCATGACAAATGTGAGGACTAAACAGGAATATGGAAAGGCCTATACAAAGTAATCTATGACAAGAACTCAGAATTAAGTGTGTATACAAATTGAGAGCAGCTAGGTGTAACTGTGTATAAATGAAACAAGGTCAGAACAAGCTTTACAGGTAGATAGTTGATTTAAAATAGTCACCTCCTTTTTTGTGTTGCCATATGTACTTTATATAATGTATTATCTTAGTCTAGATTGTATCTCTCTAAATTATCGCGATAAAGGTATTTTTAGAAAGTATTGTTATAAATCATATTCTCACTTTAAATGTTAAAAGCTACTGGGTTACAGCCCTGACTCTTGAAATAGCTGTCCCAAATAAAATTCTGCAAATATTCAGAGCTTCTTAGATTGAAAGAGCAGGTGCCCTTAAGCCTGAGAGACAAATAGACAAGTAGAGGAAATGAGGAAATAATTACATTTGTTAGAAATTGTTGAGTTATTTCTTGAACTTGTTATTTTGAAATAATTATAGAACCACAGGAAGTTGCAAAAATAGTACATCTGTGTATATCCTTCGTTCAGCTTCCCCCATTGGTGACATCTAGTAACAATAGTAAGATAATAAATTCACATTGGTTAACTAGGCTACAGACTTTACTTCTTTTTCACCATTTTTAGATGCATTCAGGTGTGAGTGTGTTTCCATACTGTTTTCTTCCATGAATGTATTTGTGTGGCTACCACAATTAAGATACAGATACCATGGAGGAGTGGGACTTGTCATTTCATTTCCCTAGCTCTGTCCCCTGGCAACCACTCATCTGTTCTCCATTTCTATAGTTTGGTCATTTTAAGAATGTTAAAAATGGAGTCGTAAGTAGGTAATCTTTGGAGATCAACTTTTTCAGTAAGCACAATGCCCTCCGGATCCATCAGGTTTTTGTATGTGTCGATAGTAGAACCCTTTCTGTTGATTATTCTGTATAGCTGTTTTAAAGAAATGGTATAGGAGTGGTCCCGCTTGAAGGTAAGGAGACATGTTACTGATGTAAGACCTGTGTTGTTTTTGTTATTATTATTTGTCAAGGTTTAAATTCAAAACACGCACCACAACAAAAACAAGAGATTCCTTAACGCAAATTATGAATGCCTATTTTCAATATATCTGTGCTCATAACTGTTTTAGCTCAGCATATTTTATCTCAGAATAGTCAATATTGATGGATTCTTTGATTTTTAATCAAATTACTTTCCCTTCTCCTAAAATGCTGTTCCCTTCTGGGCACCAGTTAGAATTCAGAACTCATAGTTCTAGATTGTCATTTAGCATGTACTAACTGGGTAGGTAAACAGATTAATAAAGAAATTCAAATCGGATTTTTGGTATGAGGCACCGTTATTTAAGTTAGGATAATTTTGTTAGGTTTCATAGATTGGATTTAAACCTTTTCCAGTTGTGTGTGTTAGACCAGGTTCTCCTTAATTTTAAGCCAAATAAGAGTTCCATGTAGCAGATTCTGTTTTAACACTGATTTTTATGAAGTGATTGCATACTCTCATTGCAAGTATGAGAGTCCAATAGTATATTGGCTGATGTATTTGACTCCTATTAATGCCTTCACTTATCAATACTGAGTGTCTCCTCTCTGCTCAGCACCGTGCTACGTGCTGGGGATACAGTAATGAATAAAATGTTCTGGTGAGCTAAATAAATTGATCCCATCTTACTGTCAAAAGAAGACCAATTCATAAAGGGTTTCTAAAAGAGATGAAACAGTATTTATATAAATATGTATTTCTATGTAGAAGACATAAAGAAATGTAAAAGGTTGTTTAAAGGAAAGGGAATGGGGAGTTGTGATGATCTTCTTTTTCCGTAGTGGAACTTTCAACCTGGTCACGTTCTTCGGAATGGGGAATCCTCTTCTGGCTAACGCTTGAAAAGCAAATGTGTTAAAGGAAAGTTGAAAAGACCTTTGAAATTTCCTAGGCTACAGCCATTGCTCGAAGCCCTGAGTGGCTATACATTTGTGGCCAAGGAAACTTTGCTTCTTTAATTTCTCAGCTTTTTTCAGTGTCTCATAGAAAACTGCACTTGAATGTCTACTGCTACCATATGAATCATGATTTAATTTTAGTTTTTTTTTTTTTTTTTAATTTTTTTTTTCAACGTTTATTTATTTTGGGGACAGAGAGAGACAGAGCATGAACGGGGGAGGGGCAGAGAGAGAGGGAGACACAGAA
Organism: Prionailurus bengalensis; assembly: GCF_016509475.1. Classification (NCBI taxonomy): domain Eukaryota; kingdom Metazoa; phylum Chordata; class Mammalia; order Carnivora; family Felidae; genus Prionailurus; species Prionailurus bengalensis. The sequence continues at coordinate 141,437,944 of NC_057343.1, forward strand.
TCGGAAACAGGCTCCAGGCTCCGAGCCATCAGCCCAGAGCCCGACGCGGGGCTCGAACTCACGGACCGCGAGATCGTGACCTGGCTGAAGTCGGACGCTTAACCGACTGCGCCACCCAGGCGCCCCTAATTTTAGTTTTTATGTCACCTTTTCTAAAATATTTACTGAAAGCCAGCAGTGCTAGTATGCTTATCTTAATCTTAGAAGCCTCCAGCCTAATTATCCATTTTTTGGTGCTTAGGAACAGAGAAGTTTGATGCCCTATTGTGAAATCTGTTCCTTATCAAGCTTTTCGTTTCAAGCTTAAAAGTAGTGTAAACGTGTATTAAAAGCCTCAGTGTTCAAACTTAACGATTCAGTACTTCCATATTTAGGTGTGTATCCAAAAGAAGTAATCAGGCGTTCAGCAAATTCAGGGATGTTCATTGCAGTGACTTTTAATAGGGACAAATTGGGAGCCAAAAAAAAGTTCAGCCATGGAGAACTGGCTAAATTATTGTTCAGAAAGATGAAAGGTTCATACACATCCATTAAAAGGAATGTTCTCACAAAATGGATGGAAAATGGTCAAGCTCTACTAAGTGCGTCAAAATAGGCTAATAGTATTACAGTTTTGTTTTCACATGCATACATAAACATAAAAAATCAGAGAAACATACTAAAAGTCCCATACCGAAGAATATATACCAAAATGCTAATAGTAGTAACAATCTGGAAAGTGGGATTATAGCTAATGTTTCTTTCACACTTGATAATACTCTCCAGGTTCTATCCGGTAAAATACATTCCTTCAAGAAGAAAAAAATATCAGTGCGTATTGTGTGTGTGCATATTTGTTTACACAACTGTGTAGCTAGGTTTTTAGTGTTATAATAAAATGCTGTAACATGGATACCCTTCTTAGGCTGGGTACCTCTGGTCCCTCACCAGAATGACTCTGCTACAGAAAGCAGAGTCTGAATCAGCCCATTCCTCGTGGACTGAAGCTGCCCACCTAGCCCTGTGGGCGCAGCCTTCTTGGAGTGGCCACCTGAGAACCCCTCACTCTCCTGAGCCCACTAGGGGGCGTACTGTCAGACGGGAGACCAGGTGGAGCGCTGGGTTTGCCTGTAGAGTGAGAGGAACCAACATTTGAGAGGTTCCTCTAAATTTAAGTAAATACAGTACAGCGAGGACAATCAAAGCATCATCTGAGAGATTTAAAATAACTATGAAAAGCAAAACATAATGAACACATTGTTTCTTTTATTTTCCAGATATTTTATCCAGAAACAACAGATGTTTATGACCGGAAAAACATACCAAGAATGATATATTGCATTCATGCATTGAGGTGAGGAAAAAATACAGCTAGAAGTCTAGGAAGTAGATTTAAATGGAACTGGGATTTCTATTTTAGAAGAGGGATCTTATTTAAGTAAAATAATCTGAAGAATTTTTTAATTGGATTGAGTTGTGAATTTGGCACAAGAAATTTTATTTTTTTTGAAAGTTTACTTATTTATTTTGAGAGAGAGAGAGACAATGCCATTGGGGGAAGGTCAGAGATAGAGGAGACAGAATCCCAAGCAGGCTCCCCACTGCCAGCACAGAGCCTAGTGTGGGGCTCAAACTCACCAACTGAGATTATGACCTGAGCTGAAACCAAGAGTTAGACACTTAACCCACTGAGCCACCCAGGTGCCCCAGCACAAAATATTTTAAATTGGCACAAAAATACAGTCCTTGAACTTGAAAAATACTTTTTCTAACTTTTAAAATCTAATCCAAAATAGAAAACCAGAAAATGAATTAAAGACCTATAAGTATACTGAGAAAATTTAAGTTGAAACTTCTAGGGAATCTCATAATATGTTACCACATTCTTGAGTTATGGTCTACTTTACAAATATAGCCAAAATACATCAAATGAGCAGCTTTAATGGTCATTACAATTTTGGTACTCTTAAATTATCATTTAGCTTCGATTCTTACCATAGGCTGGTAAAGTCCAATATAAAGATAGTTTCTTTTGACCTTTGCTCAATAGAACTTGCACCATAAGGATAAAGAAGCAGCATAGGAGTTGATACAAATTCATCAAATCAAGATACATTCATTATTTTAAAGCAATTGTTTTACCTTATTTTTGGAATTGCTTAAATTCTGCTAGCTCACAGATCATTTTTTATCTTACTGGCCTGGAAGAAATGTTATCTTTAGATGGTAACAAAGACGATTCTAAAAACCCACTTTGTGGCTGTTGTCTTGCATACACACAGGTAATGGCTGGAAGACTTCTTGTCTAATTAAATTTTAAATTTCTTTTAGAACATCTGCCTTGTGTTTCTATCACTACAAGTCATTTTCCTGGCAGAGTCTTCTGCATAGAAGTTTATATTAACTTCTTCCTGGCTCTTTTCCTCTCCAAAGGAAAAGGTTTCTACAATAAGTCATTGCACTGCTGGCCTACTAGAAAAGAATTTTGATTATGTCATATAATTTGACTTTTCCCCCCTGATCAGTGCTTGCAAGATTTCTTTGGAAGATGACAGCTGCCACAAATATAGACCAAATGTTAGGTGCCTTTTCCGTAATTTCTTTTTATTCTTGTAATTTAGAATCAGGGGTGGAAAAAACAATTCTCTGCCTGCCTCCTCATGTGTGGCTAGTATATCATTATGCCAGCCGTGTTTCTAAAAGCTTTCTGTGCACAAATGCTTATTGTGAGGAATATTTTCAGATGTGTTGCCCAACATTCCTTGTCAAATATTTTTCATAGTTTAGAATGATTTTGTGACCTATGAAAGCTAGCTACCATTAGTTAATGTCATTATCATATCCACGCATCATAGTGCTAATCTCCAAATCTGTGGCATGCTCTTGGAGTATCTTGGACAAATTTAAATTGATTTCTTGAGGTGGACCCCTGGGGTGTTAATGTTAAGCTGCTTATGAAGAAATGGTGTGCTAAGTTCCTTCCTAGTGATGTCACTGTTATTCCACAGAAATTATGTAGAACTGCCCTGAGATTTACGAATGTGTTTGTGATAGTTTTAACAGTGGCTTCAACAGCTTGGTAAATAAAGAAAAGGCACCTTCTTATTCTTGCCATTTGTATGCAGATGTTGGTATAGTTTCTAGGATTATTTTCTCATTCAGGCAGTTACTTATCATGGAAGTCTCCATTACTGTTACTCATTCTCAGCAGATTCCTAACAAGCCTGTCAATCACCAGATCTGATCTTAAATAGGATCTTTAATGTTTGCCCAATAAATAGCATTCCCTGGGAGAATGCTATTCACTTTTCTCTGTCATAAACTTACTGTACGGCTACTTCCTGGCATATATCCAAAGTTGTTTTCTTTCCTTTTTTTTTTCTTGTTTTTTTATTTTTTAGTCTACAGTTTTTTCAAATGCTCAACTAACTGAGCCACCCAGGCACCCCTAGTCTACTGTTTTTTATCAAAACATTTTTTCTCATTGGTTTAGGGTACGGTCACTCAAATGAGGCCAATATTCTGCTCTGTTGGGCAAGACGCGTTTGGAAACCAGGTGGCAGAGCTCTTGAATAAGTACAATGGGTTTGCTCCCACTAGATAATTAGAAGTGATGCTGGAAATGAACAAATACATATCCAGCCATTATATATATCCTGGCTGGGGATACAGCAACATTTCTAGTGTACTGAATCGTCATTACTGGACAGGAAATTAGGCAGGTCAGAGGTTCTGAGTATATAGATCAGGAGCCAGGTGGAAAGATCCCCTGGGTACCCAGGCACTACCATCCCGCTGCCTCAGCCCATTGGGCCTGGTGTGATCTGCAAAGTTCTCTCTCAGCCCTGCCGACTTGTCTTTTGTTTCCTGTCTTCTTGATGTGGGTTTAAACTGCATTAAGATCCTCTGGGGTTTTGCCTTTGCTTCCTGTTTGTGTCTGCTTTCCTCTTTTCCTGCCTGGTCCTCACCTTTTTACTCATATTTCTGACCCGGGTCTTGCTTGCTGCAGCTCATTGCTCCCTTTGTCTGCTTGGTGTCATCAAGCTGACAGGACACTGAATGACAGCACAGCAGCCCCAGAGGAAATCCTCACCTCCGTGATAGGTGACCTCATTCTTTTTTCAAAGAAATGTTTGTTATCTTTTTTCTTATTTAAAATAGAAAATTTAAATTCTCATCTTGGGAACAGTCGGAAAACTCAGAAAAAAATATCAAAGGAAAACTAGCTTTAAGTACCCATTATCAGGGCGTCAGGGTGAATCAGTTGGTTGAGTATCTGACTCTTGATTTCGGCTCAGGTCATGATCTCACGGTTCGTGGGTGTGAGCCCCGTATGGGGCTCTGTACGGACAGGGTGGAGCCTGCTTGGGATTCTCTTTCCCTCTCTCTCTCTCTCTCTGCCCCTCCCCCACTCACTCAGTCTCTCAAAATAAATACATAAGCTTAGAAAAAAAACAGAGTACCCGTTATCACACCACCAAGTAAAAAACAGTTTGTGACTCTCTTGGCATAATTGCACTTCAAACGTATACATGGCATATTTTCCCTTTGTGGCTTCACTAGGAATGTATGAAAGTCTACAATGAAAAGAAACCAGTTTAAGAAGTGAGAGCCTTGCTAACAAGTTACTGCTAATGATTTTTTAACCATATGGGCTTTTATGCAGGGAGAAGAACACTTTTTACCTGTTGTTTATTGCTCAACTTATTAAACAACTGTTAAATGTGTAAACACTGGTTATAAAATTGAATTACTTTAAAAATTTGAGTAGAACTGATTTTTGGAATATGTCAAGTGACTTGAAGTGCAGATGAAAAACCCAGGTACATTATTACAGACTTACCCCACTTAAACCTATTCTGAAAGATCTACATGGTAAGTTTCCCTAGTGTAATTATTTATACACTAGTTTTGACTCATCCTAGGACTATTATACATTGATCCATAGCCTGAGTTGACATAATTTTAAGGGCACCAGAAGTAAAAGAACACCTTCAAACGTCCCCAGGTTACAGATATGATTTTGATCAGTCACTTGTCGGGCAGCACATGGTACCAATTGGCTTCTTCCCCCGAGGTGAGTCAGACCCTGCCTACCAGGCATCAGGATAAACCTGACTGGTGAAATCAGTCTGACCTTTTAAATTTTCAGTATCAAGCTGAAATTTTTTTCATTTTCAGGTAGGTTTTTATTTTCAATCTGGTCCCCACCACTATCCCATCCCCCCTTACCCAGAAATGATTTACCACCTAAGTCTCACTTGGCCATGTTACATAACCCATTGTCCTGTCATAATGATGTATTGGCCAGATCTGTTAACATTATTAGAAGCTTATGTATGCCTTTGGAACATTTTCTTGAAATTAGTTGGGCATTCTAGAAGTTTCTCACCCATGAGATGAAGGGTTGACTCTACCTAATGTTCTTTGGGCCATTTGGCTAATTTATCATCTCAGATCATGTTTCTGGATCTTCTCTCTGCTTAACGATTGTGTGACTGTCACTGTCAGGCCCTCTTTTCACTCACTGTTATTGTCACAAACTGTGTTCTTCCGTCATTTCTTGTCGTGGGTCACTTTCTTGGTTTTCTACCACACTCTGGCTTAGAGTTCTTGGTTTCTCTTCTTGCGGTGTAAGTATAATGTAAATAATGTAAAAACAAGTACATATCTCTACCCTGTAGACAGATGTAGAAAAAAACAAAGCACCTGTATTTTAATAACACTTCCCACCTTGCTGAAATCAATGCACATAATTATGCATGTCTTACTTTATCAATTTGTATTGCAATTTGCTTTCGTACAATTTGTGCCATTCTTTTTTGATTGTTGTTTTGAACTCCTGGCCTTTCACAGACTTAACTAGGTTAGTATCTTAATTTTTTTTAAGTTTATTTATTTATTTTGAGAGAGAGAATGCAAGTGGGGGAGGAGCATAGAGACAAGGAATCCCAAGCAGGCTTCATGCTGTCAGCACAAAGCCCAACGCAGTGCTCAAACCCACAAATCATAAGATCATGACCTGAGCCGACATCAGATGCTTAACTGACTGAGCCACCCAGGCGCCCCTATAGGTTCTATTTTGATGGACCAGACTGATTTCACCTTGGTCAGTGGAAACTCTTTGGGGCCAGCCCCTTTATCCTTGTAGCCCTGCCCCTGATATTTTTGGAAATATCCTTGCTTTGTGGTTACAACAGGATGTTCCAGTGCTATCATGATTATTTCTCCTTTATGACCTGAAATCAACTACCCTCCAAGGAATCCCTTGCAAGCCATCTGTTCATAATGATTTTTCTCATTTGATAGATTAGGGTTCTGGATTCTGCTTTTCTTACTGTATAAAGTTTCCTGGGCCATTAAGACCCTGACAACAATAAGCTAAAGAAAGATCTGCCCACCTCCCCACTATGTCATGATTAATGCTCCTGCTGTGATGATGTCATGACTGTCCCAGCAGTCATGTTTTCACATGCAGTGATGATGCCAAAGCAGCACACATTTGTGAGAATGGCTGTGGCGACCCCACTTCTGATGAAGCAGTTGTCCCGAGTGTCCTGAGCGCTTAGTGAAGTAGGGCTCTTCTGCAGCCTTTCCACAGCCCGGCGGCTGCCTTGCTTACCAGGCTGATGTTGTGTCTGGTCCTCAGGGGTTAACGTAGAACTTTGCCTGTCTTATACTCTATACCTGAAGGACCCTTGACCTTTTAAAAAAAAAAAACAGTTGATGGCTTATACCAGACCAATTGCGTATCTGACAGACAACATGCTTGCATTTATCAATAGGCTTCCTAGAAATTGTTCCTTAACCCAAAGGGCGGGCTCTAATTCTGTGTTCTCAGAAGGCATGTGCGGAGATGGCAGTATGTGGGATGAAGATGAGGACGGTTACACCTCACGTAGCTTTCAGATCACTTCTTGTTCAGAATTCTCCCCCCACACTTTCCCCCTCCTATCCTGAATTAGTATCATGGCTCTGCCTTTTTGTCCTGCTAAACTCTAAACTCTTTGAGGCCGTGAATCATGCCAATCATGCCGTCACCTAACACAGCACATAAACACCACTGATCCCAAATTTACGTCTCTGGCGTACATATTTTTAACTTTTTAGTTCGGTTAACTGAACTGATTTCCCTATGGTAAGGCTGCCTCAGGATCTTTTTTATTTTTAATTGAATATTAGAACACTGGATTTTGACAGGGTACTGGCAGTGATGTATGTGACAAAGATGGGAAAATAATTGGGTTCTGTAGAAAAAAAATGATTTCAAACATGGAGCCAGTGAGGGAAAAATAGTAAAAGATTCTTAGTGTTGAAAATGGGGAAACTTGGGGCGCCTGGGTGGCGCAGTCGGTTAAGCGTCCGACTTCAGCCAGGTCACGATCTCGAGGTCCGGGAGTTCAAGCCCCGCGTCAGGCTCTGGGCTGATGGCTCGGAGCCTGGAGCCTGTTTCCGACTCTGTGTCTCCCTCTCTCTCTGCCCCTCCCCCGTTCATGCTCTGTTTCTCTCTGTCCCAAAAAAAATAAATAAAACGTTGAAAAAAAAAAAAGAAAATGGGGAAACTGATGTGATGAGTTATTAATGTGTTGTTATTAGGTTGCTTATTATTCATTTGTTAATAAAGGACACACTTATTTAACAAGGATCATAGTGATAATAAAACAAATAATTTTATGCCCGGCACTTTAAAAAAAATTTTTTTAACATTTATCCAGTTTGAGAGACAGAGATTGAGTGTGAGCAGGGGAGGGGCACAGAGATGGGGAGACACAGAATCCGAAGCAGACTCCAGGCTCTGAGCTGTCAGCACAGAGCCCGACACGGGGGCTTGAACTCACAAACATGACCTGAGCTAAAGTTGGATGCTTAACCGACTGATGCCTGGCACTATTCAAAGTACTTTTTAACAGGTGCAGCCTCACTTAATCCTCACAGCACACCTGTGTGGTACAGGCTGTTAATAATCCCATTTTATAACCAAGTCATTGGAGGTACAGAGAGCCTGAGGTCACACAGCTAGTATATGGCAGAGTTGGAATTCAAAGCCAGACTGTGTGACACCAGATCCTGGGCTGTTACTGGCTCAGTCGTAGCAGAAGGGAGTCAGGTATTTCCACACTCCTAAGAAAATTCTAACAACAGCATCCAACTTGAATGTAAGCACAGGCCTCTAAGCTGTTAATTTGAAGAAGTTTTAAAATGAGAAATCTAGGAACCTCAGAACTGGAAAGACCTTGAGAAGTTATTTTAGTCCCGATGCTTCTTTCACAGATGAGGGGGCCGAAAGCATGGGTTAGGTGACTTGCTCAGAGCCACACATCTAGGTGGCGCCAGTCTTGTGACCGCGATCCGGGTCTTAGGATTCCAGTCCCGTGGTCTTCGTGGTCAGCCTGACACTTGGACTGACAGCCATTCATCTCACATCCTACAGCATAAAGTGAGCTGCCGACGATTTGATCCAGAAAAGCTGAAACAAATTCAGTCCCTGCCTTCTGAGTGTGCAGTTCGTTGCTATGGCACCTTTTAACGTATATATTGAAAGTAGTAGGATAAACCCTGATAGATTTTTTTTTTGTTTTTACTTTATTGCTTCCTGTGCTTGAACGGATATTATTAATACAAATGGGAGCACATGGACCAGTGGTGCTTTACCTACCTCGGGACAACCTGTCTGAAACTTGCCTCTCTAAGCAACACAAGTGTGCTTTCCCTTTGGTGTGATAAGAGACTCCTTATTTCATACCACGTGCTTTCGTATCTGGGGGAAGCAAAGCTTTGGTGATATTAATTCCTTGGCTTCCTTTGGAACCCTCTTAGCCCTTTGTGTTGACTGTTAGGCATGAAAGGTGCTTAAAAAGCTGTGTTGAAGAACTCCAAGAAATTGGTGTCTTGTTGTTTTTTTTTTTTATGTTGGACAGGCGGGTTTTTTTAATTATTGCTTCAAGATCAAGACTCTGTATTTCCTATATGCTTCAGGTAATGAAGGGTCTCATTTGAATTTAAATGCTTGGGAAGGAGAGGGCTGCTCTTGTAGGTTCTTTTCAGCACGGGAATAGTGGATAAGTACAGAATAAACTGCCCTTTTGAGTAATCCTCTTAGAAGCGCCTCCCACGCAGAAATTCATTATCAGTCTCCCATACACCGTGACAAGTAGCATTTTTTTAAGAGCTAATAATTTAAAGTTCAACATTGGAAGCAATAATTGTTGAAAATTGAAGCCAAGTTAAAAAAAATGCATTAACATTTAGACATTTCTGGCGAATGTATGTACTATATGCAAATGAGATTTCTAACTGATCCATACTAATTTGAGAAAATCTGTTATTTGAAATAACTTTGAAAGTGAAGATTCTTTGATTCAGAAGGTAACTTCTTAGCACCACCTTGTGGTAAGTTTTAGTTAAACTTAAGCAGTAAGCAATAAGTTTGCTTATTTGAGGTTTGTATTAAGTATTACAGCGTATAATGGAGAAGTAGAAAGTATCATTGAAATAAGTCGCCTAATTTCTTCAGTCCCACGGGGAAAATTAGAACTTTTGTTTAGTATAATAGTGACAGTTTCTATTACCAACAAACCTGTATTTTTTTTTAAAAATTTTTTTAACATTTGAGAGACAGCATGAGTAGGGGAGGGTCAGATAGAGAAGGAGACACAGAATCTGAAGCAGGATCCAGGCTCTGAGCTGTCAGCACAGAGCCTGACGCAGGGCTCGAACCCACAAACTGTGAGATCATGAACTGAACTAAAGTCGGATGCTCAACCGACTGAGCCACCCAGGCGCCTCATCAACAAACCTGTATTTTGTGGAAGCTTAAACACCTTTATTTTAGGAAGAGTGTGGTAGAGAAAATATTTTTTACATGGTAGATATTCCATGCATAGTGATTAAATGAATGGATAGACGAAGGAAATAATGTGAAAACAGTTGTGTCAAGGTCACTGACTGAGCACAACTCTCCTCGTCCCTTTCCAAAACTGACATGAAATTACTAAAGTAGTAATTAAAAAAAAAATTACTGGGGCGCCTGGGTGGCTTGGTCGGTTAAGCGTCTGGCTTCGGCTCAGGTCATGATCTCATGGTTTGTGAGTTCGAGCCCCACATCGGGCTCTGCTGACAGCTCAAAGCCTGGAGCCTGTTTCAGATTCTGTGTCTCCCTCTCTCTCTGTCCCTCCCCTGTTCATGCTCTGTCTCTCTCTGTCTCAAAAATAAATAAACGTTAAAAAAAATTTAAAAAAAAATTACTTGCAATAAGAAAGAATGCCATCCACTGACCAGAAAGACAGGACTGGATTGACTGAGAAACAAGACAGAAGAACCCAGCTCAAAAATCACAGGATGCAGCAGAGCCAGGAGCTCTCCTGGGGCTTGCTCCAAGGAAGCAGGAAAAAGAGAGCTCCAAAATCAGTGTTGTTGAATGTGGACCCACTGAGTCTCTTGATCCTTCCTGGCAGCGGTAAGTGCAGATGCTGATGGCAGTGTAGCATGCCAGTCCCCAAGATAGCTAATGACCCCAAGAAAGCCCCTAAGATAGCTAATGACCCCATGAAAGCACAGGGAGCCCCGATGTAAGAAGGCAGGACATGGGGCACCCTTGTGGTGTCAGCCCTGTGTTCCCACGCAGTCTCCCTAAGGCTGGCTCCTGTCAGGGGATCCTGTGGTCAACAATGGCAGAAAGTGAGTCTCAAGCCCCTAGATGAGCCCCAAATCAGGAAATGCCAGACCTTTGAGGGAAACCAACACTCTGAAAGTGGTATTAGATTGAACAAGAAGAAGCGACACCCAAGGAGAAAATGAAAATAATAAACCATGTGCTATTTATAATTTATTCACCTTACCTACTTAACATATACTTACTGAACACTTATGCTTAAGTAGAACAAAAACAAAGGTAAAATTAAGAAAGAGGAAAATTGGATACAGATGAAATTAGAAAAACTAATAAAATATATAGTTGCCTAAATTTTTGCTATGTAACTTGAAAATGAAAGGATGGATCTAAAATTTTAGATGATCCACTTGTTGGGATGAGCACTGGGTGTTGTACGTAAGCGACGAATCATGGGAATCTACCCCTGAAACTGAGAGCACACTGTATACGCTCCATGTTAGCTAACTTGACAATAAATTATATTTTTAAAATAATAATAAAATAAAATTCTAGATGATCCCAACATTGCATACGTGGGGAAATGGAAGTGCAAATATATCAAGGATAATAGATATTCATTAGCTTAGTTTTTGATTAAGAATGTTAACTTTGGGGCTCCTGGGTGGCTCCGTTGGTTAAGTGTCCGACTCTTGGTTTTGGCTCAGGTCATGATCTCACGGTTTCGTGAGTTCGAGCTCCACATCAGGCTCCAAGCTGACAGCACGGAGTCTGCTTGGGATTTTCTGTCTCCCTCCCTCTGCCCCTCCCCCACTTGTGCTATCTCTCTCTCTCTCTCAAAATAAATAAATAAACTTAAGAAAATTAAAAAAAAAAAAGAATGTTAACTTTGAGGTATATTCAAACTTTAGCAGAGTATTTATACAAGTATTATGCCTTAAAAAACAACACTTAACAGGAACACCTGGCTGGCTCATTCAGTGAATCGTGCAACTCTTGGTCTTGGAGTTGTGAGTTCTAGCACCACGTTGGGTGTGGAGATTACTTAAAAATAAAATCTTAAAAAAAAAAAAAACCTTAAACACTTAATTACAGATATAAAATGGGTTCTTAGAAGACATTTTATGTGTGTCTCCTACTTAAAGTTTACCGTCACATTTTCATTTTCTCGTACTAAATTATTTTTATAGTTTTTTGTAAATTAGGTCATGTATATTTTTAAATTGAGTTGTAAAAAGAGAAGAGGAAAATGCAAATTAGGTACTAACTGAAGAGATACAATGTTTGTTTTTTTTTATCGTTTCTTAATGTGTGGCTTGATTTTATTTTCCTTAAATTTTTTGAAGCTTTTCCATTCCTATCTGTTTAGTTCTGTTTATTTTTTTTGTGGTTTTTTTTGAAAATTTTTTAAAAAATATAATGTATTGTCAAATTGGTGTCCCAATTCTGTTTCATTTTGTAGTACCTTTTACAGAGGAACAGTTGAAGACGGTGACATTTCATTTGTTCTGCATGATATGGTCTTCGTTCTAACAGGAATCGTTGTCCCATGTAATAATGAGTTGAGAAGTGGTTCATAAAATATTACGGTTTTGAAAATGTCAGCCGACTAATTTTAATTCTAATGACTTGTTTGGCGTGAGCCTTCGGTAATGAAGTCTGTAGAGGCTGTGTAAATAGTTTTTTATCCCTGATAATCTCTAAAGACCTTGAATTTAAATTAAGGGATGTATCCTGTCTTTCTAGCTTTGAATTATGAATACATAATTCCTATTTTAATTTGAAGAATGTTCAGAGTCTAATATGTTTTCCACCTGTGGATACAAATATCATATTGGAAGTCTGTAGTAAAATTAGTTACCATGTTTAAAATGTCATTTGTTCTTTTTTCTTTGATACTGGTTTTGAGGGAAAGTGGGTATCAAAGAAAGGTAAACTCTCCCAAAAAAAAAAAAAACACTTAAAATTCAAAATTTCATTAATGGGCATTCCTGGGAAAAAAGGGCCATGGAACCATATGTGTTTGGAAAAATGTTTACCCTCAACAACTAACAAAAGAGAATGCAGACTTAACATTTTTTGGCTCTCAGATTTGCTAGGTTTTCATGGATAGTATTCTGTGGTGATAAGCAAAGCAAGAAAATGGCATTCTCTTGGATAGGTGGTGGAGTAAGGTCCCAGTCATCATTGGGTTCTTAGGTTCAGCTCAGTGTCCATTCTCTTAACTGCTATAAGCCACATCTGGCCCCAGTTGCTCAGAAGGATAGAGAAGCCCGAAAACCAGTCTGCTGGCACAACAAGTGTTTGCTCTTCAGTGGGAGACGTCGTGACACTCCACACAGTTAACCACAGAGCCATCTGCAAGCTGTTGTCTTTTGTAGGCTAGGTAACAGCTTAGGTGCTGAGGAGTGAGACTTCCCTTGGTGGGTGCAGGAGCCTTCTTGGCATAGGACCTTAGCCCCAGGAGCCAGTGTCTAACACCTTCCAGTGGGCTTCCCAGTTCCCTACAAGGAGTATGCAAGTTAGCAGTCCCCAAACTCAGGAACACCTAAACATATTCCTTCAAGTAAGGGGCACCTGATGGCTCAGTGTGTTGAGCATCCTACTCTTGATTCCTGCTCAGGTCCAATGGTCCCAGGGTCATGGCATTGAGCCCCACGTTGGGGGCTCATGAGCATGGAGCTTGCTTTGGATTCTATCTCTCCCTCTGTCCCTCCCCCCACTCATGCTCTTTCTCTAAAATAAAACAATAAAAATAAATTTAATATAATTCCTTCAAGTCAAGATGCAGTTTATGAATGAGGTGTTTTGTCCTCAGCAATTATGCTTATTAATATGCTTATCAGGTTCCTAGGGGAACAGAGCTAGAAAGTTAAAAGTTAGATTCCTGTCAGGAAACAATAGATGGTGCCAAGGATGCAGAGAAAGGGGGACCCTTTTGCATTGCTGGTAGGAATGCAAACTGGTGCAGCCACTCTGGAAAACAAACAGGTTCCTCAAAAAAAATTAAGAATAGAACTACCCTGGGGCGCCTGGGTGGCGCAGTCGGTTAAGCGTCCGACTTCAACCAGGTCATGATCTCGCGGTCCGTGAGTTCGAGCCCCGCGTCAGGCTCTGGGCTGATGGCTCAGAGCCTGGAGCCTGTTTCCGATTCTGTGTCTCCCTCTCTCTCTGCCCCTCCCCCGTTCATGCTCTGTCTCTCTCTGTCCCAAAAATAAATAAACGTTGGGAAAAAAAATTAAAAAAAAAAAAAAAGAATAGAACTACCCTGTGACCCAGAAATTGCACTACTAGGTATTTATCCAAAGATAGAAAAATGCCGATTGAAAGGGGCACATGCTCCCCATGGTTTATAGCAGCACTATCAACAATAGCCAAATTATGAAAAGAGCCCAAGTGTCCATCAACTGATGAATGGATAAAGAAGATATGGGTGTGTGTGTGTGTGTGTGTGTGTGTGTGTGTGTGTGTGTGTGTATAATGACATGTATGTAAATAATGGAATATTACTCCATGATCAAAAAGAAAATCTTGCCATTTGCAACATGGATGGAACTGGAGGGTATTATAATAAGTGAAATAAGTCTGTCAGAGAAAGACAAATATCATATGATTTCACTCATATGGGTTTTAAGACACAAAACACATGCAAATAGAGGAAGGAAAGGAAAAATAAGATAAAAACAGGGAGAAAAACCGTAAGAGACTCTTAAATATAGACAACAAACTGAGGGTTGCTAGAGGGGTTTGGGGTGCAGGGATGGGCTAAGTGGGTGATGGGCATTAAGGAGGGCACTTGTTGGGATGAGTGCTGTGTAAGTGATGAATCCCTAAATTCTATTCCTGAAATCATTATTACACCGTATGTTAACTAACTTGGATTTAAATTAAAAAAAAAAAAAAACACCATGAAAGAAGTCAGATTCTTTCACGGAGGGAATGGTGTTTTGTTAACCTTTACTCACAAAGAATGAGTATCATCTCTTTTTTAGAACACAATTCGACAATATGTATTGAAAGTTTTGAAAGCTTTGATTGTGTGTCTTTCAAGGTGGCAGTTTTGTTTTTAGGGATTTATTGTAACAAATAAGATACATACACAAATATGTATCTGTATATAGGTAGGTTTCCTGTAGCATTATTTGGGGTTTTAAGTTTTTAAATGTTTTTTAAATTTTTTTAATTTACACTTATTTATTTTTGAGAGACAGAATGAGGCAGAGTATGAGCGGAGGAGGGGCAGAGAGGAGACCCAGAATCCGAGGCAGGCTCCAGGCTCTGAGCAAGCATTCAGCACAGAGCCTGAAGTGGAGCTCAAACCCACGAACTGTCAGATCATGACCTGAGCCCAAGTCAGACACTTAAACGACTGAGCCACCCAGGCGCCCCAAGTTTTTTAATGTTTTTGTTTGTTTGTTTAAAATTTTTTAACGTTTATTTTATTACTGAGAAACAGAGACAGAGCATGAGCAGGGGAGGGGCAGAGAGAGAGGGAGACACAGAATCCGAAGCAGGCTCCAGGCTCTGAGCTGTCAGCACAGAGCCCAACACAGGGCTTGAACTCACAGACTGCAAGATCATGACCTGAGCTGAAGTCAGACGCTTAAACGACTGAGCCACCCAGCCACCCCAAGTTTTTTAATGTTTTTATTTTATTTTTGAGAGAGACAGTGTGAGCCGGGGAGGAGCAGAGAGAGAGGGAGATACAGAATCTGAAGCAGGCTCCAGGGTCTGAGCTGTCAGCAAAGAGCCCGATGCGGGCCTCAAACCCACAAACCGCAAGATCATGACCTGAGCCAAAGTCAGACGCTTAACCGACTGAGCCACACAGGCACCCCTCCTGCAACATTATTTGTAATGGTGAATAATTAGCATCTAAATGGTCAGCAGTTGGACAGGTAAAATACAGTATATTCATATAATGAATACTATGTGAGTTTATGGGTAGATATTTCCAGAAATAGCATTAAAAGTGTTTATGCCAAAATATTTAGTGTTTAACTTCGGATGATGCTTTTCTGTATAATTTTTTTTAACATGAATCACTAATTTTTAATGTGGACTGTGTGTTATTTTTTCAAAAGATCGTTTTGTACAGAAATGACCAAAGAGGATACCTGGGTGGCTCAATCAGTTGAGCATCCAACTTTGGCTTAGGTCATGATCTCATGGTTCCTGAGTTCGAGCCCCACATCGGACTTGCTGCTGTCAGTGCGGAGCCCGCTTTGGATCCTCTGCCCGCCTGTCTCTGCCACTCCCTCACTTGTGCATGCGTACGTGTGCTCTTTCACAAAAATAAACATTGAAAAGAAAGAAAAAAAAGAAAGGACCAAAGAAGATTGAAATGCATACTCCTTAAATTGAGTATTCATTCACTTTAAGAGTTTGTCTTAATACCATTTAAAAAGGCTTAATCTTGAACTTCTTTAGTGAAGTTTTATGTATTTTATAATCTCAGGTATATCTCACATCAGCATCTGATGTGATAATCTTGAAATATTGCAAGCCAATGAAATCATTTTCAATTCATTTTCTCTTATGTTATTGTGTAAGTTCTAACTTCTAGTTAAAAATCTCATAAATTACAAACCTATCATAACTGATAATAAAGTGAATACAGATTTTTTTTTTTTTAGTTGACTGATAGGATTAATCTTTGGGGCTGAGGAGGTTAGAATCAATATGGAACAGAAACTGTGACTCAGTGATTAAGTGGAAAAAGCCACATAACCATATATTTTCATGTTTGGCAAAATTTAGATGCTAGCCCTCAGCAACTTTTGTCAAATTATGGGTAGGTTAGTGGGTGCCATCCTTACTTAAGGGGTTTGAAATACACACATACATATGCACACAGAAAGTTTATTCTCCATGTTCCACTTAGTAGTATGCCCATATCGTGGTTTGTCATTAACATCTCCCCAGCTGCTAATAGTCTTGCTACTGTATTTGTTTCAGAAAATGTAAAACAACTATTTCCTCAAATGTTACTTAAAGGAATATTGAGAAGGAAATTAAAATTTGAGCTGTACTTTAAAAAAAATAAGAATCCTACAAGGAATATCCAAGGAAATGTTTGGGTTTATTACCTACAATTTTATATCAGTCATGTTTCTTATTCTCCCTACAAATGGATGCTAGAGAGTTAGTTGATCCTACAGAAATGCCATGGGACTTCAGGACTTAGACTACGGTTATAGTCCCTGTCGACCAAGGACTATGTTACCTCAGTTGCTCCATCTATAAAATGAATGAATTAGATGAGATCATCTCTTAGGTCTTTCTCAACTAAAGAAGCCCTTAAGATTGAAGTAACTTTGGGGGTGCCTGGGTGGCTCAGTTGGTTAAGCATCCAACTTCAGCTCAGGTCATGATCTCCTGGTTCATGAGTTCGAGCCTCGCATCGGTCTCTGTGCTGACAGCTGGGACCCTGGAGCCTGCTTTTCAGATTCTCTCTTTCAGATTCTCCTTCTCTCTCTCTCTGCCCCTCCCTGCTCATGCTGTTTCTCTTTCTCTCTCAAAAATAAACATTAAAAAATTTTTTTTAAAGATTGAAGTAATTTATAATTCTAAGATTTATACAATGAAGTTTCTCATAATTTTATGTTCTGTCTTCCAGTTTATACCTGTTCAAACTAGGGATAGCCCCCCAAATCCAGGATTTGTTGGGCAAAGTCGACTTCACAGGTACTCTTCTTTACCTTTACGATTTTTACATGGTTGTTTACTAAGAAAATGAATCTATACTTTTTTTTCCTTTTGACATCATCGAATCCCATTTTCTTCTATCGTGATCAGAGGAGAAAACGTTATTATCTTGTTTGTCTTTGACCAGTTTTCCTTTGCCCCACATTTGTGCAACGTGAAACCGAGGTTGACTCCTTCCTAAGGTTCTTGTTCGGAAATGTCCCGCCTTCTTGATAAAGACATTTTTTTTTTCCTTTCTTTTTGTTTTTAAATAATGGCGTGGTGTTTTTGATTTTCTTTATTTAGAAAAATAAGCCTTGCATTTTGGGGAGAGAGGCCTGGGGGGTGAAGACATTTCTTGACATGAATAGACTCATTCCTACCTCCATCTTGATATTGTTTGTTGTTGGTTTTTTCCAGAGGAGGAAATTAGTAATATGAGAAAGGAGCTGGACAAATACGGAATACAAATGCCATCTTTCAGCAAAATAGGTGGTATTCTGGCTAATGAGCTGTCAGTGGATGAAGCTGCTTGTGAGTCTCCTGAAATCAGAACTTGCTGTTGACCTGGGATTCACCTATACTTTATTCGTTGATTTTGGTTACAAGAAATAGAATGTTTAGAAAATACCTTCAGCCCCCTTTTGAAGTTTTTATTGTATGTATTGTAGATGGTTAAGTTGAGCACATGAAAATATAACCATGGGATTGATTTAGTCTTTAAACATCTACTTAGCAGTTTGAATTAAAACGTTTTAGAAATATCTTTATGCTCCAAAATATTTCTTGGTTTTCTATGTCCTGTCCTGGCCCTTTGCTTTCTTCGGTTGAGTACATTGCTACAGTTGTCTTTTAGCGTTGCAAGTTAAATTACAGATACCATTTGGAAACAACCTGGTACTTTAAACGTGTCCATGTGACCCTTCAAACCCCTAGTGGTTGACATAGTGTTTGGTTCATTTGAAGCTTTCAATGCAGGTTGAGTAAATTAATACAGATTACACGGTAGATGCTTAGGAGACAGGACCCAAGATAGATGGGCAGGTGGAGAGGTCGTCAGAGGGGCTCTCTGGGAAGTGTCTAGGGTCTCTTCTTTTGCCCTTGTTACTGGAAGCCGGAGAAGAAAGTAAAAGAAAAGTAAATTAAAAGAAAGCAAACTGCTTACATTATGTGGTGTCATTACAGCTGTCCATGTTGTCTTTCCTGATAAAAATCTTTTTTTCTCTTGTCAGTGCACGCTGCAGTTATAGCCATTAATGAAGCTATTGAAAAAGGAATAGCAGAGCAAACCATCATAACGCTAAGAAACCCAAATGCAGTTTTAACTTTAATAGATGACAACCTTGCACAGGAGTATCAGAAGGAACTCTGGGAAGCCAAAAAGAGAAAAGAGGAAAGTGCAAGACTGAAGGTATTTAATTAGATTCCTAGTACTATGGCTATGAGCATAAAAAAGCCTTTTTGTTAAAAGTGATATTTTTAAATCAACTGGCTGTGGTCTCTGTAGCCATAGGCCGTTGGTTTGGGTGAAATGTAAGGGTAAGAGAAGACTATGCACTATGTAAAAAAAATGAGGTTTCCTTTTATGATGATTCTTCCAAGTTGCAAGGATTAAAGGTCATGTCGTAAATGTTTACTACTTTCCTGGGAAGTGTAGATACAGTAGCTAAACGTCTTCCCTCGTGAGGCATCACCACCTGCAGACCTTGTATTAGCCAGGATACCTTTAGATTCATTAGTAGAGAGTAATGATTCATTGCGGTGAAGTTGAGAGATGCTGTTTTTGAATTCACTGTCCTCGTTTTCTCCCATTAGTTCACCCTCATATTTTGCCTTGCGTCCTCTGCAAGGCAGCCTGATCCTGACTTGACCCAACGTGTCTTACATGACTGTGGACTTTGTATATACGTAGAGCTTCCATTTCCTGGCCACCTCTCTCCTCCTCAAGCTCTTGCCACATCAGCTTCAGCTCCGTTCCCAAACTTTTCTCACCTGGTGGCTTCTGGCGCTATCTGGCACACTTGCTCCCCCCCCACCCCCCGACCAGCTGCCTTGAGGTTGTTGACTCACGTGGCTCCTTGCTGCTTTGTTGCCATGGTTCTCCTCTGTATCTCTTAGTGTCTCTTCTTCCTCCTGCCTCTGTGTATGGGAATTCTTTAAGGTCTGACATTGAATCCCATCTGTCTCTGTTCTTCCTAAACTCATCCACTCACTGAAGTGATAGGAGCTTGCTACCAGGCCCTCTAATGCTCCTCCAGGTGACTTCATCTCTGTCCCATGGGCCTTGCCCCTCACTACATAGGAAGAGTGAAGAGTGCTTATCTCTACCCTGCCCTTCTCACACATGGGCCCCTTACTGACTTCACTTTGGAAAGACTTCCCCCATGTTTTAGAACTCTTTCTGTGCCCCCCATATCCATCACTGCATTCTGTTGCCTCTTCTTGCCAGGCTTACATCTGTCTCCCACTTTCTAGTCTTACCATTCTTGTCTCAGCCTTGCCCTCCCCCCTTACCATGCCTCAGGGTTCTTCCAGCACCTTCCTCAAGGGTGGCCCTGCTTCCTACCATTCTCTGAACGAACCGCTATCGGAGCTACAGGTGGCAAAAGTAATCTTCAACTATAGATCTGATATCAGCCCCTGCAAACCTCCCTACATTCCCTGCTGCCTACTGAGTTAAGTACAGGCCCTTCACTTTGCTTTAAAAAGCCTCCGGAGGGGGCACCTGCGTAACCCAGTCAGTTAAGCGTCTGATGATCTCACATTTCAGGGATTCAAGCCCTGCACGGAGCTCGCTGCTCTTAGCACAGAGCCCGCTTCAGATCCTCCCTCCCTCCCTCCCTCCCTCCCTCCCTCCCTCCCTCTCTCTCTCTCTCTTTCTCTCTCTCTCTCTTTCTCTCTCTCTCTCTCTCTGCTCTTCTCCCTTGCACACTATCTCTCTCTCTCAAAATGAGTAAATAAACATTAAAAAAAAACTTCCAGGATACCCAACCAACCTCCCCATCTTTCTGGCTGTGTGCTGTAGCCCAACTTGCCAAACTGTCTTGCCTTTTTCACCAAATCCTGTAGTCTACACCCTGTTCCCCTCTCTGCCCTGTTCCTCCAGGTTCTCCTCGGTTGTCACCTTGTTCAAGTGTTCTTTCCAACTGAGTGTGTAATTCTACAGAGTCTGTTCTACGTATATTCATTATTTATGGTGTCAATTTTATTAGATGAATGCAATGAAATTGCCAATATTCCACTGGCTTCAGTCTACACAAAGTGGCAATATCAAGTGGTCCAACCTAATGTTTTCCACAAGAGACAGTTAGACACTTTCAGAGAGTCACTAGGGCTCTTGTTCGTCTTCGTCATCCCTGCCAGGTGTATGTAACCCCAGTGTCTTGCACAGAGCAAGCACTCTTTGGTGCTTATTCTGAATTCAGACGAATCTAAGTAAACCATTTTTCTCACTCTTGGCATTTGGCTTTTGAATATCGAGATTGGAAACCTTGTATTTAACCTCAGGAATCAGGAAAGACTTTGTCTTGTAGAATAACTGTATTTCCGAAGAAGAAAGAGACGCCTACGAAGAGCTGCTGACACAAGCAGAAATCCAAGGCAACATCAATAAAGTCAACAGTAAGTAATGAAGGAAATGGATACTACCGTAAGATACAAACTTTCCTTGTCAGAATTGCACCAAAACTCCATTTGTGTCCTTGTAAAATTGCCTTATGTGGTGAAAAATCCACTAAATGTCAGTGTTGCTCTTAATTATGGTGCATCATCTGGCAGCATCCCATGGAATTTTGGGGGTGATCTTGCCCCCCAGTGCATGCAGAGTATCTTGGAATACCTTGAAGCTAGTTTAGTTCTACCATCTCATTTCGAACCTATCCCTTAGTTGGGCTCATATTGAAGGCTGTTTAGTAAAAGATTATGACTTAAGGATTTTCATTTCTTGCCCATGATTATGTGACAGTGTTTGACTGGAATTGTAAAAAATATTGTTGACACCTGTCCTCTTTTTTTTTACTGTCCAGTCATTGGTTCGCACTTGGTAAGAATTATTTTCTTACAGTGTGTGCACCTTTATGGCAAGTGAATGAGACTGAATGGTCCAGTGAAATTGCACCGTGGTGGGTTTGAATCTCATGTCCCCGAACTGTTGGGGAGTCTCACAGTGTAATTTCTCTTCATATCCAGTTCATTTGTATGACAGTAAAGAACAGAAAACTGGGGTAATTAAAATTATCACATGTAAGTTCAGAGACATTAATCTCTTTACTAGCCTTTTTCCCATCTCTAATAAAAATTGGTTTTATGGGGCACCTGGGTGGCTCAGTTGGTTAAGTGTCTGACTTCAGCTCCAGTTAAGATCTCATAGTGTGTGGGTTCAAGCCCTGCATCATGCTCTGTGCTGACAGCTCAGAGCCTAGAGCCTGCTTCAGATTCTGTTTCCCTCTCTCTCTGCCCCTCCCCTGCTTCCTCCCTCCCTCCCCCCCCCCTCTCTCTCTCTCTCTCTCAAAAATAAATAGAAATTTTTTAAAAATTGGTTTTACTTGAGGCAGTAAGGAATTCTATGTGACATTTATTTCCCTGTGGCTTTTGAAAAAGCCCATATATACACAAAAAACTAATACATGGAAGACCATTGAGCCCATTTGATAAAGTTTATGAACGATCTGCCCAATTTAAACTTGGGGGTATCCACTAATTACAACAGTCCTAAGCCTTGTCCCTGATTTAACCTCTTAGATGACCTTTGAATGCTCTTTATTGTACTTAACAGTTGCAAAGACACCATAGGTTTTCCCTAGAAGTTTGCCCCAAGTGGCTGGTAGAGACATATTCAAAGGGTTCAAACAGTAATCAAGGAGGCCCAGAGAAAATTGATGTAAGTATCTCAGTTAACAACTGAGTGGGTTTGAGAATTTCCCTCACACACAAAATTGCTGACCCCTCCAGGGTAACTTTATTTTTAAGGGATCACCTTAACACCAGGGAATGTATGTTCTTCTTTCATTCTTATTTAATTTTGAACATATTGGGGATGGTACACGAAACAGTTTTAAGTTTCTCTTTCTGCTCTATTTGAAAACTGAGAATTTCATTATGCTTGACAGAAATGAATTACAGAAAGAAATTACATTGCCAGTAAGGCAGCTGAGGTCCGTAAACTTCGGGAGGAAATGATTCCATAGCCTTTTGCCATCCTTTATTTTGAAAACAGGTTTCTTTTTCTTTTTCTTCTCTTTTTTTTTTTTTTGGTTTCTTTTTTTTTTAATAGAATACCTTATATAAATGTTTTCATACTTAATGGCATACTTTCCTGACCACAAATTTCATGCCACAGTGGCTATGCTTTCTTTCCCATTTTCAAATAAAAAGCATGAGATGATTTGCACTGATGCATAACCAGCTCGAATTATGAAGGGCATTGCAATGTTCGCCGGCTTCCAATGTGTAGAACATGATGATTCTGAAGTTGTTTTCTCTCTCCCCATCTGAAAATTATTAATCGAATAGAACTAACAACAGTCTTGACAAACCCACTAGAACATATTTTAGTCAAGGACATGACAATAAGACAACCGTATGCTTTAAAATAAGTATAGCTGCTTGGGGCGCCTGGGTGGCGCAGTCGGTTAAGCGTCTGATTTCAGCCAGGTCACGATCTCGCGGTCCATGAGTTCGAGCCCCGCGTCAGGCTCTGGGCTGATGGCTCGGAGCCTGGAGCCTGTTTCCGATTCTGTGTCTCCCTCTCTCTCTGCCCCTCCCCCGTTCATGCTCTGTCTCTCTCTGTCCCAAAAATAAATAAAAAAACATTGAAAAAAAAAATTTTTTTAATAAATAAATAAATAAATAAATAAATAAATAAAATAAGTATAGCTACTTGATAAGCCTTTTCTCAACCATGTAGGTTATTATCCTAAAGTGTTAAGGTGTCTGTGTTCATTACAGCCAGAGAAGTGACGTAAGTGACAGCTTCGATGGTAATGTCATCAGATCTATTGTCAGAGGCATCAGCTTTGTTTGAACTGCCATCATTTAACTTTTTGGTTTGGCATATGCGTTCCATTAGTTACAACACATATTCTGTTAAGATCAAGGCGGGAAATACTGTTAAATGCAGAGTATAAATGAGTGGGTAAGCTCACTTTATTTGTTTACTTTTAGGAGAAATGGTTCCTAAAGAGTGTCATAAGGATATGATTTTCTGCTATTTTACCATCCAGTGGTGCACATTCACATAATAGAGTTTTCAAAGGGGAAGTAGAATCCTCTCCAAAATAATGAGAGACACAGCTGGGAGGCTTTTGGTGACTTTCACACGACAGCAGATGCCACAGATGTCCACTGACCTTTCTTTCTGGGATTTTTTTTTGTTGGACATAGCCATTCTTAGAATGGAGAAACATGTTGGGGTTCTTAAAGTCCTTTAGAATAAGTGTAAGTTTTGGAGGGATGTAACAAAGAAAATCACGTTGGCTGTAAGTATTTCCTGCTGTTGAACGATGTGTGTCAGGAGAAAGGTTATGGAGGGTAACTCCTTGTGAATGAGTTGCAGAAGGCAAATTGTCATCTGTTCAAAGGGTTAGAGTAATCTTAGCTTTAATCTAGTCACGCATTAGGGAGACAGACTACCCATGAAAAGCTCTAGAATTCTATGAGTCTGTGCGCTCTCTCTTACCCTGAAACTTAATTTACAGGACAAAATGCTGCTGGTTCTGTCCAGTTTGTTGCTGCCTGGTGGCAGGGTCAGTCACTCATTCTTCCAGTTGGTCAGCAATTCTGTTTCTTTTTTCTGAAAACTGTGATGAATCTACTGTTTCAGGCACCCTCATTCTGGTCACTAAATTCAGGTCTTTAGAAGCTGAACATTACAACGGGTAGAGATCTCACAGAGCTTGTGGTAGGGTCGGATAATGTAAACCAAGGCATTTCTGTCATCAGTGTTTTTGGTTTTGTTTTGTTTTTTAAGGTTAGGGGATACTGGCACAGTTATTTAATTGTACCAATTTTGGTTGTAATATTTTTAAAAATTTTTTAAGTTCATTTGAGAGAGAGAGACAGTGTAGGTGGGGGGGGGGGGCGGAAAGACAGAGAAAAAGCACCAGTGGGGGAAGGGCAGAGAGACAGAGAGAGTCCCAAGCAGGCTCCACACCGTCAGCCCAAAGCCCAACGTGGAGCTCAAACTCACAAAACCGAGAGATCATGACCTGATCCGAAACCGAGAGATACTTAACCAACTCAGCCACCCACACGCCCCAGGTTGTAATATTAAACACACACACACACACACACACACACACACACACACACACACCTGAAATTCTTTTTCTTAAAGTCACACTTGGCAAAACCCAAGAGTGGGGGGAGAGTGTTCTGAGAATGAATACCAACACTCTCAGGCAGCACTCTCTGCAGGTGCTGGCCGGGTTGCCCGTGGTGCTGCATCAGAGGGGGGGTACAGCAGCAGGGCGAGGCTGGCTTCTCATGTTCACGTAGCTTCGGTCTCCTTGCAAAGTCAGTACTAATACACAAGGAGCGTTCAAGAACAAGGCCTGTGGGATCCGTACGGCCCATCTCTAAATACTGTGGGGATCCCCAAGTGGTGACCTCTTGAGGAACTGAAACAACCTGAAGCCTTAATGGAAGTGAGACCAGAGCTGATCCTGAAGGGTAGGATTTCGTAGGGAAGTCATGCTAGACAGGAGTGACCTCAGAGCCCCAGCTCTTTCTTTGCTGAAGTCCTTTTAGGGACCATCTCCATGGACTGGACTGACTTCTAGGTACTGAGCTACCATTTCCACGGCTCTGCCTGGCCTCCATCTGCAGCTTTTCAGAGTTCATGGAAAGGGACTGCTTAGGTTGTAACCCTTGGAAAGATGGGCTGGCTAGGTCAGCAGAGAAAGCTGTGGAAAAAGCGGGCATTCTGATGGAATGTGACACCCACCCCCCAACCCCTGCTCAGGGCTGGCTGCAGTGAGCCACATCAATGCTGTCATTCGGGAAGGCGACCCCGAGAACACGCTGCTTGCCCTGAAGAGACCGGAGGCCCAGCTGCCTGAAGTTTATCCTTTTGCTGCTGGGATGTATCAGAACGAACTTTTCAACCTCCAGAAACAGAATGCCATGGTAAGTCCGAGGGCACTCCAGTTACAAAGATGTTAATTCTAAGTTAGAGCCGTGAGGAAGGCAGTTTAGGAAAGGTGAATGGGCATAGAGTCTTTAACTTGTCTCAGCCCCCATTCCCACTCCCTCCCTGGATCAATTCCATGGCTGAGTTCCTCTTTAAATCCTGCTTTTTATCTCTGTAAAGAATCTACATAGTTAGGAAATTCAAGCAGGGCTCAACACAAACACACCTTGAAAAGAAGTCATTCTTGTTCTCTGGTTTTTGAAACACGTTGGATAACTTTTCCACTATACTGAAATTTTTTTTAACTATGTCATGTTTTTGAAATAGAATAATTGGCTGTGAATCTGCAGTTCTAGAAATCTGCAACCAAGAACATTAGCAGCATGGCTTTAATTTTTTGTAAATTTCATGCTGCTTAATATGCTGATGATATTAAACAGTAACATATACGGTTACAGTATTAAAACCATGTGTACTCGTATAGGATTAACCCAGACAACGGAACAGAATAAAAATTACTGGAAGCAGAGCCAAGAATTAAGTATATGAGAACACTAGTATTTCAAAAAGGTGGGGAAAAGAATGAAATCCTTCCAAGTGTGTAACCATTTGGGAAAGAAAACATGACCTCATTCTACATATCAGAATAAATTTCTAGTATAAAAAGTCAAATGTAAAAAGTAACTTAAAAAATGAAGGTTCGAAGGAAACGAAAAAAACCCTGGATCTTAAAAATCTGAAATGGGGGGCGCCTGGGTGGCGCAGTCGGTTAAGCGTCTGACTTCAGCCAGGTCACAATCTCGCGGTCCATGAGTTCGAGCCCCGCGTCAGGCTCTGGGCTGATGGCTCGGAGCCTGGAGCCTGTTTCCGATTCTGTGTCTCCCTCTCTCTCTGACCCTCCCCCGTTCATGCTCTGTCTCTCTCTGTCCCAAAAATAAATAAACGTTGAAAAATCCGAAATGGCACTGTTGCACCAGAAAAAAAGCGAGGAGGAGAGGCCGAGAGCATGAACAGCTAATTCACAAAGCAAGGAATATACAATGACACACAAAAAATGTCCAACCTCAATCGGAAGTAAATGTGAATTAAAATAGTTATTTTGGGAAATCAGATTGGTAGAGCGTTGAGAGATCTAACGTAGCGTAGGCATAAATTTGGCACAGTAGGCGTCTTCACAGCCGGTGGAAGCAGGAATGATGCACCCTTTCTGGAGAATGAGCTCAGCAATGTGTATGCAAGTCTATTAGCCATTATCCTGTCAATTACAGTGCTAGGAAAAGAGCCTAAAGAATATGAATCAAAAAGTATTCACAGCATGGTGTATAATACTGAGAAGCAAGGATCAAACCATGTGCTTCGCAACAGATTGCACACACTAAATCGAGCAGAAAATGAGATCAAAACATACAGCATTGTCTAGAGGGTTTTTGGTAATAGGGATAAAAACAAGTTCTAAAAAAAAAAACTTCTATAAATGTTTGCATGAATTAAAAATAAAAGGATATACCTTGAAGAGCTTGGGTGGGAGGATTTTTTTTCTTACTCTTGATTATCAAGACTTCTCATTTTCTGAAAAGAAAGATGTTACTTTTTAATGAAAGAAAAAGAGCTTATCTTCTTAAGTTGCACTTAGGTTCTTTCATTAATAGTTCTCCTATGCCAGCAGCTTTGAAGCCCAAGGCTACTTACGCTCAGGCCTAGTGATTCATTCCTAACTGGTCATCGGTCAGCCTGTGGTTGTCCAGCCCCATTTCTTCTTTTTCTTATCCTTGCTGCTGTAATACCACATTAGATACTTGTGGGCACTTCACTAGAAAGGGTAGAGGAGGTGGATCTCAAGTGATTTCATTCTCCTCTTCTGTTTATAATTTTATACCTTCCTTACATGTTAAACATGTAGTTCATGTAAGAAATTTGGATAAAATTTGCTTACATGCTCCCTATAATAACCTCCTTCTTGCTGTTTGCTTTTGTTACTCTAAAATCCATTGCTGTGAGATACCTGGGGAGATCCAGAAAGCTATAATGCATTTAATATAAATATTACATTGTATACATTGAATCCAGAAAATATCCTAAATGTAAATATAGTTGTCAGCTTTTTTCTATTCATTTGATGCTCCCTCTATGTTCCTTCACTATGATGGAAGAAGTAACCCTTTTGAAGTTGGACCCAGTTAGTATAAAATTGTTAAAAGGAAGAGAACAGGGGCACCTGGGTGGCTCAGTCGGTTAAGCGGCCGACTTCGGCTCAGGTCATGATCTCATGAATGTGAGTTCAAGCCCTGCATCAGGCTCTGTGCTGACAGCTCAGAGCCCGGAGCCTGTTTCAGATTCTGTGTCTCCCTCTCTCTGACCCTCCCCCGTTCATGCTCTGTCTCTCCCTGTCTCAAAAATAAATAAACGTTAAAAAAAATTTTTTTTAATAAAATAAAAAAATAAAATAAAAGGAAGAGAACATTTAAGGGGGAAGGTGTTCTAAAGTGTAAGATGGGTTGTTTTTTTTAATTTATTTGAGTATAGTTTTTTTTTTAATTTTTTTTAACGTTTATTTTTGAGACAGAGAGAGACAGAGCATGAACGGGGGAGGGTCAGAGAGAGAGGGAAACACAGAATCCGAAACAGGCTCCAGGCTCTGAGCAGGTCAGCACAGAGCCCGACGCGGGGCTCGAACTCACAGACCGCGAGATCATGACCTGAGCCGAAGTCGGCCGCCCAACCGACTGAACCACCCAGGCGCCCCAAGTATAGTTTTTTTTTAGGTTTATTTATTTGTTTTGAGAGAGAGAGAGCATAAGCAAGGGAGGGGCAGAGAGAGAGAAGGAGAAAGAGAATCCCAAGCAGGCTCCACACTGACAGAGCAGAGCCCAGTGAAGGCTTGATCTCATGAACCAAGAGATAATGACCTGAACCGAAATCAAGAGTCAGATGCTCACCCAACTAAGCCACTTAGGTGTCCCTCATTTAAGTATAGTTGATACACAATGCTGTATTAATTTCAAGCGTGCAAGATAGTGACTTGAGAAGTTTATACTTTATGCTCTGCACATCACAAGAATACCTACCATGAGCTGTATTTTTTTTAAATAAGCCAAATTCAGAATTATAAATCCTACTTACATTTACCAAAAGATACACTTCACATTTCTTCAAATATTCAGGACTCAGAGTATATTATAAATTTTCTACCCAGTTATTAAAGAGTGACTCAGACTAACTTTTGTGGAACTAGAATTGATACTCTTGCCTTAACAATTGTAGTTTATCTTTCTGGGGTTACAGGTGAAATTCTCCCCTCTTTTCCTTACTCTTAATTTAAACTGAAAATCACTCCCTAAAATCTTAACCTCACACCCTGAGACAGTGACAGCATTGTCTAATCCTTCACTTAATTATTTGGTAAGTCTGAGCCTGTAAGCGGCTAATAAAACTGGCGGGAATCAATTATGGGAATGCACATGTTTGTGGAATCATAACCATTGGTTGCCATTAACTCTGTCCCCAAAATGATCAGCTAAGGACAACCCGGAAGTCTTTACCTGTTCTTTAAAGCCAGTGACAAACAGGTAGCCAGTGAGCCCTCTTCCTCCTGGGTTCTCAAAATCTTTAATTTTTCATTGTTCTTTGAAATATGCATTCTAGAGGTGCCTGGGTGGTTCAGTCAGTTAAGCATTCAACTGTTGATCTCAGCTCACGTTTTGATCCCATGATTGTGAGTTCAAGCCTCAAGTTGGGCTCCATGATGGACGTGGAACCTACTTTAAAAAAAAAATGCATTCTAAAACCCCATCACATACATGAGGTGTGTAATTTGGGAAACTTTTATTGCTTACATTTTTCAACAGAACTACTTGGCCCACGAGGAGCTCTTGATTGCAGTGGAAATGCTGTCTGCTGTTGCTTTACTAAACCAGGCCTTGGAAAACAATGATCTTATGTCCGTGCAGAATCAGCTCAGAAGCCCAACAATAGGCTTCAATAATCTGGATGAATCATATGTAGAACGGTAAGGGAACATCTTCCAAATCTCCTTTTAATGCAGAAATGTGTGTTTGGCAGATCTTGCATATTAAAGATGTGTTCTTTGCTGAAGAATTCCCTATCTCTGTACTCATGTTCTTAAAAGCTAGTGTACTTTGTTTTGAGAGTCCTTTTAATATGCGTCCTTTTTTACAGCCTTTCTTTTAGGGGGACAAAGAGTCTAAAAATGATCACATTGTGGCTTTGATTGATTTGTCATTACCGAAGATTATTGGATAGGCTAAAAATAAAAGAACTATTGAAAACATACCTTCCCTTGGGCTTCTTTTGGAGACAACTGAATGTAGAAGAGTTGGAAGGAACTTTAATAACCATCCAGTCTAATCTTCTTTTATTTTACTGATGAGAGAACTAAACTTGGATTTATGGACTTACAGTTGGGCAGTTGAATCTCAAACCCTGTTCTTTTTTATTGTTAAGCCAAAGGAATCCTGAGACCACAGTGGATCGTGTTAGTGGATAACAGTCTCAGTTTAGCAGCTTCCATTTCATGTTTCTGAAATATGCTGCTTGATAGTATAAAATGCTATAGCAGTTCTAGAGAGAAAATTAAAGGGCCAGAATAAGGAGCCCATCAGAGATTCCAAAAGACAAAAGTCCCAAGTTAAAAGGAGTGATTTTCTGTCCTGGATTCTTGTTAGCCACTAGGGGGAGATGTCTGCATAGATCTTGACAAAAGCTCTTTTCAGGTCCTGATTCCAGCTGGAACTACGTAAATAAGTAGATTGGGTAATTGTCTTGGATCGTGTACATTGTACAAGAAAACTGAAAAGACTTTAGATTTTTTTTAAATGCTTTACCACTTGTCTGTGGAGAGAATGGCCCCAAAGCGGTAGGACAGAAGAGTTTGCTTTTTAGTCTTCTTGGAGAAACTGATGCTCTTATTCTGCATAAATTTGGCCACCTGGTTAATATAACTCTTGAGTCTGTTACCAAGGTAATTTATTTCCACCTCCACTATTTCTAATGGCACCATTCTCTTCCCCAAGCTTAGAAACCTCAAGTTCAACTCATTTTCCTCAGCCCTTTGCTGCCTTGTGCTATGAACAGCCTGCTCATCTCCTTCCCTGACAACAGCCAGTGTGGGGGTGTTAGCTCTGTCAAATGTCCCCATTTCCCAGCCAGTACCTCATTTGATTTTTCACCTTTACTTCTGTCATCACTTCCAGATTGGTCCTCCTGTGTCTTTTCTATCCTCCTCATTTATTCTCATCCAACCAGTCTTTGCTGCTTTCCCTCAGTGCTTAAGTGGAAGACAAAGCTGGTCACTCCTTTATGAAACATACAGCCCCGTGGGGCTGTAATGGGATGTCTTGGTGAGGTAATTGTCATGACTGTCCCACCCATTGGGCATCCTGGCCGCTGTCCTCTAAATAACCGTGCTCCCTCCCTCCATATCATCCACTTTGATTACGAAAATTCCTCACTACCTCCCCAATTTACAAATGACCTGTTAAGGAAATGGTCTCACACCCCATTTGAAAACCAATTTTACCCCTGTGGTTTTCAACGTGGGCCTACAGATACAGCCTCAGAGTTCAAGTATTCTGTATAGGAAACTTTAAAAAATTTGCTCATTTTTAATAATCTTTTTAAAGCTTGACTTAAGCACTTTCTGGGCCAGCTGGATGACCAGTACCAAGATGAGATTTCAAGGTCCCCTTTGGTTCTTGTACTGACAGCCCTCATTGATCTTCTCAGCCTCAGCATTTTACTTGCCTGGTCAGCTTTTTAACTCAGTTCTTGGAAACCCAAGTTCACAGGTTTTCAAGATGAAGAAACGTGGCTCTATCTGGGCCTCACCCCATGCTTTCCCAAGTTCTTCATAGCACAGGGGCGTGGGGCAGGGCAACCTTGATGAATCAGACAGAGTGTCAACCTATTTACCGTGGCTTCCACCCTTGGGCTGTGGTTTCCCAGAAAGACTCATTTGTCTAATTCTCACCAAAGTGCTGTCTAGTTGGTATTGGCTCTAGGCATATGTTGTCCCAGATTAATTGTTCTAAATGTAGCTGTGGTTATAATGCTCTCCATTTGTTTCTTGTTCTCATCTGAATTAAGAACATGCTCCTCACTGTAAACGTGTTGTTCTGACCTTAGCTCTCGGTCCAGCTCTCCTTGTGTTTTGCACCTCAGCCAACCTGAGTCCTAATACACTGTGGACTTTCTGGCCCGCCTGCTGCAATGCATGGTTGTGTCCCCGCCGGGAATGGAGTGCCGGTCACCCCTGTCCTGGCACACTCCCGGAGCTGCCTTCCATAGATTCTGCTTGCACAAATTATTTCCGTACTTCTCTCCACCCCAGCTAATGTCATCTCTCCTGAGAACTAGCATTCTGTGGTTAGAGGAACATAGCACCGGAGTCACACATACTTGAGTCTGACTCTTCATAGTCTTGTCTCCTCATCTAAGCACAAAAAAAAAAAAAAAAGCAAAAACACTCACTCTGCATCTGCAGAACAGTTTCGAAGATTAAATACTTGGTTTGATGCCTGTTTCGGGCAAGGTGTTCTACCACTAAGGGTTTCCTCCCACTTCTTCCTTGGAACTTCGTTATTTCTACTCTCTTGGACTGTCTCTTACGACCTTTCTTGTGCTCTGCTTTTATACCCTGTTGGAGTTTCTGTCTTCTTAACCCCTGGGCTGAAAGCTCCTGCACCTTGTTCATGCTCACAGCCCTGCATGCCTGCCACAGGCCTTGCCACGTTGGTTTCATGTTAATAATCATTGGCCGAACTGAATTGGGATTGTAATCCTCTTGGAGCTTCAGAAGTCTGTTAGAAATGCAGCATTACTGGTCTGCGTGTAGCAAACAGTGAGGAGAGCTCGGAGAGGTGTGGAGGGAAAGGACTAGGATCTCTCTGTGAGGGTGAACTGCAGAGTATTTTCTGTGGT
This sequence comes from Prionailurus bengalensis, assembly GCF_016509475.1. Classification (NCBI taxonomy): domain Eukaryota; kingdom Metazoa; phylum Chordata; class Mammalia; order Carnivora; family Felidae; genus Prionailurus; species Prionailurus bengalensis. The sequence goes on from NC_057343.1 coordinate 141,470,283, forward strand.
TGGTGCCTTAGTACCGGACACTCATCCTCACATGGAAAAGCCAGTGGACTTCTGCTGCATTACTTGTAAAATCTCTTCCTTTTGGCCATCGTTGATTCATTTTGTTTCTAAAGAAACAACGTGCAATTCTGGGATTTTTTTCTGCATTCCTCCTTAAGCTTTCTAGTTTTATTCCCATCGGATCATCATTTAGATGTTAAGCATGTGAAATGCCCATGGGGATTTCACACTTGCTTACAGAATGGTCTCTGTCTATAAGGGGTATTAACAAGTGCAAGTTGAAGTTTACCCATTTTGTTATTGTATCCAGTATTATTTATATATTACTAGTGCAGCAGAGTGTTTTCCTAGGCTTATAAGGAGTGGTAGGGTGAAAATCTCAAACACGACAGTTAGCCAGTTTCAGGCCTGAATTTAGTGATCCCTCTTTCGGTCACAGATAAAGGATCATTGCCACCACTTCCTACACTGAATGATGTTTTTCCCTCTCAAGCTACACTCTGTAGGCACTCTGTGCGCCTTTAAGCACACAGAATTTTGAGAAAATTGGTCACAATCAGGAAAACAATTTTTTTCAATAGTTTATTTGGCAAGTGAGTGGTGCTCTGTTAGTGCAGAACCCAGCACGGGGCTCAAACCCACAAACGGTGAAGTCGTGACCTGAGCTGAAACCAAGAGGCAGACACTCAACTGACTGAGCCACCCAGGCATCCCAGGAAAACAATTTTAAACTGAACGTGATGTTATTGGGGCGCCTGGGTGGCTCAGTCGGTTAAGCGGCCGACTTCGGCTCAGGTCATAATCTCGCGGTCCGTGAGTTCTAGCCCCGCGTCGGGCTCTGTGCTGACGGCTCAGAGCCTGGAGCCTGCTTCAGATTCTGTGTCTCCCTCTCTCTGACCCTCCCCTGTTCATGCTGTGTCTCTCCCTGTCTCAAAAATAAATAAATAAACGTTAAAAAAAATAAAATAAACTGAACGTGAGGTTCCTTTTTTTAACCTCTGCTGTTAGCAATCCAAAGATGCTATTCAGAAGTCAAAATGCATAGTGAATAAATATGTACATAGAAGACTGATCTTTATTTCCATGGTGCAATGCAAAAGCAAACTAAACTCTTGAGTTTCTTTACTTTAGGCTAGAGTAGCTCATGGTAGCTTACGGTTGCAACATTGGTTCTGTGATTTTTAACTGGGAAAATTGACTATTGAGAAATGACAGTTTCTTAATATATCAAGGTGGATAATTTTTTTCCCTAAAATTCCCCAACCAAGACAAGTAATTGAGGTGGTTGACCAAACTCTGTCTTCCATAATAAAGAGGGTCAGAGGTCAGAAATGAGGTATAAGAGTGCCGTGGCAGTGACTGGACACAGAGGGAGGTTTTTCAGTAGGTGCTGTGGAGCCTTACAAAAAATGGACAGGTGAGGAGGGATTTTACAACATTCTGATTCAACCCCTATACCACCTTATCAAGAAAATGTATAGTGAAAATGTGTGTTATTCATCAGGGTTTCTGGAAGGAACAAGAAAAATGAGAAGGGTTGAGAACCATGGTTGAGAACCATGGTGATTCTGAATTTTATCACATAAAACTTATCTGGGGGATGTCTGGGTGGCTCACTTGGTTAAGCATTTGACTCTTGATCTCAGCTCAGGGCTTGATCTCAGTGTTGTGAATTCAAATCCCACGTTGAGCTCCACGCTGGGCTTGGAGCCAACTTAAAAAAAATTGCCTACAGCCTCAACAGAGTCAAAACATGCAAAGGCAAGGAAAATTAGTAACTGAGGGGAAGAAAGCAGTTTCATAGAGTTGAGGACTTCAAGGGTTGTTTTTTTTTTTTTTTTTTTTTTGCTTAAGTTGGGTACAAGGTTGGATTTTGAGGTACTTTCATTAAGCAGCATTTGTTTCCGATTCTGTGTCTCCCTCTCTCTCTGACCCTCCCCCGTTCATGCTCTGTCTCTCTCTGTCTCAAAAATAAACAAACATTAAAAAAAAATTTTTTTTAAAAAACAGCATTTGTACATAAAGTATCTTTAAGAAAAAAAATGTAATATAAGTGAGCTTGTTGTATGTTCACAAAGGTGTGAAAGAACATTTCATGTGTCTTTCTCCTTTTTAACCTTATAGCATCTACTTTTGGCCATGTGCCAAATTTGAGATGCACAAAATGAACAAAGAGTGAGTGTCTCTGATTAGTGTTAATGATTCTCTTCTCTTCCACAGTTACACAAATGCACTATTCACCATGAAGCTGGAAGCCTTATCCCAAGGGCAAGAGAATTTAAGCTGGAATGAAATTCAGAAGTGTATAGATATGGTGAATATTCAAATTCAAGAAGAAAACGATCGTAAGTATGGAACACGTTCCTTCTCATAGTATAATGAGCAACTGAGGTTTCTGGACTACTTAGTTCCCTAGATTAGGAATGCAGATTTTTGCTCATGGAGCCCCAAGAGAGCACTCTTCCCTGATATGCATGTGTATATATAAATTTTTTGCCTGTAATACTGTGTCACCATATATGCATTACAAAGCATACATAAAAAGACATAAAAGGATGGGATAAAAATATGTAAACAGAAGTCCTCATGTTTTCTTATTTATACTTCACAGGTGAATACTCTAGTTAACTCAGTTTTTAAAATTTTTTTTGAATGTTATTCATTTTGGAGAGAGACACAGAGCATGAACAGGGGAGGGGCAGAGAGAGAGGGGGAGACAGAATCTGAAGCAGGCTCCAGGCTCTGAGCTGTCAGCACAGAGCCCGACACAGGGCTCGAACCCACGAACGGTGAGATCATGACCTGAGTGGGAGTCGGACGCTTCACTGACTGAGCCACCCAGGTGCCCCATAACTCAATTTTTTAGATGCTCAACTTTATTTTGATCTTTTATTTGGGCTTTTTTTTTTTTGAAGTTTGAACATGTTCCTACCCTAAGAAGAAATTGGAACAAAAACTAACTGTTGCTTTAGGATCACATACCATGATTGATGATTGACTGTGTATCTAGAAATTATGAGCTACCTGCGTGAAAATGGACAATCCCAAGAAGATATGCTCTGAAACATGCTTTCTTGAAGATACACTTGCCTCCTTATCATTTGCCTCTTGCTTCCAAAAACAGAGTTGTGGAATCAAGAGCTCTGTAACTGAGCACTCAGTGTAGTCACTGCTTTCCTGTAGCATGAACTATCAAATTCAAGTTCCACGTGGTCTGTTTCATCATAAAAACAAACCAGCACCATCATCTTTGGCTTCCTCTGAGCTCTTTGATTTGTCAGCCACATTTAGATTAAGATCGCTGATGTCCCTGACCTCCCCGCTGTCCTCCATCTTTGACCTATAACTCATTCTAAGTTTGCTGACTGAATAGGCAGATAGTTCTCTCACACGTTTAGGCTGTTCTAGTGCGTTTTGGTGAGGTCTTAGGTCTGGTCTTCTAAGGCAGAATCTAACTTTGGGATAGTAAAATCCCTGTTGAGATAAAAACATATGACTTTGTTATTTAATTGCATTTGCATAATCTGCTTTGCTTTCTTTACTCTTTCCTATGAGCCCTGTGCCCAGCATCATGGCAGGGTTTGTGTTGTTGTTGTTTTTGTTGTTGTTGTTGTTGTTGTTGTTGTTAAACATCTTACTCTAGGTGCCTAATAGATAACATGTATTCAGATATGCTGCCTTGACATCATATTCACAGATGGGCCGCTGTTACACATATATCCAGGCAGTTTCTTCATTTTGTCCTTTTTAAGTTCTATAAATCTAAATTTCCTCTTCTCTGACCACACAGCTTGCTGCTGCCTCTCTGCGTGTCCTTGGAGACATTTTGGAATCCCTGCAAACGGACAGTTTGCACACAGCCCACTTAGCTTTTTTCTGACACGTTGCCTTGGTCGCTGGTGGTTCTTACCAGATGTTAGTCAAGAGGGAAGCACTATTGTGAGCAGATGTTTGATATCGTCTGGTCTGGACGGACACTAGTGTATGTCCTGTTACAAAGTTCACACCCCCGGCCCCATGCCCTCCTGCCCTGCTACTTGACTCCCCCAGCTGCACACTCTTGAGTTTCCTGCAGCAATTGTTTGAGTGCTTTGGCTAATGCAATTCAAGAGTAGGACTCCTCTGTTTCGGTAAGCAAAACTAAGAATCAGGTCCCATCTTTGTTTTCTCATTTCTTCCTAGTTCTTGCTGGCAATACCCACAGTCCAGGCCTTTGGTAATTTCTATATGTGCTGCTTTTATGGCAAAGGTGCATTAGTTCTCTGTGCTAAATGGTTGTACTTTTACTCCCATTCTGGACGTTAATTAAAAAGCAGGGTGGAGGATGCCATTTTTGTTGCAGACTATCCAGGAGAGCTTTTGCTTTTTTTTAGGAAAAGAAAAACAAGTAACATTTGTATCACTTAAAAAAAGAATGGCTTTTTGTCAGGTGGGTGTTCTATCTAAGCAGAAATATTTTTGGATTGGTATCTTTGGATTGGTATGGATTTGTCTGTATAGGCATCTACACTACATGTATTTTCCATGGACTGTACGTCACATGGCTGTTATCATATTTCCTTTGATTATCATGTCATGAAGGGCATATGCCATAACCACAGTAGTTATTTCAGAGACTTCTTTATCACATTTCCTTTCTAGAATTTGGAGAACTCAGTGCAGAATATATAATTTCTCTGTGCTTTGGTTTGTTTTATTAGGTCACAATGAGGTATTTTTGTTCAAAGTTCTTGAATTCTTGAGTGTGATATCCTCTGTTTATGTAATTGTTTTAAAAGCTACATAAAAATATACACCATTGTGAACAGACATAAATTGCACAGTATAGTAATTAAACCACCCCAAGAGCTAAGGATTTTTCATGGACACCTTGAAAGTGTATTACCCTTCCCACCCTGCCCCTGCCACACACACACTTCAAGGTCTAATCCTGTGTCTGAATTGTGATGTGGATAAGGTACCACAGCTAATGGAAATGCTAAATGTGGAAGGTGCATTTAATAGAGAAGATGCTAAGTGCATTTCCTCAGACTTGGAGGCTCTGTTGATTTCTTCCTGGAAAGTTCACTTTTCCTGGTAGAGCCAGAGAGGAGCATCAGTTTAACCACGTAGCCTAAACAAGGTAGTTTTGTTCCTTTGAATTTTTGCTTTTTTAATTTAGTAGGTACTTGTCTTTGTAGGTTAACTCATCTGCTATGTCAAATGCATGAGCTGTAAGAGAATATCCACTGTCTCACTGGAATAGAACATTATAGTCTCTGTGATGGTTTAAAGAAGTGGGTCATGAACTGGGGCTCAGCAATGGGATTTTCCCTTCTCTTATAAACAGAGGAAGTGATGTGCATGTGCCCTGGTGGCTTCTGGGTAGGTCTTACATGTCCTGTGAGGTCATTCACTATGACCTCAGTAGCTTGTGTTCTTAGAAACATACCAAACAAAAACTTAAACAAGTGGTTTCAACCAAGTCAGCTGGAATGCACTCACTCCCAGGTGACTGGCCATTAGGAGCACATATTCTCTTTCTCAGACATAGTTCTGTTAAGATCATTTTTGGATGGGGTGTTTAAAAGTATTTGGAACAGTCTACCGAAGAGACTTCATGTCCAGGGAATGATATGAAGTATCCCATGCTCTCCAGGTTGTAACTTCTACAGGGTAAAACGATAATACCTTGTATGTGGATAGAACTTAGACTTTGTTGAGTTCTTCCAATGTTTTCAGATCATGTAACTTGAGTGTTAGGGAACTATTTTTGCTTTTTCTTCAAACATGTTTAAGTGTTAGAATCTAGAATAATTTCTGGCCTTTTAGATCATCCCTTTTCTTCTACAGATAAATCTCTTCATTCTTAGCGTTTGAATATCGGGATGAAGATACTTCTTAAAAATTATAACCACTTTATTCCATAGCATGTCACATTTGTAAAGTGACATGATTGTGTTTGAAAAAATAACTGACAGAATGAGAAATAGTGAGTTTGGCTTTAGGAATATTTATTTTCAAAACTTACTGCTTGTTAATGTTTACCTTCTTTCCTAGTTCTTGTACATCAGCACTAAGCTGGGAAGTGAAAAAACCCCGTTTGTGTGTGTGTGTGTATATGTGTGCATATACAGTTGACCCTTGAACAGCGTGGTTTGAACTATACGTTTTTTTTTTTTTTAATCAGTAGAGTACTCTAAATATATTTTCTCTTAGGATTTTCTTAACATTTTCTTTTCTCTGGCTTACTCATTGTAAGAATACATGTTACTTGACTATGTTATTACTGAGGCTTCCAGCCAGTAGTAAGCTCTGATTAGTTAAATTTGGGGGGAGTAAAAAATTATACCTGATTTTTTTCAATATATGAAATTTATTGTCAAATTGGTTTCCATACAACACTCAGTGCTCATCCCAAAAGGTGCCCTCCTCAATACCCATCACCCACCCTCCCCTCCCTCCCACCCCCCATCAACCCTCAGTTTGTTCTCAGTTTTTAAGAGTCTCTTATGCTTTGGCTCTCTCCCACTCTAACCTCTTTTTTTTTTTCCTTCCCCTCCCCCATGGGTTTCTGTTAAGTTTCTCAGGATCCACATAAGAGTGAAACCATATGGTATCTGTCTTTCTCTGTATGGCTTATTTCACTTAGCATCACACTCTCCAGTTCCATCCACGTTGCTACAAAGGGACATATTTCGTTCTTTCTCATTGCCACGTAGTACTCCATTGTGTATATAAACCACAATTTCTTTATCCATTCGTCAGTTGATGGACATTTAGGCTCTTTCCATAATTTGGCTATTGTTGAGAGTGCTGCTATAAACATTGGGGTACAAGTGCCCCTTTGCATCAGTACTCCTGTATCCCTTGGGTAAATTCCTAGCAGTGCTATTGCTGGGTCATAGGGCAGGTCTATTTTTAATTTTTTGAGGAACCTCCACACTGTTTTCCAGAGTGGCTGTACCAGTTTGCATTCCCACCAACAGTGCAAGAGGGTTCCCGTTTCTCCACATCCTCTCCAGCATCTATAGTCTCCTGATTTGTTCATTTTGGCCACTCTGACTGGCGTGAGGTGATATCTGAGTGTGGTTTTGATTTGTAGTTCCCTGATAAGGAGCGATGAGCATCTTTTCATGTGCCTGTTGGCCATCCGGATGTCTTCTTTAGAGAAGTGTCTATTCATGTTTTCTACCCATTTCTTCACCGGGTTATTTGTTTTTCGGGTGTGGAGTTTGGTGAGCTCTTCATAGATTTTGGATACTAGCCCTTTGTCCGATATGTCATTTGCAAATATCTTTTCCCATTCCGTTGGTTGCCTTTTAGTTTCGTTGGTTGTTTCCTTTGCTGTGGAGAAGCTTTTTATCTTCATAAGGTCCCAGTAGTTCATTTTTGCTTTTAATTCCCTTGCCTTTGGGGATGTGTCGAGTAAGAGATTGCTACGGCTGAGGTCAGAGAGGTCTTTTCCTGCTTTCTCCTCTAGGGTTTTGATGGTTTCCTGTCTCACATTCAGGTCTTTTATCCATTTTGAGTTGATTTTTGTGAACGGTGTGAGAAAGTGGTCTAGTTTCAATCTTCTGCATGTTGCTGTCCAGTTCTCCCAGCACCATTTGTTAAACAGACTGTCTTTTTTCCATTGGATGTTCTTTCCTGCTTTGTCAAAGATGAGTTGGCCATACGTTTGTGGGTCTAGTTCTGGGGTTTCTATTCTATTCCATTGGTCTGTGTGTCTGTTTCTGTGCCAATACCATGCTGTCTTGATGATGACAGCTTTGTAGTAGAGGCTAAAGTCTGGGATTGTGATGCCTCCTGTTTTGGTCTTCTTCTTCAAAATTACTTAGGCTATTCGGGGTCTTTTGTGGTTCCATATGAATTTTAGGATTGCTTGTTCTAGTTTCGAGAAGAATGCTGGTGCAATTTTGATTGGGATTGCATTGAATGTGTAGATAGCTTTGGATAGTATTGACATTTTGACAATATTTATTCTTCCAATCCATGAGCATGGAATGTTTTTCCATTTCTTTATATCTTCTTCAATTTCCTTCATAAGCTTTCTATAGTTTTCAGAATACAGATCTTGTACATCTTTGGTTAGATTTATCCCTAGGTATTTTATGCTTCTTGGTGCAGTTGTGAATGGGATCAGTTTCTTTATTTGTCTTTCGGTTGCTTCATTATTAGTGTATAAGAATGCAACTGATTTCTGTACATTGATTTTGTATCCTGCAACTTTGCTGAAGTCATGTATCAGTTCTAGCAGACTTTTGGTGGAGTCTATCGGATTTTCCATGTATAAGATCATGTCATCTGCAAAAAGTGAAAGCTTGATTTCATCTTTGCCAATTTTGATGCCTTTGATTTCCTTTTATTGTCTGATTGCTGATGCTAGCACTTCCAACACTGTTAAACAACAGCGGTGAGAGTGGACATCCCTGTCATGTTCCTGATATCAGGGAAAAAGCTCTCAGTTTTTCCCCATTGAGGATGATGTTAGCTGTGGGCTTTTCATAAATGGCTTTTATGATGTTTAAGTATGTTCCTTCTAGCCCGACTTTCTGAAGGGTTTTTATTAAGAAAGTGTGCTGAATTTTGTCAAATGCCTTTTCTGCATCGATTGACAGGATCATATGGTTCTTATCTTTTCTTTTATTAATGTGATGTATCACGTTGATTGATTTGCGAATGTTGAACCAGCCCTGCATCCCAGGAGTGAATGCCACTTGATCATGGTGAATAATTCTTTTTATATGCTGTTGAATTCGATTTGCTAGTATCTTATTGAGAATTTTTGCATCCATATTCATCAGGGATATTGTGGTTCTCTTTTTTTTTCTGGGTCTCTGTCTGGTTTAGGAATCAAAGTAATGCTGGCTTCATAGAATGAGTCTGGAAGTTTTCCTTCCCTTTCTATTTTTTGGAATAGCTTGAGAAGGATAGGTGTTATCTCTGCTTTAAACGTCTGGTAGAACTCCCCTGGGAAGCCATCTGGTCCTAGACTCTTATTTGTTGGGAGATTTTTGATGACTGATTCAATTTCTTCGCTGGTTATGGATCTGTTCAAGCTTTCTGTTTCCTCATGATTGAGTTTTGGAAGCGTGTGGATGTTTAAGAATTTGTCCATTTCTTCCAGGTTGTCCAGTTTGTTGGCATATAATTTTTCATAGTATTCCCTGATAATTGTTTGTATCTCTGAGGGATTGGTTGTAATAATTCCATTTTCATTCATGATTTTATCTGTTTGGGTCATCTCCCTTTTCTTTTTGAGAAGCCTGGCTAGAGGTTTGTCAATTTTGTTTATTTTTTCAAAAAACCAACTCTTGGTTTCGTTGATCTGCTCTACAGTTTTTTTAGATTCTATATTGTTTATTTCTTCTCTGATCTTTATTATTTCTCTTCTTCTGCTGGGTTTAGGCTGCCTTTGCTGTTCTGCTTCTATTTCCTTTAGGTGTGCTGTTAGATTTTGTATTTGGGATTTTTCTTGTTTCTTGAGATAGGCCTGGATTGCAATGTATTTTCCTCTCAGGACTGCCTTCGCTGCATCCCAAAGTGTTTGGATTGTTGTATTTTCATTTTTGTTTGTTTCCATATATTTTTTGATTTCTTCTTGAATTGCCTGGTTGACCCACTCATTCTTTAGAAGGGTGTTCTTTAACCTCCATGCTTTTGGAGGTTTTCCAGACTTTTTCCTGTGGTTGATTTCAAGCTTCATAGCATTGTGGTTTGAAAGTATGCATGGTATAATTTCAATTCTTGTATACTTATGAAGGGCTGTTTTGTGACCCAGTATATGATCTGTCTTGGAGAATGTTCCATGTGCACTCAAGAATAAAGTATATTCTGTTGCTTTGGGATGCAGAATTCTAAATATATCTGTCAAGTCCATCTGATCCAATGTATCATTCAGGGCCCTTGTTTCTTTATTGACCGTGTGTCTAGATGATCTATCCATTTCTGTAAGTGGAGTGTTAAAGTCCCCTGCAATTACCACATTCTTATCAATAAGGTTGCTTATGTTTATGAGTAATTGTTTTATATATTTGGGGGCTCCCATATTCGGCGCATAGACATTTATAATTGTTAGCTCTTCCTGATGGATAGACCCTGTAATGATTCTATAATGCCCTTCTTCATCTCTTGTTACAGCCTTTAATTTAAAGTCTAGTTTGTCTGATATAAGTATGGCTACTCCAGCTTTCTTTTGACTTCCAGTGGCATGATAAATAGTTCTCCATCCCCTCACTCTCAATCTAAAGGTGTCCTCAGGTCTAAAATGAGTCTCTCGTAGACAGCAAATAGATGGGTCTTGTTTTTTTATCCATTCTGATACCTTATGTCTTTTGGTTGGCGCATTTAGTCCATTTACATTCAGTGTTATTATAGAAAGATATGGGTTTAGAGTCATTGTGATGTCCATAGGTTTCATGCTTGTAGCGATGTCTCTGGTACTTTGTCTCACAGGATCCCCCTTAAGATCTCTTGTAGGGCTGGTTTAGTGATGACGAATTCCTTCAGTTTTTGTTTGTTTGGGAAGACCTTTATCTCTCCTTCTATTCTAAATGACAGACTTGCTGGATAAAGGATTCTCGGCTGCATATTTTTTCCTGTTCCTCACATTGAAGGTCGCCTGCCATTCCTTTCTGGCCTACCAAGTTTCAGAGAGATCGGTCACGAGTCTTATAGGTCTCCCTTTATATGTTAGAGCACTTTTATCCCTAGCTGCTTTCAGAATTTTCTCTTTATCCTTATATTTTGCCAGTTTCACTATGATATGTCATGCAGAAGATCGATTCAAGTTACATCTGAAGGGAGTTCTCTGTGCCTCTTGGATTTCAGTGCCTTTTTCCTTCCCCAGATCAGGGAAGTTCTCAGCTATTATTTCTTCAAGTACACCTTCAGCACCTTTCCCTCTCTCTTCCTCCTCTGGAATACCAGTTATGCGTAGATATTTCTCTTTAGTGCATCACTTAGTTCTCTAATTTTCCCCTCATACTCCTGGATTTTTTTATCTCTCTTTTTCTCAGCTTCTTCTTTTTCCGTAATTTTATCTTCTAGTTCACCTATTCTCTCCTCTGCCTCTTCAATCCGAGCCGTGGTTGTCTCCATTTTATTTTGCAGATCATTAATAGCATTTTTTAGCTCCTCCTGGCTGTTCCTTAGTCCCTTGATCTCTGTAGCAATAGATTCTCTGCTGTCCTCTATACTGTTTTCAAGCCCAGCAATTAATTTTATGACTATTATTCTAAATTCATTTTCTGTTATATTGTTTCAATTCTTTTTGACCAGTTCGTTAGCTGTTGTTATTTCCTGGAGATTCTTTTGAGGGGAATTCTTCCATTTCGTCATTTTGGATAGTGCCTGGAGTGGTGCGGACCTGCAGGGCACTTCCCCTGTGCTGTCTTGAATAACTTGCGTTGGTGGGCGGGGCCGCAGTCTGACCCGATGTCTGCCCCCAGCCCACCGCTGGGGCCACAGTCAAACTGGTGTGTACCTTCTCTTCCCCTCTCCTAGGGACAGAATTCACTGTGGGGTGGTGTGGCCCCTGTCTGGGGTACTTGCACACTGCCGTACTTGTGGTGCTCGGGATCTGGCGTATTAGCTGGGGTGGATCACCAAGTGCAAAGGGGCAGGAAGGGCAGGCTCAGCTCACTTTTCCTTCAGAGATCCTCTTCGGGAGGGGCCCTGTGGCACCGGGAGGGAGTCAGACCCGCCGGAGGGATGAATCCGCAGAAACACAGCATTCGGTGTTTGTGCGGTGCAAGCAAGTTGCCTGACAGGAACTGGTTCCCCTGGGGTTTTGGCTGGGGGATGGGCAAGGGAGATGGCGCTGGCCAGCGCCTTTGTTCCCCTCCAAGCTGCGCTCTGTCGTCCAGGTCTCAACAACTCTCCCTCCCGTTGTCCTCCAGCCCTCCCGTTCTCCAAGCAGAGCTGTTAACTTATAACCTTCCAGATGTTAAGTCCTGCTGGCTGGCAGAACCCACGCAGTCTGGCCCCTCTGCTTTTCAAGCCGGACTCCAGGGCTCTGCTTGGCCAGCAGGCTGCCCCTCTGTCCCGGCTCCCTCCCGCCAGTCCGTGCAGTGCGCACCGCCTCTCCGCCCTTCCTACCCTCTTCCGTGGGCCTCTCATCTGTGCTTGGCTCGGGAGAATCCGTTCTGCTAGTCTTCTGGTGATTTTCTGGGTTATTTGGGCAGGTGTGGGTGGAATCTAAGTGATCCACAGGAGGCGGTGAGCCCAGCGTCCTCCTACGCCGCCATCTTCCCTATACCTGAATTTTTGACTGCACAGGGTTTGGTGCTCCTAACCCCCACATTGTTCATGTGTCTACTATATATAAGTATATTCTTGCATATACTGAAGTATTTTATGACTGGTTGATAATTTATTTTTAATAATAAGGTAGTACGGAGAATGGGCCTCCAAATAGATACCCTTTGCTGGTGTTGCAAAAATTTGCCAAGTTCCATGACTTTGCTCTGTATTTTTCTTTCCTGGACCTTCTAGTCTATTTCCTAAGAACCTGTGGTATGATGGAGATGGTAGAAGGTTGAGCTGGTAGATACGGTTATTATTCTTTTGGCATATCCATGAGTTAGGGCTCCAGATGTTATTTTACCAGGTGGTTTCATAGAAGCAATTTGTGATAGTAATTAGTCATAACTAAACCTTAAAACTGTCCTAAAAAACATGTCTGACTATTAATCTCTAGGAGGCCTATCCACACTCCCCAGCTACGTGCAGCTACTTTAATCATTAAAATTAGATAAAATTTAAAATTAAGTTCGCCAGTCATACTGGCCACATTTTAAATGCTTAATAGTTACATGAAGTGTATTGGACAGCCCAGTCAGAGAACGTTTTCATCATCACAAAATGTTCTATTGGACAGCATTGGACTGTATGGACCTGGAAATTCACTTTACTGATACTATAGGGAATTGTTTGATTTAGAACTATCTCTGTTTTGGCATCCTTCACAAAGTGGTAAAGTCATCTAAACAATAGAATGTATATCCAAACCTCTTTGTATTTCAGTTTTTTTTTTTTCCTGTACATCTCAACATTAAATTTTTCCAGCTCTGTTATTCTGTGGTTCTGTCACTCATTGCCTTCACACTGCTATCTAAGTGAGGTTTACACTAGAAATTAGCATTCCTCCTGCTACTTGTATATAAAGTTGTCCTCCCGTTTTATAACACCTTCATTGAGATATAATTTATATACCATAAAATTCACCCATTGATTGTTTTTATGGTGACTTTTATGGATTTAAAAAGTTGTACTACCATCACACTATCTAAATTCATAACATTTTCATCACCCCGAGAAGAGACTTTGTAGAGTCACTCCCCTTTGCCTGTCCTCCCGTTCCCCCCACCCGCAACCACTGGTCTAGTTTGTTTCTGTGGATTTTCCCATTGTGGATATTTCATATAAGTAGAATAGTGTCTGAGTTTTTATGTGAACCTGTGGTTCCCTTAAGTGTATATACCTAGGAGTAGAAGTGCTAGATCAGATGGTAATTCTGTGTTTAGTATTTTAAGGAACTGCTTGTTTTCCATTATGACTACCATTTTCTGTTCCCACCAGCAATGTATGAGAGTTCCAGCGTCAGCACATCTTCACACTTGTTACTGTTTGTCTTATTTTTATTGCCGTCCTAGTGGATATGAAGTGGTATCTCATTGTGATTTGGATTTGCATTTTCCTGATAACTAATATTGAGTATCTTTTCATGCGATTATTAGCCATTTGTATATCTTCTTTCAAGAAGTGTGTGTTCAAGGCCTTTACCCATTTTAAATTGGGTTTTCCTTTCTTATTGTTGAGTTGTAAGAGTCCCTTATATATCTGGTATACATGTGTATAAGGTGTACGAGTCTTTTATCACATAGAGGATTTGCAAGTATTTTCTCCCATTCTATAGATTGCCTTCACTTTCTCTGGTGTCCTTTGAAGCATAAAAGTTTGCATTTTTACATCTCGTGTATTTATTTTTTTTCTTCAGTTGTGTTTCTGGTGTCACTATTAAAATTAGCACCTAACCCATGGCCACAAAGATTTACTCCTATGTTTTCATCTAAGTGTTACATAGATTAAGCTTTTACACTTCAGTCTGTGATCCATTTTGAGTTATTTTTTTGTGTAGGCTCTGATGTAGAGAGTCCAGCTTCAAATTCTTACGCATGTGGCTGTCCAGTTGTCCCAGTGCCATTTGTTATAAAGACTTGTACTTGTTGAGTTGTCTTGGCAGTCTTGTCAAAAATCAGTTGCCCACAAATGTAAGGGTGTATTTCTGAACTCTACATTCTTTTCCATTGATCCGTACATCTATCCTTATGGCAGCACCATGCAGTATTGATTAACTGTAGCTTTGTAGTAAGTTTTGAAATTGTTAAGAGAACTCCAGTTTTGTTCTTTTTTCAACACTGCGTTGGTTATTCTTGGTCCCTTGCATTTACATGTGAATTTTAGATACAGCTTGTCAATTTCTGTTTGAAAGAAAAATGCAATTGGGATTTTGATAGGGATTACCCTGAATCTATTGATCAGTTTGAGGAGTATTTCCACCTTAACAGTATTGTTCGGATCCATGAACATGAGATGATTTTTCCATTTATTTAGGTCATCTTTAATTTTTTTCAGTAGTGTTTCGTGGTTTTCAGCATACATGTCTCATGCTTCTTTTGCTAAATTTATTCCTGTTTATGATTTAAGTAGTTATAATGTATTTGTGATTGGAATCTATTCCAAATGGAATTTTCTCCTCCATTTCATTTTCACATCGCACAATGAGTGTGTGTAGAAATACTCTACACTTTTGTACATTGTAAAAAATGTACATTGTACCTTTGTACATCCTTAGCTCTGCTTATTAGCTCTTAGAGGTTGTCTTATGTGCAGGGGGTTCCCTACCCCCTTTCTAACTCCATCTTTCTTATAGGTGATTCTAGAGGACTTATGATGTATTGTGACTTAAGAGGAAAACTTTTTTTCTTGCCCTAGGAATCGTAGCTGTAGGGTACATCAATGAAGCTATTGATGAAGGGAATGCTTTGAAAACTTTAGATACTCTGCTCTTACCTACTGCTAAGATCAAAGATGTGGATCCAGACTGCGCCCAGCACTACCAGGATGTTTTATACCATGCTAAAATGCAGAAACTCATGGTGAGTCTTAGTAGGTTTGTTGCTTTTAAATTTACCAACAGGGTGGGGGGAGAAGGGCTGAGAGGGAGGATTTTCTTGATTTGTTTTGCCTACGGCTTATGAGATACTCTTCCCACAATTGCCTATGGACCAAAATGGGAATAATAGGGCTATTTTTATCCTGGTGTCAAACATGAGCAGGAAGCTGGCTCCAGAGCTAATCACTGCTTTTACTTTAACTAAAACCTCACTGATGGGTGAGTTCTTGTTCAGATTCCAATTCATTGGATATTTACTGAGCACATACTGTATACATAGTGTACTGTATAGTGTGTGGTAGAGGGAAAAAGGGTAGAAGGAACACATGACATTTGAAGATCTCTGTCCTTCTTAAGATGCTTAGAAACGGAGGTAGTGGGCATTCTTATATAGAAGAGTTAAATAACAGTAGAGATGAGTATGTGACACAGTGGGAAAACAAGGCATGGACCGAGTACTTCAGAGACCATGGATTTTTGTGGGCTAGAATCCTAAGAGGAGTGGTCATGGAGAGAGAACAGGAGCTGCCCCTGGAAGGGAAGGAGGAGCTGGTTAGGTGGGTGGAAAGCAGGATGGTGCAGGCTGGGAGTACAGTGCTGGGCAGGTGTGAGCCTGGTTTGTTCTCAGCACAGGAAGAGTCTGACCTGGCCACAGTCCCTTTGAAGAGCACAGGGTTTTTTCCATGCTGCAGAGCTTAGACTGGTGTTAGGAGGTGTTCCACAGATACTGGCCAGTGTTGGAAGGGTGCTGAGTGGTGAAGCTTATGATCTGTTCCTTGAGAGTGAGAGAGAGATGCTCCCTGGAACCGACCCCACTCATAGATGCCATGTCTCCAGCTGCAAGCCAAAACCTCAAGGAGTGGAGGTCTTCTCTGTATAGGTGTTTACAACCCAGAAACTGCCTCATCTGAAACAGGAACAGCATCTTTGATTAGAACAAACATTTATTGAGCACCTGTTGTTTGCCAGGCATGATGCTGCGTATTTGTATGCATATTATCTCATATAATCCTCATAATAATCCATAACAGCCATGTGGGTTAAATGTCCTTATCATCACTTACAGATAATGAAACTTAGGCTAAGTAATGTATCCAAAACTATCCAGAAAGTAATTCCTTCTGCAACTATGCCCTGGTCCATTGGATTCAGAAACCTGTATTATAAAGGCAGAGGGAAGGGGATGTTTATTGTTGCATTGTAATAACAAAAGACCCCAAACAATATAAATATCCTTTAAGAGAGGCCCAGTTAAGTAAGTTGCAGTATATCCATATAGTGAAATACTCTGTGGTCGTCAAAAAAATTGAGTGAATCTATATTGGATAATCTTCAGTATGTATATTGTTAAGTAAAAAAAAAAAAATGTTTCCACATGCCTGAAAATGGGATACACACCCATATTAAACATACTCTTGCATGTGCATAAATTATTTCCAGAAGGAAACACCTGGAAGGTGAACTAGAAGTCTGGTGTAGATGGGAGACTTCTTTGTTTTCTGTTTTTGTGCTGTTGGGATTTTACTTTCTTAGAGAGTACATGTATTACATGATGAATGTTTCTAAACTTAAGAAAAAACTCACAAAGGGCCAAGATTTCCCTGGTAACTTAGTTTGTGGAATAGGACCTACTGCCCCGATTGAGGTGTTCCCCTTCAAGGCAGCTCATTTTGATGCAAGGTATTAGAAATTATTTTGGCATAATGTAGTCTCCAGCAGCATAGGGAAGTGTTGACTCTGGCAAAGAGAAGTGAGTGGTGAGGGAGGAAGAAAATAAATTTTTTTTTAATTTTTTTTCAACGTTTATTTATTTTTGGGACAGAGAGAGACAGAGCATGAACGGGGGAGGGGCAGAGAGAGAGGGAGACACAGAATCGGAAACAGGCTCCAGGCTCTGAGCCATCAGCCCAGAGCCTGATGCGGGGCTCGAACTCACGGACCGCGAGATCGTGACCTGGCTGAAGTCGGACGCTTAACCGACTGCGCCACCCAGGCGCCCCAGAAAATAAATTTTTAATATAAACTTTGTACCATGTATTACCTATGCAAAAATATTTTTAATAAAAATTAAAGTGTATATCTTTTTATGTATGTGCATATTTATTTACATTTATATGTTACATACATATGCACATATAATCATATGTACTGCTGAACTGCCTCATTAAAGGTGAATAAAAACATCCCTCCAAGTCAGGGACTTTTGTACTGTTAACCTTCTGATGGGGATGGCAGCAGCCTTGCCGTACCCCCTGTGCTTTAGGGGTGCCCTCACATTATTTATCTTCATTTGACCCTCACAGCAGCTGTGTGGCTGGTTGCCCTTTCATCTGATGGAAAGGAACGGGACTGGTCAATAAATAGCGGGCCAGCGAATAGGGGAGTGAAACTGAAACCCAAGCCTTGTGCCCCCACACCCCATGGAGGGGAGAATGGGTCTCTGCCTGCCGTCCCCACTGATGGAGCCAAGACTGTGGCCCGAGGCACACTTGTCAGCATTGGAAGATACAGTTACTTGCTTTGGAGACAGGCACCATTCCAATATTGGCTTTGTCAAAATAACCAGAGATTTTAGTCAAGTCCCTTGAATTCTCTTTACTTCCATTTCCACACGTGTAAAATGGATATAATAGTGCCTATCTTACAGGATCACGATGAGGGGTTAAGAGTAACATAGAGATGTAATAAAGTGTATTTGTATGTTCACGTACTTATATTTCTATAGATTATATTAACATGTAATCATATATAATTATATTGTGAACATATACATGTGTTTGAGTGTTCAGCATTTTGCATGGAGCTTGACACCCCCCAAAAATACTGAAATAATGTAGCTAATATTATTGTGGGTGCCAGCGGTTGCCCAGGTAAAGGCTGAGTGATGTCTGTGTCACAAAGTCCTTGCTAGACACACACAAATTGTTGTATCCACAAACCACACGTGGGATCTTCTGGGTACAGGATAGAGATAGACCTAGGTTCCTCTCTGCCCACAGCCACATGCGGTTTGTCCTTGACTGCACAAATCTTTCATAGGCAGGCTATGGAAGTCCCTTCCAGAGCATTCTAGTCTGATAGCTTTAGGTCAAGATGGAGTGCCATGGGACCTCACCAGGACACTTAGAAGCCTTTGGTGGGTGTCTCCACTTTGCCATCTGTCTGTCAGGCTTGCTTCCTAAGTGTAAGAGCAGCAGCTTTAGTAATGGAAATAGAGCATTAAATAGGAGCCTAAGGATCTGGGTTCTAGCTCAGGCTGGAATTAAACTGCTTCGGCCTATAAAATGAGGAGCCTGAATTGTATTGGCAAGAGCTAACAGATTTAAAACATTACAGTTCCAAGCAATGAATATGATTTGGTTATATTGCTATTTTTAAACACCATTTTCCTTTTCTGCCCATTAATTTTGAAACTTTTTTTTTCTCTGCCTGTTTTTTCCCTGGGGAAAAAAAACTGATTCTTTGCTTATTTGATGAGGTCTATGTGTGTGTGTATGTGTGTCTGTGTGGGGTTTTTTTTGTTTTGTTTTTTGTTTTTGAGAGAGAGAGTGGGGGAGAGAGAATATTAAGAAGGCTCCACGCCCAGCGGGGGTTGATCTCATGACCCTGAGATCATGACCTGGCCAAAATCAAAAGTCATACACTTAACTGAGTTACCGAGGTGCCCCATCTGTGTGTGTTTTTTAACATTTGTGGTTTGGATGCTTGGAAGTTGCAGTTGTGTTTTGATGGAGATAATTCTGTGCCTTGCCTTCCCAAGATCTGGCCTTGAAAATAATAGAAAAAAAATTATATTACTAGTATTGCCAGTATAAAGTAAAGCTTGTGCGAAAACATACAGCTGTTAAAGATCACATTGGAGGGGCTCTGGGTGGCTCAGTCAGTTGAGAGTCTGACTCTTGATTTCGGCTCAGGTCATGATCCCAGGATCATGGGATTGAGGCCTGCACTGGGCTCCATGCTGAGCATGGAAACTGCTTAAGATTCTGTCTCTCCCCCCCCCCCCGCCCCCCACTTCATGTGTTCTCCCTCTCTCTCTAAAATAAAAAGAATTTTTAAAAACGATGACAATGGATAACATCCGCATGGAACGGATAGCCAGTTTTATCAAAGGTTGAGGACAGGGATTTAAGCTGGTGAGAATTCTTGCTCCTCGTTAATAGTATTTCAAGTGTAACCTTGTATAGAAACCAAATTCCTTTTGTCTCAGGAGAAAGGCTGGGTAATGCGCATGTTGGCACATACTTAACAGAAAACACACTTTGTTCACCAGAGGCAGTGAATTGTGAGCTATTTTAAAATTGAAGGCTTTCCTTGAGACTTTGTGAATTAGATACCCAAAAACGTTCTGTTTTGCTACGTATATATTTACTGCACAAGAGTTGTGTGCTTTTAACAAGTGAATATTACTACATTTTTCTTTTACGTGAAACTGTATTACACATGATGGCTTTATTTGCAGAAACCAATTCCTTTCATTGAAGTTTCTGTCATCTTAAAACTTATTTTAGGTTTCTTTTTATGTTTTTTTTTTCTTTTTTCTTCAAGTAATCTCTGTACCCAATGCGGGGCTGAGAGAAAAGGAGACCCAGAATCTGAAGCAGGCTCCAGGCTCTGAACTGTCAGCACAGAGCCCAACACAGGGCTGGAACTCCTGGACCGTGAGGTCATTACCTGAGCCAAAGTCTGCCTAACCGACTAAGACCCCCAGACACCCCACCCTTTTTTTTTTTAATTTTTTAATGTTTTGTTATTTTGAACTTTTAAATGATTTTATGAGTATGTTCTAACTTACCTTTTTTTTTTTTTTTACATGCCCAACCAAAAAATAATGTCCCTTGTCATACAAGGTACCTTGCCTTCTCAGTAACAATTGAATGGGCTTTCATACTGTTTTGCTGCTTTGAGATTTTATTCATTCACTCAGCAACATGTTATACAGAGCATGGATCTGGGCCCCACAAACCCTGAGAAGACTTGGGTCTACAGGAAACTAAAGAAGGGAGAGGAGTAGCCCCTTCTTTACTATACAGGGTGTTTAATAAGTATTTATGAAATTAATATTTGTATATAAATGTCAAAAATACAAGAAAGGGAGATGAGAAAAATGAACTTCTAGCTTGAGAATCAGAAGAATGGTCCATTGAAGACTTTAAGAGATGGAAAGAATTAAGGCAAACATGTTAAAAACAGCTTTACAGTTAGAGAAGCAAGAGCAGAAAGGAGAAGTCAAGATTATAGCAAATCAAGAAGCTTGGCTGGTGCCTACTTTGCAGGCAAGGTTTATTGGGAAGCAAAGTTCGAAAATTATCTCTGAATGTCAGGCTAAAGATTTATAACTTATTCCAAAACAGTGAACAATCATTGGCAGTGTGTGAGCTGGGATTTTTGAGTGATGTGTTCAATATGATCTCAGGAAGATTAATCTGGCAATGGCCAGTGACATAGAATAGGCTGGCAGTGAAAAGAATGGTTAGAAGGCAAATGTGGGATTAAGGTAATGGCCCCTAGTGATAAAAATCACTTCGAGTGAGCTGATGAGGCACCACCTGTGTGAGAGTTGGAGAAGGAAGACGAATCAAAAATGACGCCAAACACTGAAAACTGAGATGTTAGCTTCTCCCTGTGCTTTGCCCTTGTCCCACCTCCTCCTCCAGGACATGTAGGGTTGAAACCTACTGGAAGTAGGGAAGATGGAGAATTAAAGGTCTTGAAGTACCATCAGGCAAGTGTGTCAGTTGCCCTAAAGATGATCATATCTTTTCTTCTGCACTGACACTCTTAAAATCCTGAAAAAGTATTAAAATAAAAAAGTGCTTTTGTAGTGTTTTATTTTGAGGCAGTATTTCTTAGGAGCTCAAGAATGGAGTTAGAGGGTAGAACCCTTTGTACTGGGCATATATCGTCCCAAGAAGGTGTGTTTTCACAGATGGCGTTCCTGGTTCTCTAAGGTGATTTCACCATTGTAAGGTAAACAGTGGAGTGATCTATGATTTTTGACATAAGAAAATAAAGGAGTGGATCTAGGCAACTATTCAGGCTCCCAAGGCACAAAGCTATGAGATAGACAAAATATAAGCCATCAGTATTGTTGTAGTAGTAGTTAGCGTGGTGAATAATGAGGATAATATTGCTTGGAGCAAAGCAAATGGTGAAAATCAAAAGAATGAGGAGACTCGCCTTAACATACCACAGCCATCTGTGATCATATGCATTAAGTGTCCGAATGATGACTGTGTAGCAGTAGATAATGACCACAAAGGGAATTAAGAATCCAAAGAATGCCAAGGATATGAAGTAGTAGAGTTGGAAGGGTGATGAGGACTCGCATGTGTTGTGGACATCATGGCAAGTGGTGATGTCCTGCTGGACAAGGTAATATTCCTGCTTCAGGATGAAGAATGGCAGCATGTATAAGAAAACCGTTGCCCACACCAGTCCACATGTCAGCAAGGTGTAGGTACGCTTGGGCAGACCTCGGTATGTGAAAGGATGGACAATGGCTAGGTAGCGGCTGATACTAATGCAGGCGAGGAGCAGAATGGAGCAGTACATGTTGCCATAGAAGATGACTGTGGTGGCCCGGCACATCACCTCTCCAAATACCCAGTTGTTCCCATTGAGGTGGTAAGCTATCTTAAAGGGCAGTGTGATGCAAAAAAGAAAGTCTGCCATGGCCAGGTTGGTGTAGAAGATGTTCATACAGATGGATCTGGTCCTGAAGAGGAGCATCCACAGGGTCACCGCATTGGCTGGCACACCTACTACAAACACCAGGATGTAGACGGCTGGGATCAGTTTGGTACTTAAGGAGCTGCTCAGGTACCCCATGGTAGCATTATTCACGTGGAGATTTGAAACCCTTTCTTCTGGGCAGTTAATTTTTACAGTTGTGGTAGTTCCTGTCCAGCCTTCTATGGCAGAAAGGGGGAATTCTTCAAAAGAATTTGGGGGAGCCCCACGGAAGGTCTTAATAGGTAAGGTTGGTTTTGCCAAGTTGTGTACGTCATTTGCCATGCCTGCAACTGAGAAGAAGTATTATTATGAATTATTGCTGAGTCCATGCCTGTAGTTCAGGACACAATGAAACTAAAAGTTTTATCTACATAGTTTCTGTAGTTGTAGAATTTAGGATCATTTTTATTTTTACAAATCCCTATAAATCTGGTAATTAGCAGGAATGCATTTAGTATATATCGTATGCCCCAGCACTGTGCTAGGCCATGCAGGAGCAAAAGCTAGATGGCAACTCCTTGCAGGCAGGAAGTTTATAATACCGTTGGAGAAAGCAATAATAGCACATCAAACCATTATAGACCAATATCATATTGGCTGTAAATTGTATAGACATTCAGACAGTGGTTAACAGATTTAAATGTTTGAGCAGAATGTCAAGGAAGAGGTAAAGATGAGCAAGGTTCATAGATGAAATTTAATAGATGAATAAGATATATGGGCTGGCATGGGATCTGGCAATGTCAGATAAGTTAATTCAACAAATGTTTATTGCATGCTTATATGCCAGTGGTACAGTGTTACACTCTGTCCCTGTCTTCAAACTGTCAGACCAGTGGAAAAGGTGCACAAAAACTCATTGTCTTACGCTAATAAGGTGTGTGAAAGAAGATGACAGGGTAGGTTACAGATGAAAGGGTAGGATACAGCCAAATCTCTGAAAGACCTTTAACTAGAAGAAAACTCAAAAGAAACCATGTTTCTGTTCTCAGATGCCGGGCTTAGGCTCATACAAAATTGTGAACAGAGGCATGGCCATTATAGTAGACAGCATGATGGCCCCACAAGATTCCACCTGCTAATGCCTGGATCCTTTGAATATGTTATTTTATGTGCAAAAGGGACTTTGCAGATGTGATTCAGGATCTTCAGATGGCATGAGTGTCCTGGATTGGCTAGGTGCATCAGATGTAATCATAAGACTCCTTATAAGAGGGAGGCAAGGGAGTCAGTATCAGATATTTTAAAATGCTGTGCTGTGCTGGCATTGAGGATGAAAAGAGGAGCCATAAACCAAGGAATGCAAGCAGCTTCTAGAAGCTAAAAAAAAAAAAAAAAAGACAAGAAAATAACTTATGCCCCAGAGCCTCCAGAATGAACACAGCCCTGCTGACATCTTGACTTCAGGACTTGTGACCTCCGGGAGTATCATCTGTATTGTTTTAAGCCACTACAATTGTGGTAATTTGTTGCAGCACCAATAGCATACTAATATAACTGTGATCTGGTTTATATTTAAGATGACTTGGGTGACAGTGTACAGACTGAAAAGGGAAGAAATTAGGGGCAAGGGGGACTGATCTGGAGGCTACTGTAGTCATTGAAACTCAAGATGGAAAGTAACAAACTAGAACAATGGCAGCAGAAAGGCGAAGTGAACCGTGGAAACTGATGGCAGCTTAGAGGGACTTGGCATCCAGTTGGCTTTGGTGGCAATGAGGGAGAGGCAGGAGGCAAAAATGACTAGGAGGCGTCTACTCCAGATGATTTTGGGGAAGAAGATGGGACAAATGACAAGCATAGAGGAGACAAAGGAAGAAAAATGAAAAGAGGGGAATAGAGAATATAGTCCATAATGTAATAACATTGTTTGGTAACAAGTGGTAATTACACTTACGAGATAATGTATAGAATTGTCCAATCACTATGTTGTGCACTTGAAGCCAATGTAACATTGTATGGCAACTCTATTTCAGTTTAAAAAACTAAGGAAAAATTCAGAAATGGAACAAAAAGGAATAGAGATGCAACAACTACATACTATAAATTATACTATATGTTGGGCGTTCGTTGGCGTGCTAATTTTAATCCTCCTAATTCATGCAAGAGCAATTTCAAAAACACAGTAGACCTTACTACTCAAACCTGTTTCTCATTATATAATTTTTCCGTAAATCTTTGACACGTACATGAAGTGGATTCTCTCACATTTCTAAGATGGACTTTAATGCCTAATATAAACCTCATACTTACCAATTTAAAATGCCATTGTTCTGCTAGTTACGTCTTTTCACATGACTTCTGAATTCCTACGTGTTGAGCACTTGGGGTTAGTGTTTAGTAACCTGGTTCTCATTCAAAGCCAGTTTCTCTTCCTGCTTTAATCTCTAGCAGTTCGCCCCCAGGTGAAATTGAAGCCTTCCTCATAACCTTGAGATTGCATAAACTGAATTCAGTGTATAAAACAGAGTATTGCCTGAACAAGTAGGGACAGGGAGGTGGTGTTAAGGTGTCGTTTAAAGGAAGATAGATTAACGAAAAAGAAAGAAATATCTGGGAAGTGTTCTTCTCTGCCTGTGTTTAGATGTGAACTTTGAGGACCGGTTAGGTGACCCTTGGATTCAGCCATACAAATCCTTCTCTTCATTCTCGCATTTTGAAAAATGCTTAAATTTGATGTCACCCAAAGAGAAATGCCTTGAGAATTAGGCCCAAAGCTGGAAAATGGTGGCTGAAGAACATGCTGTGCAAGTTATTTCCTTTCAAGATCTGATAAGAGAGTTGTTGCAATGAAGTGTTTGTCAGTTTTCAGAAAATTCCTGTGATTGAGCAAGACATGGTGCCTAAAAACATGGTAAACAGTGGCTGTGAAAAAGCCTCGATTCCTTTTTCCATGAGAATTCCAGATCTGGCTTGACTTGAGTAAGTCTTTCAGTGCCTAGAGTCTGGTGTGCTTTCAAATAGTACTCATTGTTAAATTTGACATATTTTTCAATTTGTTTGGATTCTTAATACAGGCTTCCGTTTGGCATAATGTTTCTAAAATGTTTTTACTCTGGGCAAAGGCCTTGGAAAGGGACTGGTCCAAGGGGACCAGACTTCAGCCTCTAGACGATGGGGTTTTTTCACTCATTTCTCCCCCACCCCATGGAAGAAAGCCAATGCCTTGCTTCTTACTTTGTCGCCTTTAAATGCCCCCTGTTCACTTGCACCAAACTCCACCAGCATCTTGAAGGAGCCCCCTTCTGCTGCATTTGGGTTCACCCCTACCCAGAACGCTCACTCCTTGTGAATCCCACACCCGCTGCTGCTCTGAATGCTTAGCACTCTCCCACAACCACCTTGGCGATTTCAACTGCCTGTTGAAGCAACATTCCTCTATAGAGGTTTAGTTTTGTCAAATTTTTATTTTTTCCGCCTCACCGTTGTCCCTCACCCCAGCTTTCCTGCTCCAAACAATGTTGGCTGGAGAGTGACCTAACAGCAGAAGAGTTGTGGATACAGATAGCGCAAATTGGCTTATTTTGGAGTAAGCAGGAGGTGACAGGCTAACATTGGGTTGAGTGAAATAAGAAACACATTAAGAGTTGAATAATAGTATTTGGGAGATCTCATTTCTAAAAACTAAAAGATCATATGAATGTAAGGAGAACTCCATGGTAAAGTCATTAAGAAACAGTAACCTGTTAGCATTACTTACTGGAGGACCACTCATTCTTTCTGGTACTGTTCTTGTTTTCCCTACTTGTGGCCCAAGACAAGGTATAAACATAGGAATTTTGAAAATCTCTTGAAAAAGTGCTGTCTTGCCGAATCAGAGGAAATTCTTAGAAGATCAGAATCTTGTCACAATGAAGTTTGATCCATGACTTCATTGTAGGAGTTAAAATCTTGACTATGCCACAGGTTTTTAAATCTAAGCAGAGAACACTGGTCTTCGACAAGGTCTGAACAGAGCAAACAAACGATAGCTAATTCCTTCCAAGATGCTGCCTTTTCATAACAAACCTCAAACTCTGCCTTTCAGGTTGCAGATTGTGTAAAGTGCGAAGAAAATTAGATTCCGTTTGCCCTTGTAACACAAACCACCACCCCCCGACCTACCCCCGTATGAAAAGAGCTTACCGCTTTGACAAAAAGTGGGCGACAGAAGCATGACTCCAGCAGCTACAAAGATGAGGGCTTTCATCTTGGTGACCTGAGTCCCGTTTCTCAAATGTTGTTAAACGTGTAAAATTAGGGAGCACAGCTTCCCCTCGGTTTCGTGTGTGAACAGCAAATGGAACCCTTGTTCTCGCCGTAGAGCGTGCTGTCTGTCGCATGCTCCACAGACTGGGAAGCTTGCCCAGGTCCTCTGGAGGGGAAGGGTGTGACAGCGCTCATGTTGCAGGCTGCGTGACTCAGGCTGAGTCTCTGAACACATTACTTTATTCCTGGAGCAAATCATTTAACTCTTACCCACCCCTAACAGTTCCTTCTGCGTAGATGCTCTAATTCCCACCCTGTATACTTTGACTTGCTGAAAAAATGCAGGTAGTATACAGTGAGTGCTTACAGAAGTAAGCTGAACATAGAGGCCGAGCAGCAGTTAGTTTTGACTGTCCTATATCTCATTTTTATCCATTTAAAAAGCACAGTGCCAGAGTGTGATGTCTACTGAATAACTGAGCTGTCAGAAATTAGCCTTTCCTTAATCCTCTCTGTTATTCAAACCTTAATTCTTAAACCCATTACATAATTATAAATGAAATGAGTCACAGAAAACAAACTTTTTTTAGGAAGCTAAATTAAGACCTTGGTTACTTTGAAAATTCTCCATCAGTGTCACATGTTCTGAATTTGCCATCACTGTTTGGCCATACTTGGTTTTAGGGGGGTTTTTTTTGTTGTTTTTCCGTAACTCAACATATTCTGAGCTGTTCGTTTACTACAGAGTCAGGTAACAGTGGGGTGTGGAGGGGTGTTAAATAATAAACTAAAATCGTGATACAACATTAAAATGCAGAGGACTCTGTTTATTCCATGGTTATTGGTGAGCAGGTCTACAATAAACATTTTTTTAAAAATGTGAAATGTCCATAACATAAAATTTACCATCTTAATCATTAAGTAGTGTCCATCTCAGTAGTGTTTAGGACAGCCACACCGTTGTGCAACGTATAAGCTTTTATGGATAATTATATCCCGGAGGATATGGTTTAATATGTAGTATAAATGAAACTGCATTGTGACAGATTTTTCTGTACTTAACACAACTTAAGGTTAAACCCTAAGCCAAACAGTCCCAACAGCATGTTGCATATAAAATGCAGCAAGAATCAGAAAATGCAGATTTGGTGTGAGACTTACAGGCTGAGGGCTAAGCCAGGAAGGAATTGATCTGTGTAAACTTTTCACATCATGATTAAATTTCATCACACCAAGAGTTTTA
Source organism: Prionailurus bengalensis (assembly GCF_016509475.1). NCBI lineage: Eukaryota > Metazoa > Chordata > Mammalia > Carnivora > Felidae > Prionailurus > Prionailurus bengalensis. The sequence continues at coordinate 141,497,609 of NC_057343.1, forward strand.
CAATCAAAAATTAATAGTACTTCAGCTACATAATATATGTTAACAGAAGCTGAAATTGAAAGCTATTTTATTGCAGAAATAGCCAAAATGCCATAAAATATTGAAAAGGGTACTTTTTGTTGAATTAAAATATTCTAGGACTCATCTGAATTCAGGAATTTATCACTTGATTTGCAGATGGCCTGCTTTCTCTTTACTTGATCCATTTGTCACTCAGATGTTGAACCTGGCTATGTAGCTTGAGGTAGAACCCTGACCATCCTATAAATAAATTTCCAGTCTTGTAGCAAGCAATTTAAAAGGAGATCTTAAACCACTAGGGCTTGGTTTTTACTCTTGGTTTTACATTTAACTCTAGCATCCTTTGGTGTAATGAGTCATGATTTAAACTGTTGACTTAAAGCCATTTGGTTTGTAAACTTTTTCTTTTCCTTATGAAACAAATACTTTAAGCTTTTAAGTGGGATTTAACTTCCTTTTCATCTGGGTCAAAGTTTGTATGGTGCATCTTCTACAATGATAAGTTATGAAAGAATTTGGTAAATACTCTTAAAAAAAACTGAAAGAGACATAAATGAACTTGTATGGAACTTAGTCTTTAGGCTAGTCCTGGGAGGAGTGTTTGGGTTCTCTTTGGCCTTGGGAACAAATAGTTCCTACTCCCCTGTCTCTTCATTCTTCCTGTAGTCTTCAACTTCCTATCATGCTTCTTGTTTGATTCCTTCACATCCATTCTTTCAAGAAATGGAGATCTTGCTACAAGTAACCATACCCATGTGGCAGATCTGCCTAGAGATGGTTGTGGAAGCAGGAGCCAAGCCTTCCATGATGGTCTCCATTAGCCCAGATATTACAGGATGAAGTGATAGATTCTTTGTCTTACTTTCAGAGTGCTTTCCACATACATTATCTCAAGTTAGTCTAAGAGGGAAATAGCTTTGAAGCCTTGCAGAGGAGCAGGTGGGTGTCATTTCTCCTTCCTGCCAACTCTCCATCCATCATGAGTCCTGAATGATGGAGCAAGTTCTCCATGGTTCTGATGAGCTACTTGCTGTTCATCACAGGCTTGCCTTAGGATTTAGTACGTGACACTTATTACTACACATGGGCAAGTGTCCCCATTGTTGAAAATTGAATGCCTCAGGGTGCCTGGGTGGTTCACTCAGTTGAGCATCCAACTCTTGATCGTGGCTCAGGTCATGGTCTCAAGATTTGTGGGATTGAGCCCTGCGTCAGGCTCTGTGCTGACAGTGCGGAACCTGCTTGGGATCACCCCTCTCTCTGCCTCTGTTTATGCCCCTGCATGTGCTTTCTCTCTCTCAAAATAAATACACTTTCAAAAAAAATTGAATTGAATAAAATAAATTGAATGTCTCATCTTCCCTGAAAAATATTTAATTTCTCCTGATAACATTTACTTGTAATCTTTGGCAAGTTTATGTAATCTTGGGCAGTTGGTTTCTGAAAGTCCCATTGAATTACTATATAGTAGCACCATATTTGTAGTATGGTAGTCAGAATCAACCCAGAAGTAAAAAAAAAAAAATGGGGTCACCTGGGTGGCTCAGTGGGTGGAGCATCCAACCTTTAATTTCAATTCAGGTCATGATCCCGAGGACATGGAATCTAGCCCCATGTCACTCTCCATACTGAGTGTGGAGCCTGCTTAAGATTCTCTCTCCCGCTCTGCCCCTCTCCCTCACTCATGTGCATGCTGTCTCTCTTTAAAATACAACCAAAAATAAAATAAAATCACTTTAAAAGTAAAAAAAAAAAATGGTAGATAATTTAGTGCCTTTTTATTGCTGTTATCACTTCCATTCTGAAGCTGTCCTTAGCTCCAAGTATTTCTTCCCCCTGTAATTAACCCCTACTATAATCATTTCTTGACTATTTCTAGATCACGTGTCGACAGCCATTGTCGCTCTGATCACATTGTATTATAATTATTTTTTATGTAAATCTATCTTTTCTACTAAGTTGTTAGCTCCTTGAGGGCAGCCACCATGTTTTTGTATGGGTCTTTTGTTTTTGTCTCTGTGTCTGATAAATGCCAAGTATCATTGTCTTTCCTTCAAATTTAAAGTTTCCTGTGAGGGGCGCCTGGGTGGCGCAGTCGGTTGAGCGTCCGACTTCAGCCAGGTCACGATCTCGCGGTCCGTGAGTTCGAGCCCCGCGTCGGGCTCTGGGCTCATGGCTCAGAGCCTGGAGCCTGTTTCCGATTCTGTGTCTCCCTCTCTCTCTGCCCCTCCCCCGTTCATGCTCTGTCTCTCTCTGTCCCAAAAATAAATAAACGTTGAAAAAAAATAAAAAAAATAATAAAGTTTCCTGTGGTACTCTGGGCCACCTTGGGAACACAGTGATTAAGGGAGAGCGTATTCAGAGGCAGCTTTTCTGGAGGAGGTGACATTTGAATTAAGCCCTGAATGGTAAGAAAGAATCCACAGCCACACAGCTGGAGGAGAACATTAGGGTCTGAAGGAGGCTGGTGTGCAGGTCTGAGACAGGGAGTAGAGGAGTGTGAAGGGCAGCCAGAGGAGTCAGCAGGCCTGCATCATTAGATCCCCACGGTCCCTGGGAAGGGGAGTTACATTTTCCCCTAACTGCAGAGGAAATCTGTGGAGGAGTTCCAGCACAGGGATCATCCGGTTCTTTATAAAGGACCACCATGGGAGAGGGCAGTCTTGGAAGCAACACAAACCAATAGATGAATGCACCTAAGTGGGAGATGGGGGTTGGAATTGGGCATTAATAGTCTATACAGTGTATGACAGTGGTTGGTAGTTGGTAAGAGTCTGTGGGAACTGTTATAAATGGGCTCCTGAAAAGCAGTTATAAATTCTGTTTCATCATCATTCATTGTTCTTTCTTTTATTCTATGACCCTATTCCCAGGACTCTGAGATTGTTTCCAAAGTCCTTTGGCTGGATGAGATACAGCATGCGGTCGATGAGGCCAACATGGACAAGGACAAAGCAAAACAATGTAAGTCCTCACCTCCTTTTGCTGGCTCAATGAACCTTGCTGGTTATGCCACTGATTTTTTATTTTTACAACTGTATAGCTTTAGTTTCTGAAAAGATTTGGACTCTCAGCAATTTTAGTTGTTGAGTATATATACAAAAAGATCTATTGGTGGTGGCACTATTTTCAGTGATTCGGTGCTATCTCTAGCAAAATCTAAGGATTCTGGTACAAAATCCAGAAAGCAAAAAAAATGGTTACTGAACTCTCAAATTTCTAGTTTAATCAAGCCCTTTTTTACCTTTTTTAAAAATGTTTATTTATTTTTTTAATTTACATCCAAGTCAGCATATAGTGCAACAATGATTTCAGGAGTAGATTCCTTAGTGCCCCTTACCCATTTAGCCCATCCTCCCGCCCACAACCCCTCCAGCAACTCTCAGTTTGTTCTCCATATTTATGAGTCTCTTCTGTTTTGTCCCCCTCCCTATTGTTATATTATTTTTGTTTCCCTTCCCTTATGTTCATCCGTTTTGTCTCTTGAAGTCCTCCTATGAGTGAAGTCATATATTTGTCTTTCTGTGACTAATTTTGCTTAGCACAATACCCTCCAGTTCCATCCACGTAGTTGCAAATTTTCATTCTTTTTGAATGCCGAGTAATACTCTATTGTATATATATACCACATCTTCTTTATCCATTCATCTATCGATGGGTATTTGAAGCCCTTTTTTTATCTTGACCCACTAAGAAACTTGCCCAATCTGCTTAATAAATACCTATGCTCCCTTCTATGCCTTGCATTGTATTAGTCCAGATTTGCCAGAGAAACAGAACCAAATATATACTTTTCTCTGGAGAACTAAATGTGTGGTCATATATCTGTGTGTGCGTGCATGTGTACAAGTGCATGTGCATGCAGATAAATAGTTGTTTCTCTGGAAAGTATGTCGTATCTGTATACACACACATACATAGAGAAAGAGACGGAGAGATTTACTCTAAGGAACTGGCTCATGTACTTGCAAAAAGGCTGGCAGTCCAAAATCTGTGGGCAGGCCACAGAGGCCAGGTGGCAGCACTTAACCACCAAAGGTGAGTGGGTGTGGTTACTGTCATGGGGAGCAGAGTCAAAGCAGTAATCAGAATGATCTGACAGACCTGTGGGATTGGCTAATTGACTGTGGTGTCCCTAAATATGATTTAAACAGTTTACTAAATTCATTCCTGATTTGTACAAGTGGAAGAAGAATTCTAGGTCAAATGCAGAAGTATAATTTGAGTAATGAGAGCAAAAATCATGACCCCTAAGTCAATTCCCATACTTAAGCCATTTACAAACCAAGAACCCCTTAAGTGAAGAGGAGACCGGGTCCACTTGAGAACAGAGTGCCACAGTCAAAATTTTATACTGTTCATCTTTATTCCAGGCTTCCCCTAAAGAGAGCTGCAGTTTTTTACCATGGTGGCTGTGCTGAGGGGAAAGGACGCAATCAGACGTTCCAGGGGTTCCAGCACACTGGCTCTGAAACTGACACTAATTGCAGGAAACCCCAAATGTCACTGTGGTCCACCAACCAGAGTAAGGGCTCATGGAGCTCAGGTGATCAGTGGAGTCTTAGCTCAGGTCTTTCTCCCAGCGAGTCCTCAAACCGACATGCAATTATTCCCCCAGGTCTAGGGTGCAAAATTGAGATAGACGTACTCGGCAACTAGCAGAATCCCCTCATTGGCTCAAACGATTTAATTTTAGTTTTATTCTAAGACTCATAGACGAATAGTAGGAAAATTCACATGGAAATCTAAAGTAGCTTCAAGATTGATATACTAACACTCTACATGGACAAATAATCTACCGAAAGTAAGACTTCTGAAAGTGATGTTCCTTAACCTGTCTATTTGCAGCATAACTAGGACGTATCCTATTGTATCAGGTCATAGAATGCTGTCGAGACACCTTAGTCTTCTTGCCCCCAAAGATTGGCTTTTCAACTTTGGAAGCATCTGTGGGGAACATCTGGTTTTTATTTCCTTAGCCCGGAAAACTCTGTGCATTTCTCCAACCTGAACTTATACCCTCAGGATCTTTGAAGTCTTTCCATTCTAGCACTCTAATCCTTAAGAAAAAATAAAATAAATTTGAGACAGGTTCGTAAGAGATTTAGATTTAAACGTAAAACTGAAGGAACACTTTGTTCCTTCCTTGTTAGTTTGAAGAAACGCTTTTAAAGAAATTAGGTTGTAACATTGGCACTCAGCCTGAAAGGGTTACAGTTTTGCTCTTAGAAGTCAAACCAATCTAGAAATCATTTTATTCATGTTCTTCCTACATTTGGCCTGCAGATGAGAAGCTGTTCCTTGTTTTACATTGAGATTCATTGTTGTGTTGACTGTGTAAGAGGCTTTCTCAAATATGTGACTGTGTACTCCAGATGTACACGTTTAAAATCCTGTCTTCTGCCTCTGTCCTGTGTCTCAGAAGAGCTGATATAGTTTCTTCTATGATACATAACACCAAAAAGATGTTCTGAAGTAAAATCATCTATATTTTAACAATGAGATGAGAATTTTCCAGTTTTTCAAAAAAAGAGTTTAATCTTCCCTTTAAAAGCATCCATCCTTTGTATGATAAGACTTGAAACAGATTCTGGTTTCGTGTTGTAAGCATCTAACCCACTCCCAGATAATTTGGTACAAGAAAGTGCTGCCTTATAGGTTTTACCACAGGCAAGACTGAAAGGACACCGTAACTCAAGTCTCCTTCATTTGGGTTTCTTGCTTTCTTAAAGTAGGTTTGTCTCTACTTTTGACTCCATAGAGCAAAATTCCCCAGCTTTCTTCCATTATTGTACCCTAAGGAATCTTTTTTTTTTTTATTTTTTTTAACGTTTATTTATTTTTGGGACAGAGAGAGACAGAGCATGAACGGGGGAGGGTCAGAGAGAGGGAGACACAGAATCGGAAACAGGCTCCAGGCTCTGAGCTGTCAGCGCAGAGCCCGACGTGGGGTTCGAACTCACGGACCGCGAAATCATGACCTGAGCCGAAGTCGGACGCTTAACCGACTGAGCCACCCAGGCGCCCCTAAGGAATCTTTTTAGATAGATTTTCCCTAATTATTTTTCACCATGGAATTTTAATACCACAGATATATTGAATCTGTTTTTGTACCATATGTAGATCTGTGCTGATACATAAAAAGATTTCTCACCCTCTCCCCCACAAGAGCCATTTTTTGCCCCACTGGAGGTTATTTCACCTCATTTAAGAATGCATAGCTTAGAGAAAGCATGCTGATGTATGGCTTAAGATGCAACACAAACATTTCTTTCGGATCTTTTAGGAGACTTATGGGAGATTTCTTCATTTGTTCCTTACCACAAACATACCTGACTTTATGTAGACCATTTGTTTGACATCTTCAATTACCTGGAACTAAACGGCATCCCATGGATTAAGCAAAAACACAGTCAAAGTACATGTCTCAAAGCCTTTGTCCTAGAACTGATTTACTCTGCTCATTGGGGATCTCTTGGGCAGACACTTAGAACCTTTGTATTCTTATATTAGGCTTAACACTAATATGTTTGGTTGTGTCCCTTCCCAACTCAGAGTACATCAGAAGCTATGAATTACCAGGCAATTAGGTGATTGGGCTGCTCTCTGCAAGCACATAGCAGCAAGAAGAAATAGCTGGTGGGGACCGGAGGTGGGGGGGGGGGGAACTAAACAGCATAAGAGTCTGAGGCCATTCAGTGCAGGAACAAAGAAGCCCAAACATCTCCTTAGTATTTGACAATACTAAAATAATCACTGTATTATAGCAGAGGATGACAGGAAGGGCTCTTCTAGCAGCTCTCAGCAAACATTAAGCACCTACTGTGTACCAGGGATTATGGATAAAATGATGAGCAGCGTAGAGACTGTTCTCTTACGGTATTCTCCAAGGGTTTAGATTTTCATGGGAAAATTAATGGTTCTGTTAAGATGAGTAGTAAGCTTCAATTACCTGGAAGATTCATCTGTGGACCCACTGCTTGCATATCAATATTCAATGGTAAATCACAGTTCCATATCCAAGAAATTTGTGGCTTTCTTATACCCATCTTTTTAAAAAATTTTTAAGTTTATTTATTTTGAGCGAGGGAGGGGCGAAGAGAGAGAATCCTAAGCAGGCTCCTCCCTGTCAGCACAGAGTCCGATGTGAGGATCGAACTCACGAACTGTGAAACCAGGGCCTGAGCTGAAACCAGGAGTCAGATGCTTAACTGACTGAGCTACCCAGGCGCCCCTATAATACCCATCTTTTAAGGAACATGGCGGGGCGCCTGGGTGGCGCAGTCGGTTGGGCGTCCGACTTCAGCCAGGTCACGATCTCACGGTCCGTGAGTTCGAGCCCCGCGTCGGGCTCTGTGCTGACGGCTCAGAGCCTGGAGCCTGTTTCGGATTCTGTGTCTCCCTCTCTCTCTGCCCCTCCCCCGTTCATGCTCTGTCTCTCTCTGTCCCAAAAATAAATAAATGTTGAAAAAAAAAATTTAAAAAAATAAAAATAAAAAAAAAAAATAAGGAACATGGCATTTTACTGGGTTAGATGAAGCTGTCAGGTGTCATTCATGCGAGGATTCTTTGTCATTTTCTTGTTCCTTCTGCTCCTCTGAGACCACAAAGTTCTCAAACACCAGTACCACATTTGTCCCATCCTAGAAAGCTTTTCTGGAGAAGAGGAAAGGCAGGCTGTTTATCCATTCTTATTAGCTCCTGTAAGCACAAGAGCATACTGCTGTGTCTTTTGTTCTGCAACAGTTGAAGTTTGCTACAGAAGTTCTCCTTGATTCTTTATGTGCTCCTCCAGGTTTGCATCACTTTGGTTCCAGATTGTTGAAAGTCAGACTCCATTTTTCTTGCCCCTTCAGTGTTCATGTTTGTATGCACATACATGCATAACTTAATGATACCAATATGCCAGTTAGCCTTTGTATGGTAGAGTTTTGTGGGGGGGGGGGGTGTTTATAAAAATGTATATCCATCTCTCCTCATTTCATCAAAACCTTCTGTCTAAAAAGCATTTTAACCTGGTTTCTTCCATTGTTGTTCTAGGTTTCTAACTCAGTGCATTTATAGTTTGTAAAAACAGTACTTTCATTGGTTGGGCCAGAATATTCTCGGCTGGGAATGAAATGGATAGTAAAGAACTCACCATGTTAACTTTCTTTAGGTAACCAAGAGTTCACTGTAGTTTGATTTATAGGGAGAAGCAGAAATTTAAAATGGAATAAAATGCTTTCTAAGTCTAAATGGGTTCCAGAATTAAGTTTCTGGACTTGAGTACATATGTCCATCAGCCCTACCTGTTGCTTTCCTAGAATATTTGAAGTATACTAGCACCATACAAGAGACTATCAGGATTTTTTATATATTCTAAAATAAATAAATGTCTTCATAAGACAAGTTCTCAAATACTGATGGATGACCTATTTGAGGACTGCATATCTACTGCATTTACCACACTCTTATAGGTTAGTACAGTGAGTGGAACCTAATGTGTTCCCACCACACGAGAGTAGCCTGGAAATGCTGTAATTTTTAAAAAACTGTGCTCCTGTGGGATCTTGTTCTTCCTACAACCTAAACCGGTAGGTGAGTTGGTGACAGTCATGGGTATTTGTGGTACTAACTCTGAAAAGGATATAAAGGTTTAATTCCAACGCATTACTGGAAAAGGCTGAATTACATCTCACCTTTGCACACCACTAGAATAAGTAGCAGATAACCAGTAACAGAAACTTTGTTCTCGTCATGCAGGGGTTACCCTGGTCATCGATGTCAATCAGTGTTTGGAGAAAGAAAAGCCATGTGATATTTTGTCTCATTTGAAGTCTTCTGTGTCTAATACAAATGACATAATCCCTGAATGTGCTGACAGGTATTATGATGCCCTCGCGAAGGCAAAAGAGCACAAATCTAAAAGTGGTAAGCTTTCTAGTCATTTAGCACTGACTAAATATCATTTTGAATATGATGTTGTCTTGCATCAATATGTATTGTATTGACTTTAAGACAGTTGCTTTCGTATGAACATTTCTGTAATATTTTTTGTATTGGAAAAAATTTTTACATGTGTTTTTCTTTTTTTGTTTTTTGGAAAAGTCTGATTAGCTTGGTGGCTATGCATGGGTGACATCATAAACTTGAGAAAATACAGCATTTAAGGAGAATTTGCTTTATCTAGTGCTTGCTTGTTGATCCATTTCTCCAGGGATAGGAAATTGATTTTTTTACTAATGTTTGTCTCTCTCATTTTTGAAACAAATGGTACATGATTGTGTAATATTTAATAGGAGTAAGTTTGAAAACGTGGAACAAAATGCAGTGACACTGGTCTCCAAGGGCCCAGATCAATAACCTTGGCAAATATTTATGCCTGTTCAATCCAATGGTAGACCATGATGTGTTAACTTTGTAAAGGATCGTTGAGATCATGAGTCTAATAGTCATTTTTTAGATTTAGAAACTTACATTCATGAGATTTTGGTCAGAAGGAGACTCTGCCAAACCAGAAGAGGTTAATTTTTGAGAGTCAGTGCACCATTCCTTTAGTAAATTGATACCAAGCACTTCACATCCTATCAGAGATCAAGGTATGTCCTGATTCGCAGGCTGGAGTTGATTTACACATCACAGGTCATGTACTTTGCATCTTCAGGAAACTGGCCTCAGAAGTGGAATTGGAGAAAAAAAGGTTTTCTTAGTTCAACTGGAGGTCTTTCCTGTGGTACCCAATGCACTTGGTGGTTTGTCTGATGTATTTCCAACTCAGAGATTGCACCCTTGAATTCAGCAAGTTGCCCGTTAATGAAACATGCAGAAGGCTATTGGTCATTCTTTCTTACCTGGCATCTGATCTCTGTTCCCTTCACATATTTTCATCCGGAGTACTGTAGTGTCCTCTGCCCCTTCCTTTATGAGGAAAGAGTTGCACAACAGTGTTAATGCCAGGGTTCGTTTCAGTTTCAAATCCATCCTGGCCTAAGCCTAATTGATCTTCTGCTTGCTCCACTTGCCTCCACTTCCCGTGTGCCATGTTCTGGCGCATACTGTCTTATATCCCCAAATTGCCAATTCAGAAACCTAGGAGTTATCTTAGATTCATAATTATTACTTGTGATCATCTTGATTTGGCTGTACAAGGTACTTCTGGTAGGCCAGCATTTCGACACGGCTAACAGCTGTCTGCCCATTCGAAAAGAGATACATCTCTTTTCCTGGGCAGTGACAAACAGAGAACAGTTGAGGAGCATTTAAAACCAAATAACCGGGGCGCCTGGGTGGCTCAGTCGGTTAAGGGGCCGACTTCGGCTCAGGTCATGATCTCATGGTCCGTGAGTTCGAGCCCCGCGTCGGGCCCTGTGCTGACAGCTCAGAGCCTGGAGCCTGTTTCCGATTCTGTGTCTCCCTCTCTCTGACCCTCCCCCATTTATGCTCTGTCTCTCTCTGTCTCAAAAATAAACAAACATTAAAAAAATAATAATAAAAAAAAACAAAAACAAATAACCAACCACATTAAAGGACCTTAAAGTTACCCCTGCTTAGTTTTTTTAATCCATTTAAATATTCTGTACAGATATTCACTTTGAACTTTGATTTCCTGTAAACACAATTAGTCGAGTGCTCACTTGACAGAAACTGGCTTAGATTGGTCTAGGTCAGAACATTTTTATTTTGGCTTTTGTTGTTGTTGGCTCTCTGGTCTGGGACCAGAATCATGACCATTCAACAAAATAAACATATTTCTAAATGGGAAGGATAGCCCATGGATTCATGAGGAGGAAATATTCTTCTTGACTAATTAAGCCGTGGCTGCCATAGATTTTTTTTTCCTAGTGCACCCTTCGCCACCCCCAGACATGAAGTCCTTTCCACATTTTTTTTTTCTCATTTTGTGTGGTTGTGTAGAACACGATGAGTCGAACCAGGACATTTTCCTTCTCCCTACTTAGTGACCATCGTGCTTGCATATGCCAGTTTTTAGTTAGAATAAAGTTGTCTGCAAAGACGAGTTACTTCTGCTTTGATTTAATGCAGATCATGGGCTTTCCTTAAATAATGGGTCACAGTCTGTATAGGTCACTCCTCAGAGAAATTGCTGGAAGAGTTGCTAAGCAAAGAAGGTTCTTGCTCACCAGTCTCCTCTGACCACTTTGATGCCATTCACATCTGGGACATACATTCTTTGTCTACTTTTTCCTTCTTGATGACCATTTGTGACTCTTCTCATCCTCGTGAGAAATTTGAGATCCAGAACCATGGCATTACCCGTCAGACTGTCCTCCCCATTTGGGTTAGTAGAGAGCCCCCATTGAACACATAAAATTCATTCCATTTTAGCAAGTCATTTCTAGGCTGTCGGAATGCTTGATGAAAAATTGTTCATTACATTATTTTACATATTGGAGAAAGTATAATGTTGAAGCGTTCAGTATTTCTCTCTAGAATGTAACAAGCTTCTTTCTTTAGTGTCTACTGAAGGTTCATGGCTCAAACTCACCCTGCAGGATAAATATGACTACTACTACAACATTGATTCAAAAGAGAGTTCCTGGGTCACACCTGAATCATGCTTGCCTAAAGAATCATGGCTCATGGCAAAAGAAATTGAGGTAGGAGGTTCGTGTTTAATGCATAACTATGTGTGATTGCCTTTCTGTTTTTGAATCATGGAAGTGGTGGGAGGAAATAACTTATTTTTTGCAAGCTGGGTATAGAGTAAAGTCGTCATGAATGCAGTTGGATGGGGCTGCATGCCTACTGACTTGTACAGTTATTTCCATATTGACATAACACCACCGAAGAGAGCAAGGGGAAGAAAGATATTGTAGCTTATTTGTAATAGTACATTATCCTAAAAATTAATCTTCGCATTTACCTTGACACAAGAGCTCAGTTAGTAGTAATTTCCTGGTTGTCAGTGTTCAGTAATTTCTTTCTTTCCCCCCACAGCCTACCACAGAGATAGATATGTCCTTTAAAAAGTCAGTAATATTTTCCAGGGGGAAATACTCTTGAAAGGATGTTCACCAAGATTGCTTTGGACTTGAGACCAAAGTTGGACCCAAAAGATGTGAAAATTGCTGTTTGTTCCATGCATTGTAGTATGTTTAAAGAGAAGATACAAATAAGAATTTAGTTCCATTTTGAAAAAAAAGACAGAACACACAAATGTAGGTCTTATAAAATTGTTCAAAGTCACCAGCATCAAAGATATTTGCTAAAACTCAGAGAAAAAAAATCTGTGGCCTCGAGGCTGATGATGCCACCAGAAATGAGTGACAAGAAGACAGTGAAGAAAATGGTTTATTAAGTAATTTTAAACATTGTCAATCATTGTTACAATGTATTATCAGTGCTACCTTGCAAATAATGAAACTGTGGGCAATATGTAAAAACAATATGCTAGAGTGGAGAAGATGTATCACACTATGAAGAAGCAGCATCAAAGGGTTAAAAATCAGAGCCACAAATTGTTCCTGTGGCCTCCAAAGATGCCCTAGGAGTAACTTTGTAAAATGGAGCATCATTCTTTTAGGATTATTAAAAAGTGGAAGGTCTAGGGGCGCCTGCGTGGCTCAGTCAGTTAAGCATCCGACTTGAACTCAGGTCATGATCTCACAGTTCATGATTTCGAGCCCCACATCGGGATCTGTGCTGACAGCTCAGAGCCTGGAGCCTGCTTCGGATTCTGTGTCTCCCTCTGTCTCTTTTTATGATTTCAGTTTTAATTTTTTTAATTAATCATCCGTTGATTCTAGTCACATTGGTAAGAGGCATCAGCCATAGAAGTGAGTCCAGTCTTGGCTTGCATCTCTCAAAGAAAGTAAAAAGCAAACCCAGTTCATCATCTCCCTGAGACTTTTCATAGTCCCTCTCCTTTGTTCTCATTCATCTGGGTTTCGCCTGTCTGGCCAGGGGAACACCTGTCTCTCCTCGCCCACCCCCTTTCCTTCTGTCCAGAGTCTTTTATTTTCCCCCCCAAGTTTATTTCGGTCTCCTCCTGGCTTGTTGCAGAGGTCTGCTCTCTGGCCTGGACTAGAAAGGGGGCCTAGGAGCCAGAAGACTTCATGGCCATTGCATTCTTTTCCTTGGCAGCCCTGGAGAGGGAGGTGGCAGTGCATATTCATACCACAGCCGTCCTTGTCCCTTGTACACTCTGGAGCTCAAGCCTCACACTTGGTCCTTGCCAGCATCATTTGTCCATCTCCGCCTCCAGATCCTGAGATCGCTCAGCCAGATTCTCCTAGTACCTCAGCACCAAGGTCAGAGGATTTCAAAAGCACGTCATTAGAAAGAAGCTCAGCCAGTTCATCCTTTTGCTCTGGTCAAGTCTGTGCTTAAACCAGGCCAGAAAGAGCCGTCCATGTCCTATTTTTCAAAGATAGAAGCTCCAGAAGCTATTCTCTTTGCTCGTTTCACCCGATGTGTGAAGTGTAACCGTAAGAAATATCTCTTGCCAGGACATTGTTGAGGAAGTCACAAGAGATTATGTTCGTGAGAAGATGTGGTCTGCTTCTGAAGATTTGCTTCTTCGCTTGGAAGCCACAAGTGCAGGACCCCTTCTTAGGAAAGAGCATGAAGCTAGGAAATCATATTTGTATGGACAAGAAGAGCAGGTGGTCAAAATACAGGTATGTGAATCGTCTACTGCTAGTTCCAGCAAACTGTCATATCTCCTGAAGATGCTTTATTTGATAGTGTGACCGTCAACTACTGGCATTCTAATAAACAAATCAGAGTGCAGATTTTCCGCTTAATCGATGCCCCCAAATCTGCTTTATTATGCCCGGAGCTGGGAAGGATGTTGAATGATTTTTCAACCATGGAGACTATTAAGGGGCGCTCCGGACCTGCCAAGGTCCACCTGCCACCAACCTTGGTGGAGCCAGAGGGACCCCTCAAATCAGAATTGAAATCCTCTTTCTCTAAATTGATCTCCTTGTGTCATCTACTTTCTAAGCCAGGTGTTCTCTGAATTGCTTTTTCAGTGGCTGGTGGATGCTGAGTGGTCCTTGTTGGTACACACTTCTAGACAGAAAGAGCACAAGAGCTGACGAAATGCTTTTAGCATCTGCAGGCATGTCTTCTCCCTCACAGACTCCTCATTGAGTCCTGTAGGAAAAATCCTCCTTTCCGACTGTTTGGTTTTGAGTTGTTCTTCAGCTTGCGTGACTGTCTCAACTTTCTGGTCGGCAGAGAGCTTCACAAATGTAGATGTTTCTCATTTGTATTCCCCTAGCACCCTCTATGAACCAACATGCTGCCTTCCACAAGGCTGCATGTCTTTTTTTGTGTGCATCCAGAATGACACTGTTATTGACAGACAGTATTCAATGGGCTTTTGCTTTGGCCCATAACTGTGAGATTTCCCAAATTGGAAGTTTTTAGGTTGAAGATTTCTCTTTTGTGATCATTGGTGTACTTACCTGCTTCCCTCACCTAACTATGACATCATCCAGGTCAGAAAATAAGTTTCCAAAAATTGTGTATTCTTGTGTCTTATGTACGATCGGTGCTCAAATAGTCAAATTTGTTCGGAGCTTAAGTTAGAAGGCAGACATGATTAATTTTTAGGAGAAATGTCTCCCACAAACCTGACTGTGAAAGATTTTTTTTCTTTGCTGAACCAGTAAGTTTTCAACTTTATCCCTTCTGTAAGCAAGTGGTAGGCAAAACACACAGGAAGTGACAAAAAGCCTAAAGATGAAATCCTCTACACTGATGCTGAGGCTCTAATTTTATACAGAATTAAACAGGGTCAGCTGACCTGACAATTTGGACCAACCTTAAGCTCTCCAGCCTCAGGGAATGGATCAGTATTGTATTTGGAGGACATTCTGTGGATTGCACGGGTGTAAAATCCATCTGATAATGGGACCCAGGGCCGAAGTCACAAGAGGGCTTGGGAGAAGAAGGGTAGAAACAATCATCTGGGGCCTTTTGCTTCACCTCAGCAGAGGCAGAGAGATTGAAGCAGAAGCCATAGAACTATGAAGTCACCTCACCTTATTTTTGTTTTTCACTCTTCTGACAGTTTTCTAACAAGGAAAGCAGAAGGTCTATAGGCAAGCTATAGACTGGAGATGAACATGTATTCAATGGAAACTTGCTGACCCACAAAACCAAAAGATCATGAACCAAAGGGTGCTACGCTAATCTCATTTTTTGGCAATGTGGCCACTTCACCCTGAATTAGAGGAATGATCTGAAAAGTGAGGACTTCTCCTCCATAGAATGGCTCAACCTTCCTAGCTGGCTGAATCAGCCCCAGCCACAGTAGTCTTAACACATTCAGAGAGAAAGTTCCCAGGCTGAGGCCAGCCAACCCCAGCTCTAACACCCTCACTCGGTCTCTTCCCAAGGAACTGGATAGTGGTACAGAGAATATGGTTTCGTTAGCCAGTCCTCTGTCTTGAATACTTATGGAACAATTCAGAAGGTGCCTGAGGTGTCTCCTGAGAAATGCAATGTCATTCGTAAGATTTTTCCCCTCTAGGTAAGTAAGATAACATCTCTCTCTCTCTGCAGAGAGAGAGAGAGAATCTCTTGAGAGCAGCGAGGGAGACATAACCATGTTATTTTTGAACGGTAAGAAGGCCCTGGTAACATTGCCTACCTTTACAAATGAGTGAGCCAGAAAACAATCTCAAACAAAAAGAAATATCTTACATCGAAAAAAAAGGAAAATGAATGTAAGTTGGAAAATGTAAATTAAATAAACATTTAAGGATACTCTTACTCGAGGAGGCAAAAGACTTTTTTGTGCCGAAACTGTCGTATGCTTTCAAGGAATTTAATAAGGCATGATCTTAGTGAAACAAGACAAAACATTAAAAGAAAAAGGTAACTGATACTGAAAGAGAGGAAGAAAAATAATGACATTGTCAAATGTAAATAAACTTAAAACTGCAGAACGCAGAAGAAACACTGAAAATAACTTCACCACATGGATAACTTCAGAAAAAATCTCACAAAAGTTGAGGAAAAGAATAGATAATTTAAAATGCATGTTCTCATCTGAAAACTGGTAGTACTCAATTTGTTGCTGGGTTGTGAGAGTTAAATGGGATAATTCACGTAACAGACTTCGCACAGAATGTGGCCATAGGCGCTCAATAGTGTTAGAAATGATGAGATGACGGAGATGATGTCTCTGAGGGCAGATGATGGAGTCAACATTGAGGCTGTTGGCATGGCACAGGAAGAGGTGAGAAAAACTGAACAGGAACAAGAGTAGATAGCTATGGTATTCTTTTTTCCTCGAACTGAAGAAAGCTGGAATGCCAGTTTTTAAGAAAAAGCATAGTAGTGACAAACACCAAAACTTAGCCCTGGGAACTATGGTATTAGTTTTTGAACTTCGGAGAGTGCCTCAAGCATCCTGGCAGAGAAAAAGGAACAAGCTGCTCTGAGGCACCTTTCAGATTGCCAGGAGCAATAGTGGAGTCTGTAGGTGGAGAGGAAGGGGGTGACCTGTTGTGACAGTCCTTCATCACGTTATTTCCATGTAAGTGACTACTCTAGTAGATCAGTGGATTTTCTACCTTTAAGCTGAGAAGGAAAAGAGAGAAACGTTTAGAGCCTTCTTGGCTATCCAAGAGATCACACAAGAATTTGTGCTCCAGAAGTTGGAGTTGGTAATTTGACTATTACAGCCCTGGGTGCCCAGTTACCAAAGAAGGCAGTCAGGTTAGCAAGCAAGATTGTCTAGGGATTGACAGTTACAAAATGTAAAACGGAGCAGTAACCCCGAGGTCTAAATATTTTGGAAGACTACTTTGTTACAGATGCGTTACATAGAAAACAAATTTATGGTAACAAAAAAACAAAGTTTTACAAAAAGATGGCTCTTTTAAATTTTCCCACAAGTTCTTCTGCCAGTCAGAGAAGGAGATTGACACTGCAGGAAACACCTTCTATCTCTAATTGTCTGCAAAAAGCAGCTTCTGAAAGGCTTTATAGTTTAGAATTTTGCTTTTTTGCATTTGCAGCAATAACTCATTTCTCCCAACCTCATACCCATAATTGCTCTTAATAAACATCTTCTACTTAGAAGAGCCTGCAATCTCATAGCCTGGCATAGGATTTCTCTTATTAGCACAGAATAGGAAAAGCCGGTCCTGATGAAAGTAAAACTTACAAACTGGAAAAGAATGTGTCGTTTTGGCAAATAAGAGGCATATAGGATTCTGCTTCTATAGATAAAAAATTCTATACCCAACAGTTTTCCTTGGTTTGGGAAGGTAACAGTACAATATTCATAAGTATAGGAGGATTCCAGAAAAATCTACATAATCGATAGAGAGGTGGAATACACAACGAGGGATGCCTGGGTGCCTTAGTCCATTAAGCTTCTGAGTCTTGATTTCACCTCATGTCATGATGTCAGGGTTCATGGGATCAAGCCCTGCCTCAGGCTCTGCACTGACAGTGCGGAGCCTGTTTGGAATTCTCTCTTCCTCTCTCTCTGACCCTTCCCACTGCTCACACATGGAGGCACATTCTCTTCTCTCAAAGTAAATAATCATTTTAAAAAAATACAAAATGAAATCTCAAGGAAAATTCTGTGGTTGAGCATTGAATCCTTAGTACATTAAACAATAGTACAGAATGTGGGGCTGGGTGGCTCAGTCGGTTGAGCGCCCGACTTTCAGCTCAGGTCATGATCTCACAGTTCGTGGGGTTCAGGCCCCATGTTGGGCTGTGTGCTGACAGCTCAGAGCCTGGAGCCTGCTTCGGATTCTGTGATTCCCTCTCTCTCTGACCCTCCCCTGCTCACACTCTGTCTCTCTCTCTCTGTCTCTCTCAAAAATAAATAAACATTAAAAATTTGTTTTTAAATAGTACAGAATGGACAAGTGGGTTCATTTTACAGATGCAAGAATTCTTCAATATCACATCATCTGTGACTGTGATAGGTTATCCACAATGTTTGTGAATCTGAGTTAATAAGATTAATACTGTTTCTGGAGTTTAGATAATTCCAAAAAAGCAGAAGGAAGAACTTGAGCTAATCCCGTATTTTGTTTGCTTTTCAGTTTGGATCAAGGAATGGGATTTATAACATATATTTGTAGATTGACACTTCTCTTACCCACAGAAACATAGGAACCACCATTGAGACTCATCACAACAAATGTGTTACTAGTTAACTTGCCATGGAATCCAGTAACCCATGGTTAGGGTCCACTTCTCTAGTCCCTATAGCACAATCAGGCCACTTTTGCAAGCAGGTGTTGATGACATCAAAGTCAGTTTTTCTCATCATTTCAGAAATGCCACACTCACAGATCCCATGGGCATTTTCTAAATGGACCTTCAATTAGAAATCCTTTATTTTGAGACACCTGGGTGGCTCAGTTGGTTGAGCATCCAACTCTTGATTTTGGCTCAAGTCATGATCCCAGGATCTTGGGATCCAGCCCCTTGTTAGGCTCCACACTGAGCCTGGAGCCTGCTTAAGATATTCTCTCTCTCTCTCTCTCTCTCTCTCTCTCTCTCTCTCTCTCTCTCTTTCTCTCTCCCTCTCCCTCCCTCCCTCTCCCTCCTTCCCTCCCTCCCTCCCTCCTTCCCCCCTCCCTCCCTCTACTCCTTTCCTCTGCTTATGCCCTATCTCAAAAAAAAAAAATTTTTTTTAAATCGTTCATCTTTGTTTAGATCTTTGTTACTTAAAGTGTAGAGCGTATACCAGCATTGTCATTGCCTGGAAGTCCCACCCAGACCCACTAAATTCAAATCTCCATTTTGAAATGGTCCTCTGATGATTTTGTATACATATTAAAGTTTGAGAAGCTCTGTGAGGGTACCTGGGTGGCTCAGTCAGAAAAGTGCCCAACTCTTGATTTTGGCTCAGGTCATGATGTCACATTTCATGAATTCGAGCTCCGTGCTGTCAGCTTGAGCTTCTCGCTCTCCCTCTCTCTGTGCCCCTCCCCCCCCCTCGTGTGCTCGCTGTCTCTCAAAATAAATAAACTTTAAAAAATGAGGGACACCTGGGTGGCCCAGTCAGTTGAGCCTCTGACTTCGACTCAGGTCATGATCTCACCGTTGGTGAGCTTGAGCCCAGCATGGGGCTCTGTGCTGACAGCTCAGAGCCTGGAGCCTGTTTCAGATTCTGTGTCTCCTTCTCTCTCTGCCCCTCCCTCACTCACATTCTGTCTCTCTCAAAAATAAATAAATGTTAAAAAAAAATGTTTTTTTTTTAAACTTTTTTTTCAACGTTTATTTATTTTTGGGACAGAGAGAGACAGAGCATGAACGGGGGAGGGGCAGAGAGAGAGGGAAACACAGAATCAGAAACAGGCTCCAGGCTCTGAGCCATCAGCCCAGAGCCCGACGCGGGGCTCGAACTCACGGACCGCGAGATCGTGACCTGGCTGAAGTTGGACGCTTAACCGACTGCGCCACCCAGGCGCCCCAAAAAAAAAATATGTTTTTAAATTAAAAATGAGAAACACTGTGCAACTCACTCCACTTTTAAACCCTCAATAATGCATCTTCCTGTATAATTCTTAATCATCTCATAGCTTAAAGGAGAAAAACGTGTGCTCATTTCCGTAGCTAGTGCAAAGGCAGCTGATAAAGTTCCAAACCCATTCCTAACATTGCTATAATAATTGTGTTGAAGTTTTAGCTTAAGGAGATTGGCATCTTTGCAATGATGACTTTTCCAGTTCAGTTATCAGTATGTCTCCCCATTTATTAATTTTTCCCACCATATAGCACAAAATTTACTCCTTCCTCTTTAGTTTACTCCATTGGTTAGTTTTGGCTCTTATGAATGTCATCTTTTTATCTGTTGTTATTTTTGACATATGGAAAATGTATCAAGTTTAGATACACATTTTATAGCTAATTACTTGGAAGAACTCAGGTTTTTTTTATTTATTTAATGTTTGTTTATTTTTGAGAGAGAGAGAAAGACAGTGTGAGCAAGGGCGGGGGAGGGACAGAGAGAGAGAGAGAGAGGGAGACACAGAGCTCAAAGCAGACTCCAGGCTCCGCACTGTCAGCACAGAGCCTGATGCAAGGCTTGAACTCCCGAACTGTGGGATCATGACCTGAGCTGAAGTCAGACTCTTACCGACCGAGCCACCCAGGAATCCCAGAACTCGATTTTAATAGTTGTTCAGGTGACCCTCTTGACTAATAACTACTTTTTACATTTCTCATTTTTTTTAATTTTTTTTAATGTTTTTATTTATTTTTGCAACAGAGAGAGACAGAACATGAGCAGGGGAGGGCCAGAGAGAGAGGGAGACACAGAATCGGAAGCAGGCTCCAGGCTCTCAGCTGTCAGCACAGAGCCCGATGCGGGGCTCGAACCCACAGACTGGGAGATCATGGCCTGAGCCGAAGTCGGACACTTAACCAACGAGCCACCCAGGCGCCCCAGTTTCTCATTTTTTAAATCTTGTAATCTGTCAAGGAATAAATTCATATGACCCTAATAGTATAGGACACTCTAAAACACTGAGGACTTAAAAACTATGTGGGCTTTAAATCCCACCTCTGGGAATATGGAACACAGCTACTTTTCCCTATTCCTTCCTCTCAGTGCAACTAAAAGCCCCAGACATTATATGTAAACAGACACAACACTGTGGAAGATGGAGAGAGAAAAGCCAGACTGGCTAGGGAACCTTGAGATCCAAAGAAGGACATGGAGGCGAGTTTCATGGTTTTCTTTGAGCTTAAATATCTCAGTCTTGCTGCAGCAGAGTCTGGCAGCATGGAAATGCTATGGGTGCAGGCCAAAATAAAAAATAAAAAAAAAAAAAAAAAGCTCCAGCAAAAACCTGCTGTCTGTGGCCAAAGGATCAGAAAAGGTGCAGCCCACAAAGACAAAACTTTGAGATAGTAACCACTCTCCTCCGGCCACACACCACGGAAAAAAATCTTGACCCCACACCACTCATGCCCCAAAGTGGAGAGCCTGGCCCTCCACCCTGGGTAGAATCTAACCAAGTATCCAGATTACTGCAGAGGCCACTTCCGTGGCCAGAAGCAATAATGTGGCCACCCTCCTTTTCCTTGCTGGGAGGTGTCAAAGGAGGCATGGTGGAGTCAGGACTTGGATCACAACGTGGTGATAATGAGGCCACCTGCCCCAAAGCCTTCTGCCATCAGTGGGCAGCACATGGGAAATAGTACCAGGCACCACTACTCTCCCAGGCAGAGTGGTACCAGCACCAACGTAGGTGGGTAGTTAGAGCTCCCACCTCCCATTCAATGTAATAAGCAGCCCCCACCTCAGGTGTCAGTAGAGGCCAGGTGGAGAACTTGAACTTCCACCCTTACTTGCCAGTAATGAGGCAGCACCATGACCCTTCCCTTTCCAAAGCAATGTCAGGGAAACAGATTAAATGAGTCCAGAATCTCATCATGTAATATCCAGATTTTCCAAATTTCGGTCAACATTTTAAGAAACAAGCAAGCTATAAATTTTCAAAGGTAATCAATAGATGCCAATACAGGTGACAAAGATGTATAATCATCTGACAAAGATTTGAAAAGCCAAACAAATTTTAAAACTAAGGACTAGAACAAATTAAAAAAAAAACTCAATGGATAGACTCGGCAGCAAAATGGAGGGAACACTGGAGTGAATCAGTGAACTAGAGAATAGAATCATAGAAATTACCAGATCTAAACAACAGAGAGAAAAGATTGAAAAAAGAGTGAACAGAGCCTCAAGGCATCTGTAGGCCCATAACAAAAAGAGTTCACGTTTGTGCCATCAGAGTTTCAGAGAAAAAAAGGGAAGTAGGGACGCCTGGGTGGCACAGTCGGTTAAGCGTCCGACTTCAGCCAGGTCACGATCTCACGGTCTGTGAGTTCGAGCCCCGCGTCGGGCTCTGGGCTGATGGCTCAGAGCCTGGAGCCTGTTTCCAATTCTGTGTCTCCCTCTCTCTCTGCCCCTCCCCCGTTCATGCTCTGTCTCTCTCTGGCCCAAAAATAAATAAACGTTGAAAAAAAAAAATTAAAAAAAAAAAAGGGGGAAGTAGTGAAAAGGCCCTGGTAGAAATAATGTCTGAGAAGTTGCTGTCTGTGGTCAGAGATGCGGAACCACAGAGGCATGAAGCTGAGTCAACCCCAAAGAGGATAGACTCGAGGAAATGCCCAGTGCAGAATTCATGATCCCCCCCAAGATATTCTTTAGGAATGAAGGGGCAATCGAGGCATTCTTAGATGAAAGAAAGTTAAGAGAACTTGTCACGAGCATACCTGCCCTAAAAGAATAGCCTAGAAAGTTCTCTAAACAAAAAAGGAAATGATAGAAGAACTGTGGGGAAATCAGGAAGGAGGGGAGAACAACTGAATGAGTACAAATGCGGGTTCAATACATTTTCTTTTTGCTCTTGAATTTCCGTAATTAGGTTCACAGTTGAAGTAAAAGTTAAAACACTGATGTGGTTCCAAATATGTATGTGGACAAAATACAATTGTATTATAAAAGGGGGTTGGCGGTAAAGGTATATGTAGGAAGTTACGGTTTCTGCACTTTGCTGGAGATCAGATTATCTGTAAAAATGAAGCAGCAGTTCTTATCAGTCAGTTTGGACATTATCCATCTTTTAAATTTTTGTCAGTTCATGGGGACCCAGTTTTGTCTATCAGACGTTCTTGGGAGGGGCACCCGACGGAACCTATCAATTTTAAATACCAACTTTTGAGCCAATAATACCCTACCTTGATGGAAGCATCCATACAAAATACATAATAATGTGTGTAGAGGGTTGTTTACAACGGTGTAGTATATAGACACCACGACGTTTTGCCATTTTTCAGGAAATACCTAAAAAAAGTTAATAAATCTTTTGGAGAGTAGCTAAGTCAAAGTAGGGGTAGGTACATAGGCACATTTTACTTTACAGCTTTTCTCTGTTTTTGCTGTATATCCTTTTATTTTTTTTTAAGTTTATTTATTTTGAGAGACAGAAAATGTACTCACAAGCAGGGGAGGGGCAGAGAGAAAAGGAGGGAGAGAGTCCCAAGCAGGCTCCATGCCGTCAGCACAGAGCCCAAAACAGGGCTCAGTCCCACAAACTATGAGATCTTGTCTGAGCCGAGATCAAGAGTCAGACATTTGACCGACTGAGCCACCCAGGAGCCCCTACTGTATATCCTAATACATCAACTTCTAGGCATTGAGTACAGATGCTTGGCATAAAAACTTATATCATTATTTTATGTTTTCCTTTTTTTTGTTAACAGGTCGCATCATAATATAGGCAGCAAACTACAAATTGCTTTTTTTCTTCGCATTGTATCTTGGAGATCTTCCTACTCCTCAAGATACAGAACATCCCTGTAGCCAATGTATGGGACTCATTCTTCTTAACTGCCATGTAACATCCCTCACTATGACTGCAATTGCACTTGATCTGTATCCCCATGTGTAAACATTCTGCTCTATACATGTTTGGTATTATAAACAATGCTGCCATAAAAACCCTTCTTCCACACAGGTGCTTTCCGTAATTTGATACTGCTAAATTCCCTCAAAAAGACTATACCCATTTGTTCTTTTCCTGAACCTTAGTCCCCTGTCTTTGCGTTTTCATTCACTGCTTGACAGGTGGATAAGGTAGCAACTTTCCCAAAATTATTCTGGCTGCTGCCCCGGGCTCCCTCAAGCTTAGAGCCATCCCACATTTTTTGTAGATGTTCTTACATTTTTGTAGAAGTTTGTTCTGTGGTTCTCTCTTTAATCCAATTCCAGCTGTCGGCTCTCTTGCAGGGTCCCTCAGAGTCGTTGATCCGTATGCTTTCTTGTTTCTAGTACTATCGTGAATTGTTTTAAAAGCCTTTTGGTGAGATTTGGGGGAAAGTGGGTGACGGATACATGAAACTCAATGTATCATTTTTGGAATTACCTGAGAGTCTCTATTGCAAAATTGAAAGTATTTTTTAAAAGCAATTTGTCATTTCTAGAGATTTGAATTGAGACCAGATATCTGGAGCAAGGGCTCAGTTGCTCTCCCCCACCCCCCATACTGACTGGCTTATTTTAAATCATCACAGAACATTTTTTTTTAATGATAAAAATTCCGTGTACCTTTTTTTAAAAGAAAAAATGAGGTAGATTGATACAGATAGACATGAAATTTATAAAAATAATTTGATTTTTTGTGTTTATCCCCTTTAATAAGGAAACTTTATTTCATTTCTAATTTGAAAACAAAACCAGAGAATTAAAGTGAGTTACATAGTTAGGTTTCAATAAAAAGATTCTCAAAACTGAATTAGAATAGGGGTGTCTGGGTGGCTCAGCCAGTCAAGCATCCGACTTCGCTTGGGTCATCATGGTTTACAAGTTCAAGCACTTCATAGGGCTCTGTGCTGTCCACAGGGAGCCTGCTTCAGATCCTCTGTCCCCCTCTCTCTGCCCCTCCCTAACTTGTACACGCACACATGTGCTCTCTCTCTTTTTCTCGAAAATAAATAAAAACATTTTTTTAAGTCTGTTTCTAAAAAAATTGATTGGGATAAACTTCAACAATTTGGTATTTAATAATTCTAAAGATAACAGTTTGTTTCCAGTTTTTGTAAATGTTTCCTATAAAAGTTCCCTTTGATGGTGATAAGCTAGTAAAGCTTTGATGATGAAGCATCACTAAACTTTATGTAAAAATAGATAAGATAATAAATGATCAATCATAGCACTTCTATTTTAGGGATCCAGAGTTACAGATGAGTCAAGTATTTTTCTTCCTTTTTGGTCTGGGCCATGGTAGGTCATTTGTTGTAGTAAAGGTACTTGTGTAAGTCATTATTTTGAAACATCTTATGTTATAACCAAATGATACCAGTACTCAGTTAACCTGTTTGTATGTTTCAGGGCAATTGCATTTTATTACTTCTTACCACCCAGAGCTTTGGTAAAATTAAGCTTTCGCATGGGAAAATGGGCTTCTACCTGGTAACTGTGCTTTCTGGAGTTCGGGACAAGCTTCTTCTGTGAACTGGTGCATTCTGCTCAGCGTAACGTCCACCCCTAGTGATGGCGTTCACATGAGATTTCGAAGGGAGGGTCCCTGACAGTGTTCCAACTCACTGTCTACTGAGATGTACTCTCTTCTTGTGCTTTCTAGAATCAACTGTGAGAAACTGTTGCACACTGATAATTCTCTAACATGCTGTTTTCCACAGGCTTTTTGGAAGGGACATAAGCAACGGGAAGCATATATACGCAGACGGCAAACATTCATTGATAATACTGAAAATATTGTGAAGGTAAACATGCCTTCCTACCTTATTAAGTGCATGGCTTGAACCTTCTCATTGCATTTCTGCTTCTGGAAGACAGAGTATGGAAAGAGTACATGGGAGGCTTAAAGTCAGAATTGAGTCCTGGGTTTGAGTCCCACATCCATTACTCACTTAGCTGATCATCTTCAAACAATTCTGTTAAAACACTGTAACTGGCTCAGGTTCTTTATGTGGTTATGAGAAGAATAATCAGTAAATGCTCTTTCTCTGAGAAGTCCAAATTGATTATTTAAGCTCTGGGGGAAACCAGCTATATTTTGCATCCCTCTTATCATATGCACTAATAATATTAACAAGGCTCAAACTTAACAGTCGAAACCTTAGTTATTAGGCAAATGCAAAACCAGTGAAAAGAAGAAATAGAACTAATTACGACCTGGATATGTGGGGTGAGTGAATATAACCCAGCTTTCTACCCAAGCTGATGGCTCTCAGTTTCAAGAAAGAAAAGGCACTGGGGTGCCCACTCCCCAGTGCTGAAAACCAAAGGATTGGCAGAACTGAACTTGCAGACAACATGGAAATCCAGATGAGATTCGGAATAGCAAGGCTAGAGAGAGATAGGAGTCACATGAGGTTAATTAAAAGACCTTTTAAACTGAGAAGACAGAATGACATCATCCAGATCGATTGTGCTTCTCAGTGCTGTGCTGTGCTTGCTATGGAATGCGTGGCTGTTCTCTGGGAGAGCTATAGGTCCCAGTCGGTCCCTCATGAGAACTCTAGACCTGTTACCCATAAACAGCTAAAGGATATTGGATGCATTTAAGGGAATGAAACCCTGGCCTTTATTTTTGGTTCCCTGTCCCATTGCAACTCTCAGCAAAATGCCTTGAGCTCTTGGTTTTTATTTACTGAGATTAAAGCACAGTGATACAAAGCTAAATTATCTTCCTCATCATAAGGTATAAAATACTTTGAACCCCTAGGAGAAAAAGCAATGAAAGAAGTAGGAGGTTAAAATTAGGCTTTGCTGGGGCGCCTGGGTGGCTCAGTTGGTTAAGCCTCCAACTTCAGCTCACGTCATGATCTCACAGTTTGTGGGTTCTTGCCCTGGGTCGAGCTCTGTGCTGACAACTCAGAGGCTAGAATCTGTTTCGGTTTCTGTGTCTCCCTCTCTCTCTGCCCCTCCCGTGCTCATGCTCTGTCTCTGTCTCAAAAATAAATAAACATTAAAAAAAATTAAAAAAAAAAAAGATCAGGCTTTGCTCAGCCTTGAGCATCCGACTTTAGCTCGGAGTCATAATCTTGCTCTTCATGAGTTCAAGCTCTGCATCGGGCTCTGTGCTGACATCTCAGAGCCTGGAGCCTGATTCATATTCTGTGTCTCCATCTCTCTCTGCCTCTCCCCTGCTCACACTTTCTCTCTCTCTGTCTCTCTGTCTCTTTCAAAAATAAATAAACATTAAAAAAAAAAAAAAAGATTAGGCTTTGAGTATTATTTGGTGGGCTTCTAAATTTACCAGAATATCAGTATTATCCTTAGGCTGCATGAAAAGACATTAAAGGTGTTTTTAGTAATTGCCTCAATGTCTCTAACTCATTTTTAGATCCAGTCCTGGTTCCGGATGGTGACAGCACGAAGGAATTACCTTTCACGACTACAGTATTTCAGAGATCATGTAAGACACACAAGAGTGGATTTTCATCCTTAGAATGAATTAAATGAATGCTTGGTTGAATGTTAGCATTGAATGAGTTTTATTAAGTGGTGGAAATGTTTTTTAGAAGAGAAACCAAGTGGAAGGCTGTTGGTATATTGTATATGCTGTTTGCACAGTGTTCCTGTCTAGTCATTGTATTAAATAGAATATTTTGTCCAGAAACAGAAAATGAAATGTTTTCTTAAATATTTTTCATCCACTTGCTCCCTTTTGTCTTAACACACACACCAAACCTTTTAATTTGGCTAAGTGATACTTTCATGTCTCCCCAGCTGCCTGTGGCTCAAGTTTTAAAACCTCAATTGTGACTTAGCTGGATGGATAGTTGCAAACCATACATCAGTAACCTAACATACTTTTTAACAGCAAGTCCAGAGCTAAAGGGTGGAAATGAACAGTAGGAGAAAACAATAGGTCTTAGAACTCAATATGGTAATATTTGGAAGCTTTTTTTTCTTCTTTGAATTAAGAATTCATGTTCAGAGTGAGACTTCACTAGTGAAGACTCAATAGGAAATGTGTGAGAAGAAACGGCTGTGGGCTAGTAATGCTAAAGAGAGAAGATTCCAGTCAAGTATTTTCGAACACTGCTTATAAAGTTTTTATAACTGGTAACCAGTGAAGAAGCCCACAGGAGGAATTTTTTCAGGATCTTGAAAGAATGGATATGTGAACATAGATTAGATCATCTAAATTTGGGGCTAAAATTATTTTCCCCTTTAGATCTCTTTATAAACAGTCCTATACAACCTTGTTGATACTTTTAGCTAACATATCTGACCCTTTCTTCAAAGAAAATGCAAAAAATAAATAGTGAACACACCACATCTAAATGCTGTCTATTCTAAATAGTGTCTCTTCTTAAATACTGTCACTTCTGGGTTGATTGGTTGGTTGGTTTGTTTAGTACTGTCAGTTCTTGACTAGTTCTGAATTTGACAATCGTGGAGTAGATGGACCTCCAGAAGATCATGACTGATCTCATTCTTTTGCAGAAAAATGAAATTGTGAAAATACAGTCACTAGTGAGAGCGAACAAGGCCAGAGATGATTACAAAACACTGGGTAAGTTGGGAGCATAAATCTTCCTCCACTAAGGGTAGAGTTACGTCTGGATAAACTCATCATGAGTTGACAATATCCTAAGCCAAAAGGACATTGAACACACCTACCCTACAGAACATCACAGCTTAGCCTGGCCTGCCTTAAACTTGCTCTTAGGGGTGTCTCAGTGGCTCAGTTGGTTAAGCACATCCAACTTAGGCTCAGGTCATGATCTCACGGTTTGTGAGTTCGAGCCCGGGGTCAGCCTCTGTGCTAGCAGCTCAAAACCTGGAGCCTGCTTCAGATTCTGTGTGTCTCTCTCTCCCCGCCCCGCCCCGCCTGCAAATAGAGTGGTTTTGTGGTAACTGAAATGCAAATTTTCATTTCTTTCTCAATTCAGCATCTTTATAAGACTAAGGCATTTTTAATCTGAAAGAAGAAAGCCATTTTTATTAGTCTCTCATTATCCATTTTCACCCATTCCCCCCAGAGAGGCATTGAATACACTCAGGCTTAGAGGTTGCTGCAGCTGTGATATGGCCTGTAAGTGCTGACTAAGAAGGTAGGTGATTACCTGCAATTAAAGTACCCCAAAGTGATTGCCAGCATGAAGATGTCACAAGCCTACTATTGACCGACGAAATCTTAAATTTGAGCCATAATAATTAGTAAAGCTGTAATATTCATTTCTAACAAGTTTATTAGCACATACAGAGATAGAAGGTCATTAGGAGCAAGAAGAGAGAACTTGAGACCAAATGAGATGGCTCACGTTCTCCCAACTTAGCTACCTACATGAGCTCTGGAGCATCTCTCAGGCTTTTTCTGATACAGCTATGTCACTAGCAACACCTTTGTTAGAAATAGTAGAACACAGGGGCGCCTGGGTGGCTCAGTTGGTTAAGCGGCCAACTTCGGCTCAGGTCACGATCTCGCGGTCCGTGAGTTCGAGCCCCGCGTCGGGCTCTGTGCTGACAGCTCAGGGCCTGGAGCCTGTTTTGGATTCTGTGTCTCCCTCTCTCTGACCCTCCCCCGTTCATGTTCTGTCCCTCTCTGTCTCAAAAATAAATAAACGTTAAAAAAAATTAAAAAAAAAAAAAAGTAATAGTAGAACATAAATTCCCTTGGGCATCAGGAAGGGAAGGGGGTCCCAGGATCCAAGGTAATTTCTCCAATAAAGCCCATCAGAAGCGGCAAAATGCTGATAGTGATGGTGTCTAGATTTAGTTCATGTGAGGTTCATGGTCTTAGTTATTTGTGTTGCTGGTTTACCTCTTTTTTTTTTCCTTCCCTTGAATGTGAAGACACCCCAGAACCAAGCTGGCAGTTAAAGGAAAATTGATTAGGGCCTCAGTGTAAAGGAGAGGGTGGTGACAGAGTGGCCACACCGGGGCTGATTTGAAGTCATCTTCGTGTTGTTGCTTGTACTCCCTTATCATTAAAAGTCCAGATAGTTTATTCATACAGTTTGCCCAAGTAGATTTCACTAAACGCCTTAACAAATACATTTTTTGTAAAGTTAGAGTGCTAGGGTTTTAATTATAATTCATGTTCAAAGCACTGAGGAGAAACACTTTTAAACTTCAGACACCCCTCTGAACAGTTGAGGCTGGTCTCCCAGGTTCTCGCTGCCCACTCTTGGTCCATGCTCAAAGGACAAGGACCAGATTTCAATTTCTAACATAGAACGTGTGTTCCGCTTGTCACTCCATGGGCTCCCGAGTGGCCTTACAGGTCTCCCCTCATTGACTGTTTCTAATTCACCTTTCACCTAGTTCCTGCTTCTTCCCCCATGGTCTTCTGGGCTGAGAGGAAACTTTCCGTTTCCTGTTGCAAACACACAAATCCCTTATCTGGCTCAGCCCCCAGCTCTCAGTGATAACTTAGTTAACATTCTTTCTCACGTTTCTCATCAATAAGGCACGGATAGATAGAACTTTCTTCTCGGTGGAGAATCCTGGAAGCAGGATGCAAGAAGGCCGATAAATGAGAATTAGATAACTAGAAAATAGTGAGGCCAGATGACATCAGTGGTGTGCACTCATTTATATGATCAGTTTCCTTGTCCAGATTCAACCTGGGAAGAATAAGTCCTTCCAGAGACCCAAGTGCTTCCGCCGCTGTGTTTTTCTACTACTGCTGTATTGAGATACCTGATTTCCCTACGACCGATGGTAATTCCAAACATGCCTAATTAAAACATGCTTGTTCCTTTCCCCGCAGTTGGCTCCGAAAACCCACCACTAACAGTGATCCGAAAATTTGTACACCTGTTGGACCAAAGTAACTTAGATTTCCAGGAGGAGCTGGAAGTAGCACGATTAAGGGAAGAAGTCGTGACCAAGATCAGAGGCAATCAACAGCTGGAGAAAGACCTAAACCTGATGGACCTCAAGATTGGGCTCTTGGTGAAGAACAGGATCACGCTGGAGGTCAGTGCGATCTGTGGGGCTGCTGGCTCTCAGAGGAGAGAAGGGGCACGTACGTTTGCCCACAACGCCTTTGTCCAGCTAAACTCATTCGGAATCCAGGATGTGTGGTCCAACTTCCTGGACCATTTTTCTCATGGTTCTCAGACCTGCAACATTTTATGCCCCACCCCTAGATAAGATCTTTTGTAAGGCTTCTTTACCATTCTGAAA
This sequence comes from Prionailurus bengalensis, assembly GCF_016509475.1. Lineage (NCBI taxonomy): Eukaryota > Metazoa > Chordata > Mammalia > Carnivora > Felidae > Prionailurus > Prionailurus bengalensis. The sequence goes on from NC_057343.1 coordinate 141,528,246, forward strand.
TGAAATGACGTGAAATGAAGCCTGGTTACGTATGTCCCTCCACAATAAGACTTTACACGAGTATAGAAAAGTAATGTATAATAAAAACATGGATTTGGGCCTGAAAAAACATGGGCCAAATGCAATTAGAAGATGTGCTCAAGTTGCCTGAGGCTTGGATCTCTTCCCAGAATAACCACAGATTGAACAGTCTACCAATAGCTGCAGACGAGACTCTGGATACCAGTGAGAGGTGGAACTGTAGTGATTTCATCTCCCAAAATGGAAAACGTCTCTTTGCAAAGTTCACAAGAAGCAAGGAGTTCTCCCCCACAGAATTGCAGTCCTAGAAAATCCAATATATATTAAACCTGGGGGGAGGTATTTTGCTTTCACCTAAAGCAATTAGATTTGAGACTCAAATAATTACAGAATTTTGACCTACATGAATGACCAGCAGGACACCGAAAAATCCAGCCATGCAAAATAGGGACAGTTATTTACACAGGACTGTCGTACAAATCGCAGGACAGTAGTGCTCCCTGCCCCCACCCAGTAGAAGCCAGCAGTCCCTTAGAGTTGTTAGGGTGTTTAAAAAAAAAAAAAAAAAACCTTTGCACATTTCCAAAATGGTCCCTACGGAGTGGGGTGGCCCCCCAAATAGCCTCTAAGTAAGTAATGCTACAGTTGTGTATCTTTATGAAACTTGTTAATGTCAGAGCTCCCTCAAACTATGTGAAAAGTTTCATTTTTACCCAAGAAATGGAAATTTGTAGGGTAAGATCTCTTACCATGTCACTGTCCCAGTGCCACATCAGTTTTCAGAAAATGTATAGGTCAAGAGGGGCATAGGGAGCTGACCTTCTGGAAACACTGAGAAAGCTACCATGCGTCAAACATAGAGTGCTCACTGCCACTGACTTGAATCTATGGTTCTGGAAAACTGGGAGATGAGCAGCTCAGAAGGCCAGCAGATAAAAGGACATGAACACCCCACTCTTGTCTCCAGCCCTCACAGAGAAATAGTGAAATAGTGCACAAAAAATAAGGAAAGTAGAGCAATTTACAAAACAGGAAATGATACTCTTTTCTAAATATTAAAAAAAGTATAGTGTAAATGTTCTGTATTAAGTCTGTTTTCATTATTTTATCCGGAAGAACCGTAGTCCTCTCCTTTTTAAAAATAATGTGTTTGTGTTTGACAAACATGAGAATTTTTCAAGTGTAATATATTCCAGAAGGTCCTTCAGAAAACGCCTTTTATAGCCTTAAACTACTGTTTTACCCAATTCCCATAAAGTTGTAAACAGGAAATGCCTTGCCTTTTAAAGTAAAGGCTAGTTGCAAAATAGTAAATGGTAGAAATAACATGTAGCTTGTTATTCATGTGGATAATGAAACCATGGCAAATTTTCAGGTTTTTTAAATGTTTAAGATTGTTCTTTTAGGTAATCCTAATTGATAGCTTTGTGAAACAGCTATTTTTTCAACTTACCTTTTCAAATGCCAAGTATTGATCACTTACTGGAAATTAAAACTAAGGTTTATTAAATATATGGTCTTTAGTCTTACAGTAGCATTTTTAGTTTGATGCTAAGAATAGTACTGTTGAAGCTTTATTTATAATAGTGAAAAAGTGGGAAATAACCCAAACACAAAAACAATAGAGAACAGCAGTAGGTTATATAGCCACGAAAAATAATTTTTCCAAGGCAGGGGCCTAATTCAAGGGCAGGGGGAAGAGTGTGCAGTGTAATAGAGAAGACCGTAGTACTTAAAGCAGTACAATTTCATTTGTTGTGGAAAATATATATATATACTTAAAGCTAGGGAAAAAACTGATTTTTCTTTGGGTGGGTGGTAAAATTTAACTTCTTGATCCTTTTTTATTTTTAAACAGTAAGCATATTTTTAGTGAGGAAAAAATACTTTTTGTGATGTTTATTTTCTTTTTTTTTAATGATAAACACAATATTATTTTTCTTAATATTTTTTACATTTATTTATTTTATTTTTTTAATTTTTTTTCAATATATGAAATTTATTGTCAAATTGGTTTCCATACAACACCCAGCGCTCATCCCAAAAGGTGCCTTCCTCAATACCCATCACCCACCCTCCCCTCCCTCCCACCCCCCATCAACCCTCAGTTTGTTCTCAGTTTTTAAGAGTCTCCTATGCTTTGGCTCTCTCCCACTCTAACCTCTTTTTTTTTTTTCCTTCCCCTCCCCCATGGGTTTCTGTTAAGTTTCTCAGGATCCACATAAGAGTGAAACCATATGGTATCTGTCTTTCTCTGTATGGCTTATTTCACTTAGCATCACACTCTCCAATTCCGTCCACGTTGCTACAAAGGGCCATATTTCATTCTTTCTCACTGCCACGTAGTACTCCATTGTGTATATAAACCACAATTTCTTTATCCATTCATCAGTTGATGGACATTCAGGCTCTTTCCATAATTCGGCTATTGTTGAGAGTGCTGCTGTAAACATTGGGGTATAAGTGCCCTTATACATCAGTACTCCTGTGATGTTTATTTTCAAGAGAGAGGGAGACATAGAATCTGAAGCAGGCCCCAGGCTGTGAGCTGTCAGCACAAAGCCCGACATGGGGCTCGAACACACGAACTGTGAGATCCTGACCTGAGCTGAAGTCAGGTGCTTAACCGACTGAGCCACTCAGATGCCCCAGGGAAAAATATTTTTAAAGGAAGTTGCTTAGTTTGTAAAGAATAATTCCAGCTCTCCAAAGTAACCATGTGTCTTAAAATTCTTCTAAAATTGGCATTCCTTGGGGGCACCTGGGTGACTCAGTTGGTTAAGCGCCAAACTCTTGATTTGGGCTCAGGTCATAATCCCAGGGTTTGTGTGATTGAGCCCCACATCAACTCCACGCTGAGTATAGAGCCTCCTGTAAGATTCTCTCCCTCCCTCTCCCTCTGCTCTCCCCTGCTTACATGTGTTCATTCTCTCTCTCTCGCTCGCTCTCTCTCTAAAAATTAAAAAAAAAAATTTTTTTTATTTAAATTGGTGTTCCTTACTGGGCTGGCTTAGTCAGGAGAGGGTGCAACTCTTCATCTTGAGGTCATGAATTCAAGCCCTAAGTTGGGCATAGAGCTTAATAAAAAATAAATAGGGGTGCCGAGGTGGCTCAGTTGCTTGAGTTTTGGACTCTTGATTTTGGCTCAAGTCATGATCCCAGGGTCAGGGGATGGAGCCATGCTGAGAGTGGGGCCCGCTTAAGATTCTCTCTCTCTCGGGCACCAGTGGGTGACTCAGTCATTAAATATCTGACTTCGGCTCAGGGCATGATCTCACAGTTCATGAGTTCAAGTCCCACATCGGGTGAGCTTGAGCCCTGCTCCATGTGACCTGGAGCCTGCTTTGGGTGAGCCCCCACTTCATGCTCTCACACTCTCTCTCTCTCTGCCCCTCCAGAGATTTTCTCTCTCTCTCTCTGCCCCTCGCTCATTTGTGCCCTCCCTCTGTCTCTCAAAACAAAAAAAAATTCTGTCTCCTTCCACCCCTCTCCCCAGCACGTGCTCGCTCTCTTGCTCTCTCTCTCTCTGTCTCTCTCTCTCTCTCTAAAATAAAAAATAATTGGTGCCTGGTGGCTCAGACAGTTAAGCGTCTGACTCTTGGTTTCAGCTCAGGTTATGGTCTCGCAGTTCAGTGAGTTCAGCACCGACAGTGTGGAGCCTGCTTTGGATTCTCCTTCTCTGCCCCTCCTATGCTTGAGCATGCACTCCCTCTCTCTCTTTCTCTCAGAATAAATAAACTTAAAAAAAAAATAAAATAAAATTTTATAATAAATTGGCATTCCTGCTAGAAATCACAGAAAGTCAGTGGATGAGTGAAGTGGCTAACATTGGTTTTAGGCAAAAACATTGGCTTGTAGATGGAAACAGAACAACTGGGGTAGAAGTTTCTTAGAGATATAGGGAGGAAGAAGGGTATAAACTCAAACTACTCTGAAAGAAAATCTGGATAGAAATTAAAAGTAGTTTTTTTAATGTTTACTTATTTTTGAGAGCGAGACTGAACACCAGTGGGGGAGGGTCAGAGAGAGAGGGGGACATAGAATCCGAAGCAGGCTCCAGGCTCTGAGCTGCCAGCACAGAGCCCGACACGGGGCTCAAACTCACCAGCCATGAGATCATGACCTGAGCCGGAGTCTGACACTTAAATGACCGAGCCACCCAGGTGCCCCGAAAGTAAAAGTCATCTTGAATCCCTGAAATTCCCAGTGATGAATGTGGTGTATCGTAAGAGACTTGAAGGCCAGAGCTGCCTGAAACCCAGGTGAAGACTAATTTTACCACTTCATTACACCATTTCACTGTGTATATTAGCAGGTTTCCATGGGCAGGTTTCTTAACCTCTCTGAACCTTGTTTTCTTCACTCAAAATGTGCTAAATGTTTCCCATATATTGTTTTTAATCTTGACAGCAGCTCACACTGCTATTATTAAGCCCATGTTATAGACTTAGGAAACAGGTTTAGAGAGGTTAACCTGCACAAGGTCGCAAAGCTTACTAGGCTTCGCAGATACCCCTATTTTCGTGTCTCCAAAACCCCAAACCTTGGACTAGTCTGTAACTTCCATAAAACTTTTCATATTACCGCATATAACCTGCATGCAGGTATCTGTTATTAGGGGAAGGGACAAAATGGTGGCAATATGAAAATAAGAGAATGTCATGAACAAGTTATTAAATAAATACTGTTGCTCCTTCAAACCATGATTCTTCAAATGTTCAGTATTTATTGGTAAGAATAGAGGACATTAACTTTCTATTAATGAAAAGCATATGACTCTGTTTGGAACCCCTCTCTGGGTTGGCCTTCGGCCCCTTCTTCAACCTTCCCAAAGAAAACTTGCCTTGCCACAAGAGCCGTCTTGAGCAAGGCATAGTTTCCCCGGAAAGAATGAAGAAAGAAAGGCTTATTGCCGGTGCTGCGCTTGGACCTGCAGCCGATACTGTTCCATCGGCACAGCCGCTAACTCCCTCGCCCTTCCCCTTCAGGACTCAGCCTCTGATGCTCCTGCTTCCCATCCCAGATGACTCTCCCTGTCCTGTCCTCGCCAGAGGTCTCTATTTCTAATGCAGAGCAACTTAGTTCTAGAAGCCCAGGAGCTTGCTTGCCACGCCCACTCTCCTCTTGTGTGTACGTCAAAAACCATGATGTAAAGATGGACTCTGAGATCAGAACATACGAGAGGTCTTCAGTTTCCAGATCTACCTCAGTGGACAATAATTGGAGGGAGAGTTAAATAGCAAGTTTTTTTTTCTGCCATGTATTTAAAACCAAGATCATGTGTTTATTCCATGTATTTGAGGGAATTCAATGGTCTATACCTCACCAGTTACTTGAAGACAAGAGAGCTGGGTTGTCTGAAACTCTAAACCAGACTTCTTCTGGTGATGTTTTAAGACTTGCTGTCAATAAGGATGTCAGGCAGCTGCCTGCCTAGACTTCCTCTTAACCTCCATCTGGTGCTAAGCACACTTCCTTTTGAATCCTGAAGTATTTTATATGTCTGTGAAATGAAGGTGACAATGTTGCCTTTCTAAAAAATTTCATGGAAATGCAAATCAAATCCCCCTCTTTCCGCATATGAGCAATTAAGAGGACAGACGTTAAGTGATGAAGTCCAGGTTTTCCCTAAGCTGAGAATGGCAAAGAATAAAACCACAGACCTGGAGGGCAGTGGATATCACCATATGGAACCATCTTATTTATCTCAGAGCTCCAAGGGCTTTTTCCCACGTGTGACTGAACCAGGGAGAACGGGGTGGGAGAATGGGGTGCTAGGAGGTAAGCAGATTTAGAGCCTGTACGCAAAAGCTGACAGTGGTTCTCACCCCCAGGGCCAATTGGAAATGGTGGCAGGCACATTTTTGACTGTGAAAATGACTAGGGTCCCTACTGGTATTTGGTGGGCAGAGGCCAGGGATGCTAGATGACCAGCAGAACATGCACAGCAAAGCTTTTTATTGCCTGAAATTCCTGGAGTGCCCCCCTCAGTCAAGCATCCTAATGCTGGCCGCAGATCAGCTCCTCACATGGAGGCTGGGCTAAGAGCTCGGGGAAGCAGATGGAAGAACATTTAGGAAAAACAGCTTTATTGCCACCTGTTCTGTGGAACAGTGACCCATTGTTATGTGGCAGAGGAGGCATTCTAGAGCAGTGGCGTTCATGTGAGTCATGTGCCCTTGGTGGGTCATGAAATCAATTTAGTGAGTCACATCAGCAGTCCTTAAAAAAGAATAGAATAAAAGCAAATTGAAGGTACCAGAGTGTATCCCAGTAGTATGGCTAAGTATTTCGTAGTGCGTGTGTGTGTGCACGTGACTGTGTGTTTCCCAGCGAAAGATGTAAGTTGTATTTTCTGCAGTGGATCCCTGTAAAAATGTGTGACAGACCCTTTTCTAAAAGTTCTACTCTTGTTCGTGACTCTTGAAACATCTGAAAGGGACACAATAGCCTGAAGGGACCTCTTGACGATATTTGCAGCCATCCCTTTTCCAAGATTCTCTGTAAATGGTTAAAGGAGCACGATTGACAAAAACTTTGTTAAAGATTTAGGGGATTCCTCTCACTTCTGTCTCTAATCTCTGCCTCGCGTATTTTCTTGCAAGTGCTTTTATAGTTGTAGATCTAATTCATTCTTTCAAAGTGTACACTTTAATGGTGTTTAGTATATTCAAAAAACTGTGCAACCGTAATTTCCATAATTCTAAAACATTCACCCCAAAAAGAAACCCCAGAGAAAATGTTCTCAGATAGTTTGTGCATTTTATCATATGTGAATATCATTTCAGTTACAAAAAAAAAATTACACCTGTATTCATTAATGGTTATTACCTATTCTCCCCTATAGCAGAGCAACCGTTAATCTATTTTCTATCTCAATAGATTGGCCTGTTGTTGATATTTCATATGAATAGAATCACACAGTATCTGGTCTGTTGTGACCTACTTCTTTGACTTGATACAGTGTTTTTAAGGTTCACCCATGTTTTAGCATGAATCAGTACTTCGTTCCATTTTATTGACAAAATTCCATTGTGTGGCTCTACCACATTTTGTCTATCCATTTATCAGTTAATGAACATTTGAGTTATTTCCCCTTAAGGGGTATTATGAATAACTGAGCATTCATATACATGTTTTTGTGTGAACGTATGTTTTCTGTTCTCTTGGATATACACCTGAGAGTGGAATTGCTGGGTCATATGGTAATTCTGTGTTTACTTTCAAAAAACTGCCAAAATATTTTCTAAGTGGCTATAGTTTACACTCCTACCAACAAGGTATGAATTGAGAAAATGTCTATTCAAATCTTTTGCCCATTTTTGATTGGGCTGGGGTTTTTGGGGGGTTGTTTTTTTTTGAGATGCAAGACTTCTTTGTATCCCTTTTCGATGCATAATTTGCAAATATTTTCTCCCCTTCTGTGAGTTGTCTTTTTATTAATAGTGTCCTTTGAAGCATAAAGGTTTTACTTTTCATGAACTCCAATTTATCTTTTTTTCTTTTGTCACTAGTACTTTTGGTATCCTAACTAAGAAACCATTGCCTGATCCAGGGGGAACAAAGATTTATGCCTAGGTTTTCTTTCAAACAGTTTTAGCTGCTGCATTTAGTTCTTTGATGTCTTGTGAGTTAATTTTGTTTATGGTGTGAGGTAGGGGTCTGACTTCTTTCTTTTAAATGTGAATGTCCAGTTATCCCAGAATCATTTGTTGGAAACACCGTTCTCTCCTTAATGAAATGTATTGATGCCTATATTACATCTTAAAAGCAAATAAGTGCAGCTTTGGAGAACAAATATTGTAAAAGCCAAACTCACCTGTGAGCTGGATTTCCTTAACATTCTCAGTCCTTTGTTTCTTCATGAATGAAATGTGGAAAATCAGTCTTTCCAACTATGTGTTTCAGGATGTGTATGAAGGAAGGAGATAAAGAATACCATAGTAAAAAGTAGTCCTTTCATAATTTTTTCTTCCAGGATGTAATTTCACACAGAACAAAGCTGAATAAGAAAAAACATGGAGAAATGCAAATACTGAATAACACTGACAGCCAGGGAATTAAAAGTTTAAGTAAGGAGAGGAGAAAAACACTAGAAACGTATCAGCAGCTGTTTTATCTTTTACAGGTGAGAACATTTGCTTTTACTCTAAGTTTTGGATCGATATGTTTTGGATCACTCTAAGTTTTATGGTTTACAGTGCAATTTCCCCCGTGCTAAAGTTGTGGCAGCTGACATGTTTTGAGCGCCTACTAAGTACCACGTGTCGTTCTGGGATGTTTGGCATTCATTATCCCATGTAATTCTTACTACAACCCTGGGAACCATCAGAAAATAGTAATTATTGTTATTCCCCTATTATGTGTGAGAAAACTGAGACACAGCCGGCAGAGGGCAAAGCAAGGGTATTGGAAACCAGTCAGTTTGACTTTGGAGCCCCTGCTTTCGTGACATTATATTATAGTTATCTTCAGAAACCGTATACACCTAATAATAACATAAGTAGATGCTGTCAGCCATGAAAAAAAAGTATGTGAAAAATGGATCTTGACCTGTACCAGCTTGCCCTTCATGAAAGAAAAGAGCCAGAGAGTTTGGATTAGGGAAATAGGGTATCTTTTTTATTTCATTATTTTCATGCCATTACTCTGATGTAAATGAACCGTAATTCTCTACTGCTTCCAGGGTGCAGGTGAAAGCTAATCAGCTGAGCTGCTTGTGGTTGGACTGTGGTAGACCAGCTATTGTTTTGGTTAATGCCTCATTCACCTCATCTACCCTACTAGCTCATCCACTTAGTCCCAAGGAAACTGAGTAAGCGCTAGTGATAAACAAAGCCTCCCCTTGGGCAGGAAACCTTTCCCCCAAAAGTTCAATCAGCCCGACTTGCCTGAGTCGGGTATCCCTTTGTGTGGCTGCTTCTGCTTGTGATGGTGATTCCCTCAAGGCCTGGAGGTGCCTGAATCTTTGCCTGAGGATGGCTCTGGCAGGAGGTATACAGAGAACACATTACTCAAACCATGAATGAAGTGTGGTTTGCCCCAAGGAGAGAAGTTATGTTAACTTTAGCAGGGTTGAGAAGTCTACCTGGAATAATAGATTGTAAAGCAAGTGTAGTGCCACAGATGGCCACAATGTGGCAGCATACAGAAAATGTTAAAACGGTATTGTTCCAGGAATCCATTGCTTAATTAACACCAGCAACCATCCCAGAAAGGAAGGGTTTTTGTCTACCTAAATTAGAAGACTAGTCATGCACCACTTGGAAATTTAATCTTTGACATTTATTCTTTTTGATATCCATGAACCTCCCAAATGTATGAGGCTTCTTTAGGATTCAGCTTGTAATGTTAGATTTTGATGGATTTTGTGTCATAAGGAAAGTGGAAGTAGTCATTGGCCTAAGACTTCTATTTTTTACCCTGTTCCACAAGTAGACACCCACTAATAGAAAGGGTAAAAAACACAGGAACATATTGAGAATATTCCCACCAAGTTAGATTCCCCAAACAACCCAAAACTGATAGTCCCAGAGCATGCCCGTTCAGTTGTACAAAGGGAAGTGTCTCTTGAAACCGTGTATTTTTCTTTACTTTTCCTCTCTCTCCTTTGGAGACATTAGCCCAAGATCATTGAGGAAACTATATAAATGCAAGTGGTCTGGATTTGGCCTTTGGTTACTGCCTTGGCAAGAATTCTTAGCCAAAGCACAGGACAGCTAATATAGAGATTGTTGAGTTTGCCTCTTCAGTATGAGCCTAAATGTAAAACTTTCAGGTCATCTGGGAGGAACGAGGAGTAGGATTCTTTAGCTTTAGAGTGAGTTTCCTTTCTCATAATCCCATGCTTAGTGTGGGAAAAGAATCACTGTAGCACCGTAAAGAAAAACGTCCTCAGCTACTGCTTCAGAAAATTTCAGCCAATAATTATTGAGCTTGAAAGTAAATTTAGTAGTAAAGTAAACGAGAACTCGTGTTTTCTTAAAAACTTTGAAGCAAAACTGCTTGGGTGTATTAAGTGAACACGAGTTTCCATGTATGGAAAAGTTTCTTTTCTCATCGGAAAGAAGGTGAAGGGTAGGATATTTACTTTCTTTGCATGAATATTTTCCTCTCTTGCCTAAATAATAGTTTTTCTCCTCTAACTTCCACCGGGCTGGTGTAGCTGTTGGAGAAAACCCATATAACCCGAAGTCTGGTATTGTTATCTCAGGAGCTCCACTCTGAGCGGAGCCCTCAGAACTCGACATCAATTTTCTTTTTTTAATTCTTGAGTTCTAAGGTGTCTTTTTTACCCCCTGTCACTTTCTTCTGCTTTTCGTCTATCAACTGTCCTGACCTTCACCCTTCTCTTCAGCCTCCCTACCTCACTCCTACCTTCTCTCTCCTTGGAAAACATCATGACCATCCCACTGTCTCTACATGCAAACATACCCTTTTTCTAGACTCAGAATATGGGATGTATTTCCTTCTATTCATTCAGCAGTCCTTCTGGAATAGTCTGTTTCACTGGGCCCTTGTTTCATTATTGCCAGTATCTTCGGATACCAGATTCTGTTTTTCACCCCCTCTCTCTTCTGTGTCTCTATAATAAATATTAATATGTGACTTGAAATGGTTAACAGTATAAAGTGCACACAGTTGTATTTCATTAAATAAATAAATCCTGTTGTAGCTTTCTAATATAACTTCCTGTGGTATCGATATTAGCTGATACCTTTTAAAGTATTATTTTGTGTCAGATACTCCACTAGAGGCTTTATGCGTATTAAATTACTGAAGGGCAGGGAATTGGGTACTCCTTTCTGCTTTAATAATATATTAACATACAGTTTTGGGGGGGGGGGACTTTGTCTCTCTTCTCTCTTTTCTTTTAGACCAATCCTTTATATCTGGCTAAGCTGATTTTCCAGATGCCACAGAACAAGTCAACTAAATTTATGGATACTGTTATTTTCACACTATACAATTATGCCTCCAATCAGCGAGAAGAATATCTACTCCTCAAGCTTTTTAAGACAGCTCTGGAGGAAGAAATAAAGTAGGTATATAAATATATATGTAAAGATATTAATGAATAGATCATTTTAGATTATCATTATTTGCTAAAATAATATTTAAATTCTCAGAAATGACTCATACATATTAAAGTGTATCAAATTCCTTAAGAAATTTCTACATCACTATAGATACATTCATGTACAGCTTTCTCCCACCAGTGATACCTTTTTTTACTGCTAAATTAACTTTTGATTTTGCAAGTATGCAACAACTTGAAAATCAAAAGGTTTTTGAAAGTCAGTGAGAAAAAATTTAACTTAATTAAAATTCTGTGAGTAATAAAGTTATAAACAGATGGGGGTAACAATCTCTGCCAAATAGTCTTTTTATACTTCTCTTACTGGAATTAAACTGATTTTCGCTGATTTCAGATTCAGTTAAGGTAAGGAAAAAAATGTGGATATCTATACTAAGTGGGAAAAAAAAAAAAAAAAATTGAAAATGCCCTTAGCAACTAGCTGGAACCTAAACTGCCTTCCTGGCTTCTTAATACCTTAAGCTATACTATTTCCTACAGATCTCTGAAGCATATTAGCTAGGAACCTCTGCCCTCAGGGTATCTGTGAACCAACATGAGAAATATATGGGAATGTGTGCACTGAAATAAATGAGTACTAATGAATGATCCATATCGTGTAACAGATCAGAGGGATGGAAAGAAAAGTTCCAGTTACAAATGGTATTGTAATAGTGATGTAACAGGACAGATGGCTGCTACGCTTGTGGTACACCTAGCATAACATATAAACTTGTCAGAACACGAAGTTGTATACCTGAAACTAACATTGTGTGTCATCGGTCCTCAAATTAAGAAGTAATAAATATATACATACATACATAAGGAAAGCTCCACTTAAATTAGGTCACTCAATAAAGATTTTGTGGAAGAGGAAGTCATTGATCCAAATCCTTGAAGTATATCTATAGTTTTTTTATAAGAAAAAGTGGAAAAGGGAAATAAGGCACACCGCTGACAGAAACAGCACGGGCCAAAGTCCAAGAAAGCCAGTAGGATCAATCTAGCCAAGATGCGATTTAACCCAGATGACTGGGAGGTGGAGCTAAAAGGATAGGTTGGGCCAGATCATGGGAGTCGCTGAGTGTAGGCCTGAGTGCAACGCGCTGTTTTACTTCCTGTGAAGGTGTGAAAGGCCTTTGAGTGGGGTATTGACCCAGCCGCTTTGGGTTTTTAGAAGAATTGTTCTGCTGCTGTGTATGAATAGAATAGATTATAGCTGCCCAGGTCAGAAAAATGGGGGAGTCAGAAGGAAAAAGGTGTAGTTGGGAGTGTTAGAGCAATATGAGCTACAGGTATAGAATTTATGGGTGAAAATGCTCAGCAGAAACCTGGAAATTGAAGACCCAACTCCCAGGAAGGAGAAGTGGATTACTCACTGGGCTCAGAGGACAATTTCCAAAGAGATGGTAATTGAAGTTGCACGTATGAGGTCTGAGGATAGATCATGGAGAAAGACATGAGTGGGAACAGTTAAAATGTGGGAAGCGGAGCAGCAAAGGAAAAAGAGGGAATGACTGAGTAAGGTAAGAACCGGAATGCAGCTCTATGAGACTGTAAAGGAAAAGGGGGTACAGAGGGGGCCAGTGGTCGTGCGGGAGCGTCAGAGGTTGCACAGAGGTGAAAGGGAGGAGGAGAAGGGACGCTCACGGGAGTTGGCAGTCAGCAGTCGAGAAAAGCTCTCTGAGCCATGTGACATAGTCTCAGCCAGAGGCTGCCCCGCAGTCAATTTGGGATTCGAAGAAGCGGAGTTCATTGAATCAAGAAAGTTGTTTTTGAAATTTGGTAACTAGACGGGACATAATACTTGCACAGTGGTACCCTGTATTCTTCTTAGTGTTGGTCCACTTTCAGTTCCTTCCTGCCTTCTAGACTGAAATTGAGGCTGAGCACTTAGGTTTTAAGTGCTTGAGTCCCTCAAATAAGGAACACACGTATCAGAAATGATCGCTTCCTTTTAAACCACACCATCTTTGATTTTCATGGAGCAAGTCCTTGCTTGCCAGAGGGACCATACACTGTTGAAAACTCTGTACATAGAGGCAAACCACTTGTTTTGGTCTGGGCTTGTTTTAGGTCAAAGGTGGATCAGGTACAGGACATAGTGACTGGGAACCCCACCGTCATCAAGATGGTTGTGAGCTTCAACAGGGGGGCCCGTGGACAGAACACCCTGCGCCAGCTCCTGGCTCCCGTAGTGAAAGAGATCCTCGATGACAAGTCCCTGACCATCAACACAAACCCCGTAGAGGTGTACAAGGCTTGGGTGAACCAACTAGAAACACAGACTGGAGAAGCCAGGTAACTGAGGCCAGAAGATGTTGGTTTTGCAGTCGTGTTTTATTACCATTTTTACATGGTTATTATATATACTCTAAACTCTGTGAAAAGAACAAAATTTAGGGGCACCCGGGTGGCTCAGTCGGTTAAGTGTCCAGCTCTTGGTTCCGGCTTAGGTCATGATCCCACAGTTTATGGGTTTGAGCCCCACATCAGGCTCTATGTTCACACTGCAGAGCCTGCTTTGGATTCTCTCTCTCTCTCTGCCGCCCTCCACCCCTCCTCCCCCCAGTCCCCAGCCACTGCTCATGCTCTCTCTCTCAAAATAAATAAAAGCTTTTTTAAAAAAGTTTTAAAAAAAACAAAATGTACTATCCAGAGTCAGTTTTCAATTCAAGATGTTACTCCCTTTAACATATCCATGCAGGCCACATTCTTGGACTCATCTTGGTTTTTTGCATGGTATTTTCACATTTCAGTACCAGTTGAGCCCCAAAGCCACAATTTCTGTAATTCTCTGCCTTGGTTCTTCGTCGTGTGTTTCTAAACCTAGACCTAGAAATGGCACACCTCCTCACCTGATGATATGCACTGTTTCACAACTCCCAAGTGAGTGGCTTGCCTGCGTAAGCATTAATAAGCCAGGTGGAATGGGCTTATTCTGGGTGGTAGTTTGTAGATCTAAGCAATCCCGGCTTTTTATTTTCTGCAAAAGGATGCCTTGTGCAATAGTTCAGATACGCACAGAGAATTACATGGATGGTTCTCACGCACTGTCTGTAACAGCAAAAAGTTGGGGAAAGTCAAAATATTTAGCTTTGAGGAATTTGTTAAATAAATGTTTGTATAACACATAGTAGACTAATAACTGTTTGGAATAATGATATATTTTTATCAGTATGGAAAAATGCTTGTATAGTTTTCAGTTGCAGGTGGGTAAAATAACCCACTTTCTATAAAATATATATACATGTGTATGTACACACACACACACACACACACACACACACACACACACACATAGGATCTGTGTGGGATATGCCTAGGCACCAACTCCATTATACCCAGGCGTATGGAAGGCCCACATACCCAGAATTATACAGTAGTACCTAGAAAGCTATGCATCAAGATGTGGAAAATGGTTGTCTCTAGGTTGGTATTGTTGTTTGCCTATATGCATTTTTTTTTCTGTAAGGAACATACCGCTTTTTTGTAATTGAAGAGATAGAAAGTTAGGTTTATATCATTTGAGTCGCCCGTTATTTTGCCAGAAGAGCCCCAAGAGGGAGCCTGAAGTCCCCCTGATCCACTAGTGACAGAGGGACTGCCTGGGCATGTAGGGCCTCCCCTGTGTGGGTAGAGTCCGCTTCACTGTACAAAGCTTGATAGCAGAAACAGCTTGGCAAGGACACAAATGCTTATTCCAAGGCCCCAATTAATCGAAGGCCCTTGTTGTGTTTTCAGCAAGCTGCCTTATGATGTGACCACAGAACAAGCTCTGACATACCCAGAAGTGAAAAATAAACTGGAGGTATCCATTGAGAACCTGAGAAGGGTCACGGACAAAGTCCTGAAATCTATCATTTCTTCCCGAGATCTACTACCGTAAGTTGTACATGTAGCAACGTAAACATTCTTCACTGACAGTTCTCGAAATGCTATGTAAAAGAAATCATGGCAGTAAAGAGAGGAGTGTTCCCTGATACTGTTTGACTACTTTAAACGATTGCTTGTGTTTGCATTTTAAGTGCACAACTATTCTCTAAAGAGGGGACGCTCAGTTACTATCATCGGTGAAGGTCCTGTGATTCTGTTACCATCTCATTTTATGTTTAATTTTTTAAGACCACTGCTCAGCTTTAGTTGACAGGAACAACTGATATGCATTTCTTCCTCACTTAGCCTTTTTTCCATTATTTTCTTTTGTCATCTGTTTTACATGTAGTTATGGATTGAGGTATATAGCCAAAGTACTGAAGAATTCGATCCATGAGAAATTTCCTGACGCCACAGAAGATGAACTATTAAAGGTAGATTTTCAAGGGTCATCTCACCCTAGCCTCCCCTGGGGGTGTCAGCCAAAATTACCAGCATACCATTTTGTGAGATTTTTTTTTTTTTATCTCCTGTATACCTGTGTGTAAAAAGTTACAGGTCTTCTGTTTTTAATGACTGTCAAGATTATTGATTATGCTGAGTTTACTTTGGAGATCTTACACATTATTGACATTCTGCATTTAGAGCACTTTGGGGCAGTATGGTCTAATCAATTCTATTTCTCACCAAAAATAATTTTGTTAACTATACTAGTAATGGGTGATTCTGTTCACTCCCTTTACCTAACTCCTTTATAGGATTCAGATCAGAAAATGATCTTTCTTGGGAAATGTCAGTAAATACTGACTTCAGTTTAAAGGAATCTAAAGCTCTTGAGTTTTTTCTCTTAAAAATAGTCTTTTCCTCTGCATTACCCCAGATTGTTGGAAACCTCCTGTACTATCGGTACATGAACCCAGCTATCGTAGCTCCTGACGGCTTTGATATCATCGACATGACAGCCGGAGGTCAGATAACTTCCGACCAAAGGAGAAATTTGGGATCGGTGGCCAAGGTTCTTCAGCATGCAGCCTCCAATAAGCTGTTTGAAGGAGAAAATGAGCATCTCTCATCTATGAACAATTATTTATCAGAGACCTATCATGAGTTCAGGTGAGAGGGCTCATGGCCTGTGGAGAAACTTGGAAGATGATGAACAAGAATAATGTGTGTTCTGTACACAGAACTGGAGTTGGGGGTGAGGGACGGGAGCCTCCGGTGGTGGCGTGCATTTTTTCTGGTTGGCCCTGTGGGGAAAGAGGAGGGGTACTTATGTCTGGGGCTCCCCGTCCCACCCCTGTACCCAGTACCCCTGCCATACTGAGTCATCCCCAGATGTTTGATTTCTGCTGTGGACAAAACGAAATGTTTATTTTTCCTGGTATGCTGCAGGCTGATAGTACTTAGAATAAAAGTCAGAATGGCTGATGTCTTCTTCATTGAACTTAAGAAGATAGTTTTTGAGTTTTTTGTTTGTTTGTTTTAAAGAATGTGTCCAGTGAGAAAGAACCTGCTTATCTGCATCAAACACTTTAGTAGGAAATGGAGTATTTGGTTTTCAAAAAGCCAGGAAAATCCAGCTTTTATATTTCTTGTGGATTGTATATGAATATGTCCTATTCTCAAACCTCTCTTAGCCGTGTAAGACTTAATGTCATTGACTTGATATGTATTTCCAAATTACATCCCTAATCTTTCCGTGGGTACATTTTAGGAGTGAGTCTGGTGGGAAGATGTACTCACCCTGAGCTCTCCAAGGAAGCATGTTCAACTTGGCATTTGTTTTTTTCTCTTGTTGCCATTCGATTGGTAGTAGGTCATAGAAATAAGACACAAATATGGACTCTTTGACTCCTCACTTGGAAAATTCATCTCCCATTCCTCAGTTTCCTCTGGATTAGTGATTTATCTACTCACAGGTAGTTCATGATCACTGTTCTCTCTTTAGAATTGTAGCCTCTTGGGAGCCTGGGTGGCTCAGTTGGTTAAGCATCCGACTTTGGCTCAGGTCATGATTTCACGGTTTGTGAGTTCAAGCCCCACGTCAGGCTCTGTACTGACAAATCGGAACCTGGAGCCTGCGTTGGAGTCTGTGTCTCCCTCTGTCTCTGCCCCTTCCCCGCTCATGTTCTTTCTCTCACAAAAATAAATAAACATTAAAAAAAAACAGAGAAAAAGAATTGTGACCTCTTGTGAGAAAACTCCCTCCAAATCCTCTTACTACAGGAAGTTTTGATTTCTCAAGCTGCTAATTTTAGTTCTTCTCACGGATGAATAAAGTACTATTTGTTGCATATCCTTATCTGCTATTACAGCTTCCCTTTACTTCCTTTCTTCTCAGATTATTGTTATCAAATATCTATGGTTCCAGCTCTTCAAAAAGAAAGCCAACCAAAGTCCCCCCTCACTTCCTTAAAATTCATACTTTTTCCTCTAACACTTGTATTTATCCTATGTGTTGCTCAGCAACCTGTTAAAAGTGTCAATGTCAAAGTGTAGAAAGACCAGCTGTCACCTGGAAACATGTTCTTCCCCCCCCACCAACATGGCTGTTTGCCATTTAACCTCTTCAGCCTTGGGCTGAGAAGGTAGAGGTCTTTTCTGGTGTATAAGCCTTGGGTACCTTAGGAGATAAACCAAGGATAATTTCAGATGTACAAAAATTTACTACATTATAGACGAAAATACCTTCTCTACCTGTACAAAGGATCATTCCTAAACCATGATCAGAGCACCTGCCTTTCTTGATCTCTCTAAATTTGCTCTTGTTGAAAGAGCAGACTTGTTAGACTCTGACTACTGGAGGAATGGGACCTTGTATGTATTTGTGTGTCTAGCCTTAACAGTCTTTCCCTTGGCCAGCAACCGTTGTTTGGATCAACTGGGAGTAGAGTAGGCTTAACTTGAATTTCTGTCAGGTTGGCAACAGAAGCTCTGAAGGATTATTAGTCCCAGGAGTTTGTGCTATGTAAAGTAGCACATTTGATGAATTGCTTTTCAGATTATTTTCTCTAGAATGATTTGATTCTTAGATCAAAGATTATCAGTCTCGACTTTTGTGTTTAAATTTCAGGGGCCCACTTTCAAAATAACATTTTTTTAGGGGCGCCTGGGTGGCGCAGTCGGTTAAGCGTCCGACTTCAGCCAGGTCACGATCTCGCGGTCCGGGAGTTCGAGCCCCGTGTCGGGCTCTGGGCTGATGGCTCAGAGCCTGGAGCCTGTTTCCGATTCTGTGTCTCCCTCTCTCTCTGCCCCTCCCCCGTTCATACTCTGTCTCTCTCTGTCCCAAATAAATAAATAAACGTTGAAAAAAAAATTAAAAAAAAAAATAAATAAATAACATTTTTTTTAAATAACCTGCCCCGTAATTGGCTTACCCTGAGTCACTAATAGAACCGGGACCCTCTTTCTCTCTGCGTTCCTGTCTGAAGAGCTGGGTCCAACGTCCAGAAACATGGACTCAGCTTCCATAGCTAGGCGCCAGTCTGGAAGATACTATAAGAAATCCTCACGCAACCACAGTTTGGGAGAACAAAGCCCTAATCCTAATTCATGAGTTCCTCAGTGTTGGTTTACCTCAGAAATTTGCACCCTCTCTTAAGAATTTGTTGGGTTTTTTTTTGTTAGGAAATATTTCAAAGAAGCCTGTAATGTCCCTGAGCCAGAAGAAACATTTAATATGGATAAATACACAGATGTGGTGACAGTCAGCAAACCCGTCATTTATATTTCAGTTGAAGAAATCATCAGCACACATTCAGTAAGTGGGGTTGGAGAAGGGTCTTAGCAATAGACACATGGTTCGGACGCCATTATCTTGAAAATGCTTAGTTTTTACCAGACTTAACTGTAAGCATGTGCTAGTAATACTTATGCTCTGAATACTAAGAAACCTTTGGTTATTTATTCCCTGACATTTGTACATGGATACAACTCCTTTTCCTAAACAAGTTATGTTTACTTTTTACATGGTATGTTTATTCCCTCTTGTGCATAATAAAACTCCTTCACCCAAACAAGGAAAGTTAACTTCTTACTTAATCCATTGTAAATGTGAAGATTAAGCCCTGAGCAGGGACAGGCCCTAATATTCCCCCACCCACCAGGGATACACTGCCTGGACCCCCCACACGATTTCTCTCTCCCTTTCAAGAATCTTCCCAGCTTTTCCAGTAAAATTCTGGGACAATGACAATATTCTCTCTAGTGGTGGACGTATAGAGAGGTCAAATAAGCAGGCTGCTTGAGATTAGGCAAGAGGAGACGCCACACCCAACATCAGCCACCTGCGAAGAATCATTTCTTTTGTTCTGGAAAACCCCATTTCTCACAGGCAGTTTCATAGTCTCTGCTATGTCATAATGTCTCCATCCAGATGGCGTGCAAACATTACTGCAATCAGCCATAAAAGGAGCATTAGGCATCTGTTGGGTCAGGGCCTTTAGCTCAGCATGGGAAGCCTTCGATGGCTTCTCAGTCATTTGAAATAAAAAGGCCAAGCATTGAGAGGTTTCTTTTGTTTTGTTTTGTTTTGTTTTGTTTTGTTTTGTTTTGTTTTGTTTTGTTTTTAGATCATTTGGTACATATTTCCTTTTATCCTAAAAGAGAATGTTTTTAAAATAGCTTTGGGCCTTGCTACTCCAAAGTCTTGAGAACTTGTTAGCAATGTACCCCAGACCTGCATTCTTTTTTTTTTTTTTTAAGATTCTGTTTTTAAGTAATCCCTACACCCAGTGTGGGACTTGAATCCACAACCCCAGGATCGAGATTCATGTGCTTTACCGACTGAGCCAGCCAAGTGCCCCCAGAACGGGCATTCTAACAAGAACCCAGGTTCTGCAGATACATACTGGAGATGAAGAAGCCTGGTTAAGGATATCCCCAGTGTGGATTATACCCACACGTAGGAGGAAAGCATAACAGATACACAGCTCTGAAAGGTCCTAGGTACACTCACAAGTGGCAAGGTGGGCTGCTTAAAATTTCAGGCTTTATTATTAAGCTCTTCCCAGAAACAAAATCCTGAGTACAGGCTTGGAAGAAAGACTGCATCTCCTTTCTATTTCCCTGTTTTACCGCTGGAACAGAGAATCTCCGTAAGTGTTTTGAGTGATCCTAAACTAAGGCAGGTCTGAATGACCAGCGGAAGGAGTGAGTCGGCTGATTAAATGAGAGGCTATACGTCTTTGCTCTCTGTATAAACACTGGAAATCACAAAACGTGTGCAAGCAGCGCCACATTTGTAATGGCAATTTTCTAACGATCAAGTGGTCTCATTCCTATTTGAGCAACGAGTCTGTTGTCTCTTTTTATGGTAGATAATCCATCTCCAAAAAATGTCTGCATGCTGGCTACGCATTTGCTGAGGGCAGTATCCTCGTGCGGATAAAGTGGTGGGGAGTTCTCTTTTAGAATGAGACATTCTTTCCCAGGCATAGCAGAGGAAAAAATGTTACTGTATTAATTTACATTGTTACTCTTTAAGGAGAAATGGTCTGTTTTTTTCTGTTAGCAAAAATTTAAAACAGAATCCAATCCTGGGAAATACAGTTTGTGACCAATCTGGATTTTCCTCACAGTTAGATTGGAAGCAGATGTAATAACGTGGGAGGAAAGTAATTGCAGAGAAAAACTGTCTGTTGACTGTCTGTCTGAAATGAAGAGGTGTCCACAACCAGGCATAACAGCAGTTCACTTGGCCCAGCCTGTGGCCACATGCTTGCCCCTTGTCCTCTAAGGAACATGTAGAACCTCCAAACGCTCTTTAAAAAGACACTTTTGGGGCGCCTGGGTGGCGCAGTTGGTTAAGCGTCCGACTTCAGCCAGGTCACGATCTCGCGGTCCGTGAGTTCGAGCCCCGCGTCGGGCTCTGGGCTGATGGCTCAGAGCCTGGAGCCTGTTTCCGATTCTGTGTCTCCCTCTCTCTCTGCCCCTCCCCCGTTCATGCTCTGTCTCTCTCTGTCCCAAAAATAAATAAACGTTGAAAAAAAAAATTTTTTTTAAAATAATAAAATAAAAAGACACTTTTGAGAAATGTGCATGTTCTGTAATTACCAGCCTAAAGGGTAGAAGCTAGCTGCCTAAATTTTCACTCTCCAGAGAAAGCAGCCACATCAGCTCTCCTATCCCCTCAGAGAACAAGGGCATAAATGTATCCATCTTACTTTGTTTTGTCTCTAACTTACTTTCCCCCCAAAAATAGATATACTACCCTTCCAGATTTTACTGTGACATTATATCACCTCTATTACTTGTGTAATGTCTTCGCTTGCCTTTGATCCTTGTGGGGATTATGTACCTGAGGAAACACATCTGGGCCTCAGGCCAAGGAACTATATGGTCATTTCCGCCATCCCTACCCTTGAAAGATCTTCAATGCCAGGCAGATTAAAATAGCTAATAGTGGTGATTTTTTTTTTAATATCCATAGTGTTTGATTACTGCATAATTTTTCCCTGAAGAGATATGGAAATGCCTTTCCAGTTTGTTACCAGTGTTAACCAAGGGACTTCTGCCTCATTTTAGGCTTTTTCCTCCCCAACTTTGACCTTTCCTCTAAAGGCGGCCTGGAGCACAGGGGTCGAAGTAGAAGTAGAAGGCTGCTCCTTGGCACACCTCACATGATCTTGCTAAAAGATGGTTTGTGAACACCTTTCACTGAGCTACAGTTTCTTCGTGTGGAGTAGGCACATCCCTTTGAGATAAAATTAAAAACTGTGTCACCTCCCTGAGGTCTCTGATTTGAATAAATGTCAGACTTGTGGGGCACCTGTGTGGCTCATTCGGTTAAGCATCCGACTTCAGCTTAGGGCATGATCTCACGGTTCGTGGGTTCGAGCCCCGCGTCTGAAGCCTGCTTCGGATTCTGTGTCTCCCTCTCTCCCTGCCCCTCCCCCGCTTGTGCTCTTATCTGCCTCTCAAAGATAAATAAACATTAAAAAATTAAAAAAATAAATAAATGTCTGACTTATAATTAAGATTCAAATAAATGATAGGGGTCCCTGCTTGGCTCATTCAGGAGAGCACACGACTCTTGATCTCAAGGTCGTGAGGTTATGCCCCATGTTGGGCATAAAGCTTACTTTGAAAAAGTAAAAATAAGATTAAAACAATATGAGAAGAAAATTATCTTGGAAAACTGGAAAAGGAACTTGATGTAAAAATGGTAGCACTTAAGAATTTACTTTTATTTGTGTGTGTGTGTATGTGTGTTTATTGCTTTATTGCTTTAGCTCCTGCTGGAACACCAGGATGCAATTGCTCCTGATAAACAGGACTTGCTGAATGAATTGTTGGAATTGCTGGGAGAGGTTCCTAGTGTGGAATCTTTTCTTGGTAAGAGCTTCTTCCTTCTGCTTATCCTGTGGTTGACATTTAGTTGTTTAGTTTTCCTAGTCTAGATCAAAAAAATCTTAATATTCAACTTTATTTAAGAAGATAACTACAGGGGCGCCTGGGTGGCTCATTCAGTTAAGTGTCTAACTCTTGATTTCGGTTCAGGTCGTGATCTCACAGTTTGTGAGATCGAGCCCTGCATCAGGCTCTGTGCTGTTAGAGCACAGAGCCTGCTTGGGATTCTCTCTCTCTTCTCTCTGTCTGCCTCTCTCCAACCCCTGCCCTCACCATGCTCGCTTGCTCGCTCGCTCGCTCTCTCCCTCTCTCTATCAAAATTAATTTTTAAAAAAAGAAACTTCAAAAAAAATAAAAGCCTCTCGCTGTATATTAGAAATTTTTTTTTATGAAGACCATTATCTCCTGTGCAACTGAGCCTTTCCTGTAAACCTTTATCTTGGGTTGCTGACGCCATCATCACAATGAGCAAATGGTAAGAGTAACAATGTTTTCTTTCTACAGGGGAAGGAGCAGTTGACCCCAATGACCCCAACAAGGCAAATACACTAAGCCAACTCTCAAAGATTGAGATCTCCCTTTATTTGACAAGCAAGTACAACATAGGGGACGGTGAAGCTGTTGATGGCCAGAGCCTCATGATAAAGTAAGTTTGGGGCTCAGCGGGCACATGTCTCCGATTATGCGTCTTCAACTATGCAAGTTGAAATAGACTGAATCCCCAAATCCTTTTAGTACATCTAAATATTAAAATACATTATTCATCAAACATCTAACCAAACAAAGGATAATAGAGTATCATTTAAAAGGGAACAAAATACAATTTGTAATTTAGTTTATAATAGTTTATAAAGGCTATTTTTCGTTTGTTTGTTTGCCGTGGAGCACTTTTATTCCTTTCTTTTAAGAAACAAAGTGATTGATTCTGCCTGTAAAAATCCTTAGGTAACTGAAGGGAAATAAGTGTTTCAGAGTGGTGAAAAGATTGGCAAGGAAGTGCCTTAAACCAAATTTAATGTCTGGCATAAAATATCTACAGAAAAGGCACACACATGGTAAGATATCCCACTGTCATTTGATTTATTAACTTGGTTTCCTATTAAACTAAGCCTGGATATGTTTACCAGCTTTGACTTACACCCTACTTCCTGCCCAAAGATTTCAAATGAAGCATTCACACTTTTAATTTCTACCGCATTGGTTCCATCAAAGCTTCTTAGATATCCCACACCAGTCCTTTACGTAAAGAATGAGAAAGAATGAGGTACATCACCGTAAATCAAAACACCATAAACCAAAATGCTTGCTCAGCAACCAATATGGCTTTTAAGAACTTATGTAAACAGGGGCGCCTGGGTGGCTCAGTCGGTTAAGCGTCCGACTTCAGCTCAGGTCACGATCTCACGGTCCGTGAGTTCGAGCCCCGCGTCGGGCTCTGGGCTGACAGCTCAGAGCCTGGAGCCTGCTTCCGGTTCTGTGTCTCCCTCTCTCTCTGCCCCTCCTCCGTTCATGCTCTGTCTCTCTCTGTCTCAAATAAATAAATGTTAAAAAAAAATTAAAAAAAAAAAAGAACTTATGTAAACAAGGATGCATGTTCTATGAGTGATGTGTTGGAGTGAGGTGGAGAATGGACGTAGAAACAGTGACCAAAATGGAATACTTATGTATTTAAATAATACTTGACACATTACTTCCAGGTTACACGTCCAGAGTTCTGACATGGTTTTCATTTGTAACAAGAGCTTTCTGTTCTGCCGCTGACATGATTCAAACAGCGCTCATTTCCAGTTAATTTTTTCCCAGATATTCACACTCATCCATAAAATGATGGGGGGGGGGGGGCCTTGTTCATTGTCCTGTGCTGCAATGTGTGCTTCTTCTAATTAGGCTTGATTATTTTGTCCTCAGATCATCTAAGGCTTCATGCATTCATGTAGCAGATCTTTTGAGGACCCGTTCTGTATCCATGGCCCTGGCTTCACGCTGGGGAGACAGCAGTAAGAAGCCCTTAGCAGTCCCTGCTTCCCAGGGGTCTAAAGTCTGATGGTGGGGAGTACAGCTCAATTGCAGGACAGAAGCCAAGCTGCAGAACTCTTACACACTCTTGGCCTCTTAAGAGTTGAAGGTACTTCCTTAGACTGCTGATTACCAACTCATATTGAATTTGCAAAGAGACAACACAGAGCAGGGCAACAGAGACAGGGGAAGCTTTGCAATCTGTTCCCTGGGTTCCTCTGAGAAATTGCCAATTATAAAGGTAACTGGAAATGCAGAGACTCTGTGGTTCTGCCATGCAAATTAAATTAGGGCAAGTATCCTATGATCTCATATGCTTTGTCCTTAGAAGTAATGGGAAGAAATGTTTTTGTAATTGGTTTTGTCTGTTAGTTGAACATCATTTTCTAAATGCATTCAACTCACTTGTATGCATTAATGAATGGAAATCACAAAGTGGGTAGTCTAAAATACCACATATTCTCAATATCCTACATTTATATATATTTATACTTGTTTCTGAATGAGCGTTGATGGGTCTGCGAATTTTTGGAATTGATTTTAAAAGTTAGGTATGTTGGGCAACCATATATCTTAGCTAGGGAAACCTGGTCCATTGTCCTACTTACATCAGCCCTTGGATGGCCCTGTCCCAGCTCCCCAGCATGTGCTGGAAGCAAATGCTGTCTGCTCCTTTAACCGCCATACTATGTAGAACCAGTGGTTTTTTTTTCTTATTGTTGTAAAATAAACATAACATAAAATTTACCATTTTAACCTTTTAAAGTATACAAATGAGTGGCATTTTGTACATTCAGAATGTCACACAACCATCACAACTTTCTAGTTCCAGAACTTCTATTAATCAGTTATTCCCCCACTACCCTCAGGGCTCTGTAGGCCCTGCCCCAGCGTCCCTAGTGCTTTCTGTCTCTATGAACTTGTCTTTTCTAGACATTTCATATAATTGCAATCATACACTATGTGATCTCTTGCATCTGTCTTCTTTGACTCCACATTATGTTTTTGGCCGAATAATATTCCCTTGTATGGATACAGCACATTGATCATGGACATTTGGGTTGTACCTTTTGACTATTGTGAAAAGTATTGCTGTGACCATTTGTGTACAAGTATTTATTTGAACACCTGTTTTCACTTCTTTTGGATATAAACCTAGGAGTGGAATTGCTGGGTCATAAGGTAATTCTAAGTTTAGCTTTTTGAGAAACTGCCAAACTTCTTTTCATAGTGGCTTTACCATCTTGTATTTCCACCACCAAGGTATAAGAGTTCGAACTTTTCCACATCTTCACAGACACTTATTTTCTGTTTTATGTTGTTACAGCCATTCTAGTGCATATGAAGTAGTATCTCGTTGTGATTTTGATTTACATTCCCCTGATGATAAATAATGTTGAGTTGTCCTTGTCAGCCATTTGTGTACCTTCTTTGTAGAAATGTCTGTGCAAGTATTGGGCCTGTTTTTTGGTTTGTCTTTTTTGTTGCAGAGTTCTAAGAGCTCCTTCTATATTCTAGAGAGTAGACACCTGCCAGATTTATGACTTGCACATATTTTTTACTCCTATGGGTTGCCTTTTTATGCTCTTGGTAATGTCCTTTTATGCACAGAAGTTTTTTAACTTGATGAAGGACAGTTTATTTTTTGTTGTTGCTTGTGCTTTTGGTGTCATGAAATGAGAAATCATTGGGGCCCCTGGGTGGCTCAGTTGGTTGAGTATCTGTCTTGAGTCTTGGTTTCAGCTCATGTCAGGATCCCAGAGTCATATCTCTCCCTCCCTCCCTATCTCCCCCACCCTCTCTCTCTCTCTCCCTCCTCCTCCTCCTCTTCTTCCTTCCCCCCCTTCCTCCTCCTCCTCCTTCCTCTCCTCCTCCTCCTTCCTCTCCTTCTCCTTCCTCTGCTCCTCCTCCTCCCCCTCCTCCTCCTCCCCCTCCTCCTCCCCCTCTCCTCCTCCCCCTCCTCCCCCTCCTCCCCCTCCTCCCCCTCCTCCCCCTCCTCCCCCTCCTCCTCCTCCTCCTCCTCCTCCTCCCCCCCCTCCCTTGCACCTCTCTCACCCACTTGCACTCTGTCTGAAATTAAAAAAAAAAAATCCTTGCCCAACCCTGAGTCCTGAACATTTACTCCTATGTTTTCTTCTAAGAGTTCTATAGTTTCTTTTATGTTTAGGTGTATTACCCCTTTTGAGCTAATTTTTGTGTTTAGTGTAAGGCAGAAGCCCAATTTCATTTTTTTTTTTTGCAGGTGCATGTTCATTTGTCTTACCGCTATTACTTAAAGACACTATTTTTCTCCCTTGAATGGACTTAGATACCCTTGTCGAAAGCCAATTGACCATACACGTATGACTTTCTGGACTCTTGATTCTATTCCATTGATCTGTGTCAGTCCTTATCCTAGTCCCACATTATATGGATCACTGTAACTTTGCAGTAAGTTTTGAAATTGCTAAGCATAAGTCTTCCAACTTGTTCTTTTTCAAGATTCTTTTGGTTTCCTGGGGTTCCTTGCAATTCGTAGTGAATTGTATGATCGACTTTTTCATGTATACAAAAGGACTACTAGGCTAGTGTTTTAATAATTCTTGATAATTTGCTGCTTTCATGGACCTCTGGGGTCTAGATAGTCTTCTTCTGGGCATATTTTAAGATCCTGCCATAGGAAGAGCCCCTCACTAAGCAGCCCGGTGATCAGTGTGGACGACAACCTGAAGAGAAGATTGTCCAAGTAGCCTTCCTTGAAAGTGGGATTTGGATATTGCCCAGAAGATTGAACAGAGTTAGTTTCATGATGTTAGGCAAACCTTACTTCCAAAGACATATATTTTAGGTATATATTTTTAAATCTTGTTAATAACAGACAATTATAAAATGTGTCAATGATAGCAAGCTTGAAGACCATTCAGCCCAAGTCTGTCTCTTTGTGGTGAGGAAATTTAAGTCTAAAATTATGGGAAGCAAGTAGCTAGTCCCTGACGTGCTTTAAACTCATGTGCCCTGTATCATGGATTCTCCATTAATACACACTTTAAATATTGATTTGAAAAGTTTTATGGGGATGTCTTTTCTCCAAGCTAACCAAATTCCTATCTCAAACATAATACATACTTCTTGAGGATCTTCATTACAGAACCGAATTTAACTAACATCAGACAAGGCCTTCAGGAAGTTAGTTTGAAATGGCCAATCATGGAATGAAGAGCATTTGGGATATGAAAGTATCTGGCTTTTCTCTAACAAAAAAAAAAAACTTTCTTGCTTCCTTGTTAAACAGATTGTGTTTTTAACTTTCACCAACGTCCCCTTATGATTAATTACAAAATAACTAGCTTTACAGTGATGAATAACTCATCTTCATGGGAGCACCTGCAGTAGAAGAATTTGAGACATTGTTAATATCCTTATGCTTGTAAACTTCATAGCGTGCTAATTAATAGTTAGATGAAGATGATAACAAACACCTATGGAGTGCTTACCATGTGACAGGCACTATCCTATAGATACAGGTAGATAATAATATGTATATTCATTCCTTCGTATATATATGAAATTTGTCATGTTATATTCTTGGCAACCACAAGAGGTAGAGGTTACTAACTATATTTTACATATGAGGCACAGAACAGACAAAAACTCTTTCCTAGGCAATATGGCTCGTGAGTGGAAAATGGATTCAGACTCAGATGGTCTTAAGTCTTGCAGGGCCTACACTCTTGATCACAAGATTTTACAACTCACTGAGGGCAAGGCCACTGCTCTTTGTATTCTTAGGAAACTTAGAATAAATAATGAGAATGATAGCAAAGCAGTTATTGCATAACTGATGCTGGGACTTCTTTCCAGGCCAAAGAGAAAGACTGACTAATAGATCTGAGGCACATGAAGGCACATATGGGGATAGGGAGAAACATTCTGTTTCCCATCTGTGGGTTTATTAAATAAGGCACCTCAGTTTGGGCTACCGCCATTCTGTCAATAGTACCAAGCCTGGTGGTATTGAAAAAACAAACCAGAAAAACCTGGTTGAGGAATCCTGGGGAGACCTTGGATGACAGCCTGAATCTGTCTCTTATTAGCCATAGAACTCTGAGCAACTCACCTACGCTTCAGTCTCCTCATCTATAAAAAGGGGGAGGGGAAGGAAGGGATGCAATGAGCAAATGAAGGCTGCATTAACACTTTATAAATTATTTTAAAAACTACACAATTGCAAATCTCTCTCATTTTAACTTATGATTCAACTTAAAATGTGTGATCATGGGGCGCCTGGGTGGCTCAGTCGCATTAGTACCAACTTCGGCTCAGGTCGTCATCTTGCACTTTGTGGATTTGAGCCCCGTGTCAGTGTCTGTGCTGACAGCTCGGAGCCTGGAGCCTGCTTTGGATTCTGTACGTCTCTCTCTGTCCCTCCCCTGCTCGCGCTCTCTCAAAAATCAACATTAAAAAAAAATTTTTTTTAAATGTGTGATCTTTGGGACACCTGGCTGGCTCAGTCGGTAAAGCATGTGACTCTTGATCTCAGGGTGGTGAGTTCAAGCCCCACGTTGAACGTAGAGCTTACTTTAAAAAAAAGGGGGGGGGGGCGCCTGGGTGGCGCAGTCGGTTAAGCCTCCGACTTCAGCCAGGTCACGATCTCGCGGTCCGGGAGTTCGAGCCCCGCGTCAGGCTCTGGGCTGATGGCTCAGAGCCTGGAGCCTGTTTCCGATTCTGTGTCTCCCTCTCTCTCTGCCCCTCCCCCGTTCATGCTCTGTCTCTCTCTGTCCCAAAAATAAATAAACGTTGAAAAAAAAAATTTTTAAAAAAACATGATCCTTATGGCCTTTATTAAGGTTGTTTTTCTACAAAAGTATGCGTGTTTAAGTAGAAGGC
The DNA here is from genome assembly GCF_016509475.1 of Prionailurus bengalensis. NCBI lineage: Eukaryota > Metazoa > Chordata > Mammalia > Carnivora > Felidae > Prionailurus > Prionailurus bengalensis. The sequence goes on from NC_057343.1 coordinate 141,557,452, forward strand.
AACATTTGTGGGTTGCAATCATACTTTGCTGCCTGAGAGCTTTGAGTTGTCATCTCTCAAGAATTCGTTTTCTTACCACATGATTCAGTGGAGCATCTATCATCCCACCTGAAAGATTTCTTTGCTTTTGGTCCAAAACTAGCAGGGGCACTAAATGGCTAAGATGGTATTTGATGTCTGGTGATAAAAATGTATAATCGTATTAGAAGAATTTTAAACAACTGGAAGTGTTCCTTAGGTTCCACAAACATGAACTCCTTTTCAAACTTGGACAAAGTGTCAGGCAGAGGGGGAGGCTCAGGGATGCTACTGGTTCAGAGCATAGGAAAAGATGCCATGTGACTGGAATGGTCAAATCTGAGGGGCCACGCCAGTTTACAAGCACCACGTGGTCTCATTCACCAACAGTAGGATTTGAACACAGCTATGATGAACAAACTTCCTGGTGTATTTCTCTCTCTTTTTAAGTTTATTGACTTATTTTGGAGGGAGAGCACAAGCAGGGGAGAGGCAGAGAGAGAGAATCCCCAGCAGATTCCATGCTGTCAGTGCAGACCACGATGCAGGGCTCCATCTCACAAACCATGTGATCGTGACCTGAACTGAAACCAACAGGCAGGTGCTTAACCAACTGAGCCACCCAGGTGCCCCATCCTTGGTGTATTTCTTTCTTGCTTTTTTTTTTTTATTCTTCCTCAGAATTAGATACTTCCTCAAACAGGGAGGGTGGTAGAGTCCTTGGTTTGATCAGCATTTCTTACATATTGTTTGAACAGCCACAGAGCCGATACTCTAACCAGTTGGTTTATGGTGGCTAAACCCTATCTAGAATTTTGTGTTTGCACTGGGGTGAGGAGGGGACACATCTTAAGACCATTGGCAAACAAATGTGAGCAAAACTATGAATTCTGTTTAAACCCTCTCATGAAGAGGTTTAAGGAACTGGAGGTTTCACTCACAAAAAGAAAGGGTAGTGGAAGAGGGGTTGGGGACACATTTGAGGCACCTCTGTACAGGTTTGTGGAGGCTGATGATATGGAAAGAGCATTCAACTTGTGTTTTGCAACCCTGGAAAACAGAGTGACCTTTGTGTAACCACTGAGCCTCTTATATCTTAGTTGCTTCATTTGTATAATCAGGGATTGAACTATTTCCCGAAGGTTCCCCTCAGTGCAGAAGTCCTATGACTAACCAGGTCCAGTGAGTGGACTTCAGTGGAAGACACGTCTCTCACAGTGAGGTTCCTGCATAAGAATGGAATTTTCCAAACTTGCACTTGCCAAACTACATTCAACGTGAGCCACACAAGTAATTTTAAGATTTCTAGAAACCACATTTTAACTTTTTTAATGTTTGTTTATTTATTTTGAGAGAGAGAGAGAGCATGCATGCGCACATGAGCAGGGAGGGGCAGAGAGATAGAGGGAAAGAGAGAATCCCAAGTAGGCTCTGGGCCATCAGCAGAGAAACCCAGAAACCACATTTTAAAAAGAAACAGGTGAAAGGGGCACCTGGGTGGCTCAATCGGTTAAGCTTCCAACTTTGCCGTAGGCCATGATCTCATGGTTCCTGAGTTCCAGCCCAGCATCAGGCTCTATGCTGACAGCTCAGAGCCTGGAGCCTGCTTTGGATTCTGTGTCTCCCTCTCTCTCTGCCACCACCCCCCCTCCCCCACCCCAGCTCATGCTCTGTCTCTCTCAAAAGTAAACATTAAAATAAATAAAAATTAAGATAAAAAAGAAAAAGAAACAGGTGAAGGGGCGCCTGGGTGGCTCAGTCAGTTAAGCCTCTGACTCTTGATTTTGGCTCAGGTCATGATCTCACAATTTGTGAGTTTGAGCCCCGTGTCAGGTGCCGTGCTGACAGCATGGGACCTGCTTGAGATTCTCTCTCCACCTCCCTCTCTGCCCTCTCCTGTGTCCACACGTGCACATTGTCTCTCTCAAATAAATAAACGTTTAAAAAAAAAAAAAGTGAAATTAAGTGCCTGGGTGGCTCAGTAGGTTGAGCATCTAACTTCAGCTCAGGCCATGATCTCATAGTTCCTGAGTTGGAGCCCCCCATCAGACTCTCTGCTGTCAGCACAGAACCCGCTTCAGTTCCTCTGCCCTCTGCCCCCTCTCTGCACCTCCCCCACTCATGCTGTCTCTCTCAAAAATAAATGAACATTTTTTTAAGTTAAATCAATTCCAATTTATTTTATTTAGGGGTGCCTGACTGGCTTAGTTGGTAGAGCATGCAACTCTTGACCTCAGGGCCATCAATTCAAGCCCCACACTGGGCATAGAGCTTACATAAATATTAATAATAATTCCAATATATTTTAGTTAAGCCAATGTATCAAAAATGTCAGTATTTCAATATGTAATTAGTGTAAAAAACTGTTAGTTTTTTCATCCTAAGCATTCAAAATCCAGTGTGTGTTTTACACCTCTAATACATCTCAATTTGGACCAGGCATGTTTCAAGTGGTCCATGGCCACCTGTGGCCAATGGCTGCCATCTTGGGCAGCTCAGCTTTAATGACCACGTGAGTGCTTACTACACGTCAGATCCTACTGAGAGGCTTTACGTGCCACTTTCCCTTCAGTCCTCCCATAAGTCCTCTGAGAGAATCCCATTATATAAATGAAAAAAAAACAGAGTCATTGAGGTTATATAGTTTGTATAAGTCCACACAGCTAGTAAGCAGCAGGAGCCCCAATTAGACCTTACATCTGTCTGACCCCAGTACCCATAACCATTAGGCATACTGTAGGGGGAGATAGTTCCCTATCCTGAAACAGGACGGTTCCTTACATGCGAGATGCCTAGGATAGAACTTTGGCAGGGGATTCCACAGGCTTGACGTAAAGTAGAATTCCAAGACAAAAATGCAGTATAGGCAGTTTGTCCTTGATCAACTCCTTAACAAACATTCTTTGTCCCTTGCACAGCATGCTTTAGTGACCCTAGTCATTTTGGTCATCAGATACCCTCTCTGAAGAGATGAGCTGGGAGTTTCCTGGAAACATGTACCATAAGTAGTTCCTAGAATGTTGTTTCAAATATGAAACCATCACTGTGTCTATATTTTTTAAATCATCCAATGTTTTCATTTTGAACTTGATGTTCCTGTTTAATACATTCATGATGATTGGTAGAAGGAGTAGTGTGAGGAGAAAACCAGACTTGGCTCTCTAAGCTGCAGCCGCCTTAGAAACAGTGCCTTCGCCCACATGGCTGTAATCAGCTGTGTGTCCACCTTTGACTCTCGGAGGAGTATTTGTACATTCCCAGACAGCCTGTAAATCCCCAGGAGTGAAGGGTCATGGGCCAGAGGAAATGGCTATAATTGTTCTTCTCATATAGACTTGAAATAAATAAATGACAAAAGTGTTTACAGATGGTTTATTGGATTTTATCCTATTTTCAAAAATAATATGTTTGGAATTAACCGTGAGGATTTTCTCTGTCATTTGCCCTGATGTTTCACGACAAGAACAATGTTGTGTTTTCATTTTCTAATTTTCATGCCATGTGAACATTTCCTGCTGTAGTTGAAGGGGAAATATATCATCTAGTGATGTCACACAGTGCCTTTGGAACTAGTGAGGTTAAATACCATAGAGCAGCAAAAAAAGTGAGACTTCCGTCATCAGTTAGACCTGTTGATAATTTTAGGCAGCTTCTGTTTATGTTTCCATTTTTTGGAAAGGAAGCTATCTCCACTATTTTTGCCACTCATGTAAAAGTACACAGACTTGACCTCTTGCCTTTTATGTTGAAATTTTTTCACATCATTACATAACCTGATCTTTTAGGAAGGGGTGGCTGACCACATGAAGGGACACATGGGAAAAAGTAGTGTGCTCTTAGCGCCTCCAGCTGAGTTTCCTAGCTATTGATGTTTCATTGAGCAGCTCTTCTCTTAGCTGCCCCAGGAAGACAAGGACGCAAGCCTAGTAGTTAGCTTTTCCAAGGGACCTGAGGCTCTTGAACACTGTCCTCCCAGCGGCTCTGTCAGCCAGCAGCCAAAGCCCCCACAGCCCATCTGGGACCGCTCGCTCCCACGGGCCTTTACACCATTTCATAACTTTCTCAGAGCAGGAAAGGTAACATTTGGACTGGCTCCTAAAGGCTTAGAATATATTAAACAGGCTCAGAAGCTTAAGCATTATTAAAGTCGGGAAAGAGGCAAGGGTACTAGATACCATTCCTGCATCCTCTGTGGTAGCAGGACATATCGGCACCACTCGTCCATCCCACTCATCAATAATAGTCCCAGCCTACAAAGAAGGAAACGTGTTTAGATAAGGAATCCTATGACATACCTGTCCCCGTGTTACTGACACCATAATCCCACGACATCCAGTGTGTAAAACCCAGACTTCAGTTATCAAGCATTAGCGAACTTGCAGGAGCCTCAGAGCAGATGTGAATTTCCAAAAGACTTTTATTTTCAGGGATTATCTTTGCATGTGTTTGTGCACTCCCTCGGGAAAAGCAGATGGTTGTGCATCAGGACTGCTGTCTGAAAGTCTGTCTCTTCTCAATTTTGTAAGGACCAAAAAGCTGATCATTGATGTCATCCGGAACCAACCAGGGAACACATTGACAGAAATCTTGGAGACACCAGCAACTACAAAAGAGGTTAAGTAATTGGTCTTTGAATGTAAAATAATAAGTACCATGTGTGGAAGTTGACTTGACTGATCTTCATGTCCAGAGTTTACTGTTGTCTTGAAAACACTATACATGACATGGTTTGAAAGTAGGGAATTTTATCTCTTACTCTAGCCAGCTGAGTTGAGTCATATATATAAAATCCCTATCCAAGGGAATGAAATAGAAAATGCAGCACCAAATTTATGCTGAATGTAATTTTGTCCTAGACTGTGAAGGTAGTTTTCTGGGCCATTCAAAGCTTCTGAATGCTCATCGTAAACTTCATCACTCACTGGGTGGGCAGGTAAGTTGTTAAGACATAGTTCTGGTCAATAGGATATAGGAAAATACCTCTCATGTTTTACACGTTGGATAACTTGAAACAAACCAGTGTCTCACACATGAAAACTGTTTTCTAAATGCTTCAGGAGCAAATGTGTTCAGTCCGTCAGGTCAGAGCACCATTACCCTGGTATAAGCAACTGAAGATTCATAACAATCTTGCGTTAAAATCTTTGTCAACATCTGTGAAAATACATCATTGTTTATTTCACTCATTTTTAATGAAATTAATTCACTGTTACTGCTTTAGTTGTCAATAATTGTCACTCCCTGGAAAAAGTTAACAAAATTATCTAATTAGGTACTTCCTGGCAGAGCTACCCATAATTTTCCTGAGTCAATCTTTTTTTTTAAAGAGTTTACCTTTTTTTAATGTTTCTTTGAGAGAGAGAGAGACAGAGAGAGAGAGAGAGAAAGCCCGCTCACATGGGGGAGGGGCAGAGAGAGCAGGGCACAGAGGATCCAAAGCGGGCTCTGCACTGACAGCAGGGAGCCCAGTGCGGGATTTGAACTCACGAACGGTGAAATCTTGACCTGAGCCAAGATCAAAAGTCGGATGCTTAAGGGACTGAGGCACCCAGGTGCCCCCTGCATCATTTTTAATTAAAGTGGTTGCCTCTAAGAAATGACTGTCAATTTTTAATTTTAAAAATATATAAGATAAAACTACAAGTGATCTGATGTTGGTTAATGTATGAATATTTTTAAACAATGTGAGTGGAATATTGTGAGTGGAATATTTTAATTTAGTAAGAGAATTTTAGTCCTTATTGAATATTTAATTTTTCCCCAAATGTCACTAAGAATGCTGCATCTCCTAGCTATGTAATTCTGGGCACTTAGAAGTTTTTCTGAGCCTCAGTTTTCTCAGCTATAAAATGAGAATAATAATAGTGCTTAATTCACAGCAGTAAAAAATGAGTTAAAACATGTTAAGTGGGTAGAATACCTAGCTCATATTAGATGTTCAGCAACATATTAGGTGCTACAGTTGCTATTGTTATTTACTGCTGGCCTGGTTAACTATTCCTATGTAGGTGATACTGATCTGTCATCTGATAATACTTGTATCCTTAGACTTCATTTATTGTGTCAATCATCTAATGAAATGGGAAGATCACCAGTCTCCTTAGAAAACTTTTTTTTTTTAACAACCTGTCCAAATTCTATACAATCATTTACTCTTCATTTATTTGGGAAATTAGTATGAGCTCGAATATTCTTACTCCATTTTGGTTCCAGAAAACCCTGCAGGTTTTTCAGAGTTGGTAGTTTGAGAATTATTCCTTCATTAGAACAAAGGTCTCTGCCTTCCTGGCTTACAGATCTCCATAAATATGGCTGAGGTGTGAGAGTTCAGTCAGGTTCTGGATGTTCAGGGTGTTAGCTGTGTTTTCGTGAATAATGTAGTCTTAGTTTCCTCAACTGAAGTCTCTAGCAGATGGAAATCCTTCCATTCAGGGAATTCTAAGACATCAGTTCCCCACTGGAGTATGTTTGTTACTAAGGTGATCTGTCATGTTTGCGCTAAAGGAGCCATTGAGAATTTTGCTCACAATAGGCCTGCCACCACTGCTATATTTCTCAAAAAGATGAAATAATCCCTTCCAAAGACCTACTTCAAAATCCATGAGCACGTGCTGATTCTGGCCGTTGAACTCTGACCTGAGGACCTCTTTTATTTTGACATTAACTTGCCTTACACAGCTTATGAATTTGTGAGATGGGGGAATCAGAGAAAAGTCAACATCTTGATATTCCCTTTTCAGGAAGCAGATCATGCCAGAGACATGGAGAGCCGTGCTATTATAGATTCCCAGGCCCCAGAAGAAATGAAGCATAGCCAGTCTATGATTGAAGATGCACAGCTACCCCTGCAGCAGAAGAAGAGGAAAATCCAGAGAAATCTTCGGACTTTGGAACAAACCAGACATGTGTCATCCAAAAATAAGTACCAAGACATTCTCAATGAGATTGCCAAGGTTTTTGAAAATAGTATTCTTGCTTCTACACTTAGCAGACCAACACTGGCTAATCGTTGGTCATATGCTGGGCAGTCTATGAGGTGGCATAGTTGTAATTCATAGTTGTAATGCCATGGTCAATATTACAGATTTTTATTTGACTTTTTTAAAGGATCATTTGCTTTATTTTTTTAACATTTATTTATTTATTTTGAGAGAGAGAGAGCTTGCAACTGGGGGAGAGGCAGAGACAGGGAGAGAGAGAATCCCAAGTAGGCTCCACACTCAGCACAGAGCCACATGTAGGGCTTAATCCCACGACCATGAGATCATGACCTGAGCTGAAATCAAGAGCCAGACACTTAATCAACTGAGCCACCCACGGGCCCCAATATTACAGATTTTTAAGGGTTCCACACCCATTGATGACTTTTTTTTTTCGAAGTTTATTTATTTTGAGAGAACGAGTGGGGAAGGGGCAGAGAGAGGGGTGGACAGAGGGTCTGAAGCAGGCTCTGTGCTGACAGCAGAGTCTGATGTGGGGTTCGAACTCACAAACCATGAGATCATGACCTGAGCCAAAGTCGGACACTTAACCAACTAAGCCCCCCAGGTGCCCCCATAGATGACTTTTAATAGAGAAAAGTCACAACTTTTCCAAGTCATTAGGACATTTGACACACTAGAAATAAATGCTCAGGAAATGGAATAGACAAGTTTCATCTATACTTTTAAAACAATACCTACTAATTTTGTGGGGTTTTTAAAAGATTTTTTTAGTAATCTCTATACTTAACATGGGACTCAAACCTACAACACCAAGGTCAAGAGTCACATGCCCCACTGACTGAGCCAGTCAGGTGTTCCAATACCTACTAGTTTTTTGGCTTTGTTTTTCCCAATACCTACTAGTTTTAAAAATGACACTTCTGGGGCGCCTGGATGGCTCAGTTGGTTAAGTGTCCGACTTTGGCTCAGGTTATGATCTCGCGGTTCGTGAGTTTGATCCCCGTGTCGGGCTCTGTGCTGACAGCTCAGAGCCTGGAGCCTGCTTCGGATTCTGTGTCTCCCTCTCTCTCTGCCCCTTCCCGGTTCATGCTCTGTCTCTCTCTGTCTCGAAAATAAACAAAACATTTAAAAAAAATTTTTTTTAAATGACACTTTTATGAGAGTTCTCTCTTGAGTTGTCCTATAGCCCAATTGCTCTTAGGACCTGGCATTGAGATGATAACTCTTTGTCCCTGAGAATTTGCCTCTGAACAATTGACCCTAAATGCAGTTGAGACTTAGATGTTGCTTTCTGTTTTCTCATCCCGTATTTTAACAGTTGGGAAACTTCCTGAGAAAAGGATCTCAAATTAGTGTGAGGAAACATCACAGGATATGGCTGAGATCTGTTTGCCAAGGATAAGGAAATACATATTTGGGTCAAAGAACATTTCATTCTTTGCATCCAAACATGCAAATTAAAAATGGGTCTGGAGGTTCATAGCAGTTAAGTGATCAGAAAAAAAAAAAGTAAATTGTCTTAATTTCTTGGTGGAAAATCACCTCCATTTCTTTTTTCCGTGGAAAGTCATGGTCACTTTTGGCAATAGGCTTATTCCTCCTAGCCTAAGTGACTGTGACTCAAGGGAAGTCACATTTCTTTCTACAGCCCTGGGGTGGAAAATATCTGTCTTTGCAAATATGTAGTAGAAAAATTAATGTTTTCGCCTTTTAAAAAAAGCTGTCATGAAGGTATCCTCCAAAAGATCCTGTTTAATGGACAATTTTTACACATACATGTGTATGTCTGTCTGGATTCCTAGGGGAATGTTTTTTAATTTGTCCACATAGGGAAAATAATATTAAACAAGCATCATTTTTATGATTTTCATGATTTACCATTTAGAATTACAAATAAATCTTATGTCTGTAAGTTTAAACATAGCATAGCCCTTGTAATTTGTGAGTAACTTGAACGACGTGATGTTCTAGGAACTGTATTTAAATCCAAGCAGTAGTCACCAAAGTTAAATCTTTCCAGTCAGCCTTGAGAGCTCAGTTGTTTTTGCAAGCCTTCAGAAATAGTTCCCAGATTAAAAAAAGAAAAGAAAAAAAAAAGAACTATTTCCCAGATTAAAAAGTGCATTGTTTTTTTGTTTTGTTTTGTTTTTATTTCTAAAATGGATGCAGTAATTGCATGTAAACCTTTTCAGGTAAAGTATTCTTCAAAGTGGAATGTTGAAAACATTTTGAAGAAATTGCTATCTCCTACTGAAGTCTTCCTTATGCCCCTTTTAGAACACTATTTTATTTTATGGTCATTCTAAAAATGCTTCTCTTCTTTTCCATCAAAACAAAAATAAATGTTAGCATCTCTGTTAACATGAATTAGGGACCTTTGCCAGTCTGAAGTAAGCAAGGAAGGGGGGAGCACCTTAGTTTGCAGAGATTATGGGGTACCTGGCTGGTTCAGTTGGTAGAGTATGGAGCTCTTGATCTTGGGGTCGTGAGTTCAAGCCCCAGGTTGGGTGCAGAGATTGCTTAAGTTAAACTTAAACATATATGTATACACACACACACACAACTATATATATATATTTATGTAAATATATATATTTATATATATAAGTTATAAGAATATATATTATAAAATATATATTATAAAATTATAAATTATATAAATATATAAATATTTATATATAAATATATATATAAATATATATATAAATATATTTATATATATATTTATATATATAAATATATTTATATATATATTTATATATATAAATATATATATAAAGATTAAGGTGACTAAGGGAAGTTACAGGTTAACAGTCACAAACAGTGACTTCATAGTCCACATTCTTCTTGTCCCAAATTGGCAGTGTCATAAATTAACCTTCTTAAATGTCATATCATAGCCTTTACTTGTTTTTTAGGACATTCGAAATCAAAGAATACATCGTAAGCTTCGAAAAGCTGAATTGGCAAAACTTCAGCAGACCCTGAATGCACTTAATGAGAAGGCGGCATTTTATGAAGAGCAAATTAATTATTATGACACCTACATAAAGACTTGCTTGGACAACTTAAAAAGACGGTAAGTTAAAAATCATATATCCATTTGTAATGTCATGATTTATATGGGTGTCAATTATTTTACCCACTTGAATGATGGGGTTTGGAAGCAAACTCCTTGCTTTCTTTTATAACCAAAAAACTAGAATCTGGATTTTGTGATTTGCTACTGGGATCTAAGAAGTCAGGAGTGCATTTAGATACTTTTTAATTGCCCATCAGTATTGAAATTCATGTAGCTCAACCTGTTGTATTCTAAGCAAGTAGCTTTATTTTTTTTTTTTAATGTTTATTTACTTTTGAGACAGAGAGAGACACAGCATGAGCAGGGAAGGGACAGAGAGACACAGAATGTGAAGCAGGCTCTAGGCTCAGAGCTGTCAGCACAGAGCCCAACACGGGGCTTGAACTCACGAACTGTGAGATCATGACCTGAGCCGAAGTCGGACGCTTAAGCAACTGAGCCACCCAGGCGCCCCCTAAGGAAGTAGCTTTAATGCTTGGGGAAGCACTCTCATTTTCCCTTTGGTCTCTTTTACTCAAAGAGGCCAAACACTATGATAAAAAAAAAATTGAAGCTACTCTTACTTTTTGAATATTTACAATAAACAATGTTAAGTAACCCCAGGTATTTGCTACTAGCAGAATGTGGCCTAATGATTTTAAATTAGTTAGTGCTTTTAAAACATTATCCTTGATGGGGAACCTGGATGGCTGTGTCAATCAAGCATATAACTTCGGCTCAGGTCATAATGTCACGGTTCGTGGGTTTGAGCCCCACGTCGGGCTCTGTGCTGACAGCTCAGAGCCTGGAGCCTGCTTCAGATTCCATGTCTCCTTCTAGACACATCTCTCCCCTGTTCAGAGTCTGTTTGTCTCGCTTTCTCAAAAATAAACGTTTAAAATTTTTTTTTAATTATTATTGACATGAAAGACAAAATTTGGCAGTTCCCCATTACCCATTAGCATACATATTACAGATTTTTTTATACACAGCAGAGCCACTTTTAATGAGTATTCTTTGCTCGTTGTTGTTCTTCCTACTTACTAGACTAAGGCTGACACTAATCAAATTTTAATTACCCATTTAAATGTGCAGCATAATGTTTTCATGCAGTAAGAAATGGTGCTGTATGGAATAATCAATTGCATTAATCACAGAAGATTTGATGAAGGGAAATAACCAAATTTAAACCTCCTTTATTTGGGCCCCACTAGTTCTGAATTTTAATTCATTGGCTTGAAGCCTGTAAATTACTGTATTCCTGGAGAAAGAAGTTGATCCAGCCAATAATACCCAGTAGAAATAAGGTTGTTAGAGGGCTGGGGTTTTTTTGTTTGTTTTTTTCACTTGCAACCACTTGAAGACATTTTACAACCTTTGCCGCTAATTAGGTGAGCTAGATTTGCGTTCTAATTCTTCCTTACGTTGTGTGATCTATGACCGAGCCCAGTGAACTCTGGAACTTAAGTTTTCTCATCTTGAAGGTGGCAAGAGGAGTACCAGCCTCACAAGTGTTTCTATGAGAGCTAAATGAAATCATAAGAAAGGAATTAATTGATTTCCAAGCACTATAGAAATGTTGATTTTACAAAGGTGAGGCAGTATTCAAAAAGCGCTTAGAACATGGCTGGCCACACAGTATTTATTCAATAAACTAAAACAGTCCTAGTAATACCTTTACTTAGGAGTATGCAGTTCATATTACGGAACCAAAGCTGCTTGGGACATGACTTACTATCGCCACTAAGTTCAATATGCCTGAGAAAATAGAGTAAGTACTAGTCTGTCGGTCACTTTGTAAACAGCCTTCTCTGACATTTCAGCAGTGAGGTTTTATGGCGAGGGAAAATCACCACCTACTTTCACAAAATAAAGTTTCATACTCAGGGCGGTGGGGGCCAAGCGTGAACAGTGGCGGGCACCACCGCAACCTCTGAGTTTGCCGTCATGACGACAGGTGGTTTATTCTTATTGTTTCAGAAATTCTCGAAGGTCAATTAAACTAGATGGAAAAGGAGAACCGAAAGGGGCGAAGAGAGCCAAGCCAGTGAGGTACACGGCTGCAAAGCTGCATGAGAAGGGGGTCCTGCTGGGGATAGACGACCTTCAGACAAACCAGTGAGTGTGGCCTGGAATCTGCGCAGAATTACACATGCCCTCTAATCACTCCCGTAAAATCTGACTCACTTCTTTTTGGTTTCCTGTGGCCTTTGAAGAGAGCTTCATTTGGTCTCTCAAGGCTTACCCTTGATTACAGATGACAGGGCGGGGACGTACATGTATTGTAATCTCTAGTCTGCCCATCAGACCCTGAGCATCAGTGCTGGGGGTTGTATGAAGTGCTGAGCAGGTCGTGTTTCCCATGGCTGGTCCAGTACATTTGGGTTTGCCAGCCTCCCCCTTCTCTCAGGAAAAACTGAGTCATAGCATTGAGAATGAAAAGCTGTCTTTTTGTCTTGATAGAGTTATTTACAATAGTATCTTTCTCACTTCAGAGCCACAGACTATGTGTGCCAACACCCGGGTCAGAGCCACTCTCGCAGTGTGCTGCTGGTGTGCGTGTTTGATGTAGAGGAGAAAATGGAAACCCTCCTCCGCAGCCCGCACTGGGTGCCCGAGGGTTCTCTCTTTTCACGGAACTGTGAGCCTTGTGGCCCATCACTGTTGCAGGGAGCCACATTCACCATGTGCGCTCCTCTCTAACTCCTGCCCTCTCTCCAGGCCTGGCTTCTGTTCCGTTTATCGCAGCAAACCTTTTCTCTCAACCATACTGACTCAGAGAAAATGCTTCTTCGTCTTTGTAGTTTCTATAGAAGTAACCATCTAAAACATTGAACTGGCGTCTCAGCAGTCTAAGTCACTATTTAATTCTCAGGATCTGCGAACCCCATTTTTCCAACTGTATTTTAAGCTCTTTAAGAACAAGGGCCCTATTTAATAGCATTTCTTCAGTAATAAAGCATCTACTTGGGTGCTCTAGGCAACAATCTCAACAAGAGCTATCAAACCTAGTTTTAATGAGCAGAGTGGGGAAGGGGAATGATGGGAGGTTGGGGAGGCTTCCTTAGGACTTTCGGGTGGACCTTTCACTAAGCATGGTAATTTAGGATTCCGTTAACTAGTTTCAGCTTTACACATAGAATTGCAATTCCTCATGTGAATGTCCCTTTCTTCACTAGGTTTAAAAATGTTACATTTGATATCATATCTACTGAAGATGTGGGCATCTTTGATGTCAGATCAAAATTCCTTGGTGTTGAGATGGAGAAGGTACAGCTCAATATTCAGGTAAGCTGGGATTTCTGCAAAGTGGGGGTGAGTTTTATAATGTGCGGCGTGCTTCCCCTGGCTTGCCCTCTTCATGACAACACGGGGGTATAACAGATGACCACTGCAAGCCTTATTTGCCAATATTGGCCTTTTAAGCTTTGATGATTTGTGGAAAGCTCTGATCTTTCAAAGTATTAGAACTTAGGGGCGCCTGGGTGGCTTGGTCGGTTAAGCGTCTGACTTCGGCTCAGGTCATGATCTCATGGTCCGTGAGTTCGAGCCCCGCGTCGGGCTCTGTGCTGACAGCCCAGAGCCTGGAGCCTGTTTCAGATTCTGTCTCCCTCTCTCTGACCCTCCCCCGTTCATGCTCTGTCTCTCTCTGTCTCAAAAATAAATAAACGTTAAAAAAAAAAAATTTAAAAAGAACTTAAAACGCTTTTAGATGGCAAACCATAGCAGTCAGCTTTTCTAAGTCATGTTTCCATTTTGATGCTTAGAGGGAAAAAATAGCATAAAAGTATTCAAAGCTATTAAGGCGAGAAAGTTTTCTTATTTTATTTTTACTTTTTTAGTGTTTTTCTTTATTTTTTATTTATTTTATTTTATTTTTTGAGAGGGGGCGGTTTGTGAGCAGGGGAGGGACAGAGAGAGGGGGACAGAGGAACTGAAGTGGGCTCTGCACTGACAGCAGAGAGCCCAATGTGGGGCTCGAACTCATGAACTAGAAGATCATGACCTGAGCCAAAGTCAGATGCTGAACTGAACTAAGCCACCCAGATGCCCCAAAAGTTTTCTTTCATTAGGAACTTGGATTTCTTTGTAAGACTATATATCCCCAGGATTGGAACTTTACTGACCTCATTTCTGCTTCTTTCTCCTGCTTAGAATCATTTCTACATTAGTTTATGAAATCTGTTAAATGCTTAGGCACATAAGACATGCAAAATAGTTATCTACAAGTAGAAAAATGGCGTCTACAGTTGGAATTATTGCTGTTTTCTCATGAGGACCATATTTAAGCCAAATAGACTTGAACAGAAGCTGAGACATCCAGTTTCTATGTCCAAAAACAAAAGGAGCAAAAACAACAATGACCAAAAAAAAAGTGAAAGGAGAACACAATCCAAGGCTTAAGATCATCTTCTGCCAAATTGATCCTCAGCAGAGGATCAATTAAAAGATGTAATTGAGTTTTTCTTTTTCACATGAGAGATTTTCAGTGGAAATAACACCTATTTACGTGGGTCCCAAACTACTAGTAAAATGGGCCCCAGGTATTCTGTGTGTATCTACACAAACCATCTTGATGAGCCACTGCAAGGGACAAGTTCTAGCCTCCCTGCCTGCTGAGCCCCTGGCTGAGAACCCTGAAATTATTTCCCCCTCCTAGGAGCAGATGCCATTGCCCTTCTTTCCCCTCTAGCATTGCTTGTAACTTACAAAAAAACAAAAAACAAAAAACTAAAGGAGTATGATAAGGGCCATTGAGATAATGGAGTGAGAGTCCAGAGAGAAAACGAAAGGTAATGAGTAATTGTGAAAAGTATACATAAGTAAAACAGCGTTATTTTCTACCTTATTTTTAAACGCCAGTAAATGTAGCCATCTAACAATTTAACTGAAAAGCTTGAGTTACTTTATGTACCATTTAGATAAACACGGGAAGAGTAAAGAGAGTGCCGCTAGGGATGTGCCTTCGTTAGTCATTCTTCTTTAGAAGTGGCAAAAACGTATCATGTGTTTGTCAAGAAGGAAATGACCCGAGACCAATCACCATCAACTGGACAGATGAATCCCAAGTGACAGGGACACACCTGTTCAGAGAGACCTCAGGAATTCCAGGGCACTTCCTTTGAACACTGGTGCAAATACCAAGCTTCATTTGCTCCTTTGTTAAGGTTTCAGCATGCGGTAGGATTAACTCTTCATGCCATTCATCTGTACACAGAATTGATTGTGAAATGTTACTCCTTTGCTGCATACAGATAACTCATACACCCCAGATTTTTAAAGTCATGAACATGTCACCAGGGCTAACTGCATAACTTGTGGGGCTTGGTACAGAATGAAAAGGTACAGCCCCTTATTCAGAATTATTGAGCGTCTCAAGATGGTGAGAGCAGAGCATTATACTCTGTACAGGTTGAATGCCCCAGTAGCCAGCCCAGCATCTAACAGCTAATAAAGTCAGACTTGTGTTTATATTTATGGCTTTCAGACAATTACATTAACAAGTGAATTACCTGATGGCCAGGTCTTTAGTGTGAGACAAGAATTGGCAAAAGGACAGAAATTTCTAAGAGAACTAAGGGAGATCCCTTCTAACATTATGTTTCTGGGTCTTCTTCTCCCCTCCTTCCTCACTTCCTAAATATTATGTAGTAATTGTATCCTGCAGCTGTCGGCAGTATACCTAACAGGTGGGTGCGACTTAAGATGTTCTGCTCCCACAAATAATGTTCAGTGTTTATCAAGGGCTACGGGGTTGACTCCGTTCCCTTCCCAGATGAAGAGCTGAAGTTCAGGGAATTCATTATACAAGAGGCAGCTGGAGTCCAAGTTGTTCATCAGTCTGCTCCATTGCCCCTCGCCTAGGATTACAGTTGATCTTGACAAAGCATGGGCCCCTACATATGGCTTGTGGACTTTGATCTCCTATGTCCAATAGCACCCTTGTGAAATTAGCAGTGTTGTCCCAATTTACACAAACAAAACAACTTAAGAGAGGTGGTGTGATGTCGCAGGGTCATAAGATAGCAAATGGTGGGGCTAAGTCTCAAATCTGATCTTCCATCCACAAGTACAATCATTATCATTGCTCCCCACCTTAGGGGCCCAGCTGCTTCCCCTGCAGACACCTACAGGTGTCTCTCACTTTGAGTACAGTTGGAGGAATGTGAGGAGGTGGAGGGGGACGCTGGCAATAGCTAAAGTTCTCTCAAAGATGATTCCAACTTGTGCAGGTGGCCTTGCTTAATAGAGATACAAGGCATTATCATTAAGAACCAGGAAGTTTCCTGGGGCGCCTAGGTGGCTCATTCAGTTGAGCATCCAACTCTTGATATCAGCTCAGGTCATGATCTCATGGTATGTGGGATCGAGCCCCACATCAGGCTCTGTGCTGATAGTGCAGAGCCTGATTGGGACTCTCTCCCCCTCTCTCCCTGCCTGCCTCTCTCTCTCTCTCTCTCTCTCTCTCTCTCTCTCTTTCTCTCTTTCTCTATCAAAATAAATAAAACATTAAAAAAAAAAAAAACAAGTTTCCAGAGCTAGGAACAAGAAAACGAGGTCTGGGTTTAGTCTAGGGCAGTTCAAGAATGATATCTTCTATTTGGGGAAGCCCCCCTGTTCTATGTTATTGTGAGACATTGCTCCTAAATCTCATGCATATGATTAGTGTGACCCAGTTACTAATTCTAGCAAGAGTTGATGTCCTTTGATTATGTGGTGGCAGTGAAACATAGAACGATAGACCGACGTGAGAATAAGGGCTTGTTCTCAGTACAGGAACACAAAGTAGTCTAGATCAGGAAAGACTAGCTTTGTACACTGCTCTCCAAATTGTAGTCCACAGCTTCAGTAAATAACATGAGCATTTATCCCCACTTTACATACTTATTTATAAAGTATACATGTTCATGCTGACAGCTCAGAGCCTGGAGCCTGTTTTAGATTCTGTGTCCTCTCTCTCTGCCCCTCCCACCCGCATGCTCTTTCTCTCCTCCAAAAATAAATAAAAACATTAAAAAAATGTTTTTAAAGTATGCATGTTCCCACTACTAGACTCAAAATATACTTTATAAAATATATACACAAAATTGAAGTGTTTAAAGAATGAGAGAAAATACTAAATGGGAGTTCTCATACTCTTTTTGCTCCCCAAGGGGTAGCCTTGCTCACTTCACTTTAGAAAACACCACTGTTCTTGCGGCACCTGGGTGGCTCAGTTGGCTCAGGTCATGATCTTAAGGTTCATGAGGTTGAGCCCCATATCAGGTGAGCTCACCTCCCTCTTCGGATGAGCCCCAATTCTCTCTCTCCCCTTCTCTTTGACCCCACCCCTCTCCCTTCCCCTCCCCTCTCTCTCCCCCTCACTCGTGCCCTCTGTCTCAAAAAAAAAAAAAAAGAAAGAAAGAAAAAGAAACACCACTGTAAAAAGAAACACCACTGTCTAAAGGATATGCCCCATCCTGCTGGATTATCTGTATTTTGAATGTTTCAATTAAAATTATAATTACGGGGCTGCCTGGGTGACTCAGTCAGTAAAGCATCTGACTCTTGATTTCAGCTCAGGTAATGATCTCAGGGTCCTAAGATCAAGCCCCATATGGGGCTCTGAGCTGGGCATGGAGCCTGCTTCAGATTCTCTCTCTCTCCCCCTCCACGTGCATGCTCCCTCTCTCTAAAATAAATAATTTTTAAAAGTTACAATTACATATCTGATATTAACTTGATGATGGTTTTCTTGCATACAGTGCTCATCAATTCTAAAAATCTGTTTTCTTTCATTTTGGTAGGTGCTTCTCAAAGTATGGCACTCAGACCATCAATACCATCATCACATGGGACCTTGTTAAAATGCATATTCTTGGGCCTTACCCCAGAGCTACAAAGTCAGAACTTCCAGTGCATGGGGCCCAACAATCTGTGTTTTAACTAGCTTGTGTTTTTAACCAAATGATCCCGATGCACACTGAAACTTAAGAACCTCCACAGAGGTCACTAGGTCAACTGAATCTATTTTTGTCGACAGATTCTTCTAGAATGTTTTTTTAAGAATGTTCTTAAGCACGCAAAATGTTAAATTTGAGATTTAACGATGTCCCTTACACTTTCAGGATTTACTCCAGATGCAGTATGAAGGCGTAGCTGTAATGAAAATGTTTGATAAGGTTAAAGTGAATGTAAACCTTCTCATCTACCTGCTGAACAAGAAATTCTATGGAAAGTGAAGTGCCTACAGAAGTGTCATGGAATCTGTATCACCTGGATTGAGATGAATCTGCTTAATATTTTTGTTGTTAAACATGATTGAAATCACTGCTTACAAATGTGTGGGTTTTTTTTTTTTTCTTAAATGACCAAAACTGTTCTGAAGAATGTACCCATGTGCCTTTTTGATAATTTGATACGATGGTAGAATAATACAAAAATGAATTGATGGAAACACTTCCACATTATGCCGTGGTATAGGTACTCTGACTTAAAACTTTGGCAATCTGTGATTTGTTTTAAAGTAGGGAGAAAATAAGTTTAGCTGACTTAGAGACAAATCTGTAGACCTATTTTCCTATGAAAAAATAATTTTAAATGTCCCGTTTGAATAACGTCATCCTTCATAGATTTGTTCCTTTGGAGAAATGGAAACCTAATAATTTGTAATGAATTATTTACACAGATACTTTGTTCTAAGCCCTGCCTTCTGGGAGTTACCAATTTTAAAGAACTTTTGTGCAATTCAAAATGAAGTTTTTATAAGTAATTGAAAGTGACAGTACAATAACACTTTCTGTATAAAATTATATATTTTATGTGATTTATTCCTACTAAATGAAGTGCACTACTGCCTTGTGGTGAAGGCTCTTGTTCCCAGAGCCTTTAAGTGACTAAGGAGCACCATGGATAGCGAGCTTAAGCCCCCACCTCCGCCCCTCGCAGTTTATTTGAATACTTCAATTGTGCCTCTCAATTTTTTGTAATGCAATAAAATCAGTATCTAGATGGTTTTTAAATGTATTCTTTGAAAATTGTTTTATGTAAAATAAATGTTAACTGAATTACATGAATTGGACTTTTTAGGTGTCCTAATACGAAATCATTTTGTGGGTAGAAGGTTCTTGGTGGGGCTTACCAGGAAAAGAAATAACGTGTCGACAGCTGTACTTGTTAGGGTGCAGACTAAAAAGCTGTAACCGAGGGATTACAAAACCCTGTGGCTGGGGCGCCCAGTCGGTTACACGTTCTTTCAGTCGTTACTGAAATAAGAGAGAAGTTGGTTTTTGTCAGATTCATCAGTTCAGAGGTAAGTGAGCGGGCTTACAAGATTGTGTAGAGACCCAGGCTGGCCACTTGGCTCTGTCTTTATCACTGAAGGGAGAAAGAAGTCCAGAGCATGCCATTTTGTTTTAAGTAATTTGAGTCACTTCTCACATCTGATTGACCAAAACTTAGTCATGCAGCCACAGCCAGCTTCAATAGAGCCTGGGAAATAAGATCTTTTAATCAGGCAGCCCTGTTCTCAATTAAAAGCTGAGGTGGGGCACCTGGGTGGCTCAGTCCTTTAAGCTTCTGACTCTTGGTTTTGGCTCAGATCGTAATCTCGCAGTTCGTGGGTTCTAGCACCGCATGTGGCTCTGCACTGACAGTGTGGGGCCTGCTTGGGATTCTCTCTCTCCCCGCCCCCCTCTCTACCCCTCCCCTTCTCTCTCTCTCAAAAAACTAAAAAAAATAAATTTTTTTTTAAACTGGGGCAAGAGAGGTGATACTATTAACAAAAGAAAGAGTGATTCCTGGGGACAGGTTAGCTAGCTATCTTCATGACAGTAGTGATTCAGACTCTCAGGCTGGAGCCCCCTGATACTTGGGATTCTGTTTATTCATTCAACAGGCTTTATTTTTCATAGGGATTACAAAATATTTCTCAGTGTAACTTAAGCTCATTTAACAAAAGTGAACTTTTAGTGTGAGATCAATAGAATTTGGAAATTACAAATTTTTAAACTTTTTTTAATCTTTTGAAAGAGATCAGAGGGGGGCGGAGGGGGGCAGAGAGAGGAGAGAGAGAATCCCAAGCAAGCTCTTTGTGCTGTCCCTGCAGAGCCCAATGTGGGGCTCAATCTCACAGACCATGCGATCATGACCCAAGCCAAAATTGAGACGTTTAACTGACTGAGCCATCCAGGCACCCCAGAAAGTTCAAATTTTCAAATGTAGAATCTGCCACTTTAGTGATTATGTCCAGCTGTACATATTTTTAGCGAAGAGAGTAAGTCTACACTACTGGTCATCTGATCTACAAATGTGGTGGGATCGACACAAGAACTATCAAAAAAATTTGAGGAGTCTGCTGAGTGGGAAAGGGCTCCTTCAAGTACGCCTGGGTCTCAGATAAACTGAAAGTCGAATGTGAACATGGTAACAACACTGATATCTCCCTGTGGAAATTTGAGACCAGCAAGTCTTGTGTGACTACCATTGATTGATGCCCCAGGACACAGAGACTTTATCAAAAATACGATTACAGGCACATCCCAGGCCGACTGTGCTGAGCTGATCGTTGCTGCTGATGTTGACGAATTTGAAGCAGGTATCTCCAAGAATGGGCAGACCCATGAGCATGCCCTTGTGGCTTACACGCTGCGTGTAAAATAACTTGTTGGATTCCACTGAGCCACCCGACAGCCAGAAGAGATAGGAGAAAATCATTAAGGAAGTCAGCACCTACAGTAAGCAAATTGGCTACAACCCCAACACAGTGGCATTTGTGCCAATTTCTGGTTGGAAAGGTGACAACATGCTGGAGACAAGTGCTAACACGCCCTGGTTCAAGAGATGGAAAGTCACCTGTAAAGATGGCAATGCCAGTGGAACCACACTGCTTGAAGCTCTGGGTTGCATTCTGCCACCAACTCGTCCAACTGACAAGCCCTTGCGTCTGCCCTTCCAGGATGTCTACAAAATTGGTGCCATTGGTGCTGTCCCTGTGGGTCGAGTGGAGACCGGTGTTCTTAAACCAGGCATGGTGGTCACTTTTGCTCTAGTCAATGTTACAACTGAAGTAAAGTCTGCTGAAATGTACCAGGAAGCTCTGAGTGAGGCTCTTCCTGGGGACAACATGGGCTTCAATGTCAAGAACCTATCTGTCAAAGATGTCCATCGTGGCAATGTGGCTGGTGATAGCAAAAATGACCCACAATGGAAGCAGCTGGCTTCACGGCTCAGGCGATAATCCTGAACCATCCAGGCCAAATCAGTGCCGGTTATGTACCTGTCCTGGACCGTCACACAGCTCATATCGCCTGCAAGTTCACTGAGCGGAATGAGAAGATTGATCATCATTCTGGAAAAAAGCTGGAAGATGGTCCCAAGTTCTTGAAATCTGGTGATGCTACCATGGTTGATATGGTTCCTGGCAAGCCCATGTGTGTTGGGAACATCTCTGACTCTCCTCCTCTGGACCGTTTTGCTGTTCATGATGTGAGACAGATGGTTGCTATGGGTGTCATCAAAGCAGTGGACAGAAGGCAGCTGGAGCTGGCAAGGTCACCAAGCCTGCCCAGAAAGCTCAGAAGGCTAAATGATTATTGTCCCCAATCCCTGCCACCCCAGTCTTAATAAGTGGTGGGAGAACAGTCTCAGAACTGTTGTGCCAATTGGCCATTTAAGTTTAATAGTAAAAGACTGGGTAATGATAACAATGCACCATAAAACCTTCAGAAGGAAAGGAGAACGTTTTGTGGACCATTTGCTCTGTGGGGGGGGGGGGGGGGGGGGGGGCAGTTTTGAGTTATTAGTTTTTAAAATCAGTACTTTTTAATGGAAACAACTTGACCAAAAAATCTGTCACAGAATTTTGAGACCCATTAAAACAAAAGTTTAATGAGAAGAAAAAAAAGAGGAAATGCTCTGTCAAAATGCTCACTATCTTAACAGTTTGTGAATGTGTACATTTTTGTAATGCGTTAACCTTAACACAGACCTGCATACCTAAAAGGAATCAAATAAACATGCATCTTGTGTAGGGCCCATCTTGTGAAGAAACCTCATCTTCCCTGCAGTTACAGTACGTGAGGAACAGGATCCAGGGACGGTGGGAGGTAGATTAAGCTTCCTCCTCTGTGCTCCAGGAAGGATTTTTAGTGGAAATGTGTAGAAGGAGCCAAAGTTAAGGAAAAATGTTTAGAGGCAAAAGCTAACGTTTCATAGTATTTCTGAAGGGAGTTTGTCTTATTCCGAGACTGAGCATTATGCTTGAGTCTTTATTAATATATACCTTCGTATCATGCCAGTACCGTCGAGGAAAGCAGTGCATGTTTTCTCTCGGCCGACATGGTAAGGCTATT
The DNA here is from genome assembly GCF_016509475.1 of Prionailurus bengalensis. Taxonomy (NCBI): domain Eukaryota; kingdom Metazoa; phylum Chordata; class Mammalia; order Carnivora; family Felidae; genus Prionailurus; species Prionailurus bengalensis. The sequence goes on from NC_057343.1 coordinate 141,579,807, forward strand.
GTTTTTTGTTTTTAATTTTTTTTCAATGTTTGTTTTTGAGAGAGAGCATGGGGAGGGGAGGGGCTGAGAGAGAGGGAGACACAAATCTGAAGCAGCCTCCAGGCTCTGAGCTGTCAACACAGAGCCCAATGCAGGGCTCTAACTCACCATGAGATCATGACCTGAGCTAAAGTCAGACGCTTTACCAGTTCAGCCACCCAGGTGCCCGGTAAGGCTATTTATTGTTGAAGACACTACCAACTGCTACTTGAGATCTTTAAGGCACATGAGTGAATGGGTGACCCAGAGAAGAAATGTGGTAGAGTGTGAACAAGAAGAAACCAGCAGAGGCATGGATGTAGATATGGTTGGAACCAAGGCCTATACCCCTCCCAGGAGCACTGAACCCCAAGCCAGCGAACCGCTGTGTCTTATAACCCTGAGCCAGTAAAGACTCCTAACCATTGTAGAGGAAGAAAAATAATTTTCCCTCTCTCCTTCTGAGTGCTTCTTGGCTGAGACGCTCTGTAATAAATTATCAAGAGAAGGGTGCCTGGGTGGCTCTGTCGGTTAAGTATCCGACTCTTGATTTTGACTCACGTCATGATCTCACGGCGGTAACTTCCATGGTGGGCATGGAGCCTGCCTGGGATTCTCTCTCTCCCTCTCTGCCCCTCCCCCACACTCTCACTTTTGCTCTGTCAAGGTAAATTATGGAGGAAAAAAACAAATACAAGTTTAAAATGCATACCTCATGTATACACAGGAAAACTAAGAAACACTCCTGGAAAGAGCCCAAGCCCCCACCTTACTATCTTCGGCTAAAGACAAAAGGTAAACATACATTAAAAAAAAAAAAAAGAAGGATGGTAGGGGGTAGATGGGGGATGGAGAGTGCAATTCATGGGAAAGTGATAAGAGGAAATGTTTGCTCAAATTTGCCCCACCTCAGGGCGCCTGGGTGGCGCAGTCTGTTAGGCGTCCGACTTGAGCCAGGTCACGATCTCGCAGTCCGGGAGTTCGAGCCCCGCGTCAGGCTCTGGGCTGATGGCTCAGAGCCTGGAGCCTGTTTCCGATTCTGTGTCTCCCTCTCTCTCTGCCCCTCCCCCATTCATGCTCTGTCTCTCTCTGTCCCAAAAATAAATAAACGTTGAAAAAAAAAATTTTTTTGCCCCACCTGGAACATAAGCCAGGTGAAGAAGGAATGTCTGATAATAGGGCTCCAGTGTAAAATCTCTTTATATGTGTAAACTGCCGTTACAAAAGGATTACTTGTGCTTACAGAGCTTCTCCTGTGTCGTTAGTTTCGAAAAAATCATCGCTTCAAAATAAGCCATATGCCACAAGGCATATTTTGGAGCATTACACTCTGCTACCCTCCACCAGCTTCCTCCCCAGAACTCATAGCTTTTCTTACTCAGTGGGAAGAAGAAAAAAAAATGTTTTTTTGCTTTTGAAACACTTAACCAATTGAAACTATAACTTCATTTTTGTATATCTGACTCCTTGACTTTGATGTATGACTAGTCGTGTTTCCACTATTAAAAAATGGTATTGTTGCAAGGTTTAGAGTCCATGCTACCTTGAACTGTACTTTTTAGCACCTAGACCTTAAGCTGCATTCTAGCTCCTCTCGAACAATGTGTCCTAGTCATCTCCAAGAGAGGGAAAACCTGTGCATACTTAATATTCTGGAAGTTTGTGGTAAAGAAAGAGACCACCTCATTGTGACCCTTGTCTGACCTGACATGTCTCCCTTAAGTCATTGAGAGACCAGAACCGTGGCGATGTGTGTTAGTGTATGTGTGTGTGGTTGAGTTCTAATTAGAGGGGCTATTCATGATGCAATTTTTAAAACTTTGGCTGTGGTTAAGTAGGGATTTGTGGTACTCCTCAAATGTCCCCAGAGGTGAACCACAGGACTCTCAATGGTGATAGCTGCCTATATTTTAAGAAATTCTGTGGCACAAAAACAGACACATAGACCAATGGAATAGAATAGAAACCCCAGAACTAGACCCACAAACGTATGGCCAACTCATCTTTGACAAAGCAGGAAAGAACATCCAATGGAAAAAAGACAGCCTCTTTAACAAATGGTGCTGGGAGAACTGGACAGCAACATGCAGAAGGTTGAAACTAGACCACTTTCTCACACCATTCACAAAAATAAACTCAAAATGGATAAAGGACCTAAATGTGAGACAGGAAACCATCAAAACCCTAGAGGAGAAAGCAGGAAAAGACCTCTCTGACCTCAGCCGTAGCAATCTCTTACTCGACACATCCCCAAAGGCAAGGGAATTAAAAGCAAAAGTGAATTACTGGGACCTTATGAAGATAAAAAGCTTCTGCGCAGCAAAGGAAACAACCAACAAAACTAAAAGGCAACCAACGGAATGGGAAAAGATATTCGCAAATGACATATCGGACAAAGGGCTAGTATCCAAAATCTATAAAGAGCTCACCAAACTCCACACCCGAAAAACAAATAACCCAGTGAAGAAATGGGCAGAAAACATGAACAGACACTTCTCTAAAGAAGACATTCGGATGGCCAACAGGCACATGAAAAGATGTTCAGCATCGCTCCTTATCAGGGAAATACAAATCAAAACCACACTCAGATATCACCTCACGCCAGTCAGAGTGGCCAAAATGAACAAATCAGGAGACTATAGATGCTGGAGAGGATGTGGAGAAACGGGAACCCTCTTGCACTGTTGGTGGGAATGCAAATTGGTGCAGCCGCTCTGGAAAGCAGTGTGGAGGTTCCTCAGAAAATTAAAAATAGACCTACCCTATGACCCAGCAATAGCACTGCTAGGAATTTATCCAAGGGATACAGGAGTACTGATGCATAGGGCCACTTGTACCCCAATGTTCATAGCAGCACTCTCAACAATAGCCAAATTATGGAAAAAGCCTAAATGTCCATCAACTGATGAATGGATAAAGAAATTGTGGTTTATATACACAATGGAATATTACGTGGCAATGAGAAAAAATGAAATATGGCCTTTTGTAGCAACGTGGATGGAACTGGAGAGTGTGATGCTAAGTGAAATAAGCCATACAGAGAAAGACAGATACCATATGGTTTCACTCTTATGTGGATCCTGAGAAACTTAACAGGAACCCATGGGGGAGGGGAAGGAAAAAAAAAAAAAAAAGAGGTTAGAATGGGAGAGAGCCAAAGCATAAAGACTGTTAAAAACTGAGAACAAACTGAGGGTTGATGGGGGGTGGGAGGGAGGAGAGGGTGGGTGATGGGTATTGAGGAGGGCACCTTTTGGGATGAGCACTGGGTGTTGTATGGAAACCAATTTGTCAATAAATTTCATTAAAAAAAAAAGAAATTCTGCTAAGAATGGATGATACACTGCTGATAAGCTTTTGAAAACCTATTGCCTCTGTTACTGAAATCTGGATTTAGCAGCAGGTTAAGATAGAGCTCTCAAAATCATCCTCTGAGTTCCAGAGGACAGAGACTGTCTTAGCCACTGCTCTAAGTCCAGAGCCTGGCCATGCCTCGTACTTGGTGCAGAGGTGGGGACCCAAAGACTGGATCTGATGGGCTGGGAAGGAGGCAGACCTCACCACCCCACTGTCCCTCAGGAGTCACAGTCTTGCTTTAGGTCAGCCCTGCTGTGAATGGAGCAGCTAGTGACCATCTCATTCTGACAACGCATATGCTCTCAAGTCAGTCTCCAAATAAAGGGGTTCATACAGATTTTCTAGGTTGCCTCACCCTTGTTTTCCTTAGAGCATAAAACTTCTGACCTAAAATGCAGTGGACGGTGTGATGGTTAATGTTGTGTGTCCATTTGATAGGGCTAAGGGATGCCCAGATAACTGGTTAAAAAACACTATTTCTGGATGTGTCTGTGAGAGTGTTTCCAGAAGAGATTAACTTTTGAAGGCGTGGACTGAGGAAAGATCCCTTCACCTTTGTGGACAGGCATCATCTAATCTGTTGAGAGCTCAAATACAAAAGGGCACAGGAAGGCAAAACCTCCCGCTCCCCCACCCCCCAACTGGGCCTTCTATCTCCTGCCTTTACACAGGTTCTCAGGCCTCCAACTCTGGAATTCACACCAGCAGCCTCAGTCTCAGAATGGGAGTTATGCCATTAGTTCCCCTGGTCCTCATGCCTTTGGGCTGGGACTGAACTATACCACCAGCTGTTATGGTTCTTCCAGCTTACAGACAGCAGGTTGTGGGACTTCTGAGCCTCTCTAACCACGCGAGCCTATATGTATATAAGAGAAGATTTATATATGTATATCTATATGTGTATATCTATATACATGATATAGATAGATGATAGATGTAGACTGTTGGTTTTGTTTTTCTGGAAAACCAAAACTAATATAGAATATGAATAGGAGAAGTAAAAGATACTGAGTTCACCTTATAAAACTGGAACAGGGGCGCCTGGGTGGCTCAGTCGGTTAAGTGTCCGACTTCGGCTCAGGTAACGATCTCGCAGTCCCTGAGTTCGAGCCCCTCGTCCCTGAGTTCGAGCCCCGCATCGGGCTCTGTGCTGACTGCTCAGAGCCTGGAGCCTGTTTCAGATTCTGTGTCTCCCTCTCTCTCTGACCCTCCCCTGTTCATGCTTTGTCTCTCTCTGTCTCAAAAATAAATAAACGCTAAAAAAATTTTAAAAAATAATAAAACTGGAACAAAAGTTTTTGTAGTTGTTTTCTTTTTATTTTATTTTAATTTTTTTTATCAATGTTTTTACTTACTTTTGAAGGAGAGAGAAACAGAGCATGAGCAGGGGAGGAGCAGAGAGAGAGGGAGACATAGAATTTGAAGCAGGCTCCAGGCTCTAAGCTGCCAGCACAGAGCCCAATGCGGGGCTCGAACTCACGAACTGTGAGATCATGACCTGAGCCGAAGTCGACGCTTACCCGACTGAGCCACCCAGGCGCCCCAGTTGTTTTCTTTTTAATAGATACTGAATTTGACCTTTTCTTAGCACCCCAACCAAAGGGATGGTCTACCATTCTATCCATGGTGTAATTAGTGGAAATACACATGGTGACCCATTATGAGAGTTTAATTTTATTTCTAAACTCAAAATACGAATGCAGATTTGTAACAACAAAAGGCAGGAATGGGTCTCCTATTGACTAGCTTGTACCTTGATTACAGACCCATCTGCTTCAAAAACAAATATGGAGATCTCTGCACAGAACCTGGAGTATGTCGTACCTAGTTTGAATATAACTTGATTTTATTTCATATGAGATATGAGCCCTGGTATCACCACCATTATCTTCCAAAAGAAATTACTAAGGAAGTTCTTGAATATCTTGTTGTCTTTGGAGGGCTTCAAATAGAGAAGCAGTAACCATAATACCTGAAGCAGGTATATCATGTAAAGGGTTTAAAACAAACTGCTTTCATATCATCTTACGATTAAAATTTTCACCGTTTGGGGGCACCTGGGTGGCTCAGTTGGTTAAATATCTGACTGCGGCTCAGGTCATGATCTCACAGTTCGTGGGGCTGAGCCACCCCATAGGACTCTCTGCTGTTCAGATCCTCTATTTCCCTCTCTCTCTGCCCCTCCCATGCCTGTGCATTCTCTCTCTCTCTCTCTCTCCCCCAAAAGTAAACATTAAAATTTTGTTTTCTTTCACCATTTTATGTCACATTTGTTTCAAAACAGTATTAAATACCACAAACACTGTAAAAGGATAGCTAATGACTCACACTATTAGGTACCAGGTAAGTTCAAACAGAGAAAATAAAAACCAGGAGTCAGTGTCAGATGATTTCAGTATGAATAATGCTGCAATGTTGAGATTTCACCTCTGACCAAAATCAACGTGTTAGGGAACCGCTGTAGTGTTTGGTTAGGTAGATTTTCTACCTGTGGAGCCTGCACACATTTGCTCTAAAACTGTCAACGAAGGGATTTTGGTATGGATGATATGAAACAAATAGAGAGAGATCTTTTTCAAAAGCTCTAAGGAGCACACAAATATTAAAGGAATTTTGTAGAGTATGCAAAAAAAAAAAACAAACCAGAAAACAGAACATTACCAGCAGACCATAATATAAAATTAGAAATTAATCATAAAGCAGGGCACCTGGGTGCCTTAGTTAAGCGTCCTAGTCTTAATTTCAGCTTAGGTTATGATCCCAGGTTTGTGGGATCTAGCCCTGTGTTGGGCACAGACTGACTGTGGAGCCTGCTTAAGATTCTCTCTCTCCCTCTGCCCCTCTCCCCTGCTCGCCCACTCTCTCCCCCTCTGTCTAAAAACAAACAAAAAAGAATTAATCAGGAAGCCAGTCAAAACTTCCAATAATGGGGGCGCCTGGGTGGCGCAGTCGGTTAAGCGTCCGACTTCAGCCAGGTCACGACCTCGCGGTCCGTGAGTTCGAGCCCCATGTCGGGCTCTGGGCTGATGGCCCAGAGCCTGGAGCCTGTTTCCGATTCTGTGTCTCCCTCTCTCTCTGCCCCTCCCCCGTTCATGCTCTGTCTCTCTCTGTTCCAAAAATAAAAATAAAAACGTTGAAAAAAAATTAAAAAAAAAAACTTCCAATAATGAACGGATTGAGGAAGAGTTAGTGAAATTGACAAAATATTTTCACCTGAATTGCCATATATATGCACATGTCAAAACATACAAAATGCAGATGAAATGTTTACTTGAGGGAGGAGTGAAAATTAAACTAAGCAATCAGTTCAAAACATTGGGAGAATAATAGTAAATTCAAAGAAAGTAGAAAGAAATGATAAAAAGCCTGTGTGAAAATTAATGACAATGAAAATAAACAATAAAAGCAACAAAACAAAAAGACGGGCATTGGAAAAGAGTCATTTCCAACCTCTGGCCAGATTAATCATGGAAAATAAATCAAAAATATGTTGTGTGAAATAAATTGGACAAAACTTCAGATAAAATAGTGTTAGAAGAATAAAATGTTCTATGTACAAAGGCATACTATAAAGAGTTTAAAAAGAATTAGATATACATATACAACCAGGTGAATCTAGAAAAATGAAAACTACAGAAGTATTCCTAAAGTATGTTACTCTTTGTATAAGTATATAGAACATACAAAACAATACTTTTTTTTTTGAAACACAAATGTACCAATGGTACAAAAAAAACATGAATAAAAAGGTTACTCTTTTGGGCAGGAAAAAATGAAATCAGAAAAGGGTACAAAAAAAAAAAAGCCTAACGAGTACAAGATATATATACATATACATATACATATACATATACATGTTAATGCCAGGTTGTAAGCCCATGGGTATACTTTTTGATGCTTGAAATGTGTAATTTATTTTTTTAATGTTTATTTACTTTTGAGAGGGAGCACACACGCGCCAATGGGGGGGAAGGCGCACAGAGGAACCGAAAGGAGCTCTGGGCTGACTGTAGTGAGCCAGATGCAGGGCAGAACCCAAGAACTTTGAGATAATGACCTGAGCCTGAAGTCGGATGCTCAACCAACTGAGCCACCCAGGCGCCCTGAAATATTGTGTAATCTAAAAAACTCACACAAACTATATGAAATCCTGTTTAGTTCTTTTTATCTCTCAGAGCAGTTTTCAAAGTGTGTCCCTCCCACCTGCCCTTGCCCCATCATCTTCAGCATCTGCACCACCTGAGAACTCGTTAAAAATGCAAATTTTCAGGGGCACCTGGGTGGCTCAGTCGGTTAAGCGTCGGACTTTGGCTCAGGTCATGATCTCACGGTCCGTGAGTTCGAGCCCCACGTCGGGCTCTGTGCTGACAGCTCAGAGCATGGAGCCTGTTTCAGATTCTCTGTCTCCCTCTCTCTCTGACCCTCCCCGTTCATGCTGTCTTTCCCTGTCTCAAAAATAAATAAACGTTAAAAAAAATTTTTTTTTAAAAATCCAAATTTTCAGACCACACCCCAGACCTACAGAATCAAAAACTCTGGAGATGAGGTCCAGCACTGTGGTTTAACATATCTTCCAGAAGACTCTGACCCATGCTTAAAGTTTGAGAACCACTGTCTTAGAATTACATTTGTCTAAACTTTGGCTAGGCACCCCCAGACATCACCATCACCTGGGGCTGCTTGTCAAAAATGTAGAATCTGATTTCATAGGTCTGGAATGAGGTTCAGGAATCTGCACTGTGTGTGATAAAAGTTAAAACCACTGTTTCCGAAGGTAGGTTTTTAGTGACTGTTCAATGAGCAATCCACAACCTATAGAAAACACTAAAGGGAGGAAGAAAATGCCTCATTCTGTTCCACTCTCCACCCTTGTTCACTATGTCTCGGCCCCACTGTAAAGGACGCTTCAATCTGGCTAATATACACAAAGAATGAAGCCTGAGTTTCAGCACTCTGTGCATTCTGTTCTAATGACTAACCGAAAGAGCGTCCTTTTAAACTTCAGTTTTGTAAAATGGTTAAAACCATTTTCCACCAATGACATAGTTGAACTTTTAAAGCATACTCGTAGTTTTATCCCATTGTTATTTTAAGAATATACATATATATACTTGTATGTGGATACAAACCCTTGAATGATGGACAGAAACTTTTAACCAGGGTCATCATGGATACATGGTTCTTAGAAGGGGAGGCTGAAGACACTTTTACTTTTCATTTAATTTCCTCGAACTGTTAGAATTTCTTGTCACCTGTATTGATTACTTTTATATTTACACTATTTCGTTGATTCTAAAGTGGTCTTCCTTCATGTTTAAACAATCCTGAAGTTGAGATGTTTCTTACAATCAACAGGTATGCCACAGTTTAAACACTGGCAGCATTTTTGTGTGGGTGCTTTGTAGTACATAAATTAAAATGAGTCTTTTTTTTTTAATGTTTATTTATTTATTTTGAGAGCGAGCCCAAGCAGGGGAGGGGCAGAGAGAGAGGGAGAGAGAGAGAATCCCAAGCAGGCTTGGCACTGTCAGTGTAGAGCCCCATGTGAGGTTCCAACTCACAGTGAGATCACGACCTGAGCGGAAATCAAGAGTCAGCTTAACAGACTGAGCCATCCAAGCACCCCTAAAATGAGGCTTACAATCGATGGCATCTTAGGATGTCTGAAAAATAATATAAGTTAGGGAGTGAGGAAATACATGATTTTAGGGGTTCACATCTACTCTTGGATATGTTTTCCTTGGAGAATTGAATAGGAAAAGATTTTTTTAAGTAACTATGTATGAGTTATTCAGTCATTTATTGAGCGACTTCTATACACAACAAGGTCCTGTCCTCTGAGAACGATGGGAGGAATATAGGAAACGAGGCAGTCTCCTCTCTTTTCTCCTAGTTTAAGTGTCAGGGCTGCACTAGGGAATGACACTCTCAAAGCGAAATTCCCTTTTTAGAAAGCTTAAACCCGACCAATGACTCTCAAGTAGTTTTATCAAGCACATAGTGCAGAACACGCCCGCACAACGAAGAGGAGAAGGCGCTGCGGGTGAACTCGCCCGGAAAAGGCCGGCTGAGAGTAGCCGTTTCCCGCGGCGGTCTTTAACACCCACCAGATCTGCCTGGGCAGCCAAATCAACCGCGTGCTCCTCCCCGCCCAGCCCCAGCCGCGACGTCCCCCGGTGTCTGCCACCCTGCGACTCGAATTTGGCCGAACTGCGCCAAACTCCCGTACAATCTTCCCAGAAAGCGCGAGGGATGCCTTCGGAGCACCCGGGCCGCCCTCGGGAGGCAGGCGCCGGAGCCGTGCCGGGGGCGCAGGGAACGCGCAGCGGCCGCGACCCCGGGGGAGGCTGCGCAGGTGCTCCAGCGCCCGGCGGGGCGGAGAGCGCGGTCAGAGGACAAAAGGTTGCAGCCGTGCGGGGCGGGAGCGGCGAGAGGCTGCGCTCGAGCTCGGCCTGACGAGTTCCCCTCGAAGTCAGTCCGCGAAACCGTAAGTGCCCCACGCAGGAAAAGACTAACTTCAGCAAATAAAGGGAAACGAATTTGTAAAAATGTCAAAAACTCTGCCCAAACAGAAAGGCTCCTTCTCATTAGGGGCTACCTTGTTACTGCAGGATAAACTTTGCAGTCCACTCTCCCTAAGTTAAAAAACACGAGTCACTTTGAACCTTTCAGCTAAAGACCCAGTTTCCGAAAGGGCAGCAGCGCTCGGCCTGAAGGGGGGCGCTTTGGCTCGGGTCGGGAAGGTGTCGGCCGGGGCCGTGGGGGCCGGCGCCCCGGGGCGCATCGCTGCTCGGAAGTTCACTGCCGACGCCTTTGCTCCCCAGGAGGGTCATGAGAAGCCAAGGCAAAAGCTCCCGAGGCCGTGCGGCCCTGTTCCGAGGACCCCGCGGGTCTGAGTCACTGAGAGTTTGTTGGGTCAAAGGCGCCCGGAGGAAAAACTGTCTCGGTTAGATTCCCCCGCCGGGCAGTGGCCGGCTGCCGGGACCGGGGCAGGGCGGGGCGCGCGGTGCGGCGCACCGCGAGAGGCCGGATCGCCGAAGCCGGGGACAGCGGAGCGGCGGCCGAGGGGCTCACGGAGAGGGGGAGGGGGAGGGGAGCGTGTGGCGGGCGGCCAACGCCTGGACGCGCACACTCGGCGCCGGGGGGCGCCCTTCCCCGCTCGTGCGCCTTGGCTCCTGCGCTCCCGGGTTCCGCCCCCCGCCTCCGCCTCCGCCTGCGCCCTCGGAGAGCCACCGCACACGCCACCAGACACTCCGGCCAGTGGGGCGACGCGGAGCGTCCTCCCTCTATCTCCGGGCAGTGAGCGCTCTGCCCGCCCGCGCGTGCGCCCCGGCGGGCGGCTGGACCCCGCGGCGAGAGGGAGAGCGCAGGGAACCCGAGCCGCTCGGAGGCGGGGCCGTCTGCCCGAGCCGCGCGGAGCCTCGGGACAATGGGGCCGCGGCGGCTGCTGCTGGTGGCCGCGGGACTCAGTCTGTGCGGCCCCCTGCTGTCGGCCCGCACCCGAGGCGGCAATTCCGGTGAGAGCTGCCCCGGTATTCCCTCCTTGCTTGTTGTGGGCCCGGCAGCCAGGGACCCCGCGGGATTGGAGCGGGCGGGAGAGGGGACCGAATGGGTACAGGCTGCGCTTTCCCCTCGACGGCGGTGCCCTTGGCCGCACCCTTTGTCTCAGGTTGTTCCAGAAGCCAAGCAGCTATTTGAGCTGAGATCCAGAGTCTCCCCCAGTCAGATCCCGGCGGGGACTATGAGCCATGCTCCTTTGCACTTGGTTTCGGAGGATGCAGCCTTCTGGAGACGTGGTGTTGGATAGGGAGGAGGAAGAGGTGGTCACATTTTCCTGGGGAAGCCTGAGGCCCCTGGCCCCTCGTTGCTTTTGTTGTCACCGTGTGACCTGTTTCTCCCAGGACCGCCCCAAAAAGAACGGGTCCTGGGTTGCTCCACCAGTCTACGTTCTGGCCTTTTCAACATAAAGTGGAGAAGCGCTCCCGCTGAAGTTTTGTTTTGCTGGAATTGTTTCTCTTGCACATACTACGGGCGAGGAAAATGGTGTAGAGAAAAGCTAAGTACTGGGGACTTTTAGTAGAAAATCGGTATCAGCAGCTTCTGACACGGGCCGTGTGTATGGGGAGGTGCTCATGGTGAGGAATGTATGGTGATAACAGGATAGCCACAGGATGGCAGTGTCAGCGGCCTCAGTGATGGTGCTGGTGGCTGGGAGGTTTTGTTACCCAGAACCCAGTCTTCCAAGTGAGCTGAGGAAAGAGAGATCTCTCCCCAGAACCTGGCTCCCTTTGACACTATGGGAGTTCAGTATTTCTGTTTCTGGCATGCTGCAAGGAGGAGGTTGCTTACCAGAATATAATTCTCGCCATTAGTGTGTATTTTTAAGTATCTGGCTACTTGACCAAATAAATGTATTTTCCAAACGCCCCTCACCCCTAAAAAGCAGGACAGAGAAGTTGGTTTTAACTGGTAAAGACACTAGTTTGAAGCTGAGGGGGGAAACAATGTTTCAGGTTCTTCATAGCGATAGTACTTCATAAGCTTTTAGCCCCAACCCCCATTTTTTTCCATGTACAAACAGATTCTAGCTGGATTTCTTATGGGTGACAGATTGTGTACTTGACATTGTTTTCACACTGGAACCTAGTGTAGGTGCATCAAGAAAAAGGTGGTAGGGTGCCTGGGTGGTTCAGTTGGTTGAGCATCCTACTCTTGGTTTAGACTCAGGTCATGATCCTAGAGTTGTGTGATCGTGCCTCCGATGGGGCTTCTTACCAACAGGATGGAGCCTGCCTGGGATTCTCTCTCTCCTTCTCTCTTTGTTCCTCCCCTGCTGTGTTCTCTCTCTCCCAAAATAAACAAATAAACCTTAAAAAAAAAAAAAAAAGAATAAGGGGCACCTGGGTGTCTCAGTTAAGCGTCCGACTTCGGCTCAGGTCATGATCTCACTGTCTGTGAGTTCGAGCCCCATGTTGGGCTCTGTGCTTTCCGTTCAGAACCTGGAGCTTGCTTTGGATTCTGTGTCTCCTTCTCTCTCTGCCCCTGCCCACTCACTCTGTCAAAAAATGAATAAACACGTCGGGCTCTGGGCTGATGGCTCAGAGCCTGGAGCCTGTTTCCGATTCTGTGTCTCCCTCTCTCTCTGCCCCTCCCCCGTTCATGCTCTGTCTCTCTCTGTCCCAAAAATAAATAAAAACATTGAAAAAAAAATAAATAAAAAAAATGAATAAACATTAAAAAAAAATTTTTTTTTAAAGAATAAGAGGTGACAAAAATAGTGTTTTCTCTGCTCTGCATCTTTGCTCAGGGTGAGTTTGGACACGGCACTTTGGGGAAAAATAAAAGCTTCAGACAGAGGCCCAGTTTTGCAGGAGCTAGCCAAGCTGCTGTGGATAACTGGCATTATCTCCTGGGGTGTTTGAGGAAACATGGAGAACTGAGCGTTGTGTGTGGTATTACGTGTGCTGTATTATGTGACTTTGTAATTTTATTTTGGGACAAGTTGTTGAGAATACAAATTGTTGTTTGTGATTTGGATGGTAGTGTTGGGGACAAGTTTATACAAGCGCTGACCCACTGTAGTCACCTTTCCTCGCAGTGGCCTCGGGGAAAGATTCTTGGTCTCTGTTAAGGAGTAAAGTTAAGGCTGCTGTTTGTGCTCTGCTTTCTTCCTTATGAACTGAGAAGGTGCATGCTAAGATGGGCTAGCCGGTGTGGACGGATAACTGAACACACACACTGACTCATTTGTCTACAGTGGATTCTGGAACCACTTGGGGAGGGAAAGAAGAAGGGACACCGAGGGAGGAAAAGGAGCTCAGGCTAAGTGTCCTATTCCTTGTCAGACCCTGGGTTGGGAGGCATATGCACTTCAAAGTATCTTAATTTTACCCTGTCAGAACACTTGGTCAAGGCAGATGTTTATCCCGTTACCATTCTGAAACTAAGGCTCAGAGACAGTATACCGAAATTCCAAATGGGGGAGGGGGCCCTGCATGCAGGAAATAAGTGGGGCCTTGTCTTTAGAGAGTTTAAATCACTAATAAAATCAACTAAAAATAGGTCTGCTTTTTCTTATCACCGTTCACAGGCAGCTCTAAAGAGTATCTGTCATAACCGGTTGTATGCGATCGGAGGAACTGTGAGACCCCAGGCATTGGCAAGCCCTCCAGGCTGGCCCTGCCCACCAGTTTGAGCTTTCCTGAAGCTCTTGGGACTTTTTGTCCCCACTCATGTTGGCATTTCCTGCACTGTCACTATGTGGGTATCTCATCTCTCCAGTTAAGATTATAAACTTCCATTTATCCCCAGGGGGTCTAGAACCAGTGTTCATTCAGCCGACATTTATTGAGAAATTCATGAGTTCATTAGCTGGTTTACTTTCCTTTATCCATGCGATGTAAGTGACATGACTTGCCTTCATTAAAGAGGGCCAACATCCAAGGGGCGACGTTTGTAAATTTTGTGAGGATCTGGAGGGTGAAAGGGTTCGAGAACAGCTGACGGCGACCATGGTAGAGGGGATTGGATGGAAGATTCTACATGTTGCCCAACTGCCCAGAAGGTCAAGCCCAACTCCTTAGCATAGAGTGAGGTGCCCCTCCCCTTGCAGGATGGGTCCCCAGCCTCTATCCAGCCTCCTCTTTACATAACCTGTTATATTACCTATATTTCCCCCAGCCCCACCCTTCACTTCCTCCTCCAAGGAGCTCTGCTTTCTCTGGCTTCTATCCACCTGCCACTCCCTCTGGCCAAAATGCCCTCCCTTACACCCCACGTATTCACATTTAATTAAAAACAGCCACTCTGTATCAAGCACCTACTACAGCAACATCATGCTTAGGTTCTTTACATACACTTTCTTGTTTATTCCTCATGACAGTCCTTTCAGTAGATGTCATCTCCATTTTACAGGTAGGTAAACAGACCCCAAATGGTTAAGTCACAAGTCTAGCAAAAAATGGATCTGGTATTTGACCACAAGCCTGTCTTTCCTAAGTTCTGGCTTTCTCTATCCGGCCCCTGCCCCCGCCCCCCTCCCCATAGAGAAGAAGACATCCAGACCCCCTGTAGAGAAGAGTAACTCCTAGGTTCTCCAGAAAACCTAAAGCGCAAAGTCTGCACCCCATTGGTCTGTAGCCCAGGCCTAGCACATGGAGGTGTTTAGGGAACATTTATGCTTAGGTTGTGGTATCCTACCATTTACTTTTGCAAACACGTGATAAGACAGGCCATAAATGCATCCCTGCTCATGAATATGCTAATTAATTGGCTGTTACTGAGAGACTGTGATCTTAAGCCTAAATAAAAGGCACAAAACTGGACACTGATTCTACCCTAAGCAGACCAGAAACCTCTGTAAGATTGAAAGCCAAATTTCTTATGAAAAGCAAGAGTCGCCTTCTACTCTAAAAATCTACCTAAATTAATTTCTTCCTTCTCTCCCTCCCTCCTTCCCTCATTCACTTTTTTCATCCCCTATGTCTTTGACGTTTATTTTTATAGGACATATAGAGATAATAGGTTCCCCCTAAATTAGTCCACCCTTCCTTTGTGTGAGGGAATGTTTCTGAGGAGTGGGGGCCCCTTCTCAGGAATATTCTCATGTCCTCTCTGCTGGATGCCTTTGCACCCCTCTCTCCATCTTTCTAATTCAGTATTTCTCAGCCCTTTGTGTCTAAATGGATTGGTGTGCTGTGAACCCTAACTTGCACTTTCTCACCAGCTCTGAATTTGCTCCTTTTCCAAAATGCTTCTGGCCAGCCGTCCTCCCACTGCCCTCCCTGCCCCTTCCCCCTCCCTCACTCAGTTCATCTTTGTCCTTGTCACCCTCACACACTGGACCTCAGCTGAGCCTTAAGTGTGTGCAGTTCCACAGAGACAATGGAATCTCCAAGACCCTTGGTTTCTAATCTTCCCCGCTCTCCTCTGTTTAGACACACATTCCTCTTTTCCCTCAGAGCTCCATTTTCTTTCTTTCCTGTATATTTTTAAATTGAGGTAAAGTTTACAGAGTGTTAATTAACCCCTTTAAAATATACAGTTTAGGGGTGCCTGGGTGGCCCAGTGGGGTAAGCCTCCAGTTCTTGATTTCGGCTCAGGTCACGATCCCCCAAGTTGGGCTCTGCACCACAGTAGGGAGCCTCCTTGGAATTCTCTGTCCTTTCTCTATGCCCCTCCCCCACTCGCATGTGCACGCACGCTTTCTCTCTCTCTCTCTCTCTCTCTCTCAAAATAAATAAACATTTTAAAAGATAATAAAGTACATAGTTTAGTGGTATTTAGTACATTTACGATGTTGTATAGCCACTACATCTGTCTAGTTCCAAAATATTTTCATCACCCCAAAACATGCCCCTTAAACCCCCTTCTCCCCCCCAGCCCCTGGCAACCACAGATTTGCTTTTTGTCTTTGTGAGTTTACCTCTTCTCTGCATTTCTTTCTTTCTTTTTTTTAAAAGATTTTATTTTATTTTTTAAATAATCTCTGCACCCTACTGGGGGCTCGATCTCACCACCCTGAGATCAAGAGTCACGTGCTCCACCAACTGAGCCAGCCACGCAGCCCTCTTCTCTGCACTTTGTATAAATAGCATCATACAGTATGTGGCCTTTGGGTTCTGGAGGACTCTCCTCTCACTAGTTTTCAGGCTCCCCTGTGCTGTGTATACTTAGGAAATCATTCAGGAAGAGTCATGAGGAACCACAGCCTTGGTTTATTTTTTACTATGAGGCTGGTATTGGTTTCAGTATTCAGAAATTTGTTTATTTCCCTATTTTGAGGTTTCTGTCATTCTTCCTTTTGTCTTCTCTTGCTTATACCCAGAACTGTCAGAGCAAATAGCTCTCCCCATGGGCCGAGATTGTTTTTTCTGGGTATGAGCGTCCAATTCCTCCAAACACCCTCTCCCACACTGATCCTGTGATGGTATTTGCAGAAACCCTCTGAAGTTACAACCTCCATTTCCTCCAACCCAAGGCATCCGATGAAGTTTTGTCACTTCAAGGCCATTACAGGCCTTTATGCATTCTTTATTTACTTTCAAAAGAACCAGCCTTTTGACATAACAGGAATAACCTGTAATTTGCACTTGAAAACAAATTTACTTAATTTTAAGAAAGGACATTATGGAATCTGTATTTCAAGTCCATGATGAATTAGAAGTCAGGTATTAGAGTATTGAAGAATAGTGTTTTCCAGTATTTTCTTTTTTTTGCTAACAGTAAAGACTAAGAAATATACTTTTTATTGTGACACAGTAGTTGTGTGTGTGTGCAATAAATATGCATGGGCAGTTGTGTATATACATAGACATGAAATAAAAGTTCTACTGAACTATACTCACCTTTACCATGTGCTATGAAGTCCAGTATTTTCTACAGTATTCTACTTTTTCAAATGCTTGTTAAGCCTTCTAAATTAATTTCATAACCATTATCAAGTCTCCACCATCATGTAAAGCATAGTGTAGCAGGCTCAGTGAATTGTCCCATGGTTAGCAGAATTGACAACCTTACTTGTTTTGTGAGAAGAGTTTGCTTCCCACGAAGTGCTGTTCATGATAGTTTCTGTCACAGTCTAGAATCCACATTGTCTGAGTTCAGGTTTACAGACTGCAGTAGGACTTGGGCGGGTTTGGGGATGGAGACAGCTTAGTACCAGGAGGAACTGATTATTAACATCTTTTAGAGTGAATTAGTTTTCATTTTAGCTTGTTTTTATAGAGAGCAGTGTTCCCAGGACCTGGAACTCAGGGCTTCTAACTTTTGTGACTAAACAGGCCGGAGGAATGGGAAAAAACCAGGGAATCAGAATTATTCCCAGAGAGGCCTGCTAGTGTCCTAACCCCCCATGTCAAGCCCTGGCCTCCAGGAGGCTCCAGCCTAGGACCCCACACGCTTCTCTTCTGTCATCTTTGTGCCTGTTCTAGCCTTGAGTGCCCCCACATTGAAATTTTCTGGTTGCTTTTATCTTGTGTTCCCCTGTAACTCCTCTCCCAGCTTCGTCTTAAGTTTGCTCTCCTGTGCTTCCAGCTGAGTCCCTGCCCCAGGGATGTGGGATAGAAGGGAAAGCAGCCCCTGATACTGGCAACCTTTTCTAAACCTTGCGGTCAGTGCCTACCTTATTCTACCTTTAATTCTGCTTTTCTCGTAGCAGAGACTTTTGTTCATTGCTGCTTTTGCTTCTGCCCTATCTTGAACACTCTTTTAAAGATTAGTTTTTCTGGAATGTCTGGGTGACTCGGTCAGTTGGGCATGCAACTTTGGTTCAGGTCATGATCTCACAGTTTGTGAGTTCGAGCCCCGCATCAGGCTCTGTGCTGACAGCTTGGAACCTGGAGCCTGCTTCCGATTCTGTGTCTCCCTCTCTCCCTGCCCCTTCTCTGTTCACACTCTGTCTTTCTCTATTTCAAAAGTAAATAAACGTTAAAAAATTTTTTTTCAAGAAAAAAAGATTGGTTTTTCTGTTTTGTCCTTGAACATCTCTGTACTACAACTGATGTGTCTGTGAGAACTAGGTTGTTAGCATGTGATTGGTGTGTAGCCAAGGTCAGCAGGACTCCTGAATTCCCAAGCAGTGATCAAGAACATCATCAACTGAAGTTACATATTCACCTGGTCATGTACCGTCTGCTCTAGTTACAAGGAAGGGCACATTCATTTGTTTGCTGAAAAGGTTAGAGGAAAGTAATTATACTGTTTTAGGAGTAGGTCATAAATCTCAGGTCTTATTTTTTTATTATTAAGTTTGAGAGAGAGAGAGAGAGTACAAGTGGGGGAGGAACAGAGAGAGAAGGAGGGATGGAGGGAGAGACAGAGAGAGAGAGAATGAGAATCCCAAGGAGGCTCCACACTGTCAGTGAAGAGCCTGATATGGGACTTGAACTCATGAACCGCGAGATCATGACCCGAGCCGAAATCAAGAGCCAGCCACTTAACCACCCTGGCACCCCTCAGGTCTTTTAAAGAGACAGGGTATGCGGTATGGTTCAAAGGGTATGAGCTTCGGAGCCAGGAAGATCTAGGTTCAAATCCTGGCTCCTCCACTTCCTGTGTGATTTTGGATTAGTTACTTAGCCTATCTGTGCCTCTGTATATTGTCCATACAACAGGGATTATAATACTTATCTTGTAGAAATGTTAGAGTTATATGAGGTAAGTCATGAAGTACCTAGCACAGAGTAGGTGTTCAACACATGTTAAGTGTTTTTCATAACAACTCCTCCATATTCCAGAAAAGCCTTTGAGGAGTTGGTATTGCATGAATTCATTAAATGTAAAACAATGTTCATTTACACATTCATGAACTTTTTTCCCTTCAAGACTAAAATAAAAGGAAAACAAGCAAAAACCCTTGTCCTTAGTTTCTAGGAGTAAGTAATTATGCATACAATATTTGTTGTTCCTTTTTTTTTTTGTACCTTTTATTATGAAAACTTTCAAACATACCCAAAAGTGAACAGTATAATTATTCCCCATATTTTGTTTTACCTACACCTCACTTTTCTTCCTCTCCAACTGAACAATATTAAAGCAAATCCCAGACACATACATCATTTCATCCACAAATGCATTGACATATATCCTCAGAGATAAGAACTCTTTTTTTTTTTATGTATAACCATAACACCATTATATCACCTAAAAAAAATGAACATCAATTTTTTGATATCATGCACTATTCAGTCAGCATTCAGATTTTGCTGATTGTCTCATAAATGCCTTTTTACAGTTGTTTTGTTTGAATCAGGATCAAACAAAGCCAACCTTGGCATTTGGTTGGTATGTCTCTTAAATCTCTTTTACTCTGTAACTGTTTCCCCTCTCCTCCTTTTTCATGGCTGTTTATTTTTCAAAGAAACTGGGTCATTTGTCACGGAGCCTCCCCTGCCCGCTGGATCCGGCCAGCTGCGTCACATAGGGTTGGTTGTTCATCGTGCCAATCTGTCGCCTGCATTTTCTGTCACATGGTAGGTACATCAGCAGGCTTGATCAGATTCGGGTTTGGATTTTTGTAAGACTAAATCGGCAGTGGTACTGTGTACTTCTGATGCATCTCAGGATTGCCTCTCTTTTTGTGATCGTGAGATTACTCAGTAGGAGAAAAAAAGAATGAAATCTTAAAAAAAAAAAGATTACTCAGCCGATTCAGGCATTTGCTTGCTTGCTCCGGCTGTTATGAAGTTTTCTATCCACCTCTCATCCAGTGGCTTTAGTGACCATTCCTGATTAGACTGAGTCCCTTTTTTCACCAAGAGCTTCCAAACGATGCTTTCCTAAATCTGTTATTGTTTCTGCGTTTGTGAGCTGGAATTATTTTATAAAAAAGAACCTTCTCTCATTGACTGTTTTGTTTCCCTGAAAATACAATTTATATAGAAAAGGCAGGGTAGGGGCGCCTGGGTGGCGCAGTCGGTTAAGCGTCCGACTTCAGCCAGGTCACGATCTCGCGGTCCATGAGTTCGAGCCCCGCGTCGGGCTCTGGGCTGATGGCTCAGAGCCTGGAGCCTGTTTCCGATTCTGTGTCTCCCTCTCTCTCTGTCCCTCCCCCGTTCATGCTCTGTCTCTCTCTGTCCCAAAAATAAATAAACGTTGAAAAAAAAAATTAAAAAAATAAAATAAATAAAATAAAATTTTTAAAAAAAAGAAAAGGCAGGGTAAATGCTTGAATCTTGCTTTTATTTACCAATTTTTGTACAGGGTCCCCTCATTTCCTCCAGAGGTGACCAAAAAGGTTTCATTTTCCTTATGGACCATTATGGACTCCTGGATCTTAACATATATGACATATTTCAAATGTTTTAAGTCACTCTTGTCATTCATTATTCTTTTGGTGGTCAATTGTCACACGTTGGCCAGTGAGAGCCCAGACTCCAGAGTCGAACCTGACCCTAATATTCTTTTTTTTTTTTTTTTGACCCTAATATTCTTTAAAGAATAGAGATTCAGCTAGTGTATTTCTTACCCCACATCTGGAACTAGCCATTTCTTTCAGGAGCTCTGGTTCTTTATATTGGAAAATGGTGTGTATTTGCATTTGAGGCAGTGGAGTATTCCAGTAATTTTGCTGTTTGTCATTTGATGGAATTAATATGTTTCTGTTAATTTTCCATCAACTTCTTCTCTACTTCTCTTTAGTCTGTAGTGTTGATTCACTTGTGGAGAAGTGCAGGGTACAGCTGTCCTGTTCTGTGTGGGAATGTGGGCAAGGTCCTGAGACTTCTGCTTTGCTAATTCCTACAAAGCAAAAGCCCTGTAGGCCGGAGCTCTGAGTCAGAACCAAGGCTGGTGCTTCAGCGGAGGCTGGCATGGTGTAAATTCCAGGATCCCAAGGGACCTCGGTACCGCATCTAGTCACCACTCTGCTTCCACGCTAGATCTCATCAAAGATAAATGAAGCATGGCCTGACTTTCTCCAGAGTTAGAGAGTCCATATTTAAGCATTTAGCAGTGTGCTGTATTGAACCACAAAACGACTCTAGGGTCAAGTAAGAGAAACCTAAATGGAGTGAAACTTAGCAAGGAGTATGAGAACTGATTTTAGGACTTGAGCTGCTTTTTGTGTGTTTGAAACCATAGCTTAACAACAAAACCACAGATGAATTGAGAGAGTGTTTGGCACACTGACAGGCGCTTTCTCCTTGACCTGTGAGCTGTGCCAGGATGGGAGAAAAAGGGAGATACTCAAACTGAATTTCAGCCTAAGGGGCTTGAGTTAGTTGGATATGTCTATTTATTTGGAATTGGTTTTGTTCTTTCTTTGATGCTGGTATATACTTAAATCAAAAATTTTTTTCCTGACATTTTTTAATTCCAGAAAAACCAAAATATCAAACCTATAGTAGCAAGAAAAGGTGACGCCTTAGGTAATGATATTTAATCAAGGGATTATGCATTCCTCCTGGGTTCCAGCCTGTAAAAATGTCCTGTCTCAGTGGGTATAATGTTTCCGTTATAAACACCATACTGCCTAAAAAGACCTAGCCAGGGAAGAAATTTTTTTAAAGCAAATACTTAATGCCAGAGTACTAAACATAGAGTAAAACCCAACAACAGTTTTATTTTCAGATGAAGAGATAGTGTCTAAGAGGCTTAGTTATAAGTGCTCAGTGGTTTTCAAATTATGTCATTCCTCTAGGTAATGTCTGAATTCATACCTGTCTGTGCGGGCCTGTGTGTGTGTACTTTTTCCCTCCATGCATGACGGAAGTCCTTAATCAGGCCAGGTTTCCAAACTGCAGAGTAAGATTGTGTTATCTTTAGGTTCTTCTAGGTCAGCTTTTTCTTTTAAGTTTATTTATTTTGAGAGAGAGAGAGAGAGAGAGAGAGAGAGAGAGAGAGAGAGAATGAGAATCCCAAACAGGCTCCGCACTGGCAGCACAGAACCTGACATGGGGCTTGAATTCACAAACTATGTGGTTATGACCTGAGCCAAAACCAAGAATCAGAAGCTTAACCAACTGAGCCACCCAGCACCCCGGGTCAGCATTTTTAAGGACACTTATCTTTGTGGTATTAAAATGCCAGAACCCATTCATTCTTTTCCTTCAGTTCTGACTTATTCATTATGACCCCGAGGTAGCCTCACATCCCACAGGGGCTATTCTTAGTGGTGTTAGGCCTCCCTGTGACTGGGTCAGTATGCACACAGATTAAGTTAGATGCATCACAAAGGGAAGAAAGTTATACTTCCGGAAAAGGCTGTGAATTTGAAATTTGATTTGCATCTCTGAATGCTGGGGCTATATACTTTACAACCTGTTCATGTTCCTCATCACACTGAAAAATTAAATATTGCTAAACAGTAGGGAAGAGGTGCATAGATTCCATTTTAATTTAAAATAATTGAGAGTAGGGGCATGTGGGTGGCTCATTCACTTAAGCATCCGACTCATGATTTTGGCATAGGTCTTGATCTCACAGTTTGTGGGATTGAGCCCCACATTGGGTTCTGTGCTGGCAGTGCAGATCCTGGTTGGGATTCTCTCTCCCACTCTCTCTGCCCCTCCCCTCCCCATGCGTGCATGTACTCTCTCTCTCAAAATAAATAAGTAAACTCTAAAAATAATGAGAGTAAGCAAACAATTGTGTCTAAAAGCAAGCTTCCCTTGAAGTGAAAGGAGGATGATATTAATTTCTTACACTGATTAATTTTTATAGTTTACAAAGTTACCGTATGTCCTAATTCACACGGGATGCACCTGGCTCCAGATTTGTAGGCCAGACAGGTACATGAATCCCATTCTTATGATTCTGAGACTGAGTTCGGAAAGGTTAAGTGATTCCTGACAGAGCCAATATCAGAAGGCAAATCTGGGAATAAAAGCCAACTTAAGGAGCGCCTACCATGTGCAGGATGCTAGAGATTCAGATATTCGTAGGAATGGTTTCTTACCCTTGAGGAATAATCGAGACATACGTGTTTCCTCAGAAGCTCACCCCTGGAGATATTTGTCCTTCCTGGTGACAGATCTCCCCTTCACGCCAGGCCACCCCTTCACCCTCAGGGGCCCACTTAGGACCTTGCTGAGGTAGCCTCACCTCAACCTTTCACCTCCAGTCCCTGTTCTCCTCTAGCTGTGCTCCTTGTTTTGGAAATAGATGCCAATCGATGGTATTTTATTTTCTAGTTCTAGAATTTCCGTTGGTTGATTTCTTTGCTGATAGTGCCTATTTTTTCATTCATTTCAATGAAATAGTTCCCTTTAGTTCATTGCAACACATCCTTTAAAATCCTTATCTGCTAAGTCCAACATCTGGATCATCATGGGATTGGTTTCCACCGATGATCGTTTTTCTTAAGACTGGGTCACGTTTCTCTGATTCTTCTTGTGTCAGATGATTTTGGATTATATCCTGGACATTGCCGTTCTACAGACTCAGGATTTTGTTTTATTTCTCTGAAGAATTGTGGTGTTTTTGCTGTAGCAGGCAATAAATTTGGTTGGACTCAAACTGCAAACTCTCCATCTTGAGCAACAACGCCGCTTCAGCTCTTCTGTCTTCAGCAGGGCTGCTTTTTACACTTACATGTACGTGATTCCAGAGTCAGCCACAGGCCAGGGCAAATGCACATTGGAACTTAGGACTCCCCTCTCTGACTTTTTTCCTTTCTAGAATTCTCTCCTCACTTGCCAGTGACTAGAATGGCCCTGAACTCTGTCCTCTGGTTCTTCAGGCCGGAAACTGGGTTTTTTTTATCTCAGTTTTAGCTATCTTCTGTGCCACTGATTTTGGCCTTCCCTCAAGCTAAACAAGAAAGTCAAGAAAACGAGAAAGTCACTGGACACCATCCTTTCTTTCAATATTCATTCCTCCTCTCCCCAGTACTACCTGATGAACCTAAATGCCTTCAGGTCATTGACTGGAGGGAGGCAGAAGGTCAAGAGTTTGTAATTTTTATCTAAGGGATGGTCGGGTCCGGTGGGACACTATCTCTTCTGTTACATTATGCCTCTCTCTGTAAGCGTTTGTTTGCGCAAAGGGTCCACCACTGAAAGATGAGAACAAAAGTTTGACAATTCACTGTATTTATCAATTTGTAGCCAGATTTTAAGTCTCTAACATCACTTCTCAGGGACCTGCATGTCCAGACATTGTTGAGGCCACTTTCAGTGATGGAGGCTTTGCCCTTCTTCCTCTGTGGTTTCTTTCCCAGTTGTCAGCTTCCCAAGGCCCAACAAAGGCTCTTTGTCCATGTCTCCTGAATGGCAGAATTTTAGCCGAAGCTCTCCAGAAGGAACAGCTGGTGGAGTTCCAGCAGCTCAGTGTGGCCATTCTTTGATGAACACTTTCATTGGGTGCTTTTGGTAGAAATGATGGTAAAAGGAGGAAGTCTGCAACTGAGCCTTTGTTTTGACTTCTGGTTGACACTCAGAAGAGCCTGGTTAGCCTGGCATCGGCGTGGATGCAGGTAGCATTCTGGAACTCAACTGAGGAAGGCCATCAGCTCAGAATATCTGCTCCTCCACAGACCTGCTCAGGAAGGAGAAGGAAGATGACCTAGGTGGTGTGCACCTTGTGGTTATATTGGAAGATGACCCGAAGGACTGTGGTTTGGGTCCAAATGTGATGAGACATTTGGGACATCCTACTGTGTAAACACACTGAAGATAGTAGAGGAAAACTCCTGTCACATGGACAATGGCCATGGAAATGGGAGTCCTCAGTCCTACTCTGAGTTTGGCTCTAGCTCCATAACTGAGGAAGTCCCCTCACCTTCCTGCAGATGTTTCCATTGGGAAGGATGGGTTTCAAGGGGTGTCTGCAAACTAAATGGAGAAAATACACACACGAAGGCCTGTGGAGGAAAACGAAGTCATAGAGCCTGGGAGTGATTGGTTTATAGAGACGGCAGGTAGTGTGGAAAAGAAGTCGCTGCTGTTTTCCTTCACGTCAGGCCCTCATCCTTTCCTGATGCCTTCAGGGTATATCTCCGAAAACATATCATTCCCCTCTGTCCTTATTTTCCCCCCTCTGTCATTCTGAAGAGCAGAGTTTTAAGTGTTTGCTTGTGCCAACAAAAAATGCTGTACGGTATTCTGAGTCAGCTAATTCCCTGATACGATCTGTAACCCATTGTGCATTACTTGCTCTTTACCACTCTCCTAGTAAGAACACAAAAAATAAAAATAAAATGTACTCTCTAGTTTGCCTTTTTAATTTGTTCTCTTTTTTTTCTTTTCTTTTCTTTTTTTTTTTTTTAAGAGTCAAAAGCACCCAATGTTACCTTGGACCTCCGGTCATTTTTTTTCAAGAACACCAACGACAGATTTGAACCATTCCCACTGGAAGACAACGAGACGAAAAACGGAAGTGGGTTCCCTGAAGACAGATTAAGCTCCATCAACAGAAGCCATCGTCTTCAAATACCGCCCTCTCTGCCCATCTCGAAAGATACCTCAGGATATCTGACCAGTGCCTGGCTGACGCTTTTTATCCCCTCCGTCTACACTGGTGTGTTCGTCGTAAGCCTTCCTCTGAATGTCATGGCCATCCTCGTGTTCATCCTGAAGATGAAGATCAAGAAGCCTGCTGTGGTGTACATGTTACATCTGGCCACAGCAGACGTGCTGTTTGTGTCAGTACTCCCGTTCAAGATCAGCTACTACTTCTCCGGCACTGATTGGAAATTTGGGTCCGAGATGTGTCGCTTCGTCACTGCAGCATTTTACTGTAACATGTACGCCTCCATCATGCTCATGACAGTCATTAGCATTGACCGGTTTTTGGCTGTGGTGTACCCCATCCAGTCCCTCTCCTGGCGCACTCTGGGAAGGGCCTCCTTCACTTGTTTGGCCATTTGGGCTATGGCCATCGCCGGGGTGGTGCCTCTCCTCCTCAAGGAGCAAACCACCCAGATGCCGGGGCTCAACATAACCACCTGCCATGACGTGCTCAATAAAACCCTTCTTGAAGACTATTATGCCTTTTACTTCTCAGCCTTTTCTGCTGTCTTCTTCTTTGTACCGCTAATCATTTCCACAATCTGTTACGTGTCTATCATTCGATGTCTTAGCTCCTCCGCCGTTGCCAACCGGAGCAAGAAGTCCCGGGCTTTGTTCTTGTCGCTTGCTGTTTTCTGCATCTTCATCATTTGCTTTGGACCCACAAATGTCCTCCTGATTGTGCATTACTCATTCCTTTCTCAAGATTCCATGGCAGAAGCCACCTACTTTGCCTACCTCCTGTGTGTCTGTGTTAGCAGCATAAGCTGTTGCATTGATCCCTTGATTTACTATTATGCTTCCTCTGAGTGCCAGAGGTACCTCTACAGTATCCTATGCTGCAAAGAAAGTTCTGATCCCAGCAGCTATAACAGCAGTGGTCAGTTGATGGCAAGTAAAGTGGATACTTGCTCTAGTAACCTCAGTAATAGCATATACAAAAAGCTCTTAACTTAGGGAAAGGGACTGCCAGTTAGTTGAAAAGAAAAGATTAAAAAAGTGAGTAACCTGAGGATTCTATTATTCCTTGCCAAAAAGGTATTTGTGATCAAAAGCAACACATCTATAATTTGCATGCCTCTTTCTTATGAGAGCCATTAATCATATCTATTAGTTATAGGAAAAGATAACAAGAATAGAAAACAGTGTTATTCCAAGAGTTTTGCCAGTGCTACAGTAATAACTGTCATTTTTTTATATATTTATGTGACTTACTATGTATGTGTGTATGTGCATACATACACACACACGTGTTTGTATCATTTGGAGCGCAGTATAGAATAGGCACTTTGAAACCCTGTCTTTTCCCCCCCTAGGAAATAAACCCTAGTTTTCTGATTTTATGTGCAAAGTTTAGGTTGGTGGGTGAACGTCTGAAGATGTTCATCAATAGGGAGGGATTCCGTGGTTTGGACTCATACGGCTTTTGCAAATAAATGTGTTTTGAAATTGTTCAACAGCAATGTTTAAGTTATTAAGGGACAAGACTTAGCATTATCTGTGTGTAGAAAAGGTTCTACTGTTTTTCATTTTAAACGTATCAAAGTTTGAATTCTTTAGATTATGAAAACAGATAGATGTCTCACGCCCTCTGTATGTAAAGCAAGAATGAGCATAGGTCCCACGAGTGACCTTAGGTTGGCTTTCAAAGCAGCCTGCCCCGGATGGAGGACTCCAAGCAATAGATACAAAGCAGGGCCATTTCAGACACGGACTGGTCACAAACCCTCCAGCTGAGCCTCCCAGAGATCAGAACCAGGGCCACCACCCTTACTTTCTCCTCCTGCGGTTCCCACAAGGGCTGGCTGCGAACTCTCTTGTTCATTAGAATTTGGCAAAGTAGGTTGTACTATCCCAGGAGATAATGAACGTAAAAGACTTTTCTCTGCCCATTTTAAGAATAGAGAAGGAGGTCCCATTCACTTCCAGCAATTATCTCACAAGGACCATTCTCAGATGGAAACACTCATGGAGCAAACATGAACACACGTTGTGTGCTCTGGGCACAATGATGGGTGCTGGGCATACAGAGTTGACTGCGACTGAGACCTGCCCTCAAAAAGAACGAAGTAGGGCGCCTAGGTGGCTCAGTCGGTTAAGTGTCTGACTTCAGCTCAGGTCATGATCTCACGGTCCGTGAGTTCGAGCCCCACGTCCGGCTCTGTGCTGACAGCTCAGAGCCTGGAGCCTGCTTCCGATTCTGTGTCTCCCTCTCTCTCTGCCCCTCCCCCGTTCATGCTCTGTCTCTCTCTGTCTCAAAAATAAATAAACGTTAAAAAAAAAAATTAAAAAAAAAAAAAAAAGAACGAAGTAGACCAGTACAGGGTGTGGTATGTGTATGATAAGTAAATATGTCCTTATCTAAAGAAGCTTTTTTAGCCCAGTGTAACCATGCAAGTTTCATACCAGCAAGGATCGTCAGTTGAAGAACTTTGAACATTTTGGGCTACTGTTTCCAATGGTTATAACTTCAGATGAAAACATAACACAATACAGGAATTACATTTTTAAAAAACAAGTCTTCCGTTCTACGCTGGTTGAACACTATTTATTTACAAATGTTTTCAAAATTAAAAAATTTTTAAAGAATCATTTATGCTAGTTTGATGAGAAATAATAGGAGAAATTAAAACTGACTTTGAAATCTAGGAAAATTATTTTTTTTCCATTTACTTTTTTTTTAAGAGTTAATGAGATGATTTTAAAAGCATTTTTTAACCCCATGATTCGTATCAAGTACAGGAAATTCTCATGGATTTGACAAAATAATTTGAAAATTACTTTGAAATGTATATTTTTTCCTTATGGAGCAATGTTGGCCTTTTAAACAAAAAAAATAAAACAGTTTCAAGGCAAATGTTTACCTTTTCAAAAGAGCAAACGCTTTCCAAATGCCATAGAATAATTTACATGAAAGAACATAATGTAAGGATAAGCTAACATCGATTTTATTTTTTTAGCATGGGTTTTATTAACTTAGTTACTATATTTTATTCAACTCAGTGGAGATTGTTTATTCAGTCTGAAATATTAATATACCTCTGACTTTATATGACTATCATTACTATGTTATCATTGTGTACTTATGTCATTGTTTTTATGTTTTCTGTTTTTTAAAAAAATGTATATAACATATTAATAAACATCAAAGTTTGCTTGGTATTTGTTTGGAATAAATTTTGACTGGATCTACCAGGGTCCTGGCAGGAAGGCCAGTCTTAGGGCTTAGCTGAACAGTATTTAATGAAGAGGCGATGTGCACTGATGTGGACAGGGTCAAGGGAACCCACAGGGGATGATGAAGCACCCCAGGGGCTAGCAGTTCGAGGATGCCTTTACACCCCCAGGTCTAAAGGCGGTGGAGGAGGGAATACTCTGACCTTTCCCTCAACCCTCTGACGACTCAATCGTGGTACCTCCTCGTCTTGCTTCTGGTCTTAACCTAAACTCAGAGGTCAAGGGAACCTGGGTGGCCCAGTCCATAAAGGTTTGTTTCTTGGAGCATGGAGAATGGATCTGGAAGAACAAAGGAATTGGATGATGAACTTTCTGTATCTTTTTTTTTTTTAATTCCTTCTTAAGAGAATGGAAGGTTGTACCATTGAGAATATGTTCAGATTCCTGGGTTGTAGGCATCACGAACAGAATCTGCAGTTCTTTCCTAATGAAGACAGCAATGAAATGTCAGAGCCAGTAGGGTATATCGAAACCTCCAGAAGGATTGCCCTTGAGTGACAGTCCTTTGCCATGTAATGCTCCCTGGGGCAGGGGGCAAGGAGGCAGGAGAGAGAATTAAAAGCAAAATACTACCTCTAGGAGGTGAAAATCAGCACGAAAAACTCTAGGAACATATTTCTACATTCATTGTCAACAAAAATTGTTTTCAACTGAATAAGAATTCTGTTAACACACAAAATTTTTAAGTTAATATACAGGCTTAAGTTTCTGAGGCCCACATGCTCCACAAATGTTTCAGGATTGGGTATGTTGAAGTAGGCCCAGCTCATGGCCACCAGAAATAGGATGCCTACCCTAAACAGAAAGTGACCTTTAAACTCTATTGTTGTTATTTTTCAAAATATGTTTGAAGTCAAAACAACACATTTGAATTCTCTTTTTTAAAAAATTTTTTGAGGGGCGCCTGGGTGGCGCAGTCGGTTAAGCGTCCAACATCAGCCAGGTCACGATCTCGCGGTCCGTGAGTTCGAGCCCCGCCTCAGGCTCTGGGCTGATGGCTCGGAGCCTGGAGCCTGTTTCCGATTCTGTGTCTCCCTCTCTCTCTGCCCCTCCCCCGTTCATGCTCTGTCTCTCTCTGTCCCAAAAATAAAAATAAAAAAAACGTTAAAAAAAAAAAAAAAAAAACGTTGAAAAAAAAAATTTTTTTTGAGTTTATTTCGAGAGAGACAGAATGTGAGTGGGGCAGAGGCAGAGAGGGAGACAGAGAATCCCAAGCAGGCTCTGCACTGTCAGTGCAGAGCCCCATGTGGAGCTCGAACACGCAAAACCGTGAGAACATGACCTGAACCAAAACCAAGAGTCGGATGCTTAGCTGACTGAGCCACCCAGGCGCCCCTGAATTTTCTTAACGGAAAAATGTTTGTTTTTTCCACCTAGTCAAAAATAGGATTTTTAAGGAAATAGAATATTTGGCTGTTGAATATAAATATGGAAAATTTGAGGTTATACTTATGAATGTAAGAAATCGTTTTAAATGTTGGCGTATCCTTTAGGAAGTCTTGAGCTCTGCGAGCAAGTGGAAAAAGTTAAGCAGTGTTTATGACCAAGCTTTTTAAGTGTGTGAGGCCTGGACCCTCCACTAGAAGCTTATCTTCCCCCAGGTGTCATAAAAATTAAGCGGGAAAACAGTCATTAACAGTAATTTCCTGGCAGAAGTGACATCGCTGGGTGGCTGTTTCTGGCAACATTACTAGACCAAATGTGTGTAGAGAGTAACTGACCACAGGATCCACCTGTGTTTTATGAGCGAGGTGTGGTTAAGTAAGCCACAGTGCACACAGAGAGAAGAAATGCTTCAAGGCAGTGATTCTGAGTCCTTGAGACCTGTTTAGGGGATGTATGAAGTCAAACCTATCTTAAAACACTAACGATGTTACTTGCCTTTTCCTGCTCTGGTTTTCTCTACCATACAGTTGAGTTTTCTGGAGGCTGCATGACACATGATATTGCAACAGCCTGAAAGCAGAGACAGTTAAGAAAACCTGTCTATCAAACCAGCCATTAAAGAAGTTTACAAAAACAGAAAACAGTGCAACTCTCCTCAGAAAATCAATAATCGTTTGGGGAAGAAAATTTAAAAAAAAAATATGTCACAGATTTATTGTTATTTCCAAGTGAAAGAAATCTTTTCAAACGTTCTCCATTTTAATGTCTAATATGGTAAATGTTGGTGGGTAGAATCAGTGGTTTGCTGTTGATCTCCAGAGAAAGAAAAAAGGCCCAGATTTGTAGCATTTGCCTGTTTCCATAGTGTAAATGCCCCCTCTCAGCTGCCAATTTCAAGCTTCCAGTGGTTTAACAGTTGGCTTCAAAAATTCCTGAGTATTGAATTCTGATACAAGCTGACTCCAACACACCAGTGGATATAACCTACTTAAGTGAAAAATCTTTAGGGGTCCTCAGTAATTCTTAAGTGTATCAAGGTATCCTCAACCGAAGAAGCTTGAGAACCCTGCTCTTATGCAAGATTTGCCAACTTTATTGCCTTCAAGAAGACAGAAATCAGTCCTATTCAGGGGCGCCTGGGTGGCTCAGTCCGTTGAGCATCTGTTGGTTTCTGTTCAGGTCATGATCTCACGATTCGTGAGTTCAAGCCCCTCATCGTGTTCTGCACTGACAGTGAGGAGCCTGCTTGGGATCTCTGTCTCTCCCTCTCTCTGCCCCTCCCCTGCACATGCTATATACATATATATATAAAGACAGATAAATCTTTCTATCTTCAAAAAAAAATTAGCCATAATTAGAAAGCACTTATAAGGGCAAACAGTTGGTTCACAGCTACAAGCCACCACATTGAGTTTCTGGCAGCCTCACAGCTGAGGGGGTCAGCACCTTACAGCAATGGCAACTGACTCAAGGGAGCAGGTCCAGTGTGGCTTAGAAGTTAGTAAGCTTTGTGTGAGGTCTGTTTTGCAGCCAGCTGCTAGGAACCACCCCTGGCAGCATCACTAAAGTGAACATCAGGCTCCATACTTCTTGTCATGGGGACTGTTGGTCTTCTGGAAACACAGAAAACCAGAGGTCAGATTCAGAAGCATCTTGGAATTTAGATAACACAGTATGTTTTTAACCAGCTGGCTATATGCTCACAACTTCAGGAAATGACTCATAAGCACTGTGGAGATTAGCTTTGAAAGCTGCATTTATAGCCTCAACACATCAGGTGGTGGCAGGGCCAGTCTGCTTCTTTTGCCTATTTTAATAACCACAATATTGGACCTTTTTAGCATGCTGCTGTGTGACCCATGCAGGGAAGTGAGAACATGAGCGAGGGTGGGATAGGCAATACTATGATGCATTTAAGAACAAGACCCTGGGATGCCAGCCTGGCTCAGTCAGTAAAGCATGAGACTCTTGATCTCAGGGCCTGAGTTCAAACCCCAGGTTGGGCTTAGAGCTTACTTAGGGGGAAAAAAGACCTCAATTGATCAGCATGTTTTTGCTGTTTAGCTGCCTATCCCAAGATATATAATTGCTCTTGAAATTGGCCTACATGATGCCAAAAAGAATTTATTTAATGTATCCCTGATTGCCAGGAGCTAACCAGGTTTTGGATTTAATCATAACATAGAATGCTTTGTCAAGAAGCATGGATTTTGAAGACCTCAAATCTTAGCGTTTTAGCACCTCTGCCTTGTTAGAAGGAAGTTTTGGAAACTTTAGGTCAGTTCTCATCTCTGGCGGCACATAGAGTCATTGGAGAGCTGTTAAACAATTCCATTGTTCAGTCCCTACCCTTGACCAACATGAATCAGAATCTTTGGGGATGGGGCCTGGGCGTCCATATTGTTTTCAAGCTCCTAGGATATTCAAACGTGTAAGCCGGAGTTCATGCCACTGCTTTAAGAGAGTGCTTCTTGGGGAGCCTGTCCAGTTTCATCAGTAGAGTGTGTGACTCTAGTTTTTGGAGTTGTGAGTTCAAGTCCCACACTGCACATAGAGCTTATGCTAAAGAAAAAAAGAAGTGCTTCTTGGGCACCTGGGTGGCTCAGTCGGTTGAGCATCCAACTCTTGATTTTGACTCACGTCATGATTCTGGGGTCGTGGAATGAAGCCGGTTGATGAGCATGGAGCCTGCTTGGGATTCTCTTTCTCCCTCTCTCTCTGCCCCTGTCCCCAGTTTGCACGTGTGCTCTCTTTCGTGAGTTCTCTCTTGCAAAAAAAAAGTGTTCTTTAAAAGTGCTTCTCAAATTTAACATGCATTCAAATTATCTGGGGATCTTCTTAACTGCATTAGGTCTGGGATGGGGTCTGAGTGTCTTAACAAGTTCCCAGTGATGTTGACATGGATGTTGACATGATGGTTCTTTGGACCGAACTTTGAGTACCAGGGCCCTGAGGCAAAATTTGACCATGATGGAGGTCGAGGCACTCAAAAACTTCAATTCTCATATTCTTAAAATAATTTTCTGAGACATTTTTTTTTTAATCATGGTAAAATTGGGGCAATTTTTAATGTAGCAGCAGCATAAGTGCTTGATCAAAATTTGTTTTGGGTGCTATCTTACTATATTTTGTTCTCTGCTCTTGGGTGCTTTCCTAGGGGGAAGATAGCTTAAAAGGCTTTAATCTCATACATAAAACCATTTCACAAGAGGCTGGGGATTTAGAGTGGCGACTCCGACCCTCGTTTGTAAAGATAGTGCAGGGCAGATAGCAGCAGCGCCTGGTTACCACGAAGATGTGTTTCTTGTCTCTGGGTCTGGCTGAAAAATGGTGACCTCAGGGACATGCTGGGGTACTAGTAAGCACCCATAGCTTCAGTCTTGATGGTGCTGGAATGAGTGGCTATGGAAACCCTCAGGCAAATGAGTCAGTCCAGGAGTCATCCTGAGGGAATCCATGACTCCACTGTGCCTGGGAGAAAACAAAGGTTTGGGAGGTCAATTCTAGTAACATGCATTTGCAGCATGTGCCATAAACCTGGGATAATTTCTTCATTCTGGAAGCCCTTTTACAAGGTGATGAAAAAACTACTGAAGGATAAAAGAAGAGCTATAACTTGTATGGGGAAAACGTTGTATCTCAGCAATAATCGAGTATCTGCAATTAAAATTTTTTTAACGTTTATTTATTATTGAAAGACAGAGAGAGACAGAACATGAGCATGGGAGGGGCAGAGAGAGGGAGACACCAAATTTGAAGCAGGCTCCAGGCTCTGAGTTGTCAGCACAGAGCCCAATGCGGGGCTCGAACCCACAAACCGCGAGCTCATGACCTGAGCCGAAGTCAGACATTTAACCAACTGAGCCACCCAGGCGCCCCGAGTATGTGCAATTTAATACAAGAGAGTACTGGTTCCTATCTAGTTAGCAGTGGATTTTTTTTCTATGACGGCTATAAGCAGCTTCCTAAGGAAGAAAGGCAAGAAGGAAAATATAAAAACAGCAAGAGTAAGAGAAAGCTGGTGGGCTTGCTTTAGGAAAGCAATCCGACAAAATGTCATCACCCTTCAGATAACCATAACCTTGGATCCAATTGTATGACTTCTGGGAATCAGTCCTCAAGAGATCACTTTAAGTAACAAAAAAAGCAACAGACTTCTAGTTTTTAATAGCGTCCTTATGTACATATTTGTTAAAGCCTAGAAACCCTCTAGATGTTCAACCCTAGAGTACTGCTTCAAAAACGAGCACACCCCTTTAAAATGGCAGGTATGGGGGCGCCTGGGTGACTCAGTCGGTTAAGTGTCCAACTTTGGCTCAGGTCCTGATCTCACGGTTTGGTTCATGAGTCCTGTATCAGGCTGTCTGCTGTCAGCACAGAGCCCGCTTCAAATCCTCTGTCCCCCTCTCTCTGTGCCCCTCCCCTGCTCATTCTCTCTCTCTCTCTCAAAATAAATAAATAAACAAACTTAAAACAAAACAAAATAAAATGACACGTATGATGTGCATAGAATGGCACTGAGAAGTGCTTATAATACTTAATTTTTTAAAAAGCAAGGTACAATGATGTGTGTGTAGTATGAAACCAACGATATGGGGAAAAAAACCAGATCTGTGTGGGATCTGTTAACAAAGGCTAATGGGAAATATACCCAATTATTTCTATTAAATTGTGTTTGGAGAATAGGGCTACTTTTTCCCTTTTATGTATTTCCTACCTCTTTCCTGAATATGTGCTACTTCTCTAACAAAAAAGCAGTCATATTAAAACAAAACAAAAATTGGGGACGCCTAGGTGGCTCAATTGGTTAAGCGTCCAACTCTTGATTTCAGCTCAGGTCATGATCTTGCAGTTTGTGAGATCGAGCCCCCATGGGACTCTGCACTGACAGCGCAAAGCCTGCTCAGGATTCTCCCTCTCTCTCTGCCCCTCCCCTGCTCGCTCATGCTCTCTCTCTCTCTGTGTGTCTCTCTCTCTTTCTCTCAAAAATAAATAAAGCTTAAAAAAATCGAATAAACAGAAAAAAAAACTCAACAAAACCCTGTCACCTATCACCACGTTCTTCTCTTTTCCAAAGTACAAGGGTGTGTGGTCCTGCCTTTGCTATCATTTTTGGACAGACACTCTTGAGCATCTCCTCACCACAATTAGTACTTCCTGCCTCAATATGTTATTCAATCAGGGGATAAAAATGTTAGAAAATTCTGATTTTACATCCACATCTTCACCATTATTCCAGAATTACTGTGTAGAATCCGTAGTGCTGCAAAACTTGAAAACATAAAAATGCCTTTAACTAGCCAGACTCTAAAACCAGAAATATTTGTATTTGTCCCCATAGCTACCAGAATGTTCAACACAGGGGCGCCTGGGTGGCTTAGTCGGTTGAGCGTCCAACTTCGACTCAGGTCACCATCTCATGGTTCATGAGTTCGAGCCCCACGTTGGGCTCTGTGCTGACAGCTCAGAGCCTGGAGCCTGCTTCGGATTCTGTGTCTCCCTCTCCTTCTCTCTGTCCCTCCCCTGCTCATGCTCTGTCTTTCTCAAAAATAAATAAACTTTTTTAAAAACTTAAAAAAAAAATGTTCAACACAGCATAACCAGAGCTGGACTTTTTCCTCTAACAGATTTTGTACTCCCACCAAAAGGACTGCTCATTTATTTTCCTGCGGAATTCATCATTCCTCATCAAGCAGGAAACATTATTTTCTCAAAGCAGAACAAAAGCTTTATTTTGGCTGATTCCATTACATAATTATGTCAGTCTTCTTATTCTTTAATTTATATATGTAACCCACATATTATTATCTAGTATTTGAAAAATCTGATTAATTCTTCCATAAGCTCCTTCAAAAAAAATACTAGAGCTTTGTTTCTTTAACTTGCTTCTACCTTACTTGACCCATGTTGTTGGGTACTTAATTTCGCTTATTCCTTTTGTTATAGTTGTCAAATAATCCATCTGGTGAAAGTGGATCAAGCACCCACAGACTCATTATTTCTGCACAGTGAAGGCAACATGGGTACTTGATAGAACCACACGGAAATGACAACACTGAGCATTTCTCAAAAGGAATCCATAAAAATCATTTGAGCTGCTTGTGATAATGCAGATTTCTGGGCTCCATCCAATACCTGTAATCAGAATTTCTGCACTGGGACCTGGACCATCCACATTTTTAACAGGGGCAGGGGTGTTTCTTATGCACACCAAACGTGAGAACCATAGAACTAATATTTTCCAAAAATCTCTGACCTAGTGTAATCTCTTCCTGTGGTCAGGAAGTAGCAAATCATCGTTTATCTGTTAAAATGCTAATGTTTTCATTATCCTGTAGATTATCATCTCTATCTGCAAAGTTATTAGAGTATTATGATTCTGAGCTATTTCTCCCTAGATATTGGCCATAAATATCAGGTTATATCCTTTGAAAGATTTAGCCTTAATTGTTTCTGTCATTTACTTTGCCTTTTATGTGTAGAAATGGGTACCTTCTCCTCTAGACATACAAGTCAATGCTCTGTGTTCATGTAGGATTTTTAACATACTTTTTTGAATAAGTAACACTCATATAGTTCAAATTTCAAAAGAACAAAGGATGTACAATGAAAATTTTCCCTGACACCCTTATTATCTCCTCAGAGGCAACCACAGTGAACAGGTTCTTGAGTATGGTGTTGGATGTATTTAAAACATAATCTGGGGCAAAAGGAAAATATATAATTGGCCATTTTATTTTTCAGTTATATGTTTGAGTTTTAAAAACTCCTGTTGAGAGCTGCCTGGCTGACTCAGTTGGTAGAGCAAGTGACTCTTAATCTCAGGGTCCTGAGTTCAAGCCCCACATTGGGCATGGAGCCTACTTCAAAAAAACAAACAAAATAAACAAACAAACAAAAAACTGTTGACATACAGGTATCAGTCAGGCATTGCGGCATAGCAAACAACACACATCCCTCAGAGGCATACAATAATTTAGATTCATTGCTCGTGCTCTCAAATAGTCAAGTAGACAGTTCTGCTGACATATTCTGGGAATCTGTTAGCTGATTTAGGAAGGCCTTGACTGGGATGACTGGCGTGGCTTAACTGGGATCCATAGGTCTCTCGCCTTCAAGCGTGCTAATCCTGACATATTCTCATGGCAATGGCAGAGAGCAAAAAAAAGAGGAAACATGCAGGACATCTTGAGGTCTGGGATTGGAATTGGCATATCCTCACTACGATCACATTCTCTTGGCCAAAGCAAGACACAAGCCCATTCCAGATACAAGGGGATGGAGAAAGAGATGCCGCCTCTTCAGTAAAAGGAATTTCCAAGTCTCGTGACAAACTCATGTCTGGAGAGAGTGAAGAATTGATGTCATCAGTGAAATCACACAATGTCTGAAAACTTCATAATGATCCTTCAAGAAATGGCTTAGCATTCAAATATTATACTTTTATAACAACATGGCCATGATTGCCGGAGATTTTTTAGCTGTTTAAATATTTTTCAATGCTAACAGAAAGATTATAAAAACAGGTCAAAGCCCTGGGTTCCAGACTCAGCCCAGCCAGCACATGTCATGTGTGAAAGAGGAAAAGGTGAATACTGATCCGAGGGAAGTAGTCAAGGAAACATGAAATATAATGAATGCTTCAAACCCCACCAAAGAAATTTGAAGATTTTAATTGAAGATTTGCTCTTAAGTATCTGACTTCCTTCAACAAGGATGCTGATGTAATAACAAGCCACTTGGGGAAAAGTAGTGTGTTCACGTATGGTTTTCACCCTTCTTTGTCAACGTGTTTTTGAAGATTATTTTTAGCATTTTAGTATTGATTCAGATCTTTGCATTTTTAAAATCAGAATAGTCATGCTCACAAAGTTACCGTTAAGAAATGTTTATGAAACAAATGTCAGAGGTCATACTGGTTTCTGCTTCCCATTTAGCTTCATTTCAATTGCTATTTTGCTTATTTTAATAAATAAACTTTGTTTCTTAATATAACGTTGCCTCTGATGCTATCAGTAGCCTCATCCAGATGTTTAAAAAAATAACCTTTTAACTAGAGTTTTCAAATACTTTAATATGCCTGCGGAATTACTTAGACATTGAATGACCCAAACGCATTCAGTACTACTGACTGATGTGCCTAACAAGAAGAATGGAACATCTCTCTCTGATAAGAGGTGCGAGGTAGGACTTGGTGACACATACTGATCAGGCCACACATAGTTCAGTGAGTCTAGACATATACTTAACAGGCCGGAGCCTATTCTGTAGGTTTGGAGATGGGACTTTGGCATATGGTAGCACCTGATGGAACAGGTACTTCCTTTGTAAATTGTCTCCTGCCGACATCAGATTGGAGCTACCCATACTCCCCATATGCTAAGATACGTACAAATGGCATAAAGCATCATCTTACATAGATATATTCCTTCTCCACTTTGTTCTTTCCCTAGCCAGGTCCATGGCATGCATGTGTCTCTTAAGGTTTAGCTAAATGGCCCCAACCCTCCAGCTTCCCTTACAAGAAAGGCTGAACACACCTTCCCAGGGCACCGGGACTGTGCAGCCTGCGGCTCAGCCACAGGAGCCATGGGGTATTGATCTCCATCCAGTGGACTTCTGGAACCAAGATCCAAACAGCCAAGATAAGAAAACTCTGCCCTGTGGACCTAGCTATTGTTTAAGATGGTTCAAATCTGGGACCTGGGAGAATTCAAAGGAAAATGTCTGATTGCCCCTCAGTAATCTATGAGCTAAATTTCTGGTAGACAGAGGGAAGGAGAGAGGGGAAGAAGCAGGATAGGGAGGGAAGAATTATATATAAGAGCATACCCAGGGAAAAAGAGCAGTGGTAGGAAAGGCATTTTGGTTTTGTATGTGCACCTCATTTTTGAGCAACACTGAAGAAAAAGTCTTGCTTCAAACATATAAGTGTTCATGTAGTTGAAGCTTACCTTCCTGCATTAGTGTGAAGTTTTCCAGAGGCAGATCCTGAGGGTACAGATAGTTTATCTTGGAAATACAGGGAACACCTCTAGGGAAGTAGCCAAATGCTACAGGATGGTACCGCAGCCACCAGAATGTATACTATTGACTGAGTTAGCACAGAGGGTGACTGGAGCCTAACACAGGGGCAACTCTGGGGGCCTGTTAAATGATCCCACTCGGGCACGGGAGCAGATGTGTTTATACACCAACATCTGCTGTGTATTGGCTGAGTGCTGCTTCTAGGACAGCCGATACTCATTCCCCGGCCCTTCTGGACCTCTGAGCAGGACCACATTTAGGAAAGTGACCTTCTGGTTTCAAACAAAACCCTCAGTGTAGAGATGGACAGTTGGAAGTCAGCCAGAGGATAATGAATCAACAAGGTCCGAGGAATGCAAGCAGGGCACTGACGGCATCTACTGCATTCTATTAATTCCAAAACTCACTTGAGCCCTTGTGAAATGCTTTAGCACAGTACATGGAACATAATTGAACCTTTTCTTAGTGGTTAAGCAGCATCATAAAGAGCATTAGTTATTTTAGCCTGCTGTGGCATAGCTACTGTTGAGGTGGTGGAATGATTTGCCTTCAACAACACGGTTGTAGGCCTCTTGAAACTTGTGTGAGCTCTTGCTTCTGCTTCGCCTAGTTCTCCTGTCTCTTCCCCCTTCTCCTGGGGGTGAGGTCGGGTGCCTGCCTGCAGCAGCACTGCTCCTTCTCAGCAACAGGATCGAGTCTGCTGGGAGCGGAAAGCAGAGACATAATCAAGCTTGTTGGAAGTATAATTGGAAAAAAAGGAAAAAGATGGCGATACAGCCAAGAGATTCCCTGTGAGTGTTCTGAAAAGGCCTTGTGTGTCATTTGGCTCATCAGAAACCATTTCTGCCTCTCCCTTAAAACTTGGCTTGAAGTTGTGACCTGTTGAAGAAATGACTTTGGGACAAGTACAAGGTCTCGCTTCTGACGTGACCAAATGCATTTGCCTTCTTGACTGAGGCCCAGACAAGAGCAGCTACCATACGTAATCACAGCAGAAACATGTAACAGAGCTGAAGAGGGCCCCATAAAGAGAGACTGGCTTTATTACAGGCAAAGTGGGAAGGACACGACTGAGTTATGAAGACACATCTTGGAGAATCACTGGAGCCAGCTCTAAAAGCACATGATGTGATGTGGACTCCTGAGAAGTCATGGAGCAGACTTTGTAGGTAGCCACAGAAGAATTCATTCACATGAGGCCTAAACACTCAAACTCTTTATTTACATAGGAATGTTAGCAGAATCATAGGTTTCCATTGTCTCCACTCATATTGAAGAAAAGGAACATGCCAGTGAAACTACTCTTATGTAGCAGATAAATCTTACAAGAATCTCTAGATCATTTAGGAAAACAGATGTCAGTTACAACTTCATTACCAGGGCAGCAAATTATCAAGTAAGACAACCTATTACAAGCCTCTATTTAGAGATGAAAGGCCATGACAGAAATTTCTGAAGACAAAGTATCTCATAAGACTCCCTTGTTCAAATAATATGTCCAGGCGCTCCTGGCTGGCTCCATCAGTGGAGCATGCGACTCTTGATCTCAGAGTTATGAGTTTGAGCCCCACGCTGGGTGCAGAGATCACTTAAAAATAAAATCTTAAAAAACATCCAAACACAAGTTGGTAATAATCATAAACAACCACTACATCTCTACACTGAACAGGAGAACAAGATTGATTTCTGTAAATGGTGTCAGTTGAACAGTTTATTGGATAACATTCTTAGAATTAGTTTGAGGATATAGAATTGGTATCTCTTCCTCTGCAGCTGTAGGGAACAGGCAATACCATCTCATTCTTCTCCTTCTGAATTTTTTTTTTTTTTGGTCTACTGGTTAATTAAGAAGACTTGAAATTTTAAAGTTTAGACTGCAGAATATCATTAGATTAATTTATTAGGAAGAGTAAAGTCTGAGGAACTCAACTTTTGTTAGAAGTAATTAAGAAAGAACAGAAGAGGATGTATGCAAAATGGAATAAGGGTTTGCAGTGTCCTAACAGAATTGATGTGGCTATTTTGTTTTGGAACAAAGTCATCAGTCATATTGAAGGTTAAGAGTCAAAGCT
Source organism: Prionailurus bengalensis (assembly GCF_016509475.1). Classification (NCBI taxonomy): domain Eukaryota; kingdom Metazoa; phylum Chordata; class Mammalia; order Carnivora; family Felidae; genus Prionailurus; species Prionailurus bengalensis. Next base: position 141,620,851 of record NC_057343.1, read on the forward strand.
GCAAATTGTAGCACAGACACTAACCCAGTGTTACCCTACCCAGAGGACGGGGTAGAAGATAGGGTGAGTCATGGGCAAGCGTGAGTCTTGTTAACCACAGTCTCCCACACAGCTTGCCATCAGCGGCAACTTCTCTCAACAGGAAAGACAGTGGTGGTGATGGACAAGGTCAGTAGGTTGGTGGTGTATTGGTTTACTACCTAGTCAGTTCTAAAATGAAACCTAGGAAAAGCACAAAAAAGACTACCACGTGTCTTTTTGGGGAGAAGGAATCATTGTGGAGCTAGTAGTGATGGTTACACAATGTTATGAATATACTAAAAACCACTGAATTACACTTTTAAATGGTGAATTTTATTGGGAATGCAAGCTGGTGCAGCCACTCTGGAAAACAGTATGGATGTTCCTCAAAAAACTAAAAATAGAGCTCCCCTACGACCCAGCAATTGCACTACTAGGCATTTATCCAAGGGATACAGGTGTGCTGTTTTGAAGGGACACATGCACCGCCATGTTTATAGCAGCACTGTCCACAATAGCCAAAGTATGGAAAGAGCCCAAATGTCCATCGATGGATGAATGGATAAAGAATATGTGGTATATATATGTACACAAAGGAGTAGTACTCAGCAATCACAAAAATGAAATCTTGCCATTTGCAACTACGTAGATGGAACTGGAGGGTATTATGCTAAGTGAAATTAGTCAGAGAAAGACAAACATCATATGACTTCACTCATATGAGGACTTTAAGAGACAAAACAGATGAACATAAGGGAAGGGAAATAAAAATAATATAAAAACAGGGAGGGGGACAAAACAGAAGAGACTCATAAATATGGAGAACAAACTGAGGTTTACGGGAGGGGTTGTGGGAAGGGGGATGGGCTAAATGGGTAAGGGACACTAAGGGATCTACTCCTGAAATCATTGTTGCACTATATGCTAACTAATTTGGATGTAAATTTTAAAAAATAAAAAATAAAATTATAAAAATAAATAATTTTTTTTAATGGTGAATTTTATTTTGTGTGAATTTCATCTCAATAAAAATAAAATTGTAAAGAAGAAAAAGTTCAAGGGATCCTAATGCACCACTGTGGTTGAGAGCCAGTAATCTAGGGGATTACTAGGATGATTGGGGATCAGTATACTGATTTTTCCTTCTGCCTTGGGCTCTGGTGTGGCTCCATACAGCACTATTAACTGATCCTGTCATTATTTAAATGATGATATTTTGCTCATTATGAATTTTTTTGCATTACTTTTGATTATTTTACAGTATTATATTGACATTATTTACTGTGACTTATCGATTATTGTTTCTACACTCCCTGAAATTTTGCATGCTGATCCCAATCTTGAGACTGAAGGAAATGGATGTAGGGAGTCCTCAGTATATGGGCAAATTGAAACCATGGATATGAATGAGATTGCAGGGGGAGAGAACATAGAGCAGAAAAGAGAGAATATTAAGGCCAGAGTTTGGGGGAGACATTTGGATTTAAGGGTCAGTAGAAGGAAAAAGAAAATCCATAAGAGAGACCTGTAGTCAATGAGGAAGCAGGAAAACTAGAAGACAGGGCTGTGATAAAGAGCAAGGCAGACAAGCTTCCAAGAGAGGATGTCACATGCTCTAGAGGATTCAGATAGGATGCCATCCAGGAAAAGGTATTTGATTGGGCCAAGGGACTTGGGGTGGGCTGTTCCCAGGACCTCTAAGAGCAGTGGCAGTGAAGTAGGAACAGAGAGGCCTTGGGGGAGAGAAGGAGGTCAGCAGCTTCTGATGGGAAGAAGAGAAGGTGCTGGAAAAAGAGACAGACTTGAGTTGAGATTATAACGTATTTTAGGATGAAAAAGCTCTGAACAGGTTTGTAGAAAGAAAAAGAATGAAGACTTAGGCAAGGAGGAAGCTTTGAAGGAGTGAGAAAATCAGGAGGAAGACTATGGCTCTCCCTGAGGAGGGAAGACAAGCCACCAGCAGAACGCAGAATGGACCTGAGGAAGAGACAATGCATGTGCTCCTCCTCCCTTAAATGAACCTGCCACAGTTAGGAACCAAAATCTATAAAGAGTTTACCAAACTCAACACCCCAAAAACAAATAATCCAGTGAAGAAATGGGCAGAAGACGTGAAGAAACACTTTTCCAAAGAAGACATCCAGATGGCCAACAGATACATGAAATGATGCTCGATGTCACTCTTCATCAAGGAAATACAAATCAAAACCACACTGAGATACCAACTCACACCAGTCAGAATGGCTAAAATGAACAACTCAGAAAATGACAGATGTTGGCGAGGATGCGGAGAAATGGGAACCCTCTTCCACTGTTGGTGGGACTGTAAACTGGTGTAGCCGCTCTGGAAAACAGTGTGGAGGTTCCTCAAAAAATTAAAAATAGATCTACCCTATGACCCAGAAATTGCACTACTAGGTATTTATCCAAAGGATACAAAAGTGCTGATTCAAAGGGGCACAGGCACCCCAATGTTTACAGCAGCCCTATTGACAATAGCCAAAGTATGGAAAGAGCCCAAATGTCCATCCACTGATGAATGGATAGAGAAGATGTGGTATATAAGTATATATACAATGGACTACTCAGCAATGAAAAGGAATGAAATCTTGCCATTTGCAACAAGGTGGATGGAATTGGAGGGTATTATGCTAAGGTGAAATAAGTCTTTCAGAGAACGACAGATATCATATGATTTCACTCATGTGGAATTTGAGAAACTTAACAGATTAACATAGGGGAAGGGAAGGAAAAATAAGATAAAAACTGAGAGAGAGGCAAAACCGTAAGAGACTCTTAAATGCAGAGAACAAACTGAGGGTTGATGGAGGTAGGGTGGGGAAAATGGGTGACAGGCATTAAGGAGGGCACTTTTCAGGATGAATCACTGGGTTCTACTCCTGAAACCAAGACTATACTGTGTATTAGCTGACTTGAGAATTAAAAAAAAAAAATTAAAAAAAAAAAAAATGAACCTGCCACACAAGCCCAGACCCTGGAAATCCTCATTCTGCCCCTGAAGTCTTTCTGGGCTCCACCAACTTTTCCCGCTTCCAGATCTCCTCGTTCTTGGCTCTTCCAGTGTTGTGGCCTCTCCTGGGCCCCCAGGTTGCTCTAGGAATTGCTCTCTGGGCTTTTATTTTTGTTGTTCCTCTTGAGAACTGCACCCTCACTACACCTTAGAATCTGCTTGCCATGTTCCCTAGTGGGCAACACCCCAATATCAGGGTCCCAGACCTTTTCTCAGTCAAGCCTGCCTGTCACCCAGCTGCCTGCCACCTGGTGTGAATGTGTGTGTGCTGGGGAGGGGGGACATTTGCTTAGTATGACTTCACCCCTGAGAACCCCATTTCTCAGTAAAGCAGAAGGCCCAGTAGTCATGTTGGTGCTGGGACAAACAGCAGCAGGGAAGGGGCTTGTGGAGAGCCTCCCGACCTGGGATCCACAATCCAGTGCCCCAAGCACCAAGCTGGACCCAGAAATAGTAGTTGTGGATTTTCCCCCACAGCATTAAGGAAGAAACTCCAGTGCAGGAATTTGGGGTAGAAAGGATTTGTGGGTGGGGACTAGCAAGTCCAGGGTCCTAAGTGGACCAGGGGTAAGGAAATGGAGGGGTGAATGAGAAGGTAAATAAAATGGTTGCCATGGAGTCTGAACAAGTTAGAGAAGTAAAGGAAGCAGGAGGGCAGATGGGTTGGGAAGATGGGCAGGAAACAAGGGACACAGTGGTAACCGCAGGGTCAAAGAGGGGCTTTGATGGGGAGGAAGGATGGTGTGAACAGCAAAGGCAAAAGGAAGAGTCCCACGTTTCAGAGTTGGAGCAGTTGGAGACACAATGAGGCGGCATTGTAGAACCAGGAGCTGAGGTTAAAGGCCAGAAGCAAGGTAGGACCCGGGCTGCCTGGGTGGCTCAGTAGGGTAAGCGTCAGACTTCAGCTTAGGTCAAGATTTCCCAGTTCGTGAGCGCGAGCCCTGAATTAGGCTCTGTGCTGACAGCTCAGTCCTGGAGCCTGCTTCAGATTCCATGTCTCCCTCTGCCCCTCTCCTGCTCATGCTCTCTCTTTGTCTCAAAAATAAATAAACACTGAAAAAAATTGTTAAAGAAGACGCAGGGAAGGACCAAGGAGCGATGAGGTTGGGTTAGTGGCAGGTGCACAGGGGAAGCAGTACAGGTAGCAGTTAAATGTTCTACACACCCACAGGGCCCACACTGAATTTCGTTTTCATCTTGACTAGTCTTGTGTCTTTAGAGAAGTCACTGAAGTTCATTGAGCCTTGGCTTCCTAATGTATAAAATGGGAAGCATAATACCTGCACTCACCACACTGTTTTCAGGATTAAAATGAGAACATACGTGTAAAATCCAACCCTGGGAAGATCGTGAGATATGGTCAATACTGCTGCTCTACAGACTTCCTCCCCCTGCCCCACAGAATAAGAGATGCCAGATAAAATGAACTGAAAGGATAGCTAAGAAAATTGCAGTGGATATTTTTGGTCACCAGCCCCACATCCATTCTTCTTTTTTTTTTTTTTTTTTCTTCCTAATAGTTCTCTGATTCTTGTCAAGTTTTATAAAGCTCTCCCCACCCCACGCAGCCTATGGGTTTCAGGGAAGGCTGATTCCGACCCCAGCCCCAGGAATGGGTCTGGTAATCTAAAAGTAATCCAGGCCCCTGGACCCAGGGGTTACTCAGCAAGAGGTGTGTGCCCTGATTCAGGCCAAAGACCAGTGATACACAAAGGAAGTATCCTAGAAATTTCTGGGAAAGAAGTTTCCTGGATTTTAAAAGGAATTATCTTCTCTTCCGCCACGTGTTGCATTATGTGCATGTGAAGGCCGTGCTTTCATAAACTGCTTTCTGTTTCACCTTTTTAAAGGCTGAATCCAGCTCCAATCATGTTTGTCCTCAAGACTTGTGGCTTCAAATAAGCACAAAGAGGCCAAGGATTTCCTATCCCAGTATCCCACAAACCTAAGGATAGATACAGGAGCTATGCTGAATAAATACATTAGTGTTTTCATTTCTTTCAAATAAAAAGTGTGATGACTCTTTGCTGGGTCTGGATTCAGCTTTGTGGGTGACTAGGGGTAAGCACACCATGACACCCTGCTCTCCCCTTTCTCCCCAATGCAGCTCATGGACTCCCTCCCTAGCAGCACCTGAGAGCAGTGCTATTATTACTGAATCTCCTCCAGATGGCAGGTGGCCAGTCTCTCCCAGAGTTCTGCCATGTATACTTACAGGAGGGACCAAGCACTGACCTCAGAGATGGTCTAGGGCAAAGACCTCTTTATAGGTGGATTTTGGAAACTCAAGTTCACATAAACCAATTAATGAAAGATATACCAGTGGTGACAGGTCTTCTGGCTCTTGGTCTAGTATTGTTCACTCTGTTACTCGCTTGTCTTAGAAACAGAACTGGGCTCATTTTTGAAGTAGCCAACCCAGCTTCCCATTGATAGCAGGAGCTTCCCCAGAATCACTTTGTCAAAGCCTTTTTTAAAATGGTATTTTGGGGGCACCTGGATGGCTCATTTGGTTGAACGTCCAACTCTTGATTTCAGCTCAGGTCATGATCCCAGGGTTGTGGGATCGAGCCCCGCACTGGGCTCTGCCCTGGGCATGGAGCCTACTTAAGACTCTCTCTCTCTCCCTCTGCTCCTCCTGCACTCACATGTACATGCTCTCTCTCTCTCTGTCTCTCTCTCTGTCTCTCTCTCAAATAAATAAATACACACACACACACACACACACACACACACACATATTGGTATTTTTAAACTATACTTTTAACATTAAAAATAAAACAAAATTTTAAGCAAATAGAACAATCCTGGGGTTACATCTTTTTATGTTTTCAGAGCAATTCTGTGTGACTTGGTTTTCTCATTAGTGAGAAGACTATCCCTCCGCCTATAGAACCACAAAGTGTGCCTGGTGTATGTCTGTGCATGCTAAAGTAGAATGCTATCTGCCTAAGGCTCTCTGTACAGACCCATGATTGAGGCCATCACAATGGTGTCAGAATGACCTAGAATCCGCAGCATCTCACAGCAGTTCACAGGCAAATAGTTTAGAGTCAGATCAGGAACCACACAGTAGAAGCACCTGGGTGGCTCAGTCCGTTAAGTGTCTGACTCTTGATCTCAGGGTCGTGAATTCAAGCCCTGCGTTGGACTCCATGCTGGGTGGGGAGCCTACTTAAAAAAAAACAACAACACACACACACTGAAGAATGTGATTTTTTTTTCCATCCTCCTTCCTGCTTCTGCTAAGACTTACTAAAACCACCAGGGAGGAAGGAAGAGAGGGAGGATAGCAACTTTTATTAGGTGAGACTGTAAACTGACAGATACGCCCTGATATGTCGGTTTCGTTTTATAAAACATTTCACACATTTTGCACTTGGTGAACCCTCAAGCTGTCTATTCCTCTGTAAAACAAATGACAAAGCCTCAAAAGTACCGAAGATCTGATCTACGTTGTGACACCCACAAAGAGCTCAACATCCAGATACCACTTAGCTGTTGTTGAAACTGAACTCCTGAGTCCTCAGTTACTCTCCACCTGCTTTGTGGTAGGGTAGGGACAGGGTTTCAAGTTGCACATCTGACAGACTCAGGCCAAGGTAAGATAGTGCAAGCGCAGAAAACTCTGCCAAGATTCGTTTTTAAAGCAACAGGTTTCTGTCCCACAAACTGATGTTGTTCCAAAGGTCATCCGTTCACGGTCCAGAGGCCACTTGGCTTTTTCTAAACCACTTTACAGATGACCTAACTTAGGAAAGAATCTCATGCCCCGAGTCCACTTCTTTCAGGGAACATTTACTTAGCATTTGAATGAGTTGGCTTCCCAGGAGGGCCAGTGGTTTAACCTTGGCCTCTGTTCTGTTGTGGACTGCGGGTTGTTCAGGCTGTTAGTCTAACCTTTGAAGCCCTCTGTTAGGTTCTCAGGATGGAGGCGCAGAGTCCTGGAGCTCTGTGTCTCTGTACATACTCTGGCTGTTGAAAGCTGCTAACATACAAGCATACATTGCACCCCCACCACTACCACCAGTTGAAATGGCAGCAGACAAAATTTGGGGCAAAAGAGTCCAGACTGTAGAATCTGCAACTGTTGGTAAATAGCCAGAACGTGGGTTTGTTCACTGTTTGGGTCTAGGGTCAGCAGGGCGATCTACGTTCACTTACTTGGTTTTCTTTCCTCATACGGAGTACCTTTCTAGAGTTGGTGCGGAGCCACACTGGGTATGCAGAGGGGTGACTCTTGTCTGAGGACTGCTGTAGTGAACACAGTCTTTAAAAATGGTCACTCATTCCAGGATTGAGACCTGATCAGTACCTACAATACTATACAAATGACTAAAAGAGAAGAGTGCCTGACTATCCAAGGATCAATTTTCAGTTCCACAGAGCAGAGCAGAATTCTCCAAAGGCAGAGAGACATAAGTGTCCCAGAGGTATTAGAACCTGGAACCAGCAAGTCGTTTTCAGTTTTCCAGTCTGAGAAGGAGCCCAGCAGAGTTGAGTGTAGCTGATAGCAGCAGTCTTCCTTAACCAGCATCTGATGGGGTTTGTACCTTCTTCCACTGATAAAGAGGAGTGTTCCCCCGGACAATTTAAAGAATTTCTACATCACTCAGCCCAATTCTTAAAAATCTTTTTAATGTTTATTCATTTTTGAGAGAGAGCGAGCGAGAGAGAGAGAGAGAGCGTGAGCAGGGGAGGGAGGGGCAGAGAGAGAGGGAGACACAGAATCTGAAGCAGGCTCCAGGCTCCAAACTGTCAGCCCAGAGCCCAACAGAGGGCTCAAACTCATGAACTGCGAGATTATGACCTGAGCTGAAGTTGGACACTTAACCGACTGAGCCACCCAGGCACCCCAACTCAGCCCAATTTTTCTTTCCTCTCCGAGCAATGCAACGTCCACATTCCTCAAAAAGTGACATGCTTTTCCACCCCACTTGAACCTTCTACGGGTGTCAATCCCAGTTTCTTTACCGGTGCCAGTCCCAGTTAATTTGTGGGTGAGATTGCTCACCAAGGATCCGGCTAAAAGAATCACAGAGCACTGGCTTGAGTACTTCAAATAACTTGATTCAACCCCACAACAGCTCCAGAGGTAAATACTGTCATTATTCCCGTATTGCTGAGAAATACAATGGGTTCAGAGAGCTTAATACATTTCCTAAGGAGAAACATCTGAAGGGGGCAGGGACAAGTTTTGAGTCCCAGGAAGCCTAAACCCAGGCTTCTCTTCTGCACAAACTGTAGTATTCTGAGAAGGTTCTTGTTTGAGCTCAGCAGGTCTGTACCATCACAGGCCATGTGATGTCTCCGTCCTCTTATCCTTTTCCCTCTATTGGAACCATGTCCAAGTATCTGCAGTCAATCGTGCAGCTTGTCCTGACATCATTTGACATAACCCCATCATTTACCTATTAAGTCCCCCTGGCTCTTCTCTAATGTACTCCAAGTACAGTTTGGAGCCCAGGGAATCAAAACACAGAGGGAAATGTGGGCCCAGCATGCTCTGGATAGAACCCAATTAAAATGTGGTCATGCCAGCAATTTACAATAGGCATATATTATTTTAAAAAGGTTATTATCAAGTTAAAAACACAATATTCAGATAGACTTACAGAAAACTAACAAGTCTCTGCTAATTTATCTGTAGACCACTGGTATAATTAAAGAAGTCGAGTACTGTTATTCTGTACCCCTTATATTTATAGTCCTTATAATATTATTTGTAGCTTTTATAAGAAGGCTAACTGGGGCTCCTGGGTAGCTCAGTCACTTAAGCATCCGACTCTTGATGGCAGCTCAGGTCATGATCTTATGGTTCGTGGGTTCAAGCCCTGCATTGGACTCCATGCCGACAGTGTGGAGCCTGCTTGGGATTCTCTCTCTTTCCCTCTCTCTCTACCCTTCCCAAGTTCTCTCTCTCTCTCTCTCTCTCCATCTCTCTTCTTCTCTCTCTCTCTCTCAAAATTAATAAAATAAACTTTAAAAAAATTTTTAAAGAAGGCTAACTCTCTTTCATCTCAAGTAAGATTCCTTTCCTAAATATGAAAAATTCTAGGGGCACCTGGGTGGCTCGGTCGGTTAAGCGTCCGACTTCGGCTCAGGTCACGATCTCGCGGTCCGTGAGTTCGAGCCCCGCGTCAGGCTCTGGGCTGATGGCTCAGAGCCTGGAGCCTGTTTCCGATTCTGTGTCTCCCTCTCTCTCTGCCCCTCCCCCGTTCATGCTCTGTCTCTCTCTGTCTCAAAAATAAATGTTAAAAAAAAAAATTTAAAAAAAAAAAAAAATTCTAACTGATCCTTAGTCCTTCCAAGAAAGGTAAGATCCATGACATTTACACATGCTCTGTGGGAAACTAAACATTGCCCTTTTTTTTAATAGTCCAGCTTACCTTGTTAAGACTGACTTTTGTTCCTGGGTGACTCAGTCAGTTAAGCATCCGACTTCAGCTCAAGTCATAATCTCATGGTTTATGGGTTCAACCCTGCACTGGGGCTCTGTTCTGACAGCTCAGAGCCTGGAGCCTGCTTCAGATTCTGTGTTTCCCTCTCTCTCTGCCCTCTCCTGGTCATGTTCTCTCTCTTTCTGAAAAATAAATAAACATTTAAAACAAAAAAAGCTTTTGTTCAAAAAGACAAATTATTAGAATTGACAGTGAAAGAGTCCTGTGAATCATAATGACTTCGCTAGTTGGCATTATTTATTTCTCATTGGCTTTGCTCTTTAGTTGGTGGTGTAAACCCAAGTATCTATTTTGCTCTTGGAAATTATAAACTTATCAAGAATGGGAACAATGATTTCTCTATAGAATGCATTTTCAGGAAGCCTGTGGATTAATAACTGCTTGTTCTGAGAAATAACCAGGGTTGTACCCTCTAACCTGTAGGAGTTATGCATTCCTTGTATATTTCTCCTTCCTCCCCCTCCTCCTCCTCCTCCTCTTCTTCTTCTTCTTCTTCTTCTTCTTCTTCTTCTTCAATTCTCAAGTTAGTTAACATACAGTGTAATCTTGGCTTCAGGAGTAGAATCCAGTGATTCATCACTTACACACAACAGCCAGTGCTCGTCCCAACAAGTACCCTCCTTAATGCCCATCACCCATTTTCCCCACCCCTTTCAACCCTCAGTTTGTTCTCTGTACTTAAGAGTCTTTTATGTCTTGCCTCCCTCTCTGTTTTTATCTTATTTTTCTTTCCCTTCCCCTATGATCATCTGTTAAGTTTCTCAAATTCCACATGTAAGTGAAATCATGTAATACCTGTCTTTCTCTGACTTATTTCACTTAGCATAATACCCTCCAGTTCCATCCATGTTGTTTCAAATGGTAAGACTTCATTCTTTTTCATCGCCAAGTAGTATTCCATTGTATATATATACCACATCTTCTTAATTCATTCATCAATTGATGGACATTTGGGCTCTTTCCATAATTTGGCTATTGTTCATATCCTTGTATACTTCTTTTTTTTTTTTTTTGCCCTTAACCATCAGTTAATAAATCAGGAATTCCTAAATATCCAAAAGACCTAGTCAAGTTTGCCCAACTGTTTTATAAACATGGTGGCAGTATTTCTGGGTTGTTTTGTTTTGTTTTAAGCAAATACTACTCCGGTAATTGTAAAAAAAAAAAAAAAAAAAAGCAAACAAAAAGGCAAGGGAAAACAAAGGTGTATGAAACAGGTTCTGATTCAAGAAGTGATCTGTGCACTTACGTTTGTCATCCTTCTTTCCCACTTCCTACTGAAGTGATAAAGAATGTAAAAGAATCTAAATCCACAGTCACAAAGACAGTGAAGGATGAGTTGATGACGAGCAGTTAAGAGATTTCAGTTAACTTCTGGGAGATGGAAAGAGGGTGCAAATGTGTAGTCAGAGGGGGCAAAGTACAGGGAATGTGCCAGAAGGGCTCCAGGGAAGTGGGTCTTCTCTGCCTGACAGATGCCCAGAGTAGGTTTGGACTGAAGTCTGCACGTAAGAAGAGACTGAGAAAGAGGCTGAAAACGGAATGCTAAAAGGCAAGATTTTCAAAATGCTGCGGCATAGTTATTTAGGACCTAGAATTCTATTCATCTAAAACATCTGTCAAAAATTAAAGCAGATAAGGTTCAGTTGCTATATACCCTTTTGAATGCTGGAGGATGTACTCCAAAAGAAATGGAGAAACCCAAGGAAGAGAAAAAAGATATAAAATACAAGCAGTTGAGGAACCAAACCAGGATGAGAGCAATGCAAATGATTAAAGTGTTTGGGTTCCAAGAAGAACACCACATGGGCGCCTGGGAGGCTCAGTCGGTCAAGTGTCTGACTTCAGCTGAGGTCATGATCTCACGGTTCGTGGGTTCGAGCCCCATCTAGCTCTGCGCTGACAGCACAGATCCTGGAGCCTGCTTCAGATTCTGTCTCCCTCTGCCCCTCCCCCACTCGCACTCTGTCTCTCTGTCTCTCAAAAATAAACATTAAAAAAATTAAAAAAAAAAAACACCACTATGAAGAACGGACTGCATTCCAGGCAATATATAAAATAAGTAAGAAACTGTGGAGGAGGGGGTAGGGAGAGACTGATGGCAAAAGAATGTTTCTTCTTCATTAAGAAAGGAAGTTAGGATTGCCTGGCTGGCTTAGTCTCAAAAAGCAGGTGACTCTTGATCTCAAGGTCGTGAGTTCAAGACCCATGTTGGGCACATAGATATCTTAAATAAAACTTGGGGCGTCTGGGTGGCTCAGTTGATTCAGCATCCAACGTTTGATTTCAGCTCAGGTCATGATCTGTGGGATTGAGACCCCTGTCAGGCTGCACACTAAGTGTGGAGTCTGCTTAAGATTTTCTCTCTCTCCCACTACCCCTCTCCCCCGCTTACACACACACACACACACACACACACTCTCTCTCTCAAATAAAATTTTTAAAAATTCTAATTTAAAAAACAAAAAAAAATTTTTTTAAGGAAATTAGAGCTCCAAGGAATAAATCTGCACAAGAAATTGATAATCCTTATAAGAAGCAAACTAAATTATAGGGTAATTTTGAGCAGTTGATGGAATATGAGACAGAAGAATCTTGATACCCTAATACCAGACATTCACTCACCGCAGCATAAGGGAATACAACACTACATCTTTGGAGAAGGAAACATAATCATTGCTCAAGGCAAAGGAAATTGACTTTTATGTGAATGATATGTACCTAGATGTAATAATATAATCAGTTTGCTGATTCTCAACTTTTAGACCCTACCCAACAAGGACAGCTTGATGATTGTAGAACAGAATGAAAAATGTTGTCAGCTTTGATTGTGTAAAAGCAAAGGCACCCATGGCAGAGGCCAGAAAATGGAAGGAGAGGAATTGGAGGGAAGAATGGAAATTTTATTTTATTTTTTTTAATTTTTTTTATTTTTTATTTATTTTTGGGACAGAGAGAGACAGAGCATGAATGGGGGAGGGGCAGAGAGAGAGAGGGAGACACAGAATCGGAAACAGGCTCCAGGCTCCGAGCCATCAGCCCAGAGCCTGACGCAGGGCTCGAACTCACGGACTGCGAGATCGTGACCTGGCTGAAGTCGGACGCTTAACCGACTGCGCCACCCAGGCGCCCCAAGAATGGAAATTTTAATATTCTCATTCTATTTGTGGGGAGTGGGTGTTTGTGTATAAAATGGATGGAAGAAGAAATAGGAGTTAAAGCATATTACTTGTAGTTATGAATATAACCAATTAAAATGATTTGAAGCAATAATTTGGTGATGGACAAAATTGGGAGCAGAGGGAGAGGAAAGGCAAGATTTAGTGTAAGTGAATAAAAATCTAATCTCTCATTGTTTGAAGTTAATAGATACTTTTTAAGTTAAGAATCAAGAAATAGAAATAGAAGCTTATGGTGGTAACATCCAGAAGAATTAAGACCAGATATTTTGGAAAAGCGCTTGTTTCTGAGAAGTGGGAAGAAAGAAACAGAAGAGGGAAAACAACTGATCTTTTTTTCAAAAAACCTTAACTATTTGTTTTTTTTTTTTTTTTTTTCTCTTTTAACCGTGTCCATGCATACTTTGAGGTAATGGTAGGTACTGGTTGAATTATGGAAACTACTGGAAATTTGACTTGTATATCTATCTTTGAAATTACTGTGGTCGTTGCCTTATAAGTAGTTAGCTCAGTGAGTTATAGTTTTTTTGCTTATTTGATTCCACAGCACAGTTTTGAAAATCACCCAGAAAAAGTGATGTGTGGCTTGAGCTGACTTTTTAATGGGATAAAATTAAAATTTGGTTTGAAGTCTGTATGACTTCCCATAAGGAAACTGGTGACATTGTGGTTTCCTGGGTGTACCCTGAAATTACAGGTGCACATGTGACACAGTGGGAATTAGCCAGACACCTGAGCACCCACTTTTAGCTAGGGAAATCACCAGCGCTTACAAATAGCAGAATGGGCTTGTGGGGCCCCCTACTGCCATGTTGGCAAACTGCATCTTCCTGGGCAGCATTCCAGGGTGATTTTTTTTTTTTTTTAATAGTAGTAATAGTAATACTCTGAGCCTGAAGGGAGAAGATATGAGTAGTGGTGGGAGAACTGGGACTCCATGTGCATTTATTTATGTGTTTTAATAAATATGATTTCCAAAATTAGTTACATAACAATTTGAGAAATTTGAACGTGGACTGCACATTAAATGATATTTGGGTATTATTGTTAATGTTCTAATGATGATGCTACGGTTATATAGAGTGTCCTTGGGTGCCTGGATGGCTCAGTCAGTTAAGCATCTGACTCTTGATTTCAGCTCAGGTCATGATCTCATGGTTGGTGGGATAGAGCCCTTTATCGGGCTCCGTGCTGTCGGCTGCTTGGGATTCTCTCTACCTCTCTCTCTGCCCCTCCCCCACTCGAGCTCACTCACGCTCTCTCTCAAAGTAAATACACAAACATTAAAAAATATATAAGTTCAATTTTCTCAACTTGTTTGTAGTGCCCTTATTTTGGGAAATTCATGCTCAAGTATTTAGGAGTGAAATATACCATCTACAGCTGACTCTCAGATGGTGTCCTTACTCATTCAGTTAAAGCCAAAGCCTTACGAGGTCATTTTCCCATGGAAATCCTCTCTTATCTTCCATAATTGATTTGGAGTTGGGAAGCAGCTGTTAAGCCCAGGACTACATTTCTAGATTCTTTGCAGCTAAAGGGCACACAGTGACCACTTTGAACTCTATGTCCACGTCCAATCGCTTCTCGGCCTTTTGGCTAAGATCAAGTGTATGGCCACGTCGGTGACAAAACCTTTAAGAAGGTGATGTACCCTCGGGGTGCCTGGCTGGCTCAGTCCATAGAGCATGCAACTCTTGATCTTGGGTTCATCAGTTCAAGCCCTATGTTGGGTATAGAGTTTACTTTAACAACAACAACAAAAGCTGGTATATACTCTTAACACACTCTTTCCCCCTCTGCAGACTGGATCCCCTAAACCGGAATATAAAACAGTAGAACAGTCTGATTGTGTTCGCTCACAGGTAGGTGTATGCGTGCCCCATGACACAGAGACCCACTTCTGAGAATATATCTTAGAGAATTGATCTTACAGAACCTAAGGACACAGGGACAGTTTATGCACCATTACTGGTGGTGGTGAGAGTCAGAAGTAGCCAAGGTGATCGTCACTATGGAACCAGGGTAAAATATGGGGCACACGCTGTGACATGCTAAGCAGGTTTTAGAAGCCCCAAACTATTTGTACCTAGAAAATATGGAGAAAGCTTAAAACCTTGGTGATAGTGGATACCTATAAGAGGGAGAAAACAGGAGTGGAGAGTGGCGCCTGACACAATCAGAAGGTGATGGCCCACCCTGACCCGAGGACGTGTAACTAGCTGGTTCCTTCTACTGTAGCAAACAGATCAGGCACCACCTTTGGGAACCTCCCCTGGTCCCCCCAGCCCTGGGGGTTCCCACAGCATCCTTTACACCTATCCAGCCCAGCACAAGATTCTTGACTTTTTTTTTAAGTTTATTTATTTTGAGAGAGCGCGCGTGCTCAAGTGAGGGAGGGGCAGAGAGAGAATGGGGGAGAGAGAGAGAAGTCCAAGCAGGCTCAATACTGCCAGCACAGAGTCTGACACAGGGCTTAAACCTAAGGACCGTGAGATCATGACCTGAGCTGAAGTCAGATGCCTAACGAATTGAGCCACCTAGGTGCCCCTTTTCTTTCTTTCTTTTTCTTCCTCTTCTTCTTCTTCTTCTTCTTCTTCTTCTTCTTCTTCTTCTTCTAGAGAGAAAGAGAGAAAGCATTTGAGAGGGGGGCAGAGAGGCAGAGGGTGGGAGACAGAGAGAGGGAGAGGGAGAATCTTAGGCAGGCTGAGGCAGGACTCGAAACCATGACCCTGGGATCGTGATTTGAGCCAAAATCAAGACTCGGGTATTCAACCAACTGAGCCACCAAGGCACCCCAGGGTTTTGGACTCCTTACTTGCCTGTGTCCATTCTCTTAGGACTGTGAGCTCTGTGAGTATGTTTCATCTCAAGAACCTTTATATTTGGCCTAGTATTTGGCAAGTAGTAAGTTCTTTTTTTGTTTCCTCTCTCTGATACAAAATTTTGCTTTAGAGATGGAAAAAAGTAGTTGTGAAAATAGTTTCTAAAATTGTAGACCTTTTCAAAATTCACATATAGCTAATGCATGTTGTTATATTAGTTTCGGATGCAAAATATAATGATTCAACAATTCTGTACATTACTCAGTGCTCATCACAAGTGCACTCTTAATCTCCTTCACCTATTTCCCATCCCCCCACCCCACCCCCCTCTGGCAACCACCAGTTCTCCCTATTTCAGAATCTATTTTGGGAGCACCCAGCTGGTGCAATGGTTGGAGCTTGGGGACTCTTGATCTTGGGGTTGTGAGTGTGAGCCCCACATTGGGTGTAGAGATTACTTGGTTAAGTATCAGACTCTTGACAGGCGCCCGGGTGGCTCAGTCAGCAAAGCGTCTGACTTCGGCTCGGGTCATGATCTCGCGGTTCATGGGTTCAGTCCTCACTATTATTGAGGAGCCTGCATGGAATTCTCTCTCCTCTCTCTGCCCCTACCCTGCTTGTGTTCTCTCTCTCTCAAAATAAATAAGTAAACTTTAAAAAAGAAAGAAAGAAAAAAATTTTAATTAAAAAAAATTTTTTAATGTTTATTTATTTTTGAGAGAGACAGAGCGTGAGCTGGGGAGGGGCAGAGAGAGAGGGAGACATGGAATCCGAAGCAGGCTCCAGGCTCTGAGCTGTCAGCACAGCTTGACACGGGGCTTGAACTCATGGACCTCGAGATCATAACCTGAGCTGAAGTCAGATGCTTAACCAACTGAACCACCCAGGTGCCCCAAATTAAAATTTTTTTTAAAAGAGTCCTATTTTTGTCTCTTTTTTTTCTTTGTTCATTTGTTTTGAGCATATGATGCAATTCTTGAATTTGCAATTAATACATTGTGAGTACATACAATTATTCATAACTACACATCTTTTAAAAGTATCAATTCTTTGGGGCACCTGGGGGTTCAGTCAGTTGAGTGTCGGCCTCTTTATTTAGGCTGAGGTCATAATCCCAGGGTCATGGGACCAAGCCCCCAGTCAGGCTCCGTGCTGAGCATGGAGCCCGTTTGATATTCCCTCTCCTTCCCTCCCTTCCTCTGCCCCTTTCCCCCACTTGTACTCTCTCTCTCTAAGACAGAAGAAACTTTTACAGTATTAATTCTTTCATTGTTTGCCAATTGAAAACTCCTAGTTCCGAAGGGATAGCAGCACACAGATTCTACATCCACTATCCAGGCCATATTAATATCACTGATTGTACACTGGTGGGTAAAACAGGTAACAAAGCAAAACCAAAATGACAGAGATAAAGAAGAGATTGGTAACATTTTAGCCTGAGAGACGCTACCCCAAAGGCAAGAAATAAAAAAAAGTAGGGGCACCTGGGTTGGTTAAGTTTCTGGCTTTGGTTCAGGCCATGATCTCAGGGTTCTCATGGGTTTTAGTCCTGTGTCAGGCTCACTGCAGTCCATGCAGAGCCTGCTTGGGATCCTGTCTCCCTCTCTCTCTGCTCCTCTCCAGCATGTACATGCTCTGTCTCTCTCTCTCTCAAAAATAAGTAAAGATTTAAAAAAAGACTTATTGGGACGCTTGGGTGGCTCAGTCGGTTGGGCGGCCAACTTCAGCTCAGGTCATGATCTCGCGGTCGGTGAGTTCGAGCCCCGCGTCGGGCTCTGGGCTGATGGCTCAGAGCCTGGAGCCTGTTTCGGATTCTGTGTCTCCCTCTCTCTCTCTGACCCTCCCCCGTTCATGCTCTGTCTCTCTCTGTCTCAAAAATAAATGTTAAAAAAAAAAATACATTAAAAAAATAAAGCAGCAAGTATCATATAGCAAAATACCATGGAAAAGTGATATTTTACCACCATGTGGCCCCAGGAAAACAAACCAGAACCAAACGAAAACCCTGGAAAAGATGCGGTTCTAAGTCATTAAGTCATCCTCCGGCTCACCCCTTGACCCTACATGTGATCTCAGGCACTTCAGCTGTCTGGGACTCAGTTTCCTCCCCTATAAAATCAGGAGTTGCACTAGATGCACCTTCAGGTCCCTTCAGCTCAAACCTCCCCCTCATTCTACAGAACCGGATCTTTCTGACCTCTGAAGGGAAGATCAGAACTCCCAAGAACACTTTGTAAGACTTCTAACTGGACTGGCTGGCTATGAGCCCTTCTGTTGGTCCGTTGGCCAAATAACAATGAGTCCATCATAGAGCCCCTAAATGGGTCAATTTGGATGCGCAGCAGGTGCTTTGAAAAGCTACTGCTTTAGGCCAAACGAGCGGGACCGGCTTGGAGTTGCCTTGGAGATGCAAATACGGATGGCAGGCGGAACTGTAAATCATTCTGTGCTCAGGACTCTCTCTCTTTGTCCCACCCTCCCATCGTGCTTTCCAACCCTGGGAGCCATTTTCAGGGTGAGCAGAGGAATCTGTGGAATGTTCATTTGTTTCTATTGTTTCCCACAAGCCGTCTTTGTTTTTGTTTTTTTGTTTTTAACTTGAATATCTAACATCCCCTCTTCAAACCAGGACTCAGTAAAAAAAAAAAACAAACAAACAAACAAAAAACAAAAAACAAAAAACGGTGCTTCATGCTATTTGCAGTAGCCGAAAACTGGAAACTCAAATGCTCGTTAAAAATGGGATGAGTAAGTGACTGGTGGAACATTCACATAACAAAGTGGTAGACGACAGTGACCAGGAAGGAACTGCAACCGGCGACAGCCACATGGGTGAGTGTCCCTGACTAAATGAAGAGAATATGACTCTTCAGAGAAATGAAGAGAAGAAGCCAGAGAATATGACTCCACTTACATCAAGTTCAGCAGTTAAAAAGGAGACAAAAGGAATCTATCCTTCTAAATCACCCTGATGGGGACTAACAACTAAAGGAGAGGCCAAGGGGAGCCTTCTAGTGTCCTAGTAACATTCGGCCTCTTGGTCGGGGCTCTGGTTATACGGGTATATTTTATATGGGTACATCCACTTTGTAAAACTTCATGAAGTTGCACGCTTATGTCCATTTTTTGTAAGGAAGTAACACTTCAACAATATTACATACATTTTAACAATTAAATAAATATGCATGTATATTTTAAAGCTGGGACTGCCAGTGGGGGGAGGGGGGGAGATTATTACATCACAGAAAATATAAAAGCTTTCCAAAGTTCAGAAACACACACACAGTGGCAGGGGGTGGGGGAATCTTGATACTATACAGAAACAGGATTCCCATTTGTGAATCAGGAGTATGATTTGGGGGGGAAACAAAGGCTTCGACCCTCAGGAGATGGGAAGGAAGCAGCCTTGAGGAGGAAACAGAATTAGTCAGCAGTAAAGTATGACTCACTCAAGAATACGAACAATCCAGCACTGTCCTTTGTCATTTGGACTCTGAACAAAAGTTGGTGAAATTATTCTAAGGTGTGAGTGAGTGAGGGGGTGTGCCCCAGAACACTATTTACTCAGCTTGATTTCTCCCTGTGGTAAATAAACACTTCTATCCCACGTAAGCTCCCCCTTCCCATTTGAAAATAGTTCATATATCATCAGGTATATGATGTGATTTGATATGGGACCCAGGAACAAACGGTTAAGAAAGAATTGCTGAGATATTTTTGGAGCAAAATAGATGGTTTTATTAAAACGTGGAGACAGGACCCATGGGCAGAAAGAGCTGCACTAGGATTGTGAGGGTCGATTGTTTTTGTACTTGTAAGTTGGGAGGGCTCGAGACAAAGGAAGTTTCCAAAAGATTTTCGTATGTTAAAGAAGACTTACAGGATGCTGGAGGCCTGGCTTTTGTCAAGCTAAGATTGTTTTTTCCTCTAGCCAGGCATTAACATTAAGACTGCTGGGAGTTCCTGGAGGAATGTCATACTCTGCCTGCTTGATTATTTGTCAATGGGCTGGCTGCAGGTTATAAGGAAATGTAACTTTATCTACATTTCCTTTTATCTTTGTTGTCCACATCAGTATATACGACATACCATTCTCTGTGATCATTGTTGAGTTTAACATCCTTCCATATTGCCAGATCTTGTCAGAATCTAAACAGCAGTATTTGGACTGTAACATAAATAAGCTTTGGGGAACTTCTTTAAATTTTCTTTTATTTATTTATTTCTGAGAGACAGAGTGAGACAGAGCACGAGCGGGGGAGGGGCAGAGACAGAAGGAGACAGAGAATCTGTAGCAGGCTCCAGGCTCAGAGCTGTCAGCACAGAGCCCAACACAGGGCTTGAACCCACGAACCACACCGTGAGATCATGACCTTAGCCGAAGTCGCACACTTAACCAACTGAGCCACCCAGGCACCCCAGCTTTGGGGAACTTCTTAGAGATACAGACTTCTTTGAGCAATGAGTCTGATTCAGCAGGTGACAGGTAGAGCCCAGGAGTCTTCATTTTAACAAACGCCTCCCCACCCCCCACCCCATCTGCTATTTTTAATCCTGGCCATAGTTGTGATGGTTAATTTTTTGTGTCAACTTGGCTGGGGCACAGGGTGCCAGACACTTGATTATTATTCTGGTTGTGTCTACGAGGGTGTTTGTAGAAGTATAGCATTTGAATTGGTAGACTGAATAAAGCAGATTGGTTTTACACCCCAGTGTAGGTGCCCTCGTCCAATCTGCTGAAGGTCTGAATATACCAAAAAGGCAGGGTAAGGCAAAATTCACTCTCTGACTGTCTTCAAGCTGGGACATCAGTCTTCCTTTGGACTAAGACTGAGACTAGAATTTCTATCCAGCTCCCTGGTTCTCACGTCTTCAAACTCAGACTAGAACTACACCATCAACTCTCCTGGGTCCCCAGCTTGCTGACTGCAGGTCTCGGGACTTCTTAGCCTCCATAACTGTGAGCCTATTCCTTATTTATAGACCCCATTGGTTCTGTTTCCCTGGAGAACTCAGACTAATACGACAACTCTGAACTGTAAAAATTATGGACCTGCTATGTTCCTCTGAAGATACCTGATGTTTGGTTTAGCAGGCAGTTAACGTGGCTGAATTCAGACTCCAGATTCTGTCTTCATAGGGGGCAGCAGCTGAAATCCCAATTCGGTTTTTTGAATTTGTGCTTGACGTACATTATCTTATGTATTGCTCCTAACAAACGCTATGAAGTAAACATATTATCCTCATTTGACACACAAGGAAAGGAAAGCTCATAGAATATTAAGGTGCCACGCAGGAATTGAAATCCAATGCTTTTTCCAAAGCTTTTAGACTTCGGAGAGCCAAGAAGTGCTCTATTTAGCTTTGTGTTCAATTAATGTCCGTTGAATAAACCAAAGAAGAAAGGCCTCCAGGTGTTTGGCTGGAAGAGTGCCACAGGGCAGATGATTTCCCATCTGCTGCTGGGTGCCGGGCAGGACCAGAGCAGGACCACCTGTTGGGCATCTGTTGGCAAGCTCCACCCTGAAGCGGAAGTGCTCCCCCCCCCAAGGAATGCAGTCATAGTAACACAAACAACAGGGTGAGGCTATAAATAGGAAGCGCCATGGCCTCAGAATAGTGCACCTGGCTGGTGACCTTGCTCAAGATCATGTGGCCACTCGGCCACTAATTGCCAAACTCATGCTAATGACCTTGGCCGAACACGGTGCATCCTCCTCCCTGGAGCTATAGAGTCCTCATCACCAAACTAGCCCAGCCCTTCTGTTCGTCACTTTCTCTGATCCAGCTATTTCCTACACAGCTTGTAGCACACAATGCCGTCCTGAGCACTTTCTTTCCTTCCCTTTACGTGTTTTATTACACAAGTACAAATACATTAATTTTCCTGACACAAAGGATACCAAAAAAAAAAAAAAGGAACAAAATGTGAAAGCCCTCTTTCTTCCTCACCACTCCCCCAGCATGTTCTTCCTCAGAGGTAACTGCAGCCAATACTCTCTCCTTCTAGTTTTCCTTTTTTTTTTTTTTTAAGTTTATTTATCTTGAGAGAGAGAGAGAGCACAGGGGCAGAGAGAGAGAGAGAGGGAGAGAGAACTCCAAGCAGACTCCTCACTGACAGCACAGAGCCCGACATAGGGCTCGAACCCACAAACCATAAGATCATGGCCTGAGCTGAAACCAAGGGTTGGACGCTTAACCAGGTGCCTCTGGTTTCCCTTTCTGTACATATATCAACACATAGATATATATGTACCTGTAGCTTTTGTTTTTCAGAAAGCATTTCATCATACTCTGTGTGTGTTTCTGTGATCTGTATTTTTTCATTCAATGGGGCATAGTTGTCAATAAGACTGCAGTTCTCAATTTTGTAAATTTACAGGGTTATAAATTTGTGCGGTCCTCTAAAGTAGTCGTATTATCCATATATGTGTTGAAGGATATATTTTTATTTAAAAATTATTTTCTTAGGGCGCTTGGTTGGCTCAGCCCATTAAGCATCCGACTTCGGCTCAGGTCATGATCTCTGTTTGTGAGTTCAAACCCCGCATCAGCCTGGAGCCTGATTCAGATTCTGTGTCTCCCTCTCTCTCCGCCCCTCCCCTGCTTGCACTCTGGCTCTCTCAAAATTAACATTCTTTAAAAAAAAATTTAATAAAAAATTATTTTCTTTAATAATTGATATTATTTTTATACATAATTATATACAACCTTTTTCCTTTATATTTTATTGACCTTTTAAAATTATATAAATAGGTAAGTTATATTGTTTATGAAATTAATTTCAGGATAGTAAAGAGAGCATTAAAATCTATATTTTTAAGTTTATTTATTTATTTTGAGAGCAGGAGGGGCAGAAGGAGAGAGAGGGAAAGAGAGAATACCAAGCAGGCTCTGCACTGTCAGCAAGGAGCCTGGTTTGGGGCTCGATCCCACAAACCGCGAAATCATGACTTGAGCTGAAACCAAGAGTCAAACACTTAACTGACTGAGCCACCCAGGTACCCCTAAAATCTTTGTTTTTAATTTTTTTAATGTTTATTTATTTTTGAGAGAGAGAAAGACAGAGGGCAAGCAGAAGAGGGGCAGAGAGAGGGGGAGACACAGAATCCGAAGCAGGCTCCAAGCTCTGAGATGTCAGCACAGAGCCCGATGCAGGGCTCGAACTCACAAACTTTGAGATCATGACCTGAGCTACAGTCGGCTGTTTAACCAACTGAGCCACCGAAGCACACCCTTAAAATCTATTTTTTAAAGGGTGTATAAGTCAGGCACCTGGGTGGCTCAGTCAATTAAGCGTAGGACTCTGGGTTTCGGCTCAGGTCTTGATCTCATGGTTTGTGAGATGGAACCTGAATCAGGCTCCTTGCTGACAGCGCGGAGCCTGCTTGGGATTCTCTTTCTCTCCCTCTGTCTGTCTGACTCTCCCCCCATGCACATGCACATTCTCTCTCAAAATAGAAACTTTAAAAATAAATAAAAGGTGTCTAGTCCAGGCTGAGAACCATGTAAGTTTCCTTCTTTTCAGATTCAGTGTGGTGATTCCTGCCTAACATGAAGCCACTCTTTCATCACACAGATGTTTGGGTGTTTTCCCACAGTCCTGCTGTGGACATCACAGACACTTTCCTGCCTTGCCTGCACCCCTCCAGGGAAGACCTCACTTTGGCCAGGCTGCTGCCAGGCTTTATAAAAGAAAGCTTTAGAGCTGGCAGTTTCTAAGTCATGGAGGATTCTTGGTTGCGAGTCACAGAGACCTGCTCGGGCTAACTTTGGCAAAGAAGGAAGGTACCGGCAGGTTATTCAATAGCTCACGGAAGGAACAGAAATGTCGGAGAACCAAGATGAGAAGAGAGCAAGAATGTGGGGAGGTGATGATGAAGCAGAGGAAGAATTCACTCAGTCAGAACCTGCCACAGCACCAGGCCATGTGAGGGGCTGTCTGCTGCCACTCCTGACCTTGACACCACTGTCCTGGGAATAATCTCCAATTTTCCAGGCCTCTGTGTATCATACCCTCAAAAGTCAAAACTCCTGGGTGAAAACATCTTATTGGATGAGCCTGTGTCATATGTCAGTGCGCTGGTTGCCAAGGGAGAGGGGAGAGGACTCTCTGGGCCAGCTTTGGCTTCTGAGGTGCCTCCCGAACCCATATTTCCTTAGGAAGCAGGAACCGGTAGCCAGGAGGGCCACCATACGACTGGAAGGAGTTAACAAGCAAGGAAGGATTTCTTAACTCTCTTCTGCTTCCTTTAGATTTGCTTTTTCTTCCCCTATCTTCCTCCACCAACCTTTTCGTGTAGATACAAAATATTCTGTGCATTGTGGGGAGCAGGGAATTGAAAATGTAGTGGGCTGAA
Organism: Prionailurus bengalensis; assembly: GCF_016509475.1. Classification (NCBI taxonomy): domain Eukaryota; kingdom Metazoa; phylum Chordata; class Mammalia; order Carnivora; family Felidae; genus Prionailurus; species Prionailurus bengalensis. The sequence goes on from NC_057343.1 coordinate 141,644,728, forward strand.
TAATAGCCACCCAAAGATATCAGATCCTAATCCCTGAAATCTGTAAATGCTACCTTGTAAGGAAAAGGAGTCTTTGCAGATAGGAGTAAATTATGGATCTTGCCACGGAGAAAATATCCTGGATTATCCAGGTGGCCTCTAAATGCCATCACAAGTGTGCTTCTACAAGGGAGGCAAAGGGAGATTAGGTTCACACAGAAGAGAAGGAGGTCATGTGAGGCAGAGATTGGAGTTATAAGGGCACAAATCAAGGAATGCCAGCCGTCATCAGAGGCTGGAAGAGGCAAGGAACAGATTGTCTTCCAGAACCTCCTAAGGGAGCACGGCCCTGTTGACCTCTAGATTTCCAGCAGGTGGTACTGATTTCAGACCTCTGCCCTCCAGACATGAGAGAATAGTTTTCTGTTGTTTTAAGCCTCCAAATTTATGATGATTTGTTATAGCTGCCACAGGAAACTCATACAGAATATGGAGACAATATGGAAGTATTCATATCTTTAAAACAAAATGGAAGGGGTGCCTGGCTAGCTCAGTTGGTGGAATGTGTGATTCTTGATCTTGGGGCTGTGAGTTTGAGCCTCATGCTAGGTGTAGAGATTACTTTTAAAAAAATTTTTTAGGGGCTCTTGGGTAGTTCAGTCGGTTGAGCCTCCAACTCTTGGCATCTGATCAGGTCATGATCTCAGAGCTGTGGGAAAGACTACATCGGGCTCCGTGCTGAGCATGAATCTGCTTGAGATTTTCTCTCTCTCTCCCTCTGCCCCTTCCCTGCTCGCCTGCTCTCTCTCTCTCTCTCTCTAAAATAAAAAAAAATTTAATAAATTAAAAAAATTAAAATTAAAAATATAGGGGCTCCTGCGTGGCTCTGTCGGTTAAGCGTCAGACTAGAGCTCGGGTCATGATCTTGCGGTTCATGAGTTTGAGCCCCGCATCGGGCTCTGTGCTGACAGCTCAGAGCCTGGAGCCTACTTCGGATTCTGTATTTCTTTCTCTCTCTGCTCCTCTCCTGCTGGCACTCTGTCTCTTTCTCTCTCTCAAAAACAAACAAACAAACATTAAAAAAAATAAAATAAAATAATAAAAGTTAAATTTAATTTAATTAAAAAATAATACAACAAAATGGGAAAAAAAAGAAGAGAGAAAGAAAGAAAGAAAGAAAGAAAGAAAGAAGAAAGGAAAAGAAACTAAGCCAAGTAGTTGGTGAGCTAATGAGCTCCTTCCCAAAGGAGTGAAAAGCAAAGAAATTAATCCTGAAAACCATTCCTCTTTTGAAAATAAATCTAGGATTAGAACACAACAGCCTTAGTAATACAAGCAAAAGCAATAACTCTGTTAATCCGTCTCAACCAGATATGTTATTTCCTGACAAATACAGCAGGAGGTACTATAGGAAGTTTGGATTTCTTTACTGCTGGGGTGATTTTTGAAAAGAGAGAGAGAGGGAGGCCAGCGAAATAAACTGGATGACTCAGGGAACGATCTGTTTTCAGATAATTGCTTCCTAATGTAGCGATGATGTGAGTCTTAGTCATTCCAATACCAATTCCATGTAGAGAGCAAATTAGCCAGAACACAAAGTCTGCTCCACCCACCACAATGACTCTGGTGGGAAAAGTTCCTAGTGAAGCCCACGTAATTAACTTGGACTTGCTCTTGTATCAAAGAACAATGCTGCGAGAAACCCCGAAACTAGGGTGGATGGAACAGTTCTAGACATTTGTTTCCTGTTGTGTCTTGTTGCTTCTGTGAAGCAGGACACTCTGATAAACAGGGCAGACACACATCTGGGAAGGAAAGTTGCTGGAAGAGTGAGGTCACCGGCAGCAAATCAGAATCCCGGCTTTCAGCCTCCCAGGGCCTCAAAGGGCAGTGCCCTAGAAGGCAGTGACCTCCAGCACTGCACACCTTTATCTTGAATCAAGGTCACAAGCCCCCTGGCAGGCCTATGCTGAGCTTCTCCTCTGTGCTCAGGTTGGGCTGGTGGGCTGCTGAAGGGTGGGTGGGAAAATAAGACTCAGACTCTCCTCACACAATCCAGATGTGTAGGTAAGATACAAATTAAAGAATGATGACAACAGGGGCACCTGGGTGGCTCACTTGATGAAGTGTCTGAGTCTTGATTTTGACTTAGGTCATGATCTCAAGGCTTGTGGGATCCAGCCTTACACTGGGCTCCACAATGACAGTGCAGAGCCTGCTTAAGATTCCCTCTCCCTCTCTCTCTGCCCTTCCCTGCTTGCATTCTATCTAAATAAAAAAATAAATTAAATAAAAAATAAAGAATGATGAGAACAAAACACACAGAAAGTATTATACTGAGGGGCACCTGGGTGGCTCAGTTGGTTAAGCAGCTGACTTTAGCTCAGGTCGTGATCTCGCAGTTGGTGAGCTCAAGCCCCGGGTCGGGCTCTGTGCTGACAGCTTGGAACCTGGAGCCTGGTTTGGATTCTGTGTCTCCATCTCTCTCTGTCTCTCTCTGTCTCTGTCTCTCTCTCTCTGTCTCTGTGCCCCTACCCTGCTTGTGCTCTCTTTCTGTCTCTCAAAAATGAACAAACGTTAAAAAAAATAAAAGATATTTAGAAAGTATTATACTGACATACCAACTCGGCTTAAAATTAGTGGATAGGAATGCAGCTATTTTCTTGAGTTGGCATGTGGTTCCTAGGATTTGAGGAAGATGGCCTTAGTCATGGGTTTGTTCTGCTGCGGGACTTGGCTGTTTAATCAGTGAATAAATCATCTATGTGCACAGCTTTGTGCTAAAAGCCCGAAGGAATACAAAAGCTCAGGGCCCTTGACCCTAAAGACATTTTGCAGGTCAGCTGGGGAAATTTGACAGCCAACAAGCATCATAAGCAGTGCAGTAGAAACAAGTGGTATGCTCCCAGCTGTCCCTGCTGTAGTTCATAAATTCATTCATTCAGCCACTAGCTCTTGAATGCCTGCTTGGTGCTGAGCACTTTTCTGGACACTGGAATACAGCAGTGAACAAACCAAAACAAAATCCCTACCTCCTAGAGCTTGCAGCCTAATGTATGCTTTGGTAAAGTCAGACATATTTGCAATACTGCTAGACACTGAGGGAGAGATCAGATTCATCAGCCTGGAGGCTCAGGGAAGAGATCTGGTCCAGAGTTCAAAGAAGGGTGACATCAGTGTGGTTTGAGGAGATTTCAGGGAGCGGAAGAGGATTGAGTGGGGCCTTGAAGGGGGTCAGAATTTGGAAGGACTCAGAAGAATGGGAGAGAATTTTGGAAGGGGCCAGGAAGACAGGAAACAAAGTGACTGAGCCATGATGGGCAAGGCAGAGGTAGGTCAGGCTGGAAAGTCAGGGCAAGTTTGGCTTAGTGACGTGGGCTTACTTACTGCAGGTGTACACAGTGAGTGCTGGTGTAGACAGTGAGCAGCCAAGCTACCCAACATCTGGAGCCACTTTGGCAAATCCTTCTGCCTGCAGCCCCAGCTCCTCCCCATCGCCCACTGCCTCTTTCCCACTTCTGCCCTCCTCATCAATCTCCACTTTCTAAGGATTCACCTTCTTCGTTCCCATCTGCCTCCTTCATCTCATCCTTCGATGGTTCCTTTCCTGCCCCTTTTGTTTTATTCTCACCCCACCCCCTGCCCCATAATCAATGAGAAAAATCAATAAAACAAAAAATTATTCTGACCGAAGGCTGATTAGAAAAGCAAGCGTTCTTAGAGAATTGCAGCTTGACAGAGAACTACCTTTGTGTTAATTCTCTCAAGCTGGCTAACATCTCCCAGGGCTCTGAGCTTGCCTTTGTGTGTGATGTAATCAGATCCTCAAACACAACCTCAGAAATAGCTGCTCTTTCAAAACACTAAGAATATCTGCTAAGGCATTGGAAATGTGAACTTAATTGTTAACCCTGCAGAAAGAGGAATAGGAGAGAAAATACATGGGAATTAGCATACTCTTGTTTTTAAAGGTCTCTCTTGTTTTTTCAAGTTTATTTATTTATTTTGAGAGAAAGAGAGAAAGAGGAGGGGGAGGGGCACAGAGGAGAGAGAGAATCCCAAGTCGGCTTTGTGCTGTCACCACAGAGCCTGACTCGGGGCTCAATCCCATGAACCATGTGATCAGGACCTGAGCTGAAAGCAAGAGTCAGACGCTTAACGGACTGAATCACCCAGCTGCCCCTTAAAGTTGTCTTAACAGTCTTATAAAGTATGTTCTTTGTGTGTCCAGTTCAAGCAAGTCTCATCTTGTATCATAATAGTGAAGGACCTAGCAGGAAATGCGTGTTTCCTCATGCTTTATTGATTCTTTTCCCGTAAAAGTAAAGCAAACTTGTTCAAATATACTTGAAAAATACAGAAAATAATAAGGAAGAAAGTTAAAACCCACTAATTTATCATTCAGAGAGTTTTTGCTTCATTGCCAACTTTACAATATCAAGAGTTTACAACAAACATTTATTTTCTGTTTCCTGGGTCCACTGAGGCTCTGAGTATCCAGCTGTGCTTGGCTGGGCTTTCGTTCTGGATGAGTTAGGTTAGTTCTGCTGCCCCTTCATGTTTGCTCATCTTCTTCAGTACAGAATCTCCCAGGAGATATTTTTTTCCATGGAAGATCACTAGAATGCACAAGGGTGAGCAGAGAAAAATATGGTACCTCCTTAGGTCTTCACTTGAAACTAGCTTATTGTAACCACCACCCACATTCCATTGGTCAAAGCAAGTCATCTGGCCACACCCAACATCAATGGGGTAGAGAATTACATCATTCCCAGAGCATTGTAAGTTTATGCAGCAGGAAGAATAGAGAGCATAATCCAGTCTTGCCACAACTGTTATCATATTGGTTATCGGATTATCATATTGGTGTATTTCCTTCCAAGTCTTTTTATACACACTGTACATGGTTAAATAATTTTATAAAAATAATCTTGAACCTTTTTATTTACTTTTTTTTAATGGAAACAATTTTAACTTTTTATTATGGAAATTTAAAAACACAAACAGAAGTGGAGAGAATAATATGATAAACCTGCTTATACCCACCACCAAGCTTCAATAATTTTTAAATTCCTCCTTAGGGTTCTTGTGTTTCTTTAAATACAAAGGCACCATCACCTTAACATAATGTAAAACATTTTCTCAAATCTTCAATAATCACTATTCTTCACAAGTCCCCCGTTGTTTTTTTTCCCTTTTTAAAAAATTTATGGGATGCCTGAGAGGCTCAGTCAGTTAAGCGGTCGACTCTTGATTTTGGCTTAGGTCATAATCTGAGGGTTATGAGATAGAGCCCAAGCCCCTCATCAGGTTCTGGTGCTGGGTGTGGTGCCTGCTTAAGGTTCTCTCTCCTTCTCCCTCTCCCTCTCTCCTTCTCCCCCTCTGCTCACACATACTTTTTCTCTCTCTAAAAAAAATTACATACTGGATTTGTGACTCAAATAAGGTGCATACATTGCAGTTTATTGATATACGTCTTGTCTCTTCATAGATTCGCCTTCAATATTCTGGGTTTATGTCTTTGTACTTTTTATTTTTGTTTTGTTAAAGAAACCTGGCTATTTTGTCATACAGAATTCCCCTAGAATCTGACTTCTGTTGATTGCGTCTCCATAGTGAGATATAGAAGAATGGTAAGATTTGGACTCAATTTTTGGTGTGTATGCCATGACTGTTCCATGGGTAATTTTGTATATTTCTATCAGGAGATGCATGATATCTAGTATCTCTATTTTTTTAATGTCAGTAACCACTGGCAATCATTACAGTCCAGTACTGGTAGTATTCCAATTCTACCACTTCTTACTCTTTATTAGCTGGCATACATAATAAGAAGCTTGGTTTCATCAATTATTTGAATACTGTCACATGCAGATAATACTGGAAAGTCTGGGCAAATATTTGGATCACTCTGTTTACTAGCTTTTATATTTATTTATTTATTTATTTATTTATTTATTCATTTATTTATTTTTATTTTAACTTGTTTTATTTTTTTAAATTTACATCCAAGTTAGCATATAGTGCAACAATGATTTCAGGAGTAGATTCCTTAGTGCCCCTTACCCATTTAGCCCATCCCCCCTCCCACAACCCCTCCAGCAACTCTCAGTTTGTTCTCCCTATTTATGAGTCTCTTCTGTTTTGCCCCCCTCCCTGTTTTTATATTATTTTTGTTTCCCTTCCCTTATGTTCATCTGTTTTGCCTTTTAAAGTCCTCATATGAGTGAAGTCATATGATGTTTGTCTTTCTCTGACTAATTTCACTTAGCATTATGCCCTCCAGTTCCATTCGTGTAGTTGCAAATGGCAAGATTCCATTCTTTTTGATTGCCGAGTAATACTCCACTGCATATATATACCACATCTTCTTTATCCATTCATCCATCGATGGACATTTGGGCTCTTTCCATACTTTGGCTATTGTGGATAGTGCTGCTATAAACATGGGGGTGCATGTGTCCCTTCGAAACAGCACACCCGTATCCCTTGGATAAATGTCTAGTAGTGCAGTTGCTGGGTCGTAGGGTAGTTCTATCTTTAGTTTCTTGAGGAACCTCCATACTGTTTTCCAGAGTGGCTGCACCAGCTTGCATTCCCATTATTTCCTTTTTTAATTCAAATTTTAGTTAACATATGGTACAATATTGGTTTCAGGAGCAGAATTTAGTGATTCATCACTTACATACAACAACCGGTGTTCATCACAAGTGTCTTCCTTAATACCCATCACCTGTTTAGCCCATCCCCGCACCCAACACCCCTCCAGCACCCCTCAGTTTGTTCTCTATTGGTAAGAGTCTCTTGTGGTTTGTTTCCCTCTCTCCTCCCCCCCACCTTCCCATATGTTCATCTGTTTTGTTTCTTAAATTCCACATATGAGTGAAATCATACGGTATTTGTCTTTCTTTGATTGACTTATTTCACTTATCATAATATATTCTAGCTCCATCCATGTTGTTGCAAATGGCAAGATTTTATTCTTTTTGATTGCCGAGTAGTATTCCATTGTATATATGTACCACATCTTTTTCCATTCATCAGTTGATGGACATTTGGGCTGTCTCCATACTTTGGCTATTGTTGATAAAGAATCTTGTACCTTTTTGTACCTTTGCATTCATTGCCTTTTCCCTTGGATTCTGCTCATCCACTTCTTTCAGATTCACCTTCTGCATTCCTGTCTTCCTCTTTCCCATCTGCCTTCTTCCTCTGACACTTCACTTCCCTGCCCCACCCCACCCCCCAACTCCACGTTTCATTCTCCATCTGGGTCCCATAATGATATTTAAAAAACAAGGAAGTGATTTATTTTTATTGATTTCTTTATATTTTTAAAAGATTTTTAAAAATTTAAGTTTATTTATTTATTTTGAGAGAAAGAGCAGGGGAGGGGGCAGAGGAAGAGAGGGAGAGAGAATCCCAAGCAGGCTCCACGTCAGCATGGGGCTCAACGTGGGGCTTGAACTCACAAACGTTGAGATCACGACCTGAGCTAAAACCATGAGTCCGATGCTTAACCAACTGAGCCACCTAGGCGTCCCAAGGAAATGATCTATTTTTAATTTAGCAGGGTAATGTAAGCAATCTGATGACTGAGTTCAGTAATATGCTGCAGAAATAGCGATCTCCCAACTATCTGGTGTATAACAGGCAAGTGGAACAACCACTTTCTCTGGTGCCACATCTGAAGACTAAGTGGACGGAGGGTTTACTAGTATTAGCACTGTTGGTGGTTGGGGTTTTCCTTACTTTGCATGAGTTAAAAAACGGATTCACACTGCTCTACAGAGATAGACCTGAGGGTTAAGGGATTAACAGAAACCTAAATTTAAATTAGAAGGCAATGATATCCTAACAAAACTGAGCCAACAGATCAAATATCCGGCTGTCTCAGAAGCACAGTGGTAGAAATGCTGTTCCATTAGACAGGAATATATACTTACATATCCAGAATAAATACCTACAAAATAAATAAGTAGGCAGCACTAATAAAATGCCCGTCATAACCATGGAAAGCAACCTGTGTGGCGAACGGATTCATTCTATATATGTAAGTTCTAAAAAAGAAAAGCAGCCACTCCATCTCCAATTCAGAAGGACAGTCTTCTGGACAGCTGTTATATATGGGGGGGGGGGGGGGGGCAGTGTCAGAAATAAAGATGTCAACAGAGGAAACTGCACTTGTAGTGCCCAGAGGTGGGTAACATATAGATGTGGGTGCCTTCGGCAAATAACTTAAGGACTTTGAGCTCAGTTTCTTCATCTGTAAAATGAGTAAGTGGGATGAAGTCATTGGTTTATTGTCACTGAGCATATTGTGTAAAACAGTGTGCCTGTCCTGGGTATGCCACAGAGAATGAGTAGGAAACAGTCCTGAACCTGATTTACTCATTCATTCAGTCACTCAGTCCCTGTGTCCCTATTCCATGACAGGCATTGAGTAGATGACAGTGAGCGTGAAAAATACAGTCCCTGATCTCACAGTTCCATTCTGATGAGGAAGGCAGACAGACAGCCAGGCAACTCTAAAGCACCACAATGTATGTTATACAAGGGAAAGTGCAGGGGCACCTGGGTGGCTCAATTGGGTAAGCATCCGACTCTTGATTTCAGCTCAGGTCCTGATCTCACAGTTCATGAGTTCAAGCCCCGCATCAGGCTCTGCATAAATAGCAGAGAGCCTGCTTGGGATTCTTTTCTCTCCCTCTCTCTACCTGTCCTCTGATTGCGCTCTCTCTCTCTCTCTCTCAAAATAAATAAATAAACTTAAAAAAAATAAAAGAGAAAGTGCAGGGTGTTATGGAAAAAGGGGTAGCTAACCACTCTTTACCTGGCACCTCAGTGCTATTTTCTCATTTAACTGTTCACCCAGTTTTACAGATGGGAAGACTGAGGGGTTACATCATAGCTTCTCCCACTGCCTGTGAATCTTGTTAAAATTCACATCCTGATTCAGTAGGTCTGAGATTCTGCATGTCTAACAAATTCCCACTCTTGCAGCAAGAGCTAGAGAGCTTGGGTCACTGTTCCTAGGTTACCCCGCTGGTAAGGGTCAGTGCCAGGTTCCCAGCCTAGCTTCAGTCTTTATTTTTTTTTTAATTTTTTTTTCAACGTTTATTTATTTTTGGGACAGAGAGAGACAGAGCATGAACGGGGGAGGGGCAGAGAGAGAGGGAGACACAGAATCGGAAGCAGGCTCCAGGCTCTGAGCCATCAGCCCAGAGCCCGACGCGGGGCTCAAACTCACGGACCGTGAGATGGTGACCTGAGCTGAAGTCGGACGCTCAACCGACTGAGCTACCCAGGCGCCCCGAAGCTCGCTTCAGTTCTTTAAAGCCTATGCCTTTAATCACCTCTCAGAGGTCCTGCCCCCAGAGCTCCCACTACTCTAAAATTCTGATTCCCATGCCAGGTAAATTTGAAAAATACTAATCAAAAAATAGCAATAAGAAGTCTGGCATTTCCCAGTGCCCCAGCTATTCCCTAAGGGAAGAGTATTTAGGGATGTGTGGGCACTCTCTCAGGATGGGAGGAGGCTCCTGGGGTGAGGCAGGAATAAGCTTCTGTAGTTATAAAACCCCCATGGGACCCTCAAAAGGGTCCCTTCTGAGACCCGGTAGTGTTAAAACACCGATCTTCTGGTGGCCCTGCTCTAAGGCCTGCCCCAGAACTGGAGCAGCCAAATAAAGAAGTTGTCATAAAGTTAACAGCCTCATATTGCGCCCTTAACTGTGTGCCAGGCGCTTAACATTCAATTTTTATGGTAACCTGACAAAGTAGGACTATGACCGTCATCTTCACTCCACAAATAAGGAAACAGAGGTTAAATAACTGACCCAAAGTAACATAGCTGGACAAAGGCAGAAAAGAGGGGCCACAGGGCACCTGGGTGTCTCACTCAGTTGAGTGTCCAACTCTCCATTTTGGCTCAGGTCATGATCTTACAGGTTCGTGAGTTTGAGCCCCACATAGGGCTCTGTGCTGACAGTGCAGGGCCTGCTTGGGGTATTCTCTCTCCTCTCTCTCTGCCCCTCCCCCACCCACACTGTCTCTGTCTCTCAAAATAAATAAATAAACTTAAGAAATTTTAAAGAAAAGAACGCCACTGCTCTGTGTAGGTTGACGCCCTGTGTAACACTGTTTTCAATCAATCATTCTAGCTGAGGAGGAAAAAGAATGGCAGCTTTGGGTCAGAGTGTTCCTACACACTCCCCCCCCACAATACCCTGCCAGCAGCCATGGTGACCTATGCGGACATATAATCATATGTACACATAAGCATATGTGAAAGGCCCGCCCCTCCTCTCTTACCCTGATTTGAGAAGACCTGCCATGTAGTAAAAAAAAAAAAAAAAAAAAAAAATACAGCCTCAGAAGCCCCTAAATTAACTCATGTAATTGGAACAACTTCGTTCCTCCATGTTTACTGTAGGCCTACTATTTGTTCATAACCCATGCCTTCAAGGAAGGTGACTGTCATTTAAGAGATAATTTACGGATATGACAGAACTAGGAGAAATACAGAACAATACCTCATGAAGTGATAAATCATATCAGAGGCTTAAACAGATAATAATAGCTGTCATTTATTGATCATGATCTATGAGCTTTATTTTTTTAATGTTTATTTATTTATTTTTGAGAAATAGAGAGCTAGCGGGGGAAGGCATGGAGAGAGAGAGAATCCCAAGCAGGCTCCACACTGCCAGCATAGAGCCCGCCATGGGACTCAAACCCACAAACTGGGAATCCATGACCTGAGCCTAAACCCAGAGTCAGCCGCTCAACAGACTGAGGCACCCAGGTGCCCCAATCTGTGTGCTTTAGATGTAGTATCTCATGGGATCTTCCCAAGGGTCCTTAGAAGCAAGTTATTATTATGTCTATATTATAGATGAGTGGAGAGGTGCTTATATACAAAGTAACTTGGCCAAGGCTGGGCAGCCAGTAAATAGAAAATCTGGGTTTGAACCAGGAAACGGGCCACCCAACTTTTACACACCTTGGTCAAAACCACATGCAGGGCTTTAGTGCCTCTGTCTGAAACCACTTCTCTGTGCTGTGCATCTCCGGCAGGGGAAAGAGTTGCATTACTTAGAATTACAAAGAAAAGCCTAATGAAGAAAATGATATTTGATAGACGTTGAGCCAATAAAACAACCACCAACTCATCTTTATTAACCACTGGGTATAGTACTGGGACATTTTAAATAGACAATAAATGCTTTTCAAAAATATTTTTTTTTAAGTTTTATTTATTTAGGGGCACCTGGGAAGCTCAGTCGGTTAAGTCTCTGACTCTTGATTTCTGCTCAGGTCACGATCTCATGGTTTGTGAGTTCGAGCCCTGCATTGGGCTCTGTGGTGACAGTGTGGAGCCCGCTTGGGATTCTCTCTTCCCTTCTCTCCCTGCTCCTCCCCCATTCATTGACTCTCTCTCTCAAAATAAATAAATAAACATTAAGAAAAAAGTTTTAGGGATGCCTGGGTGACTCAGTCTGTTGAGCATCCAACTTGGCTCAAATCATGATCTCACATGACCCACATGGGGGTCTCTGTCGTCAGCGTGGAGCCCACTTTGGATCCTCTGTCTTCCTTTCTCTCTGCCCCTCCCCCTCCCTCACATAAATTTTTAAAATCTTTAAAAAATAAATTAAAATTAAAAAATTAAAAAATAAAGTTTTATTCATTTAAGTTAGAGATTACACCCAACATGGGGCTTGAACTCATGACCCAAGATCAAGAGTTGCATGCCTGACTGAGACAGCCAGGTGCCCCAACAATAAATGCTTTGTGAGCTAAAATATTTTGCTTAACTAAGAGTTTGCTATGAAAGGGTTGGGGTGTGTGTACAAATGAAGGGGTAGGGAATACCGGTTGGAGGGCATGGATGAGCAAAGCTTTGCCAAGAATAAGCTCAACTTGTTTTGGGGAAACTGTGAAAATGCTAGTCTGTTGAAAATGGAGTTCATTTTTCATTCAGTCATTCAGTCATTCAGTCATTCAGCAAACAGTTCTTGAGCACCTACAACATGCCAGGCACCGTGTTAGAGGTTTGGAATACAAACATGAGTAAGACACAACCCCAGCCTTCAAACGGTTCACAGTTTTGAAGTGCGGGGTGGTTGGTGGGGAGGGGACACAGACATATGCCATATGTAGGCTTATAAATGGCTTAAGAAGGGTCTAGAGAGTGGGGCACCAGGGGGGCTCAGTCAGTTAAGCATCTGACTTACGGTTCTTGAGGTTCTTGAGATCAAAGCCCCCCTCGAGCCCCATGTCTGACTCCATGCTGACAGTGCAGAAACCTACTTAGGATTCTTTCTCTCCCACTTTCTCTGCCCTTCCCCCACTCACTCACAAGCATGCTCTCTCATAAATAAACAAACAAACAAATAAATAAGTAAAAAAGAAGGGCCTGGAGAAAGAGCTGAGGGTGCATAGAGGGAGAACTGATGGGGAATTCAAGAAAGAAGTTGAGCAAGGATGGTCAGGCCCCTACAGGCAGTGAGATGAAGAGGGCAGAGGGTGGAGTTAGAATGAGGAGATAAGGATCTCCTTATGGCATGACCTCCTTATGACATGGCAGATGACACTATCAGGGTCATTTCAGTGACCCAGGTAAAGCGTGGCCAGACTCCTCAGTTGCACAAGTACACTCGGGCCATGAACAGATAGATGTCTTCAGAAACAATCCTTCAATGGGGCACCTGGGTGGCTCAGTCAGTTAAGCCTCTGATTCTTGGTTTCAGCTCAGGTCATGATCTCATGGTTAGGTTCGTGAGTTTGAGCCCTGCATCAGTCTCCACGCTGACAGTGCAGAGCCTGCTTGGGATTCTCTCTCTCTCCCTCCCTCTCTCTCAAAATAAGTGAATAAACTTAAGAAAGAAAAAAAAAAAGAAAGAACTGATCCTTCTGTAAGATTAACAAGGCAGCTGTTTTCTGTGTTCTCAGGCAATTTCCAGGAAACATTTAGGCATACATCTTTTAACTCCCAGTGACCTCGTCAGAGAAAAGAGTAGGAAAAGTGGTCACGCTCTCAACATTTCTGCATAAAGTTTTCTTCAGCATCAGAAGTTATTCCATAAATCTTCATGGAGTACCTAGCATGTCAGGTACTATCTGAGGCAATATCTGAGGTGCTGAGGACTCAGCAGTAAACAAAATCTCTGACTTCATGAAGCTCTCATTCAAATGGGGGCCACAGACACAGTCAAGAGAAAAAAATTAGATCTACAAAATGGGAGAAGATGATGTGTAAAGGGAAAGGGAAGAATGATGTTGCGGAGGGCTATTCTGTGGGGGACTGCTCTGGTGGAGTTACACGCAGCCAACTCTGAATGGGGGGAGGGTGAGTAGATGGCCAGGGGAAGAGGAAACTCTCTGAAGTGGGAGAGTGCTCAGTGTATTCCAGAAACAAGGAGGCCAGTGCTGCTGGAGCAGACTCCCTCAAGCAAGGGAAAGGGGAACCCTGAGGAGCCAGGGGCTAGATCCTGTGGAGGCCTTTGGCTTTCCTTCCACCTGAGATGGGAGCCTTGGGAAGTAGGCACAGGGTCTGGGGTACCTCTTAAGGATCACTCTGGGACAGAATTCGAGAAACAGGGAGGACCAGGGAAATCAGTAGGAGACTGTTGCCACAGCCCAGATAAAAGAGGATGGTGGTTTGGACTAGGGGGGCAGCCAGAAGAAATTGTGAGATTTTGAAATCCGAAAGGATTTGCTGACAGATTAGATGTGAGGGAAAGTGAGCAGTCAATGATGATTCAGATTCCGAGGATTTGGGCCAGAGTAAAAACTGCCATTTATCAAGTTGGGAGGACTTCTTGGGGTGCCTGGGTGACTCAGTTGGTTAAGCATCCAACTCTTGGTCTCGGCTCACAATCTGGCAGTTTGTGGGATCGAGCCCCACATCTGGCTGTATGCTGACAGTGCAGAGCCTGTTTGGGATTCTCTCCTGCCCCTTGTCCACCCCACCCCACCCCTCCTCTCCAGCTCATACTCTCTCTTTCTCAAAATAGATAAATAAAAACTAATAAATAAATAAACAAATAAACAAATAAATAAGACGGGAGGACTTCTTGAGGTTGGAACTCAAAATTTTGATTTTGGACATATTAATTTGAGGCAGCTGTTAAGATACATGAGCCCTGTGTTAAAGGGAGAGGCCAAAGCTGGGGACAGTAGTTATTAAAGTAAGGACAGGTAATTAAAGCCATGGGATCGGGTGAGGTCACCTGGGTAGTGATGGCAGGCCAAGGAGAGGTCTGGTCCTCCAGGCATGACAGTGTATAGAGGAGGAGGGGAACCAGGAAAGAGTGGTATCTTGAAAGTCAGTTGCTGCTGAGAGGGGAATCAACTAATGACTCGGCCTAACCCTTGGATTTGGCAAAGGAAGGTCACTGGGGACTTGGACAGAAACCAGTTTAGATGGAGTGGTGGGGATCGAAGCCTGGTGTTCTCATCAGGGTTCAAGGGAAAACTTGGGAAAAGAGGATGAGGAGATAATAAGAGTGGACATCTCTTTTAAGGAATTTTCTGTGAAGTGCAGTCAAGAATGGAATTGGAGGGAGGCACCTGGCTGGCTCAGTTGGAGGAGCTGTGACTCTTGATCTCAGGGTCATGAGTTTGACCCCACGTTGGGTGTAGAGACTACATACATACATACATAAATACTTTAAAAATGAATTAAATTGGAGGAAGATCAAGAAGGAAGATATCATTTATCATTTCATGTAATACACTAGAAAGCAACCAGCCAAGGGGAAAAATTATTCATGTAAAGAGGAGGAGTGAGGACACTGAGTGATATCCTTATGCTGTGGAGAGGGGAGGGGCCCAGTGCACATGTGCAGGGTCAGCATAGGTGGGAGCATGGGCAGTTCACCCATTTTCAGGAAAGGGAGGTCAGAGGATATGGTGGGTGGATTTGTGGGTGGAACATGTGAATGTTTTCTTCTGACTGCTAATCTTTTCCTCCTTCTGTTTGTATGTGGTAATGGTGTTGTTTTCATCAATTCTAAGATGCAATCTTTTCATATTCTAGCAGCTATGAAATTAGAATAAATCTTAAAATCAGTGGAACATTTAATTGTTAGTATTTAGTTAACCCTTGAACAACATGAGGGTTCGGGTGCTGACCTCCACTCCCCACATAGTCAAAAATTCATGTATAACTTTTTTTTTTAAGTTTATTTATTTGGGGGTGGGGTGGGGCAGAGAAACAGAGAGAGAGAGAGAGAGAGAGAGAGAGAGAGAGAATCTTAAGAAGATTCCAAAATGTCCCCTATGATCATGACCTGAGCCAAAATCAAGAGTTGGACACTTGACGGACTGAGTCACGCAGGTTCCCCCCCCATGTATAACTTTTGACTCCCCCAAAACATAACTATTAATACCTACTGTTCACTGGAAGTCTTACCAATAACATAAACAGTCGACTAACACATATTTTGTATCTTATATGTATTATATTCTATATTTTTGCAAGAAATTAGGCTAAAGAAAAGAAAATGTCAAGAAAATCATAAGAAAGATAAAAGACATTTATAGCTCTACACTTTATCCAAAAAAATCTACACTGTTAGCATGGAGGCTACTTGGGTTCTCTCTCCCTCTCTTTCTATCCCTCCAACATTCATTTGTGCTTACGCACTCTCTCTTTCTCTTTCCTTCTCAAAATAAATCATTAAACTTAAAAAAAAAATCCGTGTGTAAGTGGACCCGCAGTATTCAAACTTGGGTTGTTTAAGAGTCAACTGCATTCTTTCTCAGAACTACATATAATAAAGAAGAGTTTATGTCAAAGGTGACTCAGGCTTGGTGAACTGTGGGTTGTCACTTTCCTTTGGACCCAACTAGAGTTGTCTGTCCATTGGAGAGGAGGCCAAGCAGGGTCCTGCAAATGCTGTTTGGCTTGTGAGTTAAAGGAGAGATGTCAACATTTTTAGTAAGATACTTTGGGCCACTGAAAAGAAAGACAAAGAAAGAGGGAGGCAAGGAAAGGCAAGGAAAGGCAAGGAAAGATAAGATAAGGAGGGAGGGAGGGAGGGAGGGAAGGAAGGAAGGAAGGAAAGAAGGAGGAAAGAAAGAAAGAAACTAATTTGGGGCCATAACTATCTCTCTGGTAAAAATTCATCCAGCCCAAACTTCTGAAGAAAGGTCCAGGTGCCATGAAGTAGGGGAGGGAGGCTGGGCCTCTGCCCACAAGCTACAGGACTGTCTGGGCTTCTGATCTTTCATCAGGGGAATATGAAAGACCATGGACAAGGCAACTAACACTACTTGTCCCACACCTGGACCTGGACAGCCACACCTGACTCAGAAACCAAGTGCTTCCTTCAGTCAGACAAGATCTTGGCCGCACTTCCTGTGTGGTAAAGACAAGGAGAAGTCCAAGTGTCTGAGAACAGGGAACTAACTGTGTCACAGCATAGCTCTTGGGGTTACTTCAGCTTTACTTCTTGGGTAAGAGGAGCTAGGACTCCAGTCCCACTTTTCTGTAGCTCAAGTCTAGGAATGGTTTGGGAGGTTCTCTTTGTCCAAAGAGTTGAGTGCTTACCATATACTGTGCTGGCTGATCACTGGGTATACTGTAGAAGCAAACTCAGACAGGGCCCCTGTTCTCAGAGCTTATATCTAGTCAGGGAGATTTATTAACAAAGTAATTTATACACACACACACACATATATATAATTTTAAATTTAATTTTAAAGAAACTTTAAAGAAACTGGGCGCCTGGGTGGCTCAGTCAATTGAGCATCCAAGCTCAGGTCATAGTCTCATGGTTTGTGGGTTCGAGCCCTGAATCAGGCTTGCTGCTGTCAGTGCAGCCTCTGACTCTGCCCTCTTCCACTCACGCTCTCTATCTCTCAAAAATAAAATAACACTAAAAAAAATAAACTTTAAAAAAAATTTTTATTTAAAAAAAATTTTTTTTTAATGTTTTATTTATTCTTGAGAGAGAGAGAGAGAGACAGAGCATGAGCGGGGGAAGAGCAGAGCGAGAGAGGGACACAGAATCTGAAGCAGGCTCCAGGCTCTGAGCGGTCAGCACAGAGCCCGATGCGGGGCTCGAACTCACAGACCATGAGATCATGACCTGAGCTGAAGTCGGATGCTCAACCAACTGAGCTACCCAGGCACCCCTAAAAAAATTTTTTTTAATGTTTTATTTTTGAGAGACAGAGAGAGATGGTATGAGTCGGGGAGGAGCAGAGAGACAGGGAGACACAGAATCCAAAGCAGGCTCCAGGCTCTGAGCTGTCAGCATAGAGCCCGACATGGGGCTTGAACCCACAAACTGTGAGATCATGACCTGAGCCAAAGCCGGATGCCCAACCGACTGAGCCACCCAGACACCCCCCCCACACACACACCGAAAAAAAGAAACTTTAAAGAAACTATGTGCCAGGACATGTTCTGAGCACTTTACAAAGATTAACACCTGGGGTGCCTGGGTGGTTCAGTTGGTTGAGCATCCCACTCTTGATTTCAGCTCAGGTCATGATCCCTGGGTTGTGGGATCGAGCTCCATGTTGGGCTTTGCGTTGAGTATGGAGCCTACTTAAGATTCTCTTTCCCTCTGTCCCTCTCCCCTGCTCATGCTCTGTTTCTCAAAAATAAAAAAATAAACATTTGTACCATAATCTAAGAACCAGGTGCTATTACTATTACCCCTGCTTTACAGAAAACTAAAACTCAGGCACAGAGAAGTTCATTATCTTGCCCAAGGTCACAGAACTCCTAAGTGGCAAAGTCAAGATTCAAACCCAAGCAGTTTTGCCTGGGAATCCTAGCTCTGAACCAATGCTGCCTCTCAGATTATTTTGTCTAGCAGTTATTCAGAAAAACAAGTTGCTTTGGAAATGGAAATGACTCATCCTGGAAGGAGAGATTGTAGCATGTGACAAGCCAGTGGCAGCTTTGAAGGCTGGCTGGAGAGACTGCTGCTCACCAAGCAATAAGCAATTTGCATCGGGCACTTCTGCAGTGTATTATACCTTGAGCCTCTCCCCCATCCTCCTCTTCACAGACGTCTCCTTTGGGCTCTTACATGGCATCCTTATCTCGCCTTGCCTTTCGTGCTTTTACTCTGCCCTCTCAGGCTTTACTGTTAGGGGCACAGATTTATTTTTCTCTTTGACCATGCAGCTTATAGTGACCTTGGCTAAATGTGGCACAGGACCACACCCAAGAGAAGGCCCAGTCAATGTATGGGGTAGGGGGTGGGGGGAAGGGGAGAGGAGTAGAGAGAGATTGGAAATCAGATTTTAAGAGGAGAAGCAGTTCTAGACCAAGACTATGTCTATCCTGGCCAATGGAAGAGACTCCTTGCAAAATCTTGTCTCGTCTATGGACTGGTTCAGTGGCCTACAACTTACTCAGAACTCAACACTTTCGCTATAAAACTGAGTGTTGTTCCTACAGTACTTTCTGCTTTTCCAAGCCCATCTGCAGTCCTGATCTCCTTCAACCCAACCACAACCCCAGGAGGTATTCGTGGCAGGACACAGCTGGATCCCAAAGGGTCTTCAAAGCCACAGTTTGCTTGTCAGAAGCTAAGATCCCTCACTGCTGGGTGAGTCATTTGCATTTCTAAAGTGAGTCTCATTTCAGAGTAAAGGGGCTCTGAGTTGGCAGGACAAAGCTGGATCTCTGTGCTTTAAACTCCACACTCTTCCACTCTGTTTCTCCCTCTCCGAGGAAGAGGACAAGATAGTCTCAGATGCAGGACCTTCGAGAACCAAGACCTGAATCCCTGGACACAGCTGCTTGCCATCCTTGGTTGGGCTCCACTGCCAAAAATGGCCAGATCCACCCCCCGCAAGAAATCAACACCAAATTTCTTATAAGAGTGCAAAACTTCAGAAAGCTTCTGGTAACACAAGCATATTGTGGTGGTACAAGGAATACAGCCATTGTAAGGTTGTGAGTTTGGCATTTGTTTCTGAATGTGCTTCTGAAACGTTATTTTTTAACACAAAGGCAATACTAGTCTCTATTTCATAAGAAACCGTGAAATTAAGTGAGTTAATAATTTGAACATGTTACCTTTTCCTATTACAATATCTTTTTCTTTTCAATATCACTATACTTTCTATTTGTATACTGGACCCATAACAGAGGTAGCTGAGACCCTGGGGAGTTTTGGAAATACAATAGATTTTAGCTTCCACTGGGACAGAAACCGATTCTGGCCCGTCGCTTCTGGTGGAGTCCAGTAGTCAAGACAGAAAGCAGGCTGACGTCAGAGCCATTACCCTCCCTGCCCCCACACCCAGCTGGCCAGCCTTTGTGTGGCTCTAAAGGCTCCGTGGGCATTCTGCAGGCGCTTCCTTCAAATGCTAATGAAAGCTCACAAATGGTAAACAGCAGGACGGAGCTAGTGTCTGTAGCCGGCCCGAGCAGCTGCGAGTTATTGCCCCACCCTTCCTCCCAAGATTTCCCCGACCCCCTCCTCCAGGTTTCCAGAGCTGTGCTTCAACTGCCCGGAACCGGCCGCGGCCGTAACTCTAATCTCTGCGCCTGCGCGGTCCCGGCTTATCTTTCATATCAAATCCTAACGTCCTAAACCTCCTCCGCTCCTTACCAGCCTGTCACAGGCCTTTGTTATTCTCTGCAGTTTCCCCAGGCATTCCAGGCGCACGACAGCCTCCTACCACCCCCTACCAAGCCCAAAGCACCTCTGAGGCGTCCCAGTGGCCAGGCCTTCTAGTCCTTTGAATACAAGGTTCTTGTAAGGTAGGTCGTATTAATTTTAAAGATGAGGAAGAGAGTCCCAGGGTGACCAACTGACAGAGCCAAGATTTAACCCAGGCCTCTTGGATTCCCTGGTCTAGACCCTTCCTTCTTATCACATATCTCTTCAAACGCAGGAGACATTTCTGATTGAAGGAGCAATGGGGCAATGGAGTCTGGATAAGAGAAGGGTCCATGGAGGCCCCTAGAGACAGAGCCGCTTGAGGGAAACGTCGAATCTGGCCCTGTTTGAGGGCCACAGCTTCTCTCCAGACCTTCCCTCCCAAGACCTTGGTGGGGCTTTTTCTCTGACACTAATGATAAATAGCTTTCAGGGCCCAGGATTGAGAGTGCATGCTGGTCTTCAGTTCCTCCTCTGACATGCCCGACTGCTTTTTGAAGTGCATCTGTTTCACACAAGCAAATTACTTTGTGAAACTGTGAGCTCCTGGGTTGTTAGGAGGTGGCTCTGAGCACCCTCCCTCTCCCCCAGAATAGTCTGTCAGATCTCCAGGATGCGGGTCTAATCCTGCTGGGTTGCAGAGGGAATACTTTTAGCTGGCTAGGGATTATGGGATCATTTGTCTAAAAACAATATAACCTTTTTTTTTTTAATTTTTATAATTTTATCTATTTATTTTGAGAGAGCACAAGCAGCACAAATAGATAAATTTTATCTATTTATCTTGAGCATGCACAAGCAGCGGCGTGCAGGTGTGGGGTGGGGGGAGAAGGTAGAAGAGACAGAATCGCAAGCAGGCTCTGATGTGGGGCTCACAAACCGTGAGATCACGACCTGGGCCAAGAGCAAGAGTCGGACGCTTAACTGGCTGTGCCATCCAGGTGCCCCAACAGTATGATACATTTAAGATCAGCTGTAATATGATCATTCACTGTGGTCAGTCACAGCAGTAAGAATCCCCTGTATATATATAGAGCGCTTTCATGGTCTCCAAAGGACTTCTGGGCACATTTTATTATTTCGTTGTCACAACCAACCTATGGTTTGCACAGCTTGAGTGTTCCTATCACCATTTCACGTAAACTGGAGATTGAGAGGTCTCATTGTTGGCTAACTGTCCTATAACTGGTAAGTACAATGGACTCTGAAGCAGGTACCCTACTCCAGCAATATATCCACCAACCTAAAGCAACTCTGCTAAGAAAAGATCTGCATAATACTTATGCAGATATATACTGATTTTATGCTTAGATTATGCTTTAGAATTCACAGCTCCCCACCTCTTAGGTTCTTCTCACCACCATGAAAAAACCTTTTTTCCTACTCTGTAGCCAGAGTAAGTAAATATTAATAGTAAGGCAGAATTACCAAATCAGTAAAGATTTTTTAATTTTTAATTTTATTTTTAAATGTTTATTTTTGAGAGAGAGTGTGAGTGGGGGAGAGGCAGAGAAAGAGGGGGACAGAGTATCCGAAGCAGGCTCTGTGCTGACAGCGGTGAGCTCAATGTGGGGCTCGAACTCACAAACTGGAGATCATGACCTGAGCAGAAGTCATACACTCAACCAACTGAGCCACCCAGGTGTCCCAGTAAAGATTTTTTTAAATGGTAACACCCAGAGCACGTGGATGGCTCAGTGGGTAGAGCAGGTGACCCTTGATCTCAGGGTCATGAGTTTAAGCCCCATGTTGGGCAGAGAGCTTACTTTAAAAAACAAAACAAAACAGTAACACCCATGCTGGTAAAGATGTGAGGAGATAGACACACTCAGACACTGCTGATGGGACTATAAATTAGTGCTTTGTTTCTGATGGGCACTTTG
The DNA here is from genome assembly GCF_016509475.1 of Prionailurus bengalensis. NCBI lineage: Eukaryota > Metazoa > Chordata > Mammalia > Carnivora > Felidae > Prionailurus > Prionailurus bengalensis. The sequence goes on from NC_057343.1 coordinate 141,666,233, forward strand.
ATAGTAATCATTGAAAGCTTTTCATTCCTTTTGATGTTTATTTTTGAGAAAGAGACAGAGACAGAGCCAGAGCATGAGCAGCGGAGGGGCAGAGAGAGAGGGAGACACAGAATCTGAGGCAGGATCCAGGCTCTGAGCTGTCAGCACAGAGCCTGACATAGGGCTCGAATTCATGAACTTGGAGATCATGACTTGAGCCGAAGTCGGACACTTAACCTATTGAGCCACCCAGGAACCCCTAAAAGCTTTTAAAATAAGCAATTTTTGATGTGTCAAACACACTCCTCTTTAAAAATATTTTTTTCCTAAAAAAAACCAGTCGGAGACTACAGAAAGAGGTGTATTTATTAAGGTATGTTTATCTCTATGTTACCTAAAACACAGTAAAATCCTGAAATAATATGGCTATTCAGCAGGTCAAATAAAGATCTACAAGAAGATGAAATATCCTGTAGTAATTAAAAAAATTTTTTTTAATGTTTATTTATTTTTGAGAGAGAGAGAGACAGACAGAGCATGAGCAGGGGAGGGGCAGAGAGAGAGGGAGGCACAGAATCCAAAGCAGGCTCCAGGCTCCGAGCTGTCAGCACAGAGCCTGATGCGGGGCTCGAACTCACAAACCGTGAGATCATGACCTGAGCTGAAGTCGGATGCTTAACTGACTGAGCCCCCCAGGGGCCCCTCTGCAGTAATTTTATATGACACTATGGAAGAATATTTAACCAGCTGGGGAAATGTTCACTGTTCTCCAGTGAGGAAAACTAAGTAATAAAACAGTTAAGCAATATAATCTCAATCTGATTTTTAAAAAGATAGCTTGAAATAGAAAGCTATCAAACTGTTAAGAGTAGTTTTCTCTGGGAGCATCTAGGTGGCTCAGTTCGTTGAGTATCCAACTTCGGCTCAGGTCATGATCTCACGGTCCGTGAGTTCGAGCCCCGCGTCGGGCTCTGTGCTGACACCTCAGAGCCTGGAGCCTGCTTCAGATTCTGTGTCTCCCTCTCTCTCTGACCCTCCGCTGCTCATGCTCTGTCTCTGTCTCAAAAATAAATAAACATTAAAAAAAAAATTGTTTTAAATAAAAAAGAGTAGTTTTCTCTGAATCCTTCCTTCCTCTCTCCCTTCCCTTCTGTTTTGTATTTCCTAGTCTTTTTTACAATAACTTAATAAGCATGTGTTCCATTTGGAATCACAAAAGAGAAACCTTTCTTTTTTAGATGAGACTCTAAGAATGAACTGCCCAGGAACCATGGCAAGTGGTGGGTAGGGCTTGTGGTCAAGAAAATAAACAGAGAAGGGGGAACAACTAGTCTATGAGTAACTAAATTGGAAAATGTATTCTGGGATTGAAATGTCTTTTTTTTTTTTTTTTTTTTTGCTACTCATCTAAAGAGGATGTTGTGACTGATTTTACAAGAAAAGTCAGCAAATTGCCTTCTTTGAAATGGGACTGGTGGTTTTCACCTCTGGTGGTTAAACCAAGTGAGCTCTGCCTCCCTTCCGACACTGGAAGTCTCTGGAGAGGCGCAGGGTGGCAAATTCTGCCTTTGGTACCGCCTGTTGTCCTCTGGTAAGCCGGGCCACCCCTGCCCCACACTGGGTTTGGGCCCAAAAGGCCTTGGTCTGTATGCTTTCGATTCACGTGAGGTTGTTTACTTCAACTTATAAATGAGAGGTGGAGGGGTCCTTAGAAGCCCCCTGGTATGAGAGAGAGGAGGCCGCGGGATGCCTCACTTCTCCAGCATAGCTCAGCTTGTCACCAACGGAGCAGAGGGGTCTGGATGGTAACTGAAGACTGGAATGGTAATGGAGACCATTCAGCTCCCCAGCGATATCCTGGACCCACGGAAGTCATTTCAAATGATAATAATTTCAGACCTTAGTGACCAACTGCTGTCTAGGCGTATGATCTTTGGGTTCAAGTTTGTTTGGGTTTTTTTAGATCTTTCTCAGTTTCTGCCATTCAAACAGTTGGGGAAATTTTTTAAGGACAGAAGTTGTGGAGAACGTCAAAGAGGCCTGAAAGTGACTGGACGACGCATCCCTGAGAGGAGTGTGATGTCACGGGAAATACAGCCACAGTCTTACTGTTCTAAAAAGATGATGCTGTGGGGAGCAGGACTGGTACCCTATACTGCATGAAGAGTCAATGATGGCACCTGTACCTGAGATTACTTAATGAAATAGGCACGTGATGAGGGTGAGGAGTGGAAACCGTCATTATGCTACATGGTGATTAAAAAGATGGGAACAGTTGATTGGCGGGGCTGGGTTGCTCACTTAGGCGGGAGTTCATCCCTCTTCTCTTTCCATTTTCCTTTGCTTACTTCGTCCGTCTACAACTCCAACCAGATTTACTCTTTTCTTTTGGTCCCAGAAAGACCATCCCTCCCTCCCACCCCCATCTCAGTGTTACAAAAATAGGATTGAGAATGGATGGTTCAGTCTTCAGCGGCCTCGCCGCTGAAAAAGTTCAGAGTCTTTTTCACAGGAAACACAAGTCCTTCACAGATGAGTCCTTGGCTACCTTTTTAGCTTTATCGCTAACCACTTTCCTTCACATACACCGGTTTCCCACCACAGTGTTCCCCAAACCCGACACATTTTCATTATACCTGGAATAACAGAGATTATTAGCGGTCTGCTGAGCTCCTTTTCTCTTCCTTTGGGGCACACAGCCTTCTTTTGCAGCGGGCTGTGGCTACATGACTGAATTCTGGTTGGCAGAATATAGTAATAATGATTGTGCACCACTTTCAGAGCAGGGCTGTGGAAACCTTATGCGCACACCCTTCACATTTCCTTCTGTAGTGACGTTGGAAACCTTCAACTGAAGATGACAGAGTCCCAAGGAGGGACAAGTCCAGCTCATTTATCCCCACTTGGAAGAGAGGTTCCCACCAAACTTAGCCTCGGATTTGGCTTTAAGTAAGAAATAAACATCTGTTGCAGGGCATCACTAAAATTCAGAGATTTATTATCTACTATAGGAGCTAGGCTTATCTTAAATACTACTTGGTGAACTCTTCATGCTTCAAGGCCCTCTTCAGATGCCCCCTCTTTTAAAAAGCCTCTTCGGATTTCCCCAGGGAGGAGTCATTCTTTCTGTGATTCAACCATGCATCACTTACCGCTACTCCCACCCCCAATGCTTGACTTAATTATGCATCTCTCTTCACATTGGACCATCAGCTCAACAGAAGCAGAGATACTGATCTTTGCAATTCTCAATTTTAGCAAAATGATAGTAGGTGTACAGCATATGAAAATTCACTCATTCAGAAGTATATGTCGAGTCTCTTCTGTATGCTAGACCCTATTCTGGCACTGGGAACACAGCAGTAGACAAAACAGATAAAAATCCCTGTCCTCTACATTTTAAAGGTTAGACATTTGCCTCCCTGTATTCTAAGGAGTGCTTTAAACTGGGACTGAAACAATTATTTGACATTATAGACGTGTGTGTAAGAGGCACCTGCCAGGTCCAGGTGATGTTACTTCCTAAATCTTAAACAATTCCACAAGCTAAAATGTAAAAACAAAACAAGACAAAACAAAAAACCTCTGTAGTCACGGAGCTTGCATTGCAGTGGGGGAACTAGATAGTAAGTAAATACATGTAGATTATCAATACTGGTGATATATGCTATAGAGGTAAAGCAGGAGAGGAGGATGGGGAGTATAGGGTGGGAGTTTGATTTCACTTCATTTCATTTCATTTCATTTCATTTCATTTCATTTCATTTCATTTCATGTTTATCCATTTATTTTGAAAGAGAGTACATGAGCAGGGTAGGAGCAGAGAGAGAGGGAGAGAGAGAGAATCCTCATGGGAGGCTCAATCTCATGAACCGTGAAATCATGACCTGAGTGGAAATCAAGAGTCAGACGCTTAATTGACTAAGCCACCCAGGCACCCGGAGTATAATTTTATTTTATTTATTTTTTTTTCAAGTTTATTTACTTATTTTGAGAGACAGAGTGTGAGCAAGGGAGGATCAAGGAGGGGGGGAGAGAGAATTCCAAGCACAGTGTCAGTGCAGAGCCCGATGTGGGGCTCTCTGGAAACCACACAACTGTGAGACCATGACCTGAATCAATATCAAGAGTCTGACGCTTAACGAACTCAGCCACCCAGGTGCCCCCAAGGAGTATAATTTTAAATAAGGAGTTCTTAGAAGGCCCCACTGAGAAGATAAAGTTGTAGCAAATACCTGAAAGAAGTAAGGACTGAAGCTATGTAGGTGTTTGAGGGAAAAGTATTCCAGGCATGGCTGGAGCAGAATGAGCAAGGGAAATAAAAGAGATGAAGTAAAAGGGTGTGTGTGTGTGTGTGTGTATGTGTGTGTGTGTGTGTGTGTGTGTGTGTGTGTGTGTGTAGGGGGGAGGAAAGCAGGATGTATACACTTTTGACAGACTTTGGTTTGTACTCAGAGGGAAGTGGGGAGCTACTTCAGTATTTTAAATAAGGAAGTGATCTGATCTGATGCACATTTGAACAGGTTCACTCTGACCACTATATTGAGAGAGGACTGTGTGGAGGGTTGGAGACAAAAAGAGGGTGACAAGTTACAAGGCTATTGTAATAATCTAAGTAACAAAATAACTTGAATGCAATTTTGGATGTATTTTCAAGGTATAATTTGTTGACAGATCAGATGTGGAACATGAGAAAGAAGTCAAGGACGACTCTAACATTTTTGATCTGAGCAACTGAAAGAATGGAGTTGCAATTTAAGGAGATGAAAAAACTCTAACAGGGGCAAGGTAGATGTGGAATTTAGATTGGGACTTATGCCTGCCTGATATATCTGTAGTCACATTAAAGTGGAGGTGTTGAGTAGCTGGAGGCATATGTTATGTGTGTGGAATGGAGAAAACTGGGCTAGAATTACAGATGTGGGAGTGGTCGGCATAGAGATGGTATTTAAAACCGCAGGACTGGATTAGATCACCAAAGGAAATGAGTGTATATTGAAAAGAAGCCCAAGGACAAAATCAGGGGCACTCCAGAGTGTAGAATTCAGGAAGGTGAGAATCAAAGAACCAACTCCTTATGAGTTGCCAGTGAGTAGGAGGAGAATCAAGACAAGAGTGGTCCTGGAGGCCAAGTGAATACAGCATTCAAGGAGAGAGAACTCAACTGGGTCAAATTTCACAGTTAGGTTAAGTAATGTGAATACACATTTGAGCAAAGGATTCACCACGTGAAGGTCACTGCTAGCCTTGTCTAGAGTGTTTGCTGAATGAAGGAGTGAATGAATGGGAATTTTTTTGCCACTTACATATTTAAAAATTTTTTAAATATTTACTTATTTTTGAGAGAGTGCTAGTGTGGAGGGGAGTGGCAAAGAGAGGGGGACAGAGGATCTGAAGCCAGCTCCGTGCTGACAGCAGAGAGGCAGATGCAGTGCTCACTCGAACTCACATGTGAGATCATGACCTGAGCCGAAGTCGGACGCTTAACCGACTGAGCCACCCAGGCTTCCCTCACCATTTATATTTGGCCAGGACCCAAGAGTGCAAGGACTAGATCTTTGCTTCTCCAGGAAGAGTTTGATGAGTATGATAAATGATTGTAGAACTGACTGAGTGAAAATGGTTTCTCCCTCAATGTCCCTCAATATCCCGTTTCCTACTTTATTTTCCTTAGAATTGTAGTGTGTGGGAAACTGCACACAGTTCCCAATCTTTGGCAGCCAGTCTATCTGGAACTGGCTGTGCCTATCATCTCTGTACTCTTCCACAGCACCATACTACACCCTAAGCCCTTCAGGGCAAAGAAGTCATCAACATCAAAAAACAAACCACAGGAGGGCACCTGGCCTGGGTGGCTCAGTCGGTGGAGCATCCGGCTGGGGTTGTTATCCTGGAGTCATGAGACACTTAACTGTCTGAGCCACCCCTGCACCCCAATCCTCAGGAACCTTGAAACTAAAAAAGTATTAACTCCATTTTATAGGTAAGGAACCTAAAGCTTAAAGAGGGTAAGTTATTTTTCTCTAATGTCACACCAGTGTTAGCAAGGGGAGAAACTAGAATGTGCCCACAGAGTTACATGATTTCAAGGTTAAGCTTTTTGCACATTCCCCAAAGAACTGGAGACAACAATGTGAGATTCCTTAGAGATGCGCTGCTGAAAGGCAGTCATTACAAAGAATTCTGGACAGCTTTCCCTGGCCATTCTTGGCTCTGTGTGTGTTGAGGGGCAGTCCAGTCTGTTCCTGTTATTCAGGGACCAATTATTCCATTCTCATGGCATGTTCAGGACCATTTGCTTCTCTTCATTTTCAACCATTTATTTTCCTACTCCTACAAGATCCTCTGCCAGGAGAGAGGGAAGAGGCAGAAAGCTAACCATCCATGTAGGTAACTTTGGGGAAATGTTGTATTGGGGATATGCTTGAGACAACTGGCTAAGATGACATTTTACACAATTTTGTCTGCCTGAATGATCTGGAATCCACATTAGTTCTGTTAATTGGCCCCATGGTGGGTTCAGTTAGAGGCTGCACAGGGCCCTGATCATTTATAAGCTCCATCCTAGAAACTCACAGGTCTGTGGCCATTTGGTTCATGGTTCTTGAAAAATTCATAATAATCACCGACAACTGATTCATCAGACTTTAGTCTTCTAAGGAGAAAGGATTCTCGGGGCTCAAACCCCTCAAGAGGCTATCTGGAGTCACCTAATCTGGCCCCTCAGCCTGGGAGGGAACTCCCCACTCCAGCATACTCCACTCATGGCCTGGTCCTTTGGTGCAAGTCCGGCAGTAATGTGGCCCTTAACCTCAGCAGGAGGCTCTCAGGACAGTACCAGCGGGACTTGTTAGAAATCTTTCTATATTGAGCCAAAACCAGCCTCCCACTGGAGCTACTCAAAACCTGTCTAAGCCTCTTCTATGAGCTAATCCTTCAAACATCTGAGGACAACACTAATGTTTCTCTTTTCTGCTCCTCCATTACCCGATAGTTTAGCTGGTAGCTTTAAACTTTATTTTACCTTTTCAAAGCAAGTAAAAAATATAAGAAAGTATTACCAGTATGATGCTGGCCCTTGTGCACCCATCCCCAAAGTCTCACTCCTTTTCTCCCCACCCCCTCTATCAGCTTATTTATTTCTTTGGACTACTAGCTCCCAATGCAAGGGAGACTCTGATGTGGCATTTACAGTGCAGTGATTAACAGAAAGTGGCGGTCGTAGACTGGAGATTAAATGTGGTGTGCGTTTACAAACTGTACCTATTAACTGCGTACTTGTGGGCAATTTATCCAGCCTTTCTAAACTCCATTTCCTCAGCTGTAAAATGGGAATAATAAACATACTTAATGCTCAGCTTGTTGTCGGGGTTAAACTAGATAATGTTCCAAATCGTTAGCTCTAGGCACTAAAGTAGCTCTTCCAACTATCACCTCACAGACGAGAAAATGGGCCTAGAAGGGCGTGAAGAGGTTTTTTCCGAGGTCACAGCTAGTTAACAGCAGAGCTGGAAACCCAATTCCAGATCCCTGACGCCCTGGCGGGACCCCTTCCTGCTCCCCACCGCTTTGTTGGTGACCGAAGAAGCCATCCATGTTGTCTCTGCAGATTAAAAACTCACCCCTTATCCCTTAGTGCCCGCTACGCTGAGAAGCTTCTACCAATAACCGACGACAAAGTCAGTGAGCTCAGACCATGGCTTTTTTCCATTTAGCAAAGGGGAGGGAAGGAGACCGGACCCTGGCTCCCCAGGAGTAATTAAAGGGTAATGGTAGTTTTAGGCGTGGCCAAGTCTAAAAGAACGCCTTTGCATTCCAATACAGCTACTTCACCCTCCCAGCCCCGCCCGCGGGCGGCTCCCGCACCCTCCCCAACAGCAGCTCTCGCACCTGCAGCGCGTAGGTGGGCGCCCGGGCTCCTGGCAAGACTGCGTGGGGCCGAACCCGCGCGTCGGACGTCCGAAGGGGCGGGGCCGAGCCCCGCGTTCCGGCCCCGGGGCGGGGCCTCGCGCAGGTGCGCGGAGACGCTCCGGTTTCACTGAAACTCATTCGTCTCCGGGGAGGCGAGCGCAGAGGCTTGGATTCGGGCAGGTGAGACGGTGGCTTTCTCTTGGAGCGGCGAGTGGGACTCCGAATTTCGAATCATTGGCGGCGAATGCCCTGCCCGCCTGGCGTCGGGGCTGCAGGAAGGATGCGAAGCCTGAGCGCGGTGTGGCTGCTGGGGGGCGCCATCCTGCTGGCGGCCTCTGCTTCCTGCAATCGCACCGTCCAAGGTGAGAAACTTGGTCAAGGAGGGCTCCTGCAGCTAAAGAGCCAGGGGTCCCAGGCACACGCACTGGTGGTGGAAGCTGGGCAGGTGCACGAAAGGTGTTCTCTTGCTGCCGCGGCCACCACTTCTCGCACCTCCTCTCGGAGGCTTTAGTGGGGATCGCTGCGCCGGAAAGCACTGGGCTGGAACAACTGGGAGAGGCTGAAGTCCGCGGAGGAAGAGGAGGGAACGGAGTGCTTGCGTCTAAAGGGTACCTAGAGGGCTCAGCCTCCCCTCCCCAGGGTTGGCTTCTTTGTAAACATTCAGTCATTAAGGCGCTTTTCGCACACTGGTGGCAGGACCTCTTAGACTTAGTTGGCTCATAGCGGTGTGGAATGGGTGAGAGCCCGAGGCCTGGGAAACTTCTTCCTCGCTTTTTGTGACCTCCTCAACTTTCGGAGCCCCCTCTTTGGGGTCGGCTCCCGTAGTTCGAAACCGTCCTGGGGTCCGAAGCTCCTCTGGCACGGTGGATGGCTCGGGTATGGAAGGGCCGGACCCCACTGGGTTTTCGGGGTATTGAGCGCTCAGCCTGGAGTTTAGGCCAGTTGGGCGTCACGCGGATTTTACAAATGGAACTTCTTGGACCCTGCCATTTATTCGACTAAGTGACCTTACTGCGGCCCTGGGTTTCCGGGCCTTTATATGCCACACGGAACCTATTTGGGCCGCCATTGAGGTCTGTGTGACCCAGGCTGCCCGCTCCGGGAATGGAACAGCACAGGAGCCGTCCCGGCGGTGCTCAGGTGCCAGCTTGTGCAGGGCTGCCGAGTTCCGCAGGTGTCCTGCACCGGGTGTGCTCCAACTTGTCCTCCTGGGGGCGGGATCTCCCCTGCTGAGCAGGCTTCTGAGGGTGTCGGGGATAGTTGGCCAAAGATCAAGCTGCTGTGATGCTAACGGGTGCCCGGCTGTTTGTAGCTGTCAGGGTAGTCTCAAAAGGGAGGTTTAAATTTCCCCGTGAATTTTGTAAAGGAGCAAATCACTGTCAACTTGAATTAGATTAAAGAATGTGATTCTTTTGCCTCTGGAATTACAGAAAAGGGTGTTCTAGTATATACTTGAAACTTGCACCACTGTATAACTTTTTGGGGCAGCATTACAATAAAGGCATTTATTAATTACCAGGAGGTGTTGAAACTGTAATGAACACGTTTCGATTTGCCTTTGTCTTTTAAAGTTGGAAACTTAAGTAAAGCTAAGTAGGTGCAAACATTAAGAAAAAAAATGTAGGTATAGATGACCCATAGCTTTTCTGATTTATACAGTTCCTGTAGGGAGGTAGCCCTGAGGATTTAGCTGGTTCTTGTTTACAGATTGAGGGAGCTGGCTGGGAGGTGGGCATTCTTGGACAATGTGGTGAACTTGTTTAACAACAACAACAAAATCAAGTTACTTGTTAACCAGAAGTATTTAACATTGCACCTTGAGGGTTTTTGTTTTGTTTTTTTCCCCTCCACATACTTTTTTGTTCCTTTGCATGGTAACTTTCCTAAAGGGTTAGTTAGGTAACAGACTTAGGTAGATGGAGCTTTCCTCCCAACTTGAAAGTAAATTGAATTTGATTAAGAAATAGAGCATCCCCAAAGTTTTTCTGCCCCTTAGCATACCTCTTTGCTCATCCACTTTTACCTTTACCCTTATGCATGTTTCTCAGTTTGCTACCAGGCAGATATTTGGTTTGATTTTCTTCCCAGGCTTTTTTGATCTCACCCTAAAGACTGACTCATGGAGGGCAGCTCTGCCTAGAATATGCATTTCTCATTTTACAGATGGGGGCCACTGAATTGGAGGTGGAGGCAAGGAAAACACTTTGTCAGGCCACATTCGCATTCCAGTCACAACATTAATTGATAATTATTTGGGTAAATATGTTTAATCTGTCTTCCTCCTGGATCATAAACTCTGGGAGGCCATGGACTCTAGTGTCCTCTCCATCACCATGGTCCAGCACGGTCTCATTATCTAAAGGACCTCAGTAAACATTGAATGAGGAATGAAGTGAGGGGGCTTGGCCCTAGTGATCTGGCAAGGTGATGGAAGTTTGGCGTTTCAGCCAGCTTGTTTTAAGCACTTCTTTCTACCACATCACAAGCCTAGGAGGTCCCCTATGACTCAGTCATTCTGTTCTTCTTTTGGAGACTGAAACTTCTGTTCTCTTTGTAATTGACTACGAATTATACAAGTAGTATGTGATCACTGTAGAGCAATAATGAACAAAATTTTCTTTGAAAAAGACAAGTTTAATTAAATCATTTTCAGTACCCAAAGTATACCACTTCTGACATTTTTTTAAATGTTTTTTTTTAATTTTGTTTTTAATGTTTATTTAGTTTTAAGACAGAGAGACAGAGCATGAATGGGGGGAGGGTCAGAGAGAGAGGGAGACACAGAATCTGAAGCAGGCTCCAGGCTCTGAGGTGTCAGCACAGAGCCCTACGCGGGGCTCGAACTCACAGACCGTGAGATCATGACCTGAGCCGAAGTCAGACGCTCAACCGACTGAGCCACCCAGGGGCCCCTAAAATGTTTTTTAAATAATTTTTTAATGTTTTATTTATTTTTGAGAGAGAGAGACACACACAGAGTAGAGCGGGGGAGGGGCAGAGAGTAAGGGAGACACAGAATCCGAAGCAGGCTCCAGGCTCTGAGCTGTCAGTGCAGAGCTGGACGCGGGGCTCAAACTCGTGAACTGAGAGATCATGACCTAAGCTGACGTCGGACACTTAACGGACTGAGCCACCCAGGCACCCCCACTCCTGACATTTTGGTTTGTATCCTTTCCCATTCTTTCATACATCCTTGCATAAAACATGTACTCACAAGCAGAAAGTCTTTCTGTACAGCATGGGATTATATAAACGTCAGTATCATGTCAGTAAATAAAAACACTTTTAAACTCTACAACATGTTATAGGAGGATTTATCATAATTGAAAAATTAATCTGTTAATGGACACATGGTGTATTTCCAATGTTTCGTAATGAGAGAGAATACTATAATGAAATGTGAAGATGGGACTCTAAATTTCTGTTTGGTTTCTTGCCTGCTTTGTGCATAGTTACTAATTAACCCAAGTAGATGATGTTTTAGTGCTCTGTGTTTGACTTTCTTATGGTTTTATTAGCTGGGCAAGTGTTGAGAAGAAAACAGTTCATCCTGAAAGAACACATGAAAATTTACTGATGTGTACCTAGGGAGAGGTCTCTGGTCATTGAAGCTTTTATTTTTCAGTCTGTGTTCCCAGATATTGGAAGCAAATAGATTTGTGGTGAGGAGATAGTAAGGAAAAGGTTACAAAAGGATACTTCCCACAAATAAAGTACTTGATCTGTACTTGGTTTGGTGGGGAGGGTGGGCCACTGGAGGATGCTTAAAATAACAAAGAACAAGTAGTAGTTTTAAAGTTAAAGTCGTTAAAAGTTTAAAGAAAAAGTTTTCCATGCATTTCCCCCCACAATTGTCTAAATCAGAAGTGTTTTAAAACAGCGAAAATACCCCATTCTTTCTCCTCTCCAGTGTCAGTGGACTTCTATGCCCAATACAGTAAAACCTTGGTTTGGGAGCCTAATTCGTTCCGGAAACATGTTTGTAATCCCAAGTACTTGTATATCAAAGCAAATTTCCCCGTAAGAAATCATGAAAACTCAGGTTATTCATTCCACAACCCCAAAAGATTCATATAAAAATTATGACAGTACTGTATTGTATTATAATAAATACTGTATTATAATAAAAAATAATAAATCCAAAACATAAAGAAAAATAAACAAATTAACCTGCACTTATCTTTGAAAACCTTTGTGGCTGGTGTGAGGAAGATGAGAAAGGAGGGTTTTGTGTAGGACAACTTTGTCACTAACGGAATCACTGCTATCTCTTGGCTCAATGGAATCTTTTTCTGCATGGGGGCCACTGTATATGCTCACACGGGTGTTGACTATAGTACAATATTAATAAACTCTTGTCGTATACCGTATTTAATGTAACTGGCAATAGGTCGGCAGAGGAAAGGGTCTGTATCTGTGGGCAGCCTGACCTACAATGAAGCAAAGCATCGCTAAGCTTACTCTTGTTTGCAAAAGCAAAGGACTGTCAGTAGGTGCTTTGAAGTGACAAAAAGTACACTAATGCCAGTCGTGGGCACCTACCAATGTTCTGAAAAATAACTGATTTTTGCCAAACACCGCAGCCTGAGACCAAGCATCTGAGCATGGGAGACAATCACCCACAATCCCACATTGCGAGAGAGAGAGAGAGTGGGGGGGGAGAGAGAGAGAGAGAGAGGGGAAGAAAAACCCTTAGTTGTGATCATGTGATGTTCAGTATCACATACTGCTCACATGTATTATCACTCATTTATGAAGTTAAAATTTAACGGAAGTGTTTGCTTGTCTGGCAGAACACTCAAATAACAAGTTACTTGCAACCCAATGTTTTACTGTATATATATTTTGTAACAGTAGAAGGATTTTATTAGATATACTGTGCCGTAATTTTTTTAATGTTTATATACTTATGGTGGGGGGTGGGGCAGAGAGAGAGAGGGAGAGAGAGAATCCCAAGCAGGCTCAAAGCTCAGAGCCCAATGCAGGGCTTGATCCCATGACTGGGACATCATGATCTGAGCCAAAGTCAAGAGTCACACACTTAACTGACTGAGCCACATAGGTGCCCCACGATTTATTTTTTTAACCTAATCTGCTCATGGTCAGTATGGGGAAATTTATCCATACTTTTATAGGGGGAATATTATTCATTATATAAATGTCAGAAGTTACTGAACTAGTCTCCTTTTTTTTTTTTTTTAAAGTAATCTCTATGCCTAACGTGAGACTCACTTATGACTTGGAGATCAAGAGTCACATGCTCTACCCACTGAGCCAGCCAGACACCCCAAACTAGTCTCCTTTTTTTTTTTTTTAATCTTTTTTTTTTAATGTTTATTTGAGAGAGAGAGACAGAGAGAGACAGAGCGTGAGTGGGGGAGGAGCAGAGAGAGAGAGAGAGAGAGAGAGAATCTGAAGCAGGCTCCAGGCTCTGAGCTGTCAGCACAGAGCCCAACATGGGGCTTGAACTCTCAAACCATGAGATCATGACCGGAGCTGAAGTCGGATGCTTAACTGACTGAGCCACCCAGGCGCCCCTTTTCTTTTTTTAAATGTAAATTTTTTCATTTTTTTAAGTTTATTTATTTATTTTGCGAGGGAGAGAGAGAACAAGTGGGAGAGGGGCAGAGACAGAGGGAGAGAGAGAATCCCAAGCAGGTTCTGCACTGTCAGCACAAAGCCTACTGCGGGGCTTGAACTCAAGAACTGCAAGACCGTGACCTGAGCCGAAATCAACAGTCAGCCACCACCCAGGTGCCCCCTAGTCTCCTTTTTAATAGTTATTGAGACTAACTTTTGTTTTAAAGTTTATGATTACTTTTTTTATTTTCAAGAGAGAGCACGATCGGGGAGGTGCAGAGAGAGAAGGGGATAGAGGATCTGAAGTGGGCTCTGTGCTGGCACAGAGCCTGATACAGGTCTTAAACTTACGAACTTCGAGATCATGACCTGAGCCGAAGTCAGATGCTTAACCGACTGAGCCATCCAGGTGCCCAGAGACTGTTTTTATTTTATCATGACACACAATATTGCAGTGAATATTCTTGTACATAACAGTATTTCTGTGCACGTTTGCTAGTATGTATGCAGGGCAGATTCCTCTAAGTAAGTTCATAGGTCCTAGGGCACTTTAAATTTTGATGTTTTGCCCCATTGACCTTGAAAAAGATTGTACCAATTAACGCTCCTTCGAAAAGGAAACCCAAATGATGTGGAGGCCTGTGAAGTCAAAAAAGAAAGTTCTCCCCTCCACACCTATTCCACTCCACAGATAATGGCCATTGTTTATAGTTTGGTTAGTATCCTAGATTTCAGATTTCAAATTATAATTTTGTTATACCAAAGCATATTGCTCTGTCAGGGGCTTTTTTCGGTTGATAGTATATTGTAGCTCTCAATTGCATTTCAGTATTACTGGATAGTAAGTATAGCATCTACTGTTAATGTTAGAAACCATATGGGGATATGGTAAGTTAGGAATAGGAGCTAATGAACATTGCTTGTTTTCCTTTTATTTTCCTTTTGCAATTGGGGTGGGGGGTGCTGCTTTGAGTATCTGTGGGTATGTGTTCTTGCATACTTGGGCAAATATTGTTGATTATTGCCCATAAATGGGGATGTTTTTATAGCCAGTACTGTATTTTATTTTTAGTTAAGAATTTTTTTAAATGTTTGTTTATTTTTGAGAGACAGAGCACAAGCGGGGGAAGGGGAGAGAGAGAGGGAGACACAGAATCCGAAGCAGGCTCCAGGCTCTGAGCTGTCAGCACAGAGCCTGGCATGGGACTTGAAGTCATGAGCTGTGAGAATATGACCTGGCTGAAGTGAGACACTTAACCAACTGAGCCACCCAGGGGCCCCTATCGCCAGTACTTTACATGTGCTCAAAGTTCATACGTGCATTTAATTTTTTTCCCACTATGAAATAGAAAAGATTTTAGCTGATCTATAGATGGGAGATTATAGGTAGGTAGATAGGAAGGTGGATAGATAGGTAGATAGTTGGGAGCTGGGATAGTATCAGTTCTAGAGGAATTCTGGGAGTTTTGGTGCCTGACATAGGACATTGTAAGGGGTAAAAGTCTGCACTATCCTGAAAAGGCTTTAAGGATCTTTGAGTAGCATCTTTCCTGTGTGCTCTGTGACTGGTACAGTGAACACAGTTACTATGAATGCTATTTTTTCAGTGTTTATTTTATTACGTATTTTGAGAGAGGGGGCATGTGCATGCACGGGTGGGGACAGAGAGAAGGAATCCCAAGCAGGCTCTGTGCTATCAACGCAGAGCCCAAGGCTTGCTCATTTTCTGGAACCGGGAAATCATGACCTGAGCCAAACTCAAGATCAGATACTTAACCAACTGAACCACTCAGGTGCCCCATGAATGATATTTTTGATTGAGACCATTCAAGGTTATATGTTGGAATATTCTCAGGAAATTTTTCTCAATCTCTTCCTCTCTGCTTTTTTTTTTTAATTTTTATTTTAGTATTTCTTACTGTCCCCCCCCCCCCCTTTATTTTACTGTTCTTATTAAAAACAGATTTTGATCTCTGCAGGAACCTTCCTGACCTGGTATGTGCTTGTTTCTATGGAGAATTTTAAACATATGAAAGTCGAAGATTATAGTGAATTCCACACTCAGTTTCATGATGCTCTAGCCTGTTTTTTGTCATATTTTTAACAGCTTTGTTAAGATAATTTGCATACCATTCAGTTCACCTACTTAAACTCTACAGTTCTATAACTTGAAGAAAATTCACAGTTGTATATCCATCACCACAATCAACTTTAGAACATTTTCATTACCCCAAAAGAATATCCCACCCCTCCCCAGCCCACCCCTGAGCCATCACTCCCCAATCGCCCCATTTCCCCAGCTGCTGACACCTATCATTCTACTTTTCTGTCCATGGATTTACTTATTCAGGGCATTTGATGTAGAGGAAATCATACACTCTGCGTGTTCCCTGGTGACTGACTTCTTGTACTTAGTCTTTTCAAGGTTCATCCATGTTGTAGCGTGTGTCAGTACTTTTATTGTGAACTAATATTCCACATTTTGTCCATTTATCAGTTGATGAACTTTTGGGATTGTTTTCCACTTCTTGATGCTTATGAATAGTGCTGTCAGCATCCATGTACACATTTTTGTGTGGACATGTGTTTTTATTTGTCTTACGTATATACTAGAAGTGGGAATTGCTGGCTCATATGGCACCTCTACCCTTAGCCATTTGAGGACCTGCCATCTTGTTTTCCACAGCGACTACACCATTTCACATTCCCACCAGAAGTATCCGCAGCTTCCGGTCCTTGTGTTACTTTGAAAGGAGTCCAAACATAATTTCATCTTAAGATGTTTCAGTATGTATTCATAAAACATGAAGATTTTGTTGTCAAACATAACCACATAACCACTTAAAATACATCCTTAACATAAAATATTCAGTCAGTATTCAAATTTCTGTCTCATAAGTGTCATAAGTACTACTTTTTTTTTTTTATTAAAAATTTTTGTTTTCCCTGGGTGTGCGTGGGTGGCTCAGTCAGTTAAGCGACTGACTCTTGGTTTCGGCTCAGGTTCGTGGGTTTGAGCCCTGCAATGGTTCCATGCTGATAGCGCAGGGCTGCCTTGGGATTCTGTCTCCCTCTCTCTCTACCCCTCCCTCTCTCTCTTTCTCTCTCTCCCAAACAAATAAGTAAGCTTAAAAAAATTTTGCAAGCTCTACACCCATTGTGGGGCTTGAACTCACAACCCCGAGATCAAGAATTACATGCCCTACTGACTAAGCCAGCCAGACCCCTGTATAAGCACTATTTTAAAAAGTTGTTTGAATCAGGATCCAAATAAGGCTAACCACACATTGCACAGGTTGATAGGTCTTTTAAATTTTTTAATGTGTGAGTCCCTGCTCCACACCTCTTTCTCTCTTATTTTGTTTTTGCTTTGTGATTTATATTTTGAGGAAATTAAGTCCTTTGTCCTGTAGCAGTTTCCACATTCGGGATTTTGCTGGGTCCATTCTTGTTGTGTTTTTTAATATATCTTACTGTTTTCTTTATTTCCGTTAGTTTGGCGGTTGGATCCACGTGCTTGATCAGATTCAGGTTTGTTGTTTTTTTGCAAAGTTAGTTCCATGGTGCTTCTTTTCTTTTCTTTTTTTTTTTTTTTTAATGTTTATTTATTTTTGAGAGCGAGAGAGAGCAAGCCTGGGGGAGTGGGGACAGGGAGAGGGGAATAGAACATCTGAAGTGGGCTCTGTGTTGACAGCAGCGAGCCTGATGTGGGGCCCGAACTCACAGAGTGTGAGATCTTGACCTGAGCCCAAGTCAGATACTCAGCCCACTGAGCCCACGGGTGCTTCTTGTCTTAGGCACACAATGTCTGGTTATTCTTTTTGTGATATTATTAACTGTGGAAATCAATGCCTAGGTTTTTCTCCCTTTTATAAAGCAAACTTTATAATTTTTGTTCGTACTAAAAAAAATTGAGTTTTCTTTGTGATAATTCTAAAATCTTGGTGGCTCCGCCCTACAGAAATGCAGGCTAACTCATTGAATTAGTCTCTGGTGGGGTGTGTCTAGGGTGGAGGACCTAGATCTTTAATGGCAGAGTTCATCGGAACACAGTCCACCAGTCAGTTACCAGCTCTGCCCCATTCCCTCTCTGGAGAGTTTGTGAACATTTTACCGACACAGGATTTACAGGATTCTTTTACAGCTCTGGAAGGCTTCAAACATGTTGATATTAATACAAATAAATATATTAATTATTAGAGAAGGAGCTAATTTAAAGATAGTCATTTTTAAAATGGTAAAATTTGGGGCACCTGGGTGGCTCAGTCGATTGAGAATCTGACTTCTGCTCAGGTCATGATCTCACGGTTCATGAGTTCAAGCCCCGCATTGGGCTCTGCTGGCTGTGAGGCGCCCACTTTGGATCCTCTGTCTCCCTCTCTCTCTGCCCCTCCCCCGCTCTCTCTCACACCCTCTCTCTAAAATGGGTAAACCTTAAAAAAATAATAAAAATAATAAAATGGCAAAGTTTTACATTTAAAATTTTCTGTTTGAGAAAAAATACCGTGTGGAGTCGGCATAGTTTGGTCTCAAAGGATTACAACACGTGAGCTCAGGTCAGGGCCCCAGAGGGGCAATGCGGTATGGACTTTAGAAGCCTGGACTCTAGAAATCGACTGCCTGGTGTTGAGTCCCGACTCCTACCTAGCAACTGTTTAACCTTGGGAAAGTGACCCAGTTTCTTGGTGCGTCAGTTTACCCATCTGTAAAAGGATGATCTGTTAATAGTACATCCCTCACAAGGCGGTTGTGAAAGCAAGTTAATACATGTAAAGTGTTGGAAGCCATGTTGGACACAGGATACGAGCCCTTAGTAAGAGCTCTTACTGGTTATTGTAGTTATTGTATTTTGTAGCGCTGTGCTCCTGTAGTCCCCAGCTAGTGCTCCTGTTTTGTGTGGATTGGCTACTAACTGGATCAGCCCAAGGCACTAAAGAAATGGGCAGGAGAGCTCTTGATTCTCCCTCATTTCCTTCAGTGGTGTGCCTAGCTGAGCCTCTCGGTCCCTCCCAGGTGTGTTGAGCACCTGCTGTATGTCCAGGGCTATGCCAGGGACTGTGGGACTTAGAAAAACATTATGACATGGTCCTATAATCTCACACAGAGACCCTTACCATTGTGAGGTCCAGGGGGCATTCCACAGACATCTCATCTGTTAATAAAAAACAAAAAAAACAAAACAAAAAAAAAAACTGGTCTCTTGAGGTGTTTCAAACTTGGTTACTCTGCTAACTGGTTTTGAAAAACAAGTGGGGGGGGCGCCTGGGTGGCGCAGTCGGTTAAGCGTCCGACTTCAGCCAGGTCACGATCTCGCGGTCCGTGAGTTCGAGCCCCGCGTCAGGCTCTGGGCTGATGGCTCAGAGCCTGGAGCCTGTTTCCGATTCTGTGTCTGCCTCTCTCTCTGCCCCTCCCCCGTTCATGCTCTGTCTCTCTCTCTGTCCCAAAAATAAATAAAAAATGTTGAAAAAAAAAAAAAAGAAAAACAAAAAGAAAAACAAGTGGGGTCATGAAGTCAGGTAGAGGGTGGTGACTGGCTCTTCATAAGGTTGAACTAGAATACCGTAGAAAGTACTAGAGTGTAGCCTGTGTGATCAAGCTAATTGTTTTGTGAAACTTTTTTTTTTCCATCATGGATAATACATATTGGAACTGGGTTACCGTATAGAATGTTTCTTACTGTTTTAGTCAAGTATTTGAAGAACGCTGTAATATATAGCAATATTCTGCTATTTTAATTTAAAGATAATTCATACTCTTTGGAAAAAATTATAAAAGAAATAAGAAGAGATTGGTCTACCTGAGTGTTTAGTTTCCTGTGGCTGCCATAACAATCGGCACAAGCTGGTGGCTTTATTTATTTATCTTAAGTTTATTTATTTTGAGAAAGAGAGAGCATGAGCAGGGGAGGGGCAGAGAGAGAGGAGAGGGAGAAGCATTCCTTGGCTGGTTCTGGCAGGGCTCCAACCTCTGCCTCCATTTTCGTACTGTTTTCTCCTTTCGGTGCTCTCTTCTATTTCTCTCAAATCTCCCTTTGCCTTTATTTTTACTAAAAAAAATTTTTTTTAATTTATTTGTTGAGAGAGAGACAGAGGGAGCAGAAAGGGGCAGAGAGAGAGGGAGAGAGAGAATCCCAAGCAGGCTCCACACTGCCAGCACAGAGCCCAATGCGGGGCTCGAACCCACGAACCAGGAGATCATGACCTGAGGTGAAACCAAGAGTCAGATCCTTACAAGACTGAGCCACCCAGGCACCCCACCTCCCCCCCCCCCCCCCCCCCCCCCCCCCCCCCCCCCCCCCCCCCCCCCCCCCCCCCCCCCCCCGCCTTGGCCTTTCTTTATAAAGACACTTGTTGGATTTAGGGCCCACCTAGATAATCCAGAATGATCCTCTCATCTCAATATCCTTAATTACACCTACAAAGATACTTTTTCTTTTTTCTTTGTTTTAAGTTGTTACTTTTTGACAGAAAAGAGAGTAAGTAGGGGAGGGGCACAGAGAGAGGAAGAATCCCAAGCAAGCTCACTGTCAGCACAGACCCCAATGTAGGGCTTGAACTCACAAACTGTGAAACCATGATCGGAGCTGAAACCAAGAGTCCAATGCTCAACCTACTGAGCTACCCAGGTGCCCCAAGATAGTTTTTATTTTCTTTTTTCCTTAAAATTGTTTAATGCTTATTTTTAAGAGAGAGAAACAGAGTGTGAGCAGGGGAGGGGCATATAAAGAGGAAGACAGAATCCAAAGCAGGTTCCAGCTCCAAGCTGTCAGCAGAGCCCAATGCAGGGCTCAAATGCATGAACCGTGAGATCGTGACCTGAGCCGAAGTTGGACACTTAACCGACCGAGCCACCCAGACGCCCCAGATCATTTTTCCAATAGGATAATGATCACAGATTCTAGGGATTAGGACATGGACGTTTCATTTTGGGGGCTACCTTTCAATACACTACACTAAATGAAAACTGAAGTATTGATCTCCATACCCTTTATTTCTCCACCCAAGCTAACTTAACAGAAACCTCAAGAGAAGTGAACAATCTCGCTGAACATGGGTGCAAAGCTAGGGGATGAAAAAGTAATGACTAAGCATAAAAGTTATCGAATAAACTTGTGAGTATTTTAACCTCCTCCCTGGCATACTGTGATGCAGTTTGCTGTATTTTCTCTACGTGGTGAAGAGAGAGAGAGACCTGTTCCTCAGAATTCGTGTCATCCAGTTGTCCCTCGTTTTCTTATTCAACTCCATGAACACTTGGTTAGGTAGGATATAGACTGGATATGCCATTTGTTTGTGGTTTCTAAAGTTTAATGCAAATATGGGAATAATAGCATAAGTTGTTAAAGCTTGCCATGATACTTGCTTGAAAGTCAGAGCACAAATTTGTCTGAATACAATAGTGCAGTGACCTGTTCCGTGATCCTGAGGCCAGAAGACTTGCCTGCCAGCTGGCCTCCGTAGGAAGGTTTCCAAGAGGCCCACACAGAAGCCAGGGAATCCCTGCCCAAGGCTTGGGCTGTCCTTGTGGCTGGAGAGGGAATGTACCTTGTGCTCCTGGGAAATTCCCTATGTTGGACTTTGGGATAGGGAATGACTGATAGGCCAGGCTGGATCTAGTCTCACAGCCAGAGTGAGATGGATGGCCATTATAACAACAGAGAAGGGGTGCCTGGGTGGCTCAGCCCGTTAAGCATCCGACTTTTGATCTTGGCTCAGGTCATGATCTCATGGTTTGTGAGATCGTGCCCCGAGTTGGGTTCTGCGCAGAGAGTGCAGAGCCTGCTTGAAATATTCTCTCTCTCTCTCAAAATAAATAAACTTAACATACACACACACACACACACACACCAGTTAGGAACAGTCATTAGACTGTGGGTAGTTTGTAAAAATAAATTGAAGTACTATCAGTTTTTTTTGAGATTCAATAGAAATCAATGTTCTATTCCACATGTACCCCACAACCCTCTGAAAAAAAATCCATTGTAAAAAACAAACCAACAAAACCCAATAATCCCATCCCCCAAAGAAAACCCTTGTAAGCATTTTGTACATTCCTGTCTTTAAAGTACTTTTATGTAGGAGCACCTGGCTGGGTCTGTTGGTGGAGCATGCCATTCTTCATCCTGGGGTGGTGAGTTCGAGCCCCATGTTGGGCATAGAGGTTACTTTAAAAAAAAAAAAAAAGACAACTTTAAAGTACTTTTATTTAAATAAACCAGCATTACTGCTGAAAGATTGATCTCTGTAATGACCCTTGTCTGCCTGGCCTTTCTTGTACAGGAACCAATAGAACGTCTAAAGGAAGAAGTCTCATTGGTAAGATTGATAGCTCATCTCAAATCACTGGGAAAGGAGTTACGGTGGAACCAGGCTTTTCTGTGGATGAGTTTTCTACCTCCGTCCTCACTGGAAAATTGACTACTGTCTTTCTTCCAATCGTCTACACAATTGTATTTGTGATAGGTTTGCCAAGTAATGGCATGGCCCTATGGGTCTTTCTTTTCCGAACAAAGAAAAAGCACCCTGCTGTGGTTTACATGGCCAATCTAGCCTTGGCAGACCTCCTCTCTGTGATCTGGTTCCCTTTGAAGATTGCCTATCACATACATGGCAACAACTGGATTTACGGGGAAGCCCTCTGCAAGGTACTCATTGGATTTTTCTATGGCAACATGTACTGTTCCATTCTCTTCATGACCTGCCTCAGTGTGCAGAGGTATTGGGTCATCGTGAATCCCATGGTGCACCCCAGGAAGAAGGCAAACATTGCCTTTGGTGTCTCCCTGGGGATATGGCTGCTGATTCTGCTGGTTACCATCCCCTTGTATGTCGTGAAGCAGACTGTCTACATTCCAGCCCTTAACATCACAACCTGCCATGATGTTTTGCCTAAGGAGGTGCTGGTAGGAGACATGTTCAATTATTTCCTCTCTCTGGCCATCGGAGTCTTTTTATTCCCAGCCTTCCTCACGGCCTCTGCTTATGTGCTAATGATCAGAACACTCCGATCTTCTGCTATGGATGAAAACTCAGGAAAGAAGAGGCAGAGAGCCATCAAGCTCATTGTCACCGTCCTGGCCATGTACCTGGTCTGCTTCACTCCCAGTAACCTTCTGCTTGTGGTGCATTATTTCCTGATTAAAACCTGGAGCCAGAGCCACGTCTACGCCCTGTACATTGTAGCCCTCTGCCTCTCCACCCTCAACAGCTGCATTGACCCCTTTGTCTATTACTTTGTTTCACAAGACTTCAGGGATCATGCAAAGAATGCACTCCTTTGTCGAAGTGTTCGTACTGTAAAGCGGATGCAAGTATCCCTCACATCCAAGAAATTCTCCAGGAAATCCAGCTCTTACTCTTCAAGTTCAACCAGTGTTAAAACCTCCTATTGACTTTTGCAGCCCCTCCATTGGTTGTTTTACAGGAGGATTTGGAACCTGCTTGGTGTTATGGGTATGTTTCTGTTGTTTTCTGACCAAGTGGGTCTCACCACATACCACCATGTATATGCAACATCTCTCAGGATTGCTGGAAGCTTCCCTGTTTGCATGAGGAAAGTCCCCCAAATTAATACAGATGTCAGTTTTAGACTTCTCAGATGCTCCCGGAAATGCAACCAACAGAAGCAAACTTTTCAGACAACGGTGAAAACACAGAGACCCAGTGACTTGTACAAACTAGTGTTGGCGTGCAGACAGAGTTCTTAGCTGAGACTACGTTTCTTTTACATCTGGGCTCAGTGCCAGCCCTGTTAGGGCTTCAGTGCCCTCAGAGATGATCAGACCAACTGACTGACTGTACAGATGAGGAGGCTAAAGAGGCGAAGCAGCTACTCGCAGTAGGGGAGCTTCCGTTCCAACCAGTGGCAGCCAGTTAGTGTTGGACAGTACAGTGAGAATGTTCAGTGGAGTCCTCCTCCCACCTCCTCGTGGCTCTTGTTTACAAATGCAGGTTCGTCAGACTCAGGAATGAGAGCTCAGGGTCTGGGTCAGAAACCTGCATTTTAATGAGCCTCTGCTGCATGTGCCCACACACACCAGCCTTTGAGAACCATGGGTCTGGGTGCTGCTTCTATTCACAAGGTGCCACAGGAGAAGCATACAGTGCTCTGGGTGTCTTTTGCAAGCAGCTTGTGATGACGTCTCTTTGTTGTCTCATCAGGGCTTTCAGTCATTTATCAGTCCTTTGAGGTTTTGGGTGTGCCCTTACCACGACGAGGAAAATACAGTGCGGATCTTAAAGGTGGAAATACAAATTGTGTGTAACTGTATACTGACTCAGAATCTTCAGGTAGTGTGAGTGACAGATTGTTTCAAAGTAAGGATGGCATTTGCCACTTAGTATTTTTCGTAATTATAGTTGGACTATTTATTGTCAGTTTTCTTCACTTGCTACCAAATATGACATTGTAATGCCTTCACTGGATTTGAACCACATCTGTTTGGGAAAGAATGCTAAAGAGATGTGATTTACAGTATATTTAGGGGGCTATTTACCCCAAACTGAATTTGTAACTGTTGTATTTGTGTGTTTTTTTTTTGAAATAATTTTATTGTAGAGATTTATAAATAACACATGACCCTGTTTTTTACAACTTATTTTTGAGTTGTGTGTTTTGTGGGTTATTTCTGAGGGAGGGCATGGGAGAAGGGAAACCCCAGCATTGCTCTTATAAAAAGAAATTATGTGTTGCTCACACTGTATTTCTTAGATAAACAGGGCCCACACTCTGTATATTGCTTGGTGACAATTGTTTTCACTTAAGGTTTTAGCATTTTTTCCATGTTGTGTCTATAGGCTGACCTCCGTTTTTTTAAGGGATATAGACTTTGGGGTGCATGGGTGGCTCAGTGGGTTAAGCGTCTGACTCTGACTGGGGTCATGATCTCGCGGTTCATGAGTTCGAGCCCTACGTTAAGCTCTCCACTGACAGCGTCGAGCCTGCTTTGGATTCTGTGTCTCTTGCTCTGCCCTTCCCCTGCTCGTGCTCTATCACTCTTTCTCCTCCTCTTTCAAAAATTAAGTATTAAAAAAAAATTGTTTTAAAGGATACAGACTTCAATTTGGGGATATATTGTGATGTATTTAGTCATCTCCCTACTGATGTTTCCTGAAGTCTCCTCTTTTTTCGTTGTTGTTATTAAAACAGTGCTGCACTAGACATCGGAGTAGACATCTCTGTGAGTATTTCTGTAGGATACGTTCCTGAAAGTAGAAAGACCAGGTCAAAAGTTAGATAAGCATTTTAAATTTCGGTAACTCTCACCAAATTGCCTTCAGTAATTTGTGTTTCTACCAAAATAGTACCTTTGCACCTGTTTCCTGAAATGCTCTTTGACATGTGACCTATCAGTGTTTTGAAATTGTGCTAATTTGACTAGAAACAAAATCTCAGCTGTTGTTTTACTTTGTACGGAAGCAGCAGAGCTTAGTGGCTAACAGTGTAGCTCCTGGGCTGACAGGCAGGGCTGACTTCTGACCCCGTCATATCTTGTTGGGTTTTTTTTACTTTAAAAAAATTCAATATATTTTTTAAGTGTTTATATATTTTTGAGAGAGAGAGAGCACGGGTGGGGCAGGAGCAGAGAAAGCAGACAGAGGATCCGAAGCAGGCTCGATGATGACAGCAGTGAGCCCATATGGGGCTCAGACTCACAAACCATGAGATCATGACCTGAAGCCAAAGTCGGACGCTTAACTGACAGAGGTACCCAGGCACCCCCATCATGTCTTGTTTTGTGAGCTTAGGGAAGATGCTTCTCTGTGCCTTAGTTTCCTCATTTTGTAAAATGAGAATAGTGATATTTTCCTCATAGTGTGGGGATGAAGTGTTTGGCACACTTACGCACTCAGAAATATTACGTAGCATTGTTGCTGTTGTTCTCTGACTGCTAATGAGATTTCATTTCTGGTCTGCCCCTTTCCACTCCAGTGCCTGTGTACACGCTGCCTTCCTTGCTTGCTCTGTTCTGAGTCTCCCAGCAGGCTTAGGTTGTCCTCATTTCACAGGTAAGAAACCAAAAGATGAAGGACACTGAGTAACAAAGCAGCGGAAGCAGATGGCTCACAGGGGCCCTGCAGGAGGTGTATGGGCTGATCCGTGAAGAACTTACTTTGGTATTTGCCATTTCTTTGTTAGTCATTTTTATAATACATGCTGGTGTATGAAACTGAACAAGAACATATAAAATGAGAATTTTCTTTCCTACCCATGCCCATTCTCATTTCCCAAAGGAAACAAATTTTGTAATAACTTACCTACAATATCTATATGTCTATTACACTCTTAAAACAAGAAATACATGTATATATATATATACACATGTGCATATGTATTAACTAATAAGTCAGCTAATATGGATCTTCCTCATTATTTTTAAAAGTATTTATTCATTTTTAGGGCACCTGGACGGCTCAATCGGTTAGGTGTCCAACTTCGGCTAAAGTCATGATCTCATGGTTCATGAGTTCGAGCCCCACATCAGGCTCTGTGCTGCCAGCTCGAAGCCTGGAGTCTGCTTCAGATTCTGTGTCTCCCTCTCTCTCTGCCCCACTCAAGCTTGCACTCTCTTTGTCTCTTAAAAATGAATAAACGTTAAAAAAAAATTTTTTTTAATTTATTCATTTTCAAGAGAGCAAGAGATCGTGAGCAGTGGAGGGGCAGAGAGAGAGATGGAGACAGAGAATCGCAAGCAGGCCCTGCATTGTCAGCACAGAACCCAACGCTGGGCTCGAACCCACAAACCAGGAGATCAGGACCTAAGCTGAAATCATCGGACGCCTAGCCAACTTAGCCACCCAGGGCCCCATCTTCCTCATTATATTTAATGACGAGGTAGTATTCCATGTATGGATGATTGTAATATGGTCAGGGCCCTATAGAAGAGAATCGTTGTTTTGGTTCATTTTTCTTCACATCTTTGTACATTAAAAAGTAGAAAAGGGCACCAGGGTGGTTAAGTGTTTCACTCTTGATTTTGGCTCGGGTCACCTCATGGAGATTGAGATGCATTGTGCTTGGCACTGACAGGGTGGAACCTGCTTGGGATTCTTTCTCCACTTCTCTCTGCCCCTCTGCCCCCTCAAAGTAAATAAAGAAATTTAAAAAAAAGTTTTTTTTCTTTTTTAACGTTTTTTATTTATTTTTGAGACAGAGAGAGACAGAGCATGAACAGGGGAGGGGCAGAGAGAGAGGGAGACACAGAATCGGAAGCAGGCTCCAGGCTCTGAGCCATCAGCCCAGAGCCCGACGCGGGGCTCAAACTCACGGAGTGTGAGATCGTGACCGGAGCCGAAGTCGCTCGCTTAACCGACTGCGCCACCCAGGCGCCCCAAGAAACTTTAAAAAAAGCATTAAAGAAATGACTTGAGAGCTAGAGTCCTAAGAATGTGTGTTTGCTGAAGCAAAAGCTTTCCGAATGATTACATTTCTTTTGCTTTTGAGAGGAGCTGACAAAGCCCCTGGGCTACCTGACTCTGCCCCTTACTGGACACGAATGAGGAACTCGGGCCCCAGCCCGGAAGCACCCTGGTTGTGGTTGTCTCTGCTCCTGTGTTTACTTTCTTATTGGGGTCTGAATTTTTTAAACTAGCTGCAAATTTGACTATTTTGCACTCCACTGGCTCTATTCAAATTAAGAGGGCCTTCTTACTTTGTAAGCAAATGTGGGTTTGTGTCCCACTGCCAGACAGTAATGCGGAAGGAATGGCCTTACTGGGAGTTGATCTGTGGCTATGTCCTTGGTGTCCCTTTAGTTGGCAGCAGCAGTTTCAGACCAACTAATTTCCTGGTTATCAAGATTTCATAAATCCTGGGGCTATAATCTCATCAGTATGCATAGTTTAGTGATTACAGCTTTCTTCCTGGAACTTGAACTCATTGGAGGCCCTTGAGAGGATTGGGCTGTGTTACAGAATCAAAGGTAGAGTTTGTCACTGCTGCCCTCAGTCTCGATTAAAATTACGGGTCTGTGCTACAGAGTTTGGATGTCTTCTTTTAATTTTTTTTTTTTTTATGTTTTATTTTGTATTTGAGAAAGAGACCGAGCGTGAGCAGGGGAGGGGCAGAGAGATGGAGACAGAATCTGAAGCAGGCTCCAGGCTCCCAGCTGTCAGCACAGAGCCCGACATGGGGCTCGAACTCATGGACCGTGAGATCATGACCTGAGCCAAAGTCAGTCGCTTAACCGACTGAGCCACCCAGGCACCCCTGGATGTCTTTAGAGAGAAGTTAGTGATTCCACCTAGTCAGAGGCCTGTGACATCCACCCATGCCCAGTTCTGAAAAAAGAAACTAAACAAAGATCAAGTCCCACATTAAAAAAAAAAATTATATATTTAGAGAGACAGCGAGCACTCACCCAAATGGGGAGGAGCAGAGAGAGGACAAAAGGGAATTCCAAGCAGGCTTTGCCCTGTGTTACTGCCAGCTCAGAGCCTGACATAGGGCTCGAACCCACAAACCATGAGATTATGACCTGAGCCAAAACCAAGAGTCAATGCTCAACCAACTGAGCCACCCAGGTGCCCCAAGTCCCACATTTTTTTTTTCTTTCAAGCCAGAAATACTTGACTAAGATGGTTGTTCTTATCTAAATGGAAGTAATTGGAGTCACTCAGTCCACACCTCGTGCCCCACCTTGAACCACCCAGGTGCCCTGAGTCCCACATTTTTTTTTTCCTTTCAAGCCAGAAAGACTTGACTGAGATGGTTGTTCTTATCTAAATGGAGGTAATTGGAGTCACTGAGTCCACACCTCGTCTTTACTGAAGGAGAGTCTGAGCTGGCTTGGGTATGAGCTGCCCTTGCCTCCACCAGTTGCTCATTTTGTGGAATATTTCCCAGTCTCCATCTTTATTGATGAGAAATTAGGCCCAGCTGGAGTTATGGGCCACCTCCTGCAGAAACCAGTGGCCCAACCTGCAGGCTCCATGGTGACCTCCAGGCAAGACATCAGCACCCAGCAGCAGTGTGAATGGTTCATTTGATCATGCCACACATGGTTATTGCAACATTATTGCTTATTAAGTGCAAATAATCAAATCAGGATTCCTACCTTAGCAGTAGTCTTCTCGTGGTTGATGGTTAAGTGAAATGTACTAATACTAAAGACAAAACGGGCACCTGGGTACTTCAGTTGGTTGAGCATCCGATTCTTGGTTTTAGCTTAGGTCATGATCCCAGGGTCATGGGATTGAGCCCTGTATCAGCTTCTGTGCTTAGCACAGAGGGTGCTAGAGACCCTTTCTCTCTCTCCTTCTGCCACTTCCCTGCTCATGTGCTCATGCGCTCTCTCAAAATAAGTAAGTAAATAAACAAGTGAATAAATACAAACAAAGACAAAATAAACCAATCCTCCAGTATTTGGGCCACTGGAAAGCATTTAAAGAATTTTAGCCTATTCCAAAATTAGGTGTTGAGAGTAGGACAAAAGGAAAACATGAAGGATGAGAAAGCTTGAAAAGGGCCACCATTGTGGTTTATCCCTCTTAACAGTGTTTAGCTTAAACATTTCAAAAACTAAATTTTTAAAAATTATAAAAGTAATGTTATTCTAGTGAGTAAACCTGAGAATATAAAAGCATATAGTGAAAAGTGAGCATATTCCCTCCCTACACACTGTGTCAGAACCAAGTTACTCCCTGTGTGTACCCTTTACCATATTTTCTACGCATGTATAAGTATGTGTACCAATATGCTTTTTTAAGTAAAAGAGGAGTATTAGTTCTATGTATACATAATAACTTACCTGAAAACTTGGTGATTTAACACAATAATAAAGATTTACTAACATTCACAGTTTCTGTGGGTCATGAATTCAGGAGCAGTTTTGCCAGAAGGTTCTGGCTTGAGATCTCATAAGGGTGCAGTCATCTGAAGGTTTGACTGGGGTTAGGGGATCCACTTCCAGTGTGGTTCCCTCACAGAGCTCACAGGTTGGTGCTTGCTGTTGACAGGAAACCTCCGTTCCTCTTCATGTGTGCCTTTCCACAGGTCTGCTTGAGTGACCTCCTAACACAAAGGAGGGCTTCATATGCCCCAAGAGGACAAGTGGGAAGCTGCAATGCCATTGATTGATTGATTGATTGAGTTTATTTTGAGAGAGAGAGAGAGAGAGGGAGCCAGGGAGGGACAGAGAGAGAGAGAGAGAGAGAGAGAGAATCCCAAGCTGCCTCTGCAATGTCAGACCAAATCCTGACGTGGGACTCAAACTCATAAACCATGAGATCATGACCTGAGCTGAAATCAACAGTTAGGCACTCAACTGACAGCCACCCAGGTGCCCCTGGGCTGTGTTTTAGTTGTTAAGTCAACATATGTGAGGAAGAGAGGAATTGAGGAATTGAAGATCATGCCTAGATTTTTTTCTTAATGGATGATGGTGAAATAATTAGGAGTAAACAAGTTTGAGGCTTGAAAGTCAAGAGTTCTCTTTTGGCCTTGACATCTTGAGTTTGAGGTGCCTGTTAGACATTCATTTAGAACGGTTGAAAAGGAAAAAAAAACCAAAAACTAGAGTAGGACATTGGATATCTGAATCTGGATTCTTTTTTTTTTTTTAACTGATCAGGGATGGTGAGTCTTTGCCATATTATTAGCATTTTAAGTTTTTTATTTAGTTTAAGCACGCTCTATGCCTATGCCCAAAGCTCATTTTATGTATGTATGTATGTATGTATGTATATATGTATGTATTTATAGTGCATGTGAGGTGGGGAGGGACAGAGAGAGACAAGCCCAAGCAGCCTCCACACTGTCAGCCCAGAGCCCAACATCGGCCTCAAACCCACAAGCCGTGAGATCCAGACCTGAGCCGAAATCAAGAGTCAGATGCTCAACCCAATGAGCCATCTAGGTGCCCCTCACTAGCATTTTTATTATTTATCTATTTGTTTGTTTGTTTATTGATTGAGAGGGAGAGAGAGAGAGGGCGCTGGTGAATGAGGGGCAGAGGGAGAGAGGGAAAGAGAGGGAGAGAGAAGCATGGCTCAAGCTCACCCAATGGGGAACTCAAACTCACTAACTGTGAGATCCTGACCTAAGCCTAAGTTAGATGCTTAGCCAACTGAGCCACCCAGGTGCCCCCATTAGTGTTTTTAAAGTAAAGGACTTCGTGAGATGCCCTAGGGGAGAGACTATAGGTGAAGAGAAGCAGGCCTAGGTCAGAGGCCTTTGGCACTTACTTTTTTTTTTTTTTTTAAGATTTTATTTATTTTTTATTTTTTTAATTTTTATTTTATTAAAAAAAAATTTTTTTTTTTAACGTTTATTTTTGAGACAGAGAGAGACAGAGCATGAGCAGGGGAGGGGCAGAGAGAGAGGGAGACACAGAATCTGAATCAGGCTCCAGGCTCTGAACAGTCAGCACAGAGCCCGACACGGGGCTTGAACTCACAGACTGCGAGATCATGACCTGGGCCGAAGTCAGACGCTTAACTGACCGAGCCACCCAGGCGCCCCTTAAGATTTTATTTTTAAGTAATCTCTGCATCCAACATGGGGCTCAAACTCACAATCTCGAGATCAAAAGTCATATGCTTTACTGACTGAGCTGGCCAGGCACCCCTGGAACTTACCTTTTGAGCAAAAAAAAAAAGAATCTGTTAAAGAGACTTTGAGAAGGGGGGGGGCACCTGGGTGGCTCAGTCGGTTAAGTATCCTACTCTTCGTTTTGGCTCAGGTCACAATCTCACAGTTCATGGGATCAAGCCCTGCATCAGGCTCTGCACTGAAAGCACAGAGCCTGCTTGGGATTCTCTCTCTACTTCTTTCCCTGCCCCTCCCATGCATACTCTCTTTCTCTCTCCAAATAAATGAAAACGCTTTAAAAAGAGAGAGAGACTGAGAAGGACGGGCCACTGGAACAGGAAGAAAGTCCAAAGAAAGGAAGCCAAGGATGTAAAGGAGCGTGGTCAACCATGTGGAATATTACTGAGAGGTCGAGATATAAGAACAGAGAAATGACCCAGTGGGTCTTACCACATGGAGAACATTGGTGACCTTGACAAGATCACCAGTCTCAGTCACATGGTGGGGATAGGAAGCCACAGTTGTGTGTATTTAAGAAAGAATGAGAAGGAAGTGGACACGGTAATGACTGATAATCTGGTATAGCAAGTTTAATTGGGAAAGGGAGTGGAGGATTGTGGGGCAGGACAAGCAATGA
Source organism: Prionailurus bengalensis (assembly GCF_016509475.1). NCBI lineage: Eukaryota > Metazoa > Chordata > Mammalia > Carnivora > Felidae > Prionailurus > Prionailurus bengalensis. The sequence goes on from NC_057343.1 coordinate 141,697,869, forward strand.
GAGGGATTCTATTATCTTTATTATTATTTTTTTAAGTTTATTTATTTTGAGAGAGCACAAACAGGAGAGGGGCAGAGGGAGAGAAAGAGAGAATCCCAAGCAGGCTCTGCACTGTCAGCGCACAGCTTGACACAGGACTTGATTTCACAAACCAGGAGATGATGACCTGAGCCAAAATCTAGAGTCAGATGCTTAATTGACTCAGCCACCCAGGTGCCCCTCTGTTATCTTTAGACTATGTTGATGAGTGTGATTCAGTAGACAGGGAACTGTTTGGTTTCTGTGCGGTTTTTTTTTAAGATTTTATTTTTAAGCAATCCCTACACCCATTGTGGGGCTTGAACTCACAACTCTGAGATCAAGAAATGCATGCTCTACCAACTGAGCCAGCCAGCTGCCCTGAGCGGGAACCGTTGATGGTAGGAGTGTCTTTGGATATACCGTATTACTAGAAGTATAATTTCTGGTTTTGTGGGTTTTTTTGTTTTGTTTTGTTTTGTTTTTTAATTTTTTTTTCAACATTTATTTATTTTTGGGACAGAGAGAGACAAAGCATGAACGGGAGAGGGGCAGAGAGAGAGGGAGACACAGAATTGGAAACAGGCTCCAGGCTCTGAGCCATCAGCCCAGAGCCTGACGCAGGGCTCGAACTCACGGACCGCGAGATCGCGACCTGGCTGAAGTCGGACGCTTAACCGACTGCGCCACCCAGGCGCCCCGTTGTGTTTTTTTTTAAGTTCTTGGTCAAAGAGTATGCGTAATATTTTTAAAGGTTTCTTTATTTAAGAAATCTCTGCACCCCACATGGGGCTCAAAGCCATAACCCCAAGATGAAGAGTCTCACACTGCTCCAATTAAGGCAGCCAAGTGTCCCAGGGGTATGTATAATTTTGGTCATGATAAATTGCCCTCTTGAGATTTTGCCCCAATGTATATATCTGTCAGCAGTGCGTGTCTGTTTGCCCACACTGCTGTAAACACTGAGTTTCCACAGTCTCAAATATTTGTCAGTCTGAACAACTTGGAAGTGATGTCAATATGCTTCTAAGGACAGGCAAGAACAAGCTGTACCTTGAAGCTGCTTCTGGATCCTTCAGCCTAGACAAGAACAGGAAACTTTGGAGTTTTAATTTTTTTGTTAATGTTTATTTATTTTTGAGAGAAAGAGAGTGCACAAGTGGGGCGGAGGGAGAGGGGGATAGAGGATCTGAAGCGGGCTCTGTGCTGAGAGCAGGAACTGTCTTTACTCCTGTATTTACTTGGTATTTTTTTCTCCACCTCCTTCTCACCAATAAGGCAGTGACATTTGAAAGGTTCTGGCCTTGGGGCAGTTTGGTCCCATTTCTGTTTGTATTATCTCTGAGAGGACATCTAAATTACTTTTCTGGGTGGGTTGCAGAAAACTTCTGTTCTATTTGGAAAGTCATTTATTCTAGAATGTTCTCTATTATTCTTTTATGGAGAATGTGAGAACAGGCCTGTGGTCACTACTGCTGGTACCTAAGGGCTTGAAGTCTGAGCCCTGGGCCCTGGGCAGCTCACCATCACCTGCAGAGAAGGGATTAATTCTCAAAATTGCCGCGTCTTGGCTGGGTTCCAAGTTCCTCACCCCAGTTTCACCATGTAGCCTGCGTGAATGACTTAAGTACACAAAAGGGTTTAATTATAGCTTCTGTGTAGCACTGGGTAGACTTAATTAGTTAATCCAGAGAAAGTAGTTTTAGCCAAGCCTTGTGTTGAGCTCTTTCAGAAGCCACCTGGGCACCTGGAGGAGGCTGTGTCTATTTCTTCTTGGTGGCAGAATTTCACTCCAGCCAAAGATACTTGCAGACGGGAGATTTTGTTAAAAATATGACTGCTTTGTCAGAATTTGTGATTTAAAAAAAAAAAAATTGAAGGAAAAATTATAAAAATAAAAATTAAAAAATTGAAAGGCAAGGAGGGAAATGAGGGTATTTATTTCAATAATAGTTTTTGTTAATTAAAACTAGAATGCTGTTTCCTTTCACTTTACTTTTTAAAAACTTAATTATGGGGGACTTTGTTCCCTCACAGATGGTATATTGTAAAAGGAAGTTCCATGTATCCATCACTCAGTCCTAATGACCAGTATTTATTGTTAAATTCTACCCTATCCACCTCCTTATCTCATTTATTCTGAAGCAAATCCCAGAAATCGTATTATTTCACTTGTAAATGTTTCAGTACTCTAAAAAATAGGGAATTAAAAAAATTTTTTTTTCAACGTTTATTTATTTTTGCGACAGAGAGAGACAGAGCATGAACGGGGGAGGGGCAGAGAGAGAGGGAGACACAGAATCGGAAACAGGCTCCAGGCTCTGAGCCATCAGCCCAGAGCCCGACGCGGGACTCGAACTCCCGGACCGCGAGATCGTGACCTGGCTGAAGTCGGACGCTTAACCGACTGCACCACCCAGGCGCCCCAAAAAATAGGGAATTTAAAAATCGTGCCTTACAAAAAGCAATTTCTTAATATCAAGTATCCTGTCAGTGTTCAAATTTCCACTTGTCTCAGATGTTCTAATTGGTTTTTTTTTTTTTTTTTAGTTAAAAAAGAATCAGAATCCAAATGAAGCTCACACATTGCAATTGATTAATGTCTTTTTAGTCTCTCCATTTATCTTTTTTCCCCTTTGCAATGTACTTGTTGAAGAAAACAGGTTGTTTGTAGTTTTTCCCATTCTGGACTTTGTTAACTGTACCCCATTGACAATTTAAAAAGCATACTACAGGATTCAAAGGCTCTGTTGACCAAGAACTCTGGTTATACATCTGTTCATTTTGCACTTATTGGGAAGCAGCTAAGAATAGTAAAATTCATATGGCTTTGCTTTCTCATGGTGATGTCAGTACGCTTCTAAGGACAAGGAAGAACAGAGAACAGGACCCCCTTCACCCCCGACCACCATCTGGATCTGTCTGGCTGTGCCTGGGAATTCCACTCTAACAGGATTCATCCTTAACTGGCAATGTGGACATTTCACATGTGCCTTTTGCTCCTACACATTCGTTCTGATCTCCCTAGAATGCCTATCATTCTGTGATTCTACAGTTTGGATCCTCTTAACTTTCCTTCCCTCTCTCTTTTCCATCCCTTCCTTCCCTCTCCCTCCCTTCATTCCTTTCTTTCTTTTTCTGCTGTTTTAACTTAAGATAACTTATTGCAAAAGGAATAGAGAAATCTCAGTTATAAGAGCACAAGTAAAGGAAACCAAGAGACACGAAGGAGACCCTTATAAAGTGATAAATATTCCTAAAATCTTAGATGCAAAATGCTTTTGATCTTGGCTTGATCCTGAATGATATTGTTTGGTTTGATTATTATATATAAAAAAATTTAATGTTCATTTATTTGGGAGGGGGGCAGAGAGGGAGGGAGACACAGAATCCAAAACAGGCTCCAGGCTCCAAGCTGTCAGCACAGAGCCCGACGCAGGGCTCGAACTCAGGAACCGTGAGATCGTGACCTGAGCTGAAGTCAGACGTTCAACTGACTGAGCCATCTAGGCGCCCCTGGTTTGATTATTGTAGTCAGATTTGGATAACCCTGTTATGGCCTCAGATATTGGGCACTTGCGGCAGAATTTCAGTAGAAGCCAGAGAATCCATATCCTCCATAGCACCACGGGTGACAGCAGCCGTATCTGTAGCCTCCCCAGCCACAGCCATAGCTCAGGCCTCCATATTAGCTGCCGTAGTAGCTCATCATATCAGGGATGTTGAGTTTGGTTGGTTTTTCAAGGCAAGATCCTGAGTGTGAGTTTCAGCATGTGTAGAGGGATGCTTATAGACCTGGGTCAGAGCATGTGATAAATCATGTGTATATCTTTTTGTGTCATTTTTAAATTACCTACTTGATATTCATTCGATGTCCCCTGATACAGGGTAGATCCTCTTCATTTCCATTTTTGGGTGGGGTAGAATAGTTATTTTAGAAAGAGAGAGGTTCCAGTCTTCAGAACCTACGTTGGAGTTGCTTTTTTCAAGATAGTGTTTTGTGTGTTGGACATTTCCTGAGCTGTGCCTTCCCCTCTCTCTTCTTTTGATAGTCGTTCTCTAGGCCAAGAGAGATCTTACACCCAGCATTGATGGTCTAAACATTCCCAGTGCTGGCTGCTCTGAGGAGGAGTGCACATGGCTGCTGTGGTTTCCTGGGACAGGAATTAAACTGGCACCTGACAAGACAGGAGCAAGACATGACGTGACATGTCTGAGAAGACAGAAGATTAAGTTAAATCTCTTGAGCAGATCTAGGGAGCCCAAGCTGTACCTTGAAAGTGCTTCTGGGGGCGCCTGGGTGGCGCAGTCGGTTAAGCGTCCGACTTCAGCTAGGTCACGATCTCGCAGTCCATGAGTTCGAGCCCCGCGTCAGGCTCTGGGCTGATGGCTCAGAGTCTGGAGCCTGTTTCCGATTCTGTGTCTCCCTCTCTCTCTGCCCCTCCCCCGTTCATGCTCTGTCTCTCTCTGTCCCAAAAATAAATAAACGTTGAAAAAAAAAAAAAAAAAAAAAAAAAAAAAAAAGAAAGTGCTTCTGGATCCTTCAGCCTGGCCAGGAACAGGAAACTTTGGAGCTTAAACTTTTTTCTTAATGTTTATTTATTTTTGAGAAAGAGCGTGAGCAGGGCAGAGTGAGGGGGGACAGAGGATCCAAAGCGGGCTTTGTGCTGAGAGCCGAGAGCCGGACACGAGGCTCAAACCCACAAACTGAGGTCATGACTGGAGCTGAAGTTGGATGCTTAACCGACTGAGCCACCCAGTTGCCCCGGGAACTTTGGAGTTTTCAAGGTGAGAGTTAAGCAGGACTCCAGGATGGTTACAGGAGCCAGAACAGACTACCTGCAGGACAAGGGGCCTATCAAAACCCACCATCAGGCTGCTCGTGGGCTGTGTGTGTGTGTGTGTTTCTTTTGCGGCCAAGGTAAGGTCACCTTTTAGAGAGGAAGCCCCATGGCAACTGCTTCCTGCCCTTGTTTGTGCTCCTCAACCCCTCCTCTCTGGCCCAAAGCCCTCCCCCCTCACACTCCAACTACTAGATTTAGAAACAAGAATCTTCCACCTTGGTTTTTTTTTTTTTTTTTTTTTTTTTATCTTCCAGCTGCATTCTGAAGAGATGAGGTAAGGAGAATGCTCTTATCTAAATTTCAGGGGATGGTGATGGGAGCAGTCTTCCTTCAGGGAGCTGGGGCAGTGAGGAGCCCTGGCTGGGAATCGCACAGGTCTGAGGAAGCCTCTGTGGCTGTGCGAATCCAGACTCAGGGCTTGGCAGGCATGTTCCTTATGAGGGAAAGCAGGAAGAACTGTAATTTATGATTCACAGCCCATAAATCTCTGAGTAAACAGAGTGGGAAGGGCCTGAGTCTGGCAAGAAACTGCTGGAGGTAGATTCCCTCCCCTCTGTATGCCTCCTAGTACTTCTGGAACCAGATGCCCTGGGTTCAAATCCTCACTTCACTGCTGCAGCAACTTTGGGAAAGCTATGAAACCACTCTGTGCCTCAGCTTAAAGAACTGTAAACCAGGGCTAATAATTCCTCTTAAGATTTTTGAGGATGATGGGGCACCTGGCTAGCTCGTTAGGTGGAGCGTGAGACTCTTGATCTCAGGGTCATGAGTTTAAGCCCTGTGTTAGGCATAGAGATGACTTTTAAAAAAATTGTTTTTATTACATTTACTTATTTTTGAGAGACAGAGTGAGAGCACAAGCAAGGGAGGGGCAGAGAGAGGAGACACAGAATCCTAAACAGGCTCCAGGCTCTGAGCAAGCATTCAGCAGAGCCCGATGCAGGGATCGAACCCACGAACCTTGAGATCGTGACCTGAGCTGAAGTCAGACGCTTAACTGACTGAGCCATCCAGGCGCCCCAAAATGCATTCTAACTAGTATAGCCTATAACAAATTCAAGTCCAAAGAAAGAGCAATAAAATTCGTGATCTAATTTCTCCTCCCAGAAGTGTAAGTATACAAGTGATAGGCAAGTAGCTAGGCTATGCAAAACATTGGCATGTCACAGGAAGTTGTGGGTCTGTATTGTAGGTGAATGAAAGTAAAACAGTACTGATACGATTCTCAGGGATCTCAGGTCAGGGTTGAGGAAGTAGGCTTGGGAATTGGAATTTTATAGCCTGAAGGTGAAACCATCATAGTAGATAAAACTGCCTGTGTTGACCACGTAGAGCACTGGAGAATACCCACATTTAAAGGGCAGACATTAGAAGGCAAGATTCCTTTAGAGGCAAGGACACAGAGGAAGAAGAGTTAGAGGTTGGAGGGAAAGCCTCATAGTAAGAGATCATGGAAACAAAGAATAGAAGCCTTCAGAAGGCAGGAATGGGAAACAGTGTCAAATACAGCCAACCAATATAGGACTTGCATATCTCAAATGAAATCTGGGGTTCCATACATCCTCTCTCTGAAATGGATTCGTTAGATAAAAATTTTCTTGATCCATCCCATTCTTGTTTTTAATAATCATACTTAGAGTCTCTCACATAAACTTTCTTACCTAAGGTTTTTAGAAAAAATAAAAATCGTTTATAATAAAATATAACTTCATGAGCTCCTAGGAACATCTTTTGTTGGTTTTTGCCTGCCGTTTTCTTTAGCCAGTTTTTAAAAGGGCTTAATGGAAGTTCCTATCTATCCAGAATTTGAAGCAATAAAGATTTTGCTTGCTAAAAGACAGAACAGCCAGGACCGGTTTCAATCTGTCAGTCATCTTTTGATAGGTATAAAGAGGGTGGAGCCTCTCTCTTGAAGCAATCGAAATGAAGTTCCAAAAGTATGTGAAACATCAGGGATTTCCAAGGTTCTTTCGTTCCTTCTCAGTCTTCAGCCATCTTCTCTTGCCAGTCAAATCATGGCACAGATTGGCTTAGGGAACGTCATGCCAAGAATAAGGTGAGGGGAAATGGCTGATTCCTCTGAGATCCACTGTGTTATCATCGTAGGGCAATGATAACCAGGGTGGAGGCTAATCATTCCCAAGTCTAAAAACATAAATTATTCACAAGTAACCTCTAAACTTTTATTTCAAAACTATATGTTTATAGGGGCGCCTGGGTGGCTCAGTCGGTTGCGTGTCTGACTTCGGCTCAGGTCATGATCTCATGGTCTGTGGGTTCAAGCCCCACGTTGGGCTCTGTGCTGACAGCTCAGAGCCTGGAGCCTGCTTCCGATCCTTTGTCTCCCTCTCTCTCTGCGCCTCCTCCGCTCTCACTTTGTCTCACTCTGTCTCTCAAAAATAAGTAAATGTAAAAAAAAAAAAAATTAAAAAAAACCCAAAAAACTATGTAAGTGAGTAAGTATGGGAGTTTTTCAACTCCAATTCCTTTACAGGGATGATACATAGGGATTGAACCTGCTAAGGCTATAGGCTGTAAAGAGAAATGTCTCAACTTGGTGGATATATAGAATATAAAAAATCTAAAAAAATTTTCAATTGTAACCAGATGGTTTGCTTTGGCTAAAGAAAAGTAAACATTAGGGGCACCTGGGTGTCTCAGTCGGTTAAGCGGCCGACTTCGGCTCAGGTCATGATCTCATGGTCAGTGAGTTCAAGCCCCGCGTCGGGCTCTGTGCTGACAGCTCAGAGCCTGGAGCCTGTTTCAGATTCTGTGTCTCCCTCTCTCTGACCCTCCCCCGTTCATGCTCTGTCTCTCTCTGTCTCAAAAATAAATAAACGTTAAAAATTAAAAAAAAAAAAAGAAAAGTAAACATTAAAGGCATATGCTGTCCATGTATTGAGAGCCAAATCAAGGTAGGAGAAATATATCATTATTATATGAACTTGGGAGCTCAGAGTTGACTAAGATTAGGATATCTGAGCAACTTTTACCACCACGAATCTATTTCTGAGCTGCTGGGAAAAGGAGGAGTTTGCTTGCTGAAAATGAGCAAATAACTTTGTTGGAGTCCAGGTCTTTTGGAGGCATATGTATTAAAGTCCCTCCTCCCCCCAAAAAATGATGCAGGATCTTCACGCCCTGGACCCCATCCATCTCTGCTGGAAAGTGAGGAGTCTTAGTCACGTGGAGGCAAACACCAAACTCCAGGGAATCTAGTGGTCTAGAAAGGTGCAACCATAATTAGGCTCTGTGACTTTGCCTAAGTTTGTAACTTAACCTGAAACTGGCAAATCCAGTCTATCAGGCCTATTCTTTTTGGAGAGTCTGCTGCTTTCTGGACCAAGGGCAGGGCTCTATGGAGATTTTATCGGTTCAGCAGAGTCTGTCTTGAATGGGGCAAACCACTCAGGGTTCTTAATGGCAAACTATGGAAGTTGAGAGTAGCTGCTGAAACAGAAAAGGATTACCTTGAAATAAACATGACTGGCTCTCAAAACTCTTGCAAGGGGCATCTGGGTGGCTCAGTCGGTTAAACATCTGATTCTTGGTTTTGGCTCAGGTCATGATCTCACGGTTCGTGAGTTTGAGCCCCACATTGGGCTCAATGCTGACAGTGCAGAGCCTGCTTGGGATTCTCTCTCTCTCTCCCCTTCTCTCTCTACCCCTGCCCCCCACCCCAATAAATAAATAAACTTAAAAAAATTTTTTTAACTCTTGTGAAAGCTGTAAGTAAACAATGCTTGAGGTGATTCTTCTAAGAATGATGTCCAAAACCACATGGCAGAGTTGGCTGGATGAGAGAACTCCTCCCTCTGTGGCTGATAAGCACCAGAGGCCATTCATTGCCCTGTTTGACTTTACAGTCCTTGCTACTTGCAGCCCCTATACATGCTGTGTCTATACCAGGAACTCTAACCTCATTTGTGGCAGAGAATAAAAAAGATGAGCTTACGCTACTGAACAAATTTCAGAAACAGCAAACTTTTAGGGTTGCCATTTATTGGAGGAGGCTAGAATGGAGGGAGAAACCTTTCTCCCTGGAGACTCTGGGATGGGCCTTGCTCTCTCAGCTTCTCTGGGAAGCTGGGGAGGGGCTGCTAGGAAGCTTTTGGAGTTCTGGGTTGTGAATCACAAAAACCGACAACTGAGAAATAAGTACTAATGCACTTGAGTGAACTTTGGAAATCAGAGAAGTTTTATTAAGTAGACATTGCTTGGATGATGCTGAGGAGTGAGAAAGCCGTGCTGCTTTGTGATCCGAGGTGATGTTTTCAGTATCAGAAACAGCGGTTTTCGGTTAAACTGTTAATTTTTTAAAAGCCCTGTAGTAACTCTATTAAGCTATTCAAGGAGGTCACTTGCAGCGTTGTTACTCCCCCTAAATCTTCACTTCTGCTTTGTGGAGAAAGGTGCTGTGGAAAATGGGAAACAGTGCCCCCTCCTGTAAGAGTTTGTCCATTCTGAGACCAGATATGAGAATTTCCTTTCTTACGTGTGTATTTCTGAGAACTTATAATAGAAGGCACATATTTATTTACATTGCACCATTTTTCTGAAGAGTCATGTAAAAAAGACTAAAATTTTGGGGGCGCCTGGGTGGCTCAGTCACTTAAGCGGCTGACTTAGGCTCAGGTCATGATCTCAATGTTAGTTCAAGCCCCACATTGGACTGTCTGCTTTCAGCACGGAGCCTGCTTCAGACCCTCTGTCCCCTCTCTCTCTGCCCCTGCCCCATTCTCACTCTCTCTCAAAAATAAATAAACGTTAAAAAAAAAAAGACTAAACTTTTAACCAACAAGCTATATAGATGTCTATTGTTTCATAACGATTTACCCAAAATTTTGCTTTAAATATGTATTATCTCATGTAGTTCCTGTGGACAGGAATTTGAGAGCTATGTAGCTGCAGTTGTGGCTTGGGGTTTCCTAAAATGTCGTCCTGCGGTCATGTGAAGGCTTGACTGTGGCTGGAGGATCCCCTTTTAAGGAGTCTCATCACATGCCTGGCAGGTTGGTGATGCTTGTTGGCCGAAGGCCTCTGTTCTTTGCCACATGGATCTCTCTGCATGGGGCTTGTTGGGTGTCCTCACAACATGGTAACTGACTTCCCCAGAGCATGTGATCTAAGAGGAAGCAAAGCAGAAGTCACAATGTCTTTTATGCCCTAAGCTTTTTTTTTTTTTTTTTTTGAGAGAGAGAGAGAAAAAGAGAGTGCCTGTGAGTATGAGCTCAGTGCTCGAGGTAGGGGGAAGGGGCAGAGGGAGAGAGAGAGACAGAGAGAGAGAGAGAGAGAGAGAGAGAGAGAGAATCTCAAGCAGACTCCATGATCTCCAAGTTCAGCACAGAGCCTAACATGGGGCTCAGTCTCACCACCCTGGGATCATGACCTGAGCAAAAATCAGGAGTCAAACTGAGCCACCCAGGCACCCCTTTTACGCCCTAGTCTTACAAGTCACACACAATATCCTATTGGTAACACGGATCAGTGATGTTCAGTGTGGGAGGGGACGAACACCAAGGGGTGAATACAGGAGACAAAAATCATTTTGGTGCCATTGTGAAAACTGGCTACCAGTGGGACCTTGTTTCAGCATCCTGGCAGACAAGGACTGTGGTTTTGGCTGACATTGGAAGTGTAATTGTTGGGCTTCCTAATAGCTAGACAATAAACAAGCTGAGGTTCAGACCTGTGGAATAGATGCATGCCACTTGTCCAAACGCGTTCTATTCTACCTGCTTTTTTTTTTTCAGTCTAGTCGTTGTGACTGGCTAAGGTTCACATCAAGATTCACCCACCTCCTTTGGCCCCAGAATAAATTTGGGCAACCAACAAGCGTTAATATTCTGCTTACCCATCATGTAAAGAACTCTGTTTTAATCTCTATTTGCAGTGAAAGAATTTCCTTAGCTATCTTCTCCTAGTAATTATTTCAGTGTTTAACAGCCTTCATTGTTGGGAAGATTCTTGTTCCCTTCACTATGTTTAAGCTGTTCTTTATCTGTGTGCAACAGTGACAAAAAGTCACAGCTTCTCTATCAGTAATCCTCCATATGCTCAGTGCCATTAAGTCACTTCTCTGGTGAAATAATTACAGTATTAACTTTTTTCTCATGCTGACAAAGGTGGGGATTATGTAGGTGTATATACGTATATGCACACTTTTTATTAAGGGAAGTCTCAACATAGAGACTCAAACATAGAGACTAAAAAGTAGACTAGTCTAAAGAACTGCCATGTACCCAGCTCCCAGCTTCACCGGTTAAAATGGACTCATGGCCAGTCTGGTTCAATGTCTTCTCTACCCACTTCCCACCAAACCACCTACCTCCCAGCCGCTGAATTATTTTGAAGCGAATTGTAAAAATCTCCTCATTTCATCTGGGGAAAGAGGTGTTTGACTTGTAACAGAAAAAGGAGGATGTTATTTTTAAGTAATCTCTACACCCAGTGTGGGGCTGGAACTCACAACGTCGCAATCAAGGGTCATATATTCCCCTGATTGAGCCAGCCAGCTGCTCTTAGAATTCCTCTTCTTTTTTACTGTTAGCTTTAGTCTTCAGGTAGAGGGCACGATGACATATCTTGAATTCAGCAGGTATTCAGCAGATATGATACACCTTGAACTCAGGGATGTAGGAGAGATCCTTAAAGGGAAAGAAAAGGGAAGAATCTTTCTGCAGTTCCTGGAGCAGAGACAGACTTTCCTGGCAGAAATGTGTGGCCAGTCTCCTAAGCCTGTTTTGTTTCTGGGTTGTTGTTTGTTTGTTTGTTTGTTTGTTTTGGACCACAAGGGTGAGGAGAAATGTGCAGTCACAGCTCTCCTTACGGTTCCTGGTTCCTCAAGGGACCCCTGCCCTTCACGTCATTGTCCTAATTGTTTTCAGAAGAATGAGAAACAGGACAGCCCCCCCCCCTCCACAGTGAGCCCACGTGCTGATCCTTAAACCAACTTTGGAATAAAAAACTTTGTCAAAGGAAAAGGAGTTCAAGGGCATTAATTTGAGGTTGTCCTTTTCCTCTCATGAAGAAGGAGGCCCACTTATGTACCTTATGGTTGGTTTGGTATTTAATAATGTATTTTTCAGTAATATTTGAGCATTTGTCCTGAATTATGTAATTTCTCACGGACTCTATATAGCACTGGGAAAATATTTGCTGCCTAATAGTGTGTGTAAAAAGAGCTTTGCGGGGCGCCTGGGTGGCGCAGTCGGTTAAGCGTCCGACTTCGGCCAGGTCACGATCTCGCACTCCGTGAGTTCGAGCCCCGCGTCGGGCTCTGGGCTGATGGCTCAGAGCCTGGAGCCTGTTTCTGATTCTGTGTTTCCCTCTCTCTCTGCCCCTCCCCCGTTCATGCTCTGTCTCTCTCTGTCCCAAAAATAAATAAACGTTGAAAAAAAAAATTAAAAAAAAAAAAGAGCTTTGCAAACTCGAAAGTGCCTGAGGAAAGTCAGTGGATAGTACAGCCAAAAATCTATATTTAGGTGGTTCAAATGCTTTGTCAACTCCATGATTTTTAAAACACTCCATTGCATTTTTTTTTAGTTATAAAAGTAAAAAGAGCTATTACTGAAGATTTAAAATTACCAAAACCAAGAATAACACATGTGGAAAAAAGAAAAAAACCTCCTTCAAAAACTCCTATTAACATTTTTGCATAGTTCCTTTATCTTTTCTCTTACATATATAAACAAATGGCATAATCATTTTGAACCTAGAATTTTATATACTAAGTATTAAAATTCAACATTGCACCTTAAAAGACATTGCCTAATATGGAGATAGATTATAATTTTAGATATTATACAATTATAATTGATATTTAATTGAAAATACAATTTAATGGCAGCATTGAAACTTTTAAAAAGCATCCATAATTCTATTAGATAACTATTCAAACTATTCGTATTTTCCTTCTCTTCTACATGTATGCAGATTTTTTCCATGACTGCACCCATATGGTTATTTTGCTACTGTCATTTATTGTGCTGGGAAAAATATTTTTGCATTTCTGTAGTTTTTCTTTTTTCTGTTTTTTTTTCTTCAGTCTTTCTAATTCTAATTTTAAATGGCTGCATAATTTTATGTATTTCTTTATTTTTGTCAGACACACATGGGTTTGAACGTCAGCATGCTGTAATCTAGTTATGTGATTCTGGGAAAGTTTCTTTGACTAGCTTTATTGAGTTATAATGGAGCACATAATAAAGCACACATTTATTTTAAAAAAAATTTTTTTAACATTTTTTTATTTTTGAGACAGAGAGAGACAGAGCATGAACGGGGGAGGGTCAGAGAGAGGGAGACACAGAATCTGAAACAGGCTCCAGGCTCTGAGCTGTCAGCACAGAGCCCGACGCGGGGCTCGAACTCACGGACCGCGAGATCGTGACCTGAGCCGAAGTCGGCCGCTTAACCGACTGAGCCACCCAGGCGCCCCTAAAGCACACATTTAAAAAGTATATTTGGATAAATTCTGACATGTGTACATCATCACCACGATCAAGACAATGACCATATCCATCACCCCCAAAAGTTTCCTCATGCTTCCTTGTAATCCCTCCCTCCCACACGCATGTAATCATAGATTTCATCCATGTCATAGCTATGAAAATGTCAGACCATTTGAATCAGGTTAAATAAAAAGACAAGGGGCGCCTGGGTGGCTCAGTCGGTTAAGTGTTCAACTTCAGCTCAGGTCACAATCTCACGGTTCGTTGGCTCGAGCCAGGCATCAGGCTCTGTGCTGACAGCTTGGAGCCTGCAACCTGCCTCGGATTCTGTGTCTCCCTCCGTGCCCTACTCCTCACCCCCCCGCCCCCGCCCCCCAGCTCACACTCTGTCTTTTGCTCTTTCTTAAAAATAAATAAATATTAAAAAAAAATTCTTTTTAAAGGACAAAACTGGAAACTTTGCAAGGAGGCAATTTGGCCTCCTGCATAACTCTGGCCTTGACCCCAGAGGCAGAGCCTCCTAGGATTTTGTGGCAGGTTCAGCAGCCTGGGGGGCTGGGTGGTGTCCCAGTTAATATGATGGCCTATTTTTTTCACATATGTCCTTTCTTTTAGACTCCTGGGCCACGGCCCCACTTAAACCAACTCTCCTCTTTTTGCCTCCTACCTGTGGATTTGTACTTTTTCCCTCCAAAATAGCCCTTACTTGTAAACTCCCCCAGATCTGAAATTTCCATTTTTCTCATTCTTTGCACACCATCTTGGATGCACAATTATACCTTTTAGCCCTAAGGGTTATGACTCATGCCAGAGATTGAAAAGTAAAACTGTAATAATGAATAGAATATGTAAAGGGACTTAAACAGATGTGTCTTCCTTGCCCACCCTGGGATTTCATGTCACTTGTAAATTTGCGTTCCTAGCCTGACCGAGTCCTTGTGACATTATCTTTGTTTCTGAAAGGCTCCTGGAGGGTGGAGGTTGAGGCTGGCTTACATCACAGATAAGCCCGCTGAAGGGCCAAGAGTCTTACACAATTTCAAGCGCATTCTGGGAATGAGTGTTTCCAGATGCAGTCCTACAGCCTGACGCTAAGGGGCAGCATGTACCAAAAGAAATATCTAGGTCTGCTAAAACCAAGCAGAAACCAAGTAGAAACCACCTTGTTTCTAAATCCCAAGAGCAAAAAAGACAGAGGTCACATTCTCATCTCTCGAATCAGATTATAGCATGACAATTTTACATATATATTCCATTAAGAGTTTTACCTGCCATCTGAATTCTCCAGTAAATTCATTTGTGGTTGAATATGATTTAAATATAATACTGCTGAGACATACGTGCTCTGTAAGACTTAGTGCATTTATTAACTTCAGCAACTTAATCTGAAAGTATTTAATTCCAAATTCAAACTGCTTATATTATTTGAAATGACTATTTTCTGTCTCTCCCTTTGATGAAACAAAAGTTTTTTATATGAAGTAAAGGCAATCAAATCTTTAGACAATTAAACTAGACAAGGCTGAAATCTTTGAAGATCTTAGTTTCCCACTATGGGTCCTTTGCTCATTAATCCATCCACCAGCAAAGATTTCTGAGCATTTCCCTCCTATTGTTGGAATTGGTGCTAACATTTCAGAGATGAACCAGATATCAAATCTGCCATCAAAGGACTCATTCATGGTCCGTAGAGTGGAGACTATATGAGCAGGCTTAAAAAAAAAAAGTGATTACAGGAATGTGTGCTCAATGAAATGATAAAAACGATAAAGAGATGTTCCAGTGGATAAGAAGACAGGTGGGCATCTACCCAAGGTGGGAGGTTCAAAGTTGGGAAAGCGCTGGAAAACTTCCAAGAGGAGATATTTGAACTGAGCTTCAAAGAATAGACACAATGAGCTTTCCAGAATGTGCCAAGGCAAGGAAGAATGAGAGCACAGCATTTTGGTCAGTTTTTAGGCAAGGTGGGACTTTTGACCGCACAGGGGTGAGGGCCGTGATTTGTGCTTTTGCTAAGCTGGCCTGACAGCAGAATGGAAATGGGAATGGAGAACAGAAAGTAGAGAGAACAGAAAGGAAGCTACCTCTGTTTTGGTAATAGAGATCAAAATTATGAAGTCCCAAGGTGGGGAAGAATGGAGAGAAATGGGCGAGATCAACTGGTATTTAAACATAGTGACAGAAGTGGCACCTGGGTGGCTCAGTCGGTTAAGCGTCCGACTTCAGCTCAGGTCATGATCTTTCAGTTTGTGTGTTCAAGCCCCGCATCCGGCTCTTGCAGTAACATCCGGGAGCCTTGAGCCTGCTTGGGATTCTGTGTCTCCCTCTCTATCTGCCCCTCCCCAGCTTGTGCTCTCGCTCTCTCTTGCTCTCTCTCTCTCTCTCAAAAATAAATAAATAAACATTAAAAACAAACAAAAATGCTTTCCTTGGGGGAGAGGCGGGATCATGATGCTGAGAAGCTCAGACCCCCTTGCTTCAGCTCTCACCTCTGCCACAAGCTGTGTGATCCTGGGGTAGTTAGTTACCACAGTCTGTTTCCCCATCTGTATAAATGGGATAACGTAGTACCTACTTAACAGAAAGTATTACATGAGTTCCAATATGTGCCTGCCACATAGTAAGTGCTATGTATGTGTCAGCTGCTATTATCCTTACAGGAAAAAAAAAAAAAATATATATATATATATATATACACACACACACACACACACACAATTTATATAAGATACATATTATATATGTACCCTTACAAATAAATGTACATGATAGTCTCAACATGTGGTACACCTTGTTTTTTTCACTTAACGTATCTCAGAAATTTTTTTAAAATGTTTTTAATGTTTATTTTTCAGAGAGAGAGAGAGACAGAGAGAGACAGAGCATGATCGGGGGAGGGCAGAGAGAGGGAGACACAGAATCCAAAGCAGGCTCCAGGCTCTGAGCTGTCAGTGCAGAGCCTGATGTAGGGCTTGAACCCACAAGCCGTGAGAGCATGACCTGAGGTGAAGCAGACACTTAACCAACTGAGCCACCCAGGTGCCCCTGGAAATCTTTTTATATCACTACATGGATCTATCCCAATCTTCACTAAAGTTGCATATTATTCCACTGGATGAATGTACCTACATATATTCAAATATTTATCAGGCATTTTGGTTACACCAGGCCCTGTGTAAACGTGACAGATAAACCTTGCCCTTGGTGCAAATCTTGTTATTTTTATTGGGGTTATGTTGCGTACATAGAATTCAGAAAACATTGGCAGCTTTTTTATTTTGGATCTTCCTACACAAGAACATTATAAGAAATGATTCTCACCTGAGTGTTGTCAAGTAATTTGTATCAGTTATTATAACATAATATAACATAATATAATATATAATAATATTGCCATAGTATAACTAATATAAGTAATATGTGCTTAAGCTCTTGCTTTTTTCTTTTTTTTAAATTTTTTTTAATGTTTATTTATTTTTGAGAGACAGAAAGAGAGAGGGAGACAGAGCATGAGCAGGGGAGGGGCAGAGAGAAAGAGACACACACACAGAATCCGAAGCAGGCTCCAGGCTCTGAGCTGTCAGCACAGAGCCCAACACGGGGCTTGAACCCACAAACCGTGAGATCATGACCTGATCCGAAATCAGACGCTTAACCAAGTCAGCCACCCAGGCACCCCTCACCCAGGAAAGTGTTAATGGAGAGGGACAAGGGTGGGGAATGGTGGAGAGAGAAATTTACTTCTATTTCAAACTCTTGAGTATTGAAAATATTATGATTTTAGCATATGTGACATTCTTTTAATAATAAAACACTAATTTAAACATATTTTTGAAAATTGGACTTTAGGTATCTGTTTAGTGAGAACCTCCCAGGGGGAGCTCCAGGGAGGTTTCAGTGGAGTGTGTGGGTGGTAAGAGGGAGGGGGATGGGCTGGCAGAGGCTCCTTCCCAACAGGCTTGTTGAAAGGAAATATAAATACTGCTTTTTAGATAATTGAATTTCAGTCTTGAGAAGATAGGCAGTGTTTAAAAGCACAGTAGCCAATTTCTGGCTTTAGTTTTTCTTTTTTCTCTGAGTTTTCTGACTTGGAATCCTGCCTCACGTGGTTTCTTACATACACAGCTGCTCTGGGCTTTTGTTCTTTCTCTTTCCTTCTTTGCTTCCTTGAAAGTGAGCGAGAGCAGGGGAGGAGCAGAGAGAGAGGATATGAAGCAGGCACCGCAGGCACCGTGCTCAGGGCAGAACCCACTTGGGGCTCAATCTCACACACCTTGAGATCATGACCTGAGCTGAAATCAGGAATCAGTTGCTTAACTGATTCAACCACCCAGGCACTCCTGGGATTTTTTTTCGGTTTCAGTCTTTTGACTCGGTAATACATTCCTATAACTGAAAAAGTTAGATCAGCTGAAAATGTATAAATAAGAACTCTTATTCCCAGCCAGTCTGTCCCACCCTCTTTCCCCTAACTCCTTATAGCTACCACTTCTATTTCTTATGCATCTTTCCAGTGACTCCTTGGGCAAATGCCAGTATATATGCATATATATTCGTGTAATTTGTGGGTTTTTTTCTTTTGTTACACAGCTAGGATTGCTTTGTTCCTTTCTAACTTGGCTTATGGAGAGCTTCCTCATTCTCTCTCTCTTTTTTTTACAGCTATACAAGCATCCATTGGATTCGTTTAACTAGTCTGCTCTGTTTATTCCCTTGACCTTGCTCTTGGCCCTGCTAAGGAGTCTACAGGTTTGAACCAGTGTTTCTTCTTTTCTCCTCTATTTTTAAAGCTCTTCCCAGGCACCAACTTCCTAGCTCCTGAATGTGAGTTCTACCCATATTCCTCACAGGGAGGGTACTGAAGGCTTCCTCTTTGCCTCTCATTGGCCTTCTCATCTAACGCTCACTGGGCGCTGAGGGCCCTCGGGGCAACAGAGCACACCTGTTCCTTCTGATGATTAAAAACAGACCCAGAGGCCCTTCCATTTGAACCTCTCCTTGCTGGTAATTTTTGTCTTCTGGGGAACAGGCGTGCCTAGGTGGAACCCGGATTTAAAGAGTAGAGTTTAATGATAAACACCTGTTGCCGAGTTGTGCCCTGGGGGAACAGGTACGAAATTGGGTATTTTCTTCATCTTCTATTTATTTTTAATCTACGTTTGATTTATTTTTTTTAAATCTGTGTTTTACTATCGACCCAATTTGCGTCTGATTGCTAACTTGTGAACCCACTGGAACTGCTAGCTTTGGGGGGAGTGGAGATTGGGGAGGAGCAAACTCACCTGCACAGGTCTCCTCGCAGCCTGCCCCAGATGCACAGACGCTTTAACTGAAGAGCATTACGGCCTAGCGAGCGTCCCCCGTGGCGCGGGAGGATTGGGGGAGGCAGTATTCTGTTCTCATGCATGGGTTGAGGCTTCCCCATCTGCTTCTTTTGAACAAGTGTTTTTTTTCCCCCCCGAGTGTGGTGGCCAGTCCCTGGAAGTGATCAGGTTAACATGCCCACTCAGCTGGAGATTGCCATGAACATCATGATTAGAATCTTCCACCAGTACTCCTGCAAGGAAGGGGACAGATTCAAGCTCAACAAGGGGGAACTGAAAATGCTCCTGCAGCAAGAGCTCACGGAATTCCTCTCGGTGAGTGGCCGCTTACACATGCAAGGGTAACCCGTACGGTCTCCTACCACTCTGCCACAAACAGTGCGATTGATTTTGGGTTGTTTTTAATGTTTATTTTTGGGAGAAAGAGACAGAGAGAGAGCACTGGGGAGGGACAGAGACAGGGAGACCAAGGACCTGAAGCGATCTCTGTGCTGACAGCAGTGAGCCCGATGCCGGGCTCGAACTCAGGAACCTTGAGACCATGACCGGATCTGAAGTCGGCAGCTCAACCAACTGAGCCCCCGAGGTGCCCCTCAACAGTGCAGTTTGCACTGAGATTCAAAAGCCAGGCAAGCAAACAGTAGAGGCCTTGGTTTTCTGTGTACTGTCAATTCCTGAACAACACAGGTTTAGGCTGCGTGGGTCCTCTTCTCTGTGGATCTTTTACAGTGCAATCCTCCTGTAAGTGTATTTTCTCTTACGATTTTTTTAAATTTTTATTTTAAAAAACAATTTTTTTTAACGTTTATTTATTTTTGAGACAGGGAGAGACAGCATGAACAGGGGAGGGTCAGAGAGAGAGGGAGACACAGAATTTGAAGCAGGCTCCAGGCTCTGAGCTGTCAGCACAGAGCCCGATGCGGGGCTTGAACTCACGGACCGCGAGATCATGACCTGAGCCGAAGTTGGCCACTTAACCGACTGAGCCACCCAGGTGCCCCTCTTAGGATTTTCTTAATAACGTTTCTCTCCTCTAGCTCTCTTATTGTAAGAGTACAGTATATAATACCTATCACATACAAAATATGTGTTAATCTACTGTTGATGTTATCAGTAAGCCTCCTGTGCTCAGCAGGCTATTAGCAGTGAAGTATCTGGGAGGTCACAACTTTCCGGGGAGTCAAAAGTTGCGCACAGATTTTCATGTCTTTAGGAGGGGTGGGCCTCCCTAACCCCTGTGTTGCTGGAGAGTCAGCTGGATGTAGGCATGGACCCTTCTCCATATCGCCTGTGGCTAGGGTTTCCCAGGGTTGTAAATGATATTTAGGTTTTCCTCAATTATTCAACATTCCTGGGCAGCAAAGAAGCAGCTAGTTTTACCAGGAGTTTTGGTTGTAACTAGTGGCCCTAGTTACCCCTGCGGCTTTGTCTAGTTGTCTATAAAATTAATATTATGTATTATGCCAGAAATGAACCCCGGGGGACCTCACGCTGTGGTGACAAATACTTAGCTTTGTCAGGAAGCAGAGGCTGATTCTGCGTGACAGAAACGGTGTGTCTGGCCAGTGACCAGTTGGGTAGCAAAGAGATTCGCATCTCAAAATAGCCAGGAGTTAATAAATCTACTCGTGAAGGCTTACAATGAGGTGTTTGGGGGCTCTTCCCTTCTGAGGAAAACTTTACTCTGATGTTTATGGGGCTGCCTTGAATTGACTGGAGCACAAAGTGCTGCCCTGGCGAGATGTTATTTGTCCAAACCCTGTATTAAGACTCTAGTGTTTGTAATCACAACACTCTTTTCTCCTCCGTCCTCTTTAGGAAAACTTTAAAGTCAAAATTTTTTTTCAGGGGCACCTGGGTGGCTCAGCCGGTTCAGTCAGCTCAGGTCCCGATCTCACGGTTTACGAGTTTGAGCCCCACATCGGGCTTTGTGCTAACAGCTCAGAGCCCGGAAGCTGCTTCAGATTCTGTGTCTCTTTCTCTCTCTGCCCCTCCCCTACTCGCTCTCTGTCTCTCTGTCTCTGTCTCTCTCAAAAATAAATAAACATTAAAAAAAATTTTTTTAATACTTTTTCAAGTAATCTCTATGCCCAGTGTGGGGTTTGCACTCATGACCCTGAGATCAAGAGTCACATGCTCTACCGACTGAGCCAGCCACGCACCCCGAAAGTAAAAAAAATTTAACATAGTAATTCTTTAAAAACAATTTTTTTAAGTTTATTTATTTCTTTTGAGAGAGACAGAGACAGCCCGAGGTGGAGAAGGGCAGAGAGAGAGAGAGAGAGAGAGAGAGAGAGAGAGAGAATCCCAAGCAGCCTCCTTGCTGCCAGCCTAGAGCCTGACTTGGGTTTGAACTCTCCAAACCATGAGATCATGACCTGAGTCAAAACCAAGAATCAGACGCTTAACTGACTGAGCCACCCAGGCGCCCCTAACACTGTAATTCTCCACAGTACCTTTTTAGTGATTTTCGGAGTCCCCAGGAACTTAAAAAATTTTTTTTTCAAATTCTGTTCCCACCTTGTGTTCCACACTGATGATGCAGAGACAGACTGCTTGGGATTCTTTCTCTCTCCCTCTGTCTCTGCCCCTCCCCTGCTCTCTCTCCTCTCTCTCTCAAAAGAAATAAATAAACTTAAAATTTTTTCTCATCAACTACCAATCATAGGACAAGTGAGTGCTTCCTAGTCCCACCCTTTCTGGACCCTGACCCCTCTATGGGCTCTGTGTTGTACTTTGTGCCCCTAACATGCAGTCCTCCTTACAAGATGTATACTTCATTAGGTGCCTCTTTTGTGTGTGTCTGTCAAGTGTTGTGCTAAGTAAGGCTGTCAGGTAAAATATTGTACTTCCCACGCAGTATTTGGGACACACTTACAAAATTACTTATTGTTCATCTGAAATTCACATTTAACTGGCTGTCCTATACTTTTATTTACTAAATCTAGCAACCTGGTGTTGAAGTACGCCCCAACTTTGTGGGGAGATATTTTCCTCATTTTATAGATAAGGAAATTTAAAAATGTTAAGTGATTTGCTCACGGTCGCATTGTTGGTAAATGGTAGAGCCACTTACTATCCCCTTTTGGCTTTAAAGCCTGCTTTGTTCCATGTCTCCTGTTCTGGCCCTCAACCTTTGAAGTTGCGTAAATGCATTTTCAGGATCAACAGCTCACTCTGATGCTGTTTGCTCTTCTCGGTGTGAATTATATGGCCTGAGCCAGAATTATGTGGCCAGAATAATATGGCCCTGGGGCAGAAGGCTAGACTCATTTAGAATCCGTGCTTGCTTTAAATCTACCTGTGAATGGGCTCTTGGAAATGGCCCTTAGATTCTGAAATGGAAATTAAAACTTTAGTGTAAATAAAAGGACAATGCAATTTCATTATGAACCTCAAAGCCTGGGAGTTAGTAACGTTCTCTTTCCTTTTAGTGCCAGAAGGATCCCCAGTTGGTTGATAAGATAATGCAGGACCTGGATGCCAATAAGGACAACGAAGTGGATTTTAATGAATTCGTGGTCATGGTGGCAGCTCTGACAGTTGCTTGTAACGATTACTTTGTGGAACAACTGAAGAAGAAAGGAAAGTAAAGATAAGTAGTAAGCTGACCTAAGGGCAGAAATCTATCCATAGTTATTTGCTTCCTGTTCATCTGCAGTCTTCAGACCTATAGTTATACTAATGCCATTAATAGAAATAATATACATATAACTAATTGCTAGCATTATTAAATGGTGTGTACCTGAATATATTGATTTAAATGTTCCAAATCTTATAGGCCCTGCTCGAAATCTTCCTGTCCCATTAAGGACGTTGTATGCCTTTTTGTGTCTGTCAAAGAGCAAGCGTCACAAAATTTCACCACTTCCAAGTGAGACGAAAGCTTAGCACACTTCTAAGAGACACTTCTCACCCTGAAATTGTATCTGGAACTTCTTATCCCATGAATGAAAAGAGGTGGCTCTCCCACGCTCTGGTGATTCTGCTTCACACGGAAGAAGCTGCGCAGGTCTGTAAGCAGAAAGGCTGATAAACAGAAGGGCTGGCTTTGTCAGTGAGATAGGTCAGGAGAGGGCGCCATATTCAGAGCTAGGTATTCAAGCCACAAGAGCTGAAGCCAGCAGCTCTTGAAGGCTGGTGTATAAGTACCTTCCTTTGCTCCTTGGGTCCCCTAATTCTGGGGCACGTATTTTACACCACTTCCCAGGGCTTGCCCTGGGGCTAAGCTTCAGTTGCCTGCCCTGGGAGGCTGGCTTGATATCACACCTTCTCTGGCCTACCTCCTTTTCTTTGTCTCACCACACACGCCCACCCTGTGTCTCCGCCCCTCTCAAATAGCTGACTCGCATGCAAATCCTTGACTCACCATCTGCCCGGGGCAACCTAGACTGTGGCAGATCCCTCGGAGAATTTTAGAAAGAAAATGGTGGGTTGTGCATGGAAACACTTACCCTGGCTGCTGTTTGAAGAAAGGGCTATAGAGAGGGCCAGTGTGGAAGAGAGAGACTAGTTAGGAGGCCGTTCTTTGTTCTGAGTGAGAGACGATGGTGTCCCAGGCCAGGTTTCGAGCAATGGAGATCAACTTGTTAAGTGTTTTGGATGTGGGAGTGGTAGGACGTGCCAATGGACTGGTGAGGAAGGGTCAGAAAAGAGAGCTCCGCAGGGCAATAGAGCACTCACTGCTCTTGCCCATCCTATGAATGTTCTCCCTTTCTTCCGTGTATTAGGGCCCTGATTTGTGTGGGCTAGTAATCAATGTGCCCAGCTAAAAAAGCTGTATTTCCCAGTCTCCCTTGCAGCTGAGGTGGAGCTTGTAACACAGTTCTGGACAATGGGACTCAAGCAGAAGTCTCCTGGGAATTTTGCTATTTCCATACAGGTTCTGTACCTTCACCTTGTTAATTCGTTCCTTGTCTTTCCGTTGGAATGTAGATGTGAGGCTGGAAGTGAGGCTGCCAGCTTGCAACCATGAGGATTGTGAAGAAAAAGATAGAAGGAGTTGGGACATTGTGGTCATTGAGGAGGCACGGCACAGCCCTGGTCTGCCTGTCTCTGGTCCTCCTATTGTGTGAAAAAAGAATGACTCTTCTCTGGTTAAGCCGAATTCTGTACATGGAGCCAAACATAGTCTCTAATGTTTAGATTTTTGGTCAAGCAAATGATGCGATTTACTAAATGGGAAAGACTGAGAGAGGAACAGCTTTAGTGTGGGGACATTGGGGAGAATAGCTCCATTTATTTATTTATTTTTATTTTATTTTACTTATTTTATTTTTTTCAATATACGAAATTTATTGTCAAATTGGTTTCCATACAACACCCAGTGCTCATCCCAAAAGGTGCCCTCCTCAATACCCATCACCCACCCTCCCCTCCCTCCCACCCAAATAGCTCTATTTAAAATGCCTACTGGACATCTAAGTGGAGATATTACATGGGCAGTTGGATAGATGATCCAGTCCAGAGCTCAGGGTAAGGAGTGGAATTAGAGATCCACATTTGGAAGTCATTAGCATCTAGACGATATTAAGCCATGGGCCTAGAGATCACTTAGGATGAGAATGTAGGGAGGGAAGAAGAAATATCCAACAGTTAGCTGTCAGGAAAAAGAGAAACCAGCAAATCATACAGCAGAGGCATGGCCAGGAAGACAGAAGGAAAACCAAGAGAGTATGGTGCCTCAGAAGAATGGAGAAGAAAGTATTTGAAGAAGGAAAGAGGGCAAATCCACTGAGAGGGGAAGTTAAGATGACAGTGGAGAACTAGCCATTACATTTGCCATGGTAGAGATGATCGAAGACATCAATGACCTGGTGAGAGTGATTTTGCTTGCAAAAGTATCTATGTCCCAGTCTGGCAGACAGTAGACACTCAATAAATATTTGTTAAGTAAATGAAAGAAACTGCCAACTGGTGATTTTCTAGTGCTAGGACCTGTCATTATTTTTTCTTTAAATAGAAAAATAGTTGGGGCGCCTGGGTGGCCCAGTCGGTTAAACATCCTACTCTTGATTTTGGCTCAGGTCATGATCTCACAGTTTGTGAGATCGAGCCCCAGGTCAGACTCTGCACAAATAGCAAGGACCCCTTGCTTGGGATTCTCACTCTCCCTCTCTCTGCCCCTCCCCCACTTGCACGCATGCATGTGCGCGTGCTCTCTCTCTCTGTCTCTCAAAAATAAACATTAAAAAATAAATAAATAGAAGGGGTGTCCAGGTCCTCAGTCAGTTAAGCCTCCAACTTTGGGCTCAGGTCATGGTCTCACGGTTTGTGGGTTCAAGCCCCTCATTGGGCTTTGCGCTGACGATGTGGAGCCTGCTTGGGATTTTCTCTTTCTCCTTTTTTTCTCTGTACCTCCCCTACTTGGTCCCTCTCTCTTTCAAAATAAATAAATAAACTTAAAAAAAAAGAATAATGTTTTTGTCTCTCACAAACCAGTTCTGAGCAGACAGGACAGGGAGAATTTAGATGTCAGAGCATTCAAGAGAAGAAATGTACACTCTTAGTATTGGCTCCTGTCTCTCAAAAGGTTGGGGAAAAATGAGAAGGAAAAAAGTGAACCACATATTTCAGAGGGGCTCAGACTTTGTTCTTAGAAGATGGTACACTACTTACGCAAGAGAAGGTCTGAATATTTCTCAGGGGCTTTTAAACATTTCATTTTAATTTGGTTCGAAGTTTACAATCCTAAGATGGGTCACCAAAACATGAAAAGTAAATCCAAACTTTTCCTCACATCCAATTCAAGAAAGGACGTTCTCAACATAGAGAAATAAATGAAGAAACAATGTTCATTTCATGCTCTTTCTAAAATTCGATTAAAAATAAGGAAAAGCAATTTATGTGTCAAATTAGATTTCAAGTGCATAAGATTACTTGATGCAGCAAAAGCTCTTTCCTAGTGAAGGCCAAGGTGGGCTTTCTCTTGTGTGTGTGTTAGGTATGTGCAGTACATTTGTAGGAGGCAAAACTGATCATTTCTGCTGCCTGTAGGCACTGGCTTTTGCATTTGTGGCCGTTTAAATCAACTTTAAACAATATTCCAGGGTTGTCTCTGCATTAGTACGTTCTCATGTTTAACATTTACCCAGTGTGGTTATTAGAAGACAAGGCTTATGGGAGACAGTAGCCTAGGTCTCTTTGGGGCCCTGAGTTTGAGATGTGGCCAGCAATACAAATAGCTAGAAAGCAAACAAACAAACAAACAAAACAACCAAAAGTAAAACAAAAACAAAAAACAAAAAAATGTACAAAATACCCCAAAACCTTAAGTTTTAATTTAAAACAGTTTCTTTTTCCCCCAAGAAAAGGCTTTCCAGAGGCAGAAACCTGAAGTTGAGTCTTTGATAAAACAAAGAAATGGGAGAGTTAATTACAGGAAAAGAATTTGAGGGGTGCCTGGGTGGCTTAGTCCAATGAGTGCCCGACTTTAGCTCAGGTCATGATCTCACGAGCCCCACATTGGGCTCACGGCTGTCATTGCAGAGCCTGCTTCAGATCCTATGTCCCCCTCTCTCTCTGCCCCTCCTCTGCTCATAATCTTGCTCTCAACAATGAATAAACATTAAAAAAGAGAATTTGGGTGAAGTCCTGCAGGGTTGAAGAGGGCAATGCAAGTGGTCTGGTGCCCCCTAGCATGTAGGGGTGGGAAAATAGGAGATGGGGCTGGAGAGGTAGACAGGACTCAGGATGGGAAAGGGCCTTTGGTGCTAATTTGAGAAATTTGAAATTCATCTCATCTATCTATTTATCGATCTTTTTTTTTTTTTAATTTTTTTTTCAACATTTTTATTTATTTTTGGGACAGAGAGAGACAGAGCATGAACGGGGCGGGGGGGGGGGGGGAGGTGGGGGTCAGAGAGAGGGAGACAGAGAATCTGAAACAGGCTCCAGGCTCTGAGCTGTCAGCACAGAGCCCGACGCGGGGCTTGAACTCACGGACCGCGAGATCATGACCTGAGCTGAAGTCGGCTGCTTAACCGACTGAGCCACCCAGGTGCCCCTCGATCTTTTTTTTTAAGTCCAAGTTTAGTGTAGTAATGGTTTCAGTAGTAGAATTTACTGATTCATCACTTACATATAACACCAGGGTTCATCCAAACAAGTGCCCTCCTTAATATCCATCACCTGTTTAACCCATCCCCCCACCTCCCGCAACCCTGTTTGTTCTCTGTATTTAAGAGTCTCTTATGGTTTGCCCTGAAAATTATCTTGACTCTCATGGGAAACCATTCCACAGTTTTATGCATATTTTTCTAATTTAAAGCCATTTGTTTGTTTCTCAATACTCCCCTAAATTTTTTAAATCTTTGAAGCCGTGAATTTTGAACCCTAAGTTGACATTACATTCACCTGAGATATTATTAAAAATATATATGAGTAAGCTCCACCTCCCACAAAGATTCTGATTCAATTGGTCTGGAGATGGGGCCCAGGCATCAGCATTTTTTAAAGGGCATCAGTTGATTCTTAATGCAAACAGGGTTGAAAATCACTGCTTTTATGATGCCTCGCATAATCAGATCAACATCTGGCTGGGAAGTGTCTAGGACAGCAGCTGTTCCAACTTTAATGTGTAGGTGAATCACCTAGGGATCTGATTCAGCTTTAGAATGTCTGGGCTGGAGCCTGAAATTGTGCATTTCTGACAAAGTCACAGGTGATGCTGATGGTGCTGATAGAAATGGTCTAGACTCTAGGGGGGAAGAGAAAAGAGTGAAGTGTCATTTTGAAAGCAAGCACCTGTCACATAGTTCTTTCTGGGGCGTATTCCCTTTGGAAGAATATAAGACCACACAGGCATTGGGCTCAGAGAGGGCCTGGGAGAAGAGAAGAGAGGTGGGAGAAACCAGGACAGAATATTCTCTAGGGCCCTGGGGAATAAGGTGGGGGGGAAGGGTGCTACCTCAGGTCAAAGGTCTTGGGCAAGTAATTTAACTTGTTTTAGTCTCATTTTTCTGGCAAGTCTCAACTTGAGTGACTCATCTGCCTCAGAATCAACTCAAGGCATTTTGAACATTGGGATTCCCAGACCCTCCAGCAGTCCTGGTGGATCAGAAGGGGATGGGGTGGGGAGAGCGGCATCCGCATTGATAGCAAGCCCTCTAGATGATTATTACGCACCCTTGAGTGCAAGTCCTCGATCTCTGATGGTAAAATAAGATAGCAAGTGCCCAACACACAGTAAGTACCCAGTACTAAGTGATTGTGTGAAGATGAAAATGGTGGTAAGGCTGACAGGATGAACATCTCTGGTCCAGCTTAGAGTCTGCAGCCCATGGGTTTTATCCAACCTACTACCCTCTCAAGTTGGTGTCTGCCAGATGCCTGCTGTGGGAAAAGGCTATTTCCCCCCCTTGACTTCTCCAGCTCTCTCAGAGAGCTTCCTTTCTTTTTTAAAACTTTTTTTTAAATGTTTATTTTTAAGAGAGAGACAGAAGGAGATAGAACATGAGCAGAGGCGGGACAGAGAGAGAGAGGGAGGCACAGAATCCGAAGCGGCTCCAGGCTCTGAGCTGTCGGCACAGAGCCTGATACGGGGCTCGAACTCACGAGCTGTGAGATCATGACCTGAGCTGAAGTCAGACACTCAACCGACTGAGCCACCCAGGTGCCCCTAGAGTTTCCTTCCAAGAGGTGGACTGCTATGCAGTCATTATGTTTTTGAAGAACATTTCGAAGAACATTTCGAAGCTCCATTTGATGGAGCTGTCTACTCTCGGATACCAACATTAATAGTTGATATCGTTTTCAATTGGATCTTTAAAAGTAGTGCTTCAGCATGAGTTTTTAAGGTTTAAAGTTTCTGTTTCTATAGCTAGGGCACAGGGGTGAAAAGCACCTGGCTCTGGGGGTCCCACACATACCAGGTTGGGCCACTAGCCGCTGACAAAATGCAAAGTCAGAGTCACAAGCGGTGGAGAAACAAGAGAGGAATTAATTTCAATGAGGCCAACACTGGGAAGTCAAGGGAGTAGCTTCTCAAAGGCTGTCTCCAAAGTGCTGAAAATACTTTCCAGTTTATATAAGGAGAATGTGGGACAGGGGTTGGTGGGTACATGCCGGTGGGCAGTGAAGGTCAAACCAATCATTGTCTTGGGGGTTGGCAAGCCGGCATGGTTTTACTGGCTGAGAGCAGTCCTTAATAAGAGAATAATTATAAGAGAACTTAATAAGATAATCAGAGAACTTAATTAGAAAGTTTGAGGTCAAAATGAAAGTCGTTAAAGCCCTCTTTCATTTCTACTTGCTATTTTTCATTTTCTTTATCCCAATCCGGAAGAGAAGGGCTCCCTTACAAAGGGAAGGTCTGAGATGGGATGGAAAGCAACAGCTGCCTGGAAACCACTTCCCTTCCTAGCTTTTTGTTTTCAAGAGCCCTGAGCCACTGAGGCAATTATGTGAGGTGCCTGCAAGGAAAATACATGTCAAGGGAAAGGAATTATCCCTAAGGAAAGGATTTCCTCTGAGACTAAAAGAAGACTTCCTGAGCTCTGGAGGAAAGGGAGAGGTTTGTGGTTTCCGAGGAGTGCAAGCCTCAGTGTTCACGTGACCTCTCTCTAGGGGTCTCTTCTAATATCTAACCTTGTCTCAGTGTCCCCATCTTTGATATTTATCACTCCTGGAGGTGGGTGATCAGCTAAGTATGCACTCTGGGTTTCTACCGTCTCTTCTGAGTCTTCTAATGTGTTCTCCAACTTTCCTTTGGAATATAACATCTGTTGTCTTGAGACCTCAACCAGAATTCTAACTGGGTACATGTACCTTGAAAAAAGACTGGAAGGAAGCCCACTAAGGTGTTCACCATGATGGTGGCATTATAGGCAATTTTAATATTTTCTTTGTACTTCTGGGGAACCTAGGCGGCTCAGTTAAGGGTTAGACTTCTGCTCAGGTCATGATCTCATGGTTTGTGGGTTCGAATCCCTCATTGGGCTCTCTGCTTTGAGTACAGAGCCTGCTTCAGATCCTCTGTCCCTGTCTCTCTGCCATTACCCCCCACTCTCTGTCTCAAAAAAAAGTCCTTAGAAATATTTTCTTTGTACTTTCATCTAATTGCTGGTGTTTTAACAATGAACAATAATCAGAAAACAGTGCTTCGTTATTTATTTGTATTAGAGAATTCCTGCTATTCTAGCTTTACATATCTGTATTCCTCCCGTACTGCCGGCTTACTAAAATGTCTTTTTCGGGGCGCCTGGGTGGCGCAGTCGGTTAAGCGTCCGACTTCAGCCAGGTCACGATCTCGCGGTCCGTGAGTTCGAGCCCCGCGTCAGGCTCTGGGCTGATGGCCCGGAGCCTGCTTCTGATTCTGTGTCTCCCTCTCTCTCTGCCCCTCACCCGTTCATGCTCTGTCTCTCTCTGTCCCAAAAATAAATAAACATTGAAAAAAAATAAAATAAAATAAAATGTCTTTTTCTCTGAGACTACTTCCTCAGCTACGCTGTGCTCTTGTAACATTCCTCTCTGTACTATCTTACTTTCCTCCCTCCCTCCCTCCCTTCCTTCCAAGTGTTTTATTTTGAGAGAGAGAGAGAGAGAGCAAGCTGGGGAGGGCAGAGGGAAGGGGACAGAGAATCCCAGGCAAGCTCCTGGCTGTCAGCACAGAGCCCCAGGCAGGGCTCGAATCCACGAACCCACAAGATCATGACCTGAGCCAAAACCAAGAGTCAGACTCTCAACCGACTGAGCCACCCAGGACCCCAGCCTTACTTTTCTTTCTAACCCTAGGACCTGTCACAGCACCAACCAATCAGAGAAGTTAAGCACATGCTTTTTTTAGTGAATCTGTCTTGAGAATGCCTAGGAATTCCTTTATTCACTTCATCACCATTAGAAAGCTTTCTGCTGGGCAGTTACATTGCCAACCAAATAATAGAGCCATCTGCCCCTTTGTTGACCGAGAGCCTGTTACCATGTGCTGGTCCCTGGAGTTCCACAGGGATAAATAAGAACTGATTTTTTAAAAGGGATTTTTGGCAAAAACCTATCAACAGTTCCCAAATGGTAGTAATTTGGTCATCACATATTATCGAGTACTATCAAAGAAAGTTAAGGTCCAAGAACACTTTAAAACCCCTGATATCCACTTAAGCAGTTTCACTTTTAGAGGCTCTCTCTTCATACGTTAACATGTGCTTACAACCTTGGGAAATGAATACATTTTGCAAATCACGTGAGGGCATTGGTATTGACCACAGATGCATCTGACAGTCCATTTATTAGCGTGTAGTGAAAACTTTTTTTTGGGGGGGGGGGGAGATCATTTAAAAACAAACAAAAAACATCCCAGAATTTAAAAAGGGGGGTGGG
This sequence comes from Prionailurus bengalensis, assembly GCF_016509475.1. NCBI lineage: Eukaryota > Metazoa > Chordata > Mammalia > Carnivora > Felidae > Prionailurus > Prionailurus bengalensis. The sequence continues at coordinate 141,728,823 of NC_057343.1, forward strand.
TGCTGATTACTTCCTACTCCTCCCTCCCTACTCTCTCTCCCCAATCCTGATGGCCACTGACCCATCACTTTTGCCTTTTCTAGCATGTCATATAAATGGAATCATACACTATATAGCGTTTGAGTGGCTTTCTGCACTTAGCAGAACACATTTAAGATTCATGGTTTTGTCTCTATCAGTAATTTGTTCTTTTTTATTGTTGAATAGTCTTTTTCGTTACAGAATGTACCACAATTTCTTTATTCACCAGTTGAAGGACGTGTGGACTATTTACAGATTTTTGTATGGACATAAATTTTCCTATCTCCTGTACCTAAAAGGGGCTTGCTGGGAAGTTTGGTATTATAGATTTCTTTTCTTAAAGATTTTATTTTTAGGTAATGTCTACACCCAGTGTGGGACTTGAACTCACAACCCTGCAGTCAAGAGTCACACGCTCCACTGACTGAGCCTGCCAGGTGCCCCTGGGATTATAGATTTTTTATTTTTAGCCTTTCTAATAGGTGTGAAGTGATATCTCACTGTCACTTTACTTTTTAAAAAAAATAATTTTAAAAAATATTTATTTATTTTGAGAGAGACTGTGCACGTGAGCATGAGCAGGGGAGGGGCAGAGAGAGAAAGAGAGAGAGAGAATCCCACACAGGCTCACTGCTGCAGCATGGGGCTCAAACCCACAAACTGTGAGATCATGACCTGAGCCAAAACCAAGAGTTGCACCCTTAACCAACTGAGCCACCCAGGCACCCCTCACAGTGGTTTTAATTTGTATTTTGCCACTGACTAATGATATTAAGTACTTTTTATATATTTGTTTGCCAATCTATATGTCTTCTTTGGTGAAGTGTCTTTTCAAATCTTTGGCCCATTAAAAAAAGTTGGTTGCTTATGTTTTTATTCTTGAATTCTGGGACTTCTTTACATGGTCTAGATTCTAAGACCTTTGTCAAATCGTGTGAATATTTTTGTGTGAATATTTCTCCCTTTCCTTTCTCTTAACATTATCTTCCCCTGGGCAGAAAATTTTAATTTTTAAAGAAGCCAAGTTTATCATTTTTAAAAAATGGATCATGCTTTTGATACTGTATCCAAATAGTCTTTGCCTAACGCAGTGGTTTTTGAATGGAAGACAACCCTCCTGCCCCAAATATTTGGCAAGGTTAATTCCTAAAAGTGGAATAGATTTTTTGTGTGTCGAAGATATTTATATTTAAATTTCTTATTTATGGTCTCGAATTTCCGTCCAAAACCTCTGTGCCAACTTATACTCCCAACATCTTCATGTGAGCCTTTTCTCCGTACCTTCAGCAACATTGCATACTATCCATAACTTTATTTTTTGTCAGAACAATAGGCTTTTTATTTTGTGCTTTAAATTTTGTGACTGTTTTGGAGTTTCTTTTTATGTTTTTTTTCCCCCCTTGAAATGCACATCTCCCTTCATTTGGCATTAGAAGTTGATTCCACTGCTAAGACTTCCCACAGTGCTTTTCTTCCCTGGGATCTGCCTAACTTGGAAGGAACATGCCTGCCTACCTTCCATGAAAGGCTGTGCATCTTGAGTGTAACGGGATGCTACTTCTCTCTTCAATGCAGAGCGGAAATAGTCACCGGAAGCAACATAAACTACAGTCAGTGTGCCCAATTTAGATGTTTCAGTAATCAGCAAGAAACATACTACACAGCCATTGGCTGGATTTCAAGGGCCTGTGTGGGCCTGTGATGTCAGGAAGTTCCTGAGTGCTCATCAAGGGCTAAAGAAAGTGGAAAATGTCTTTGAAAAGCATGACTCTCTGGAGGGGGTCTGCCTGGAATAGTACTGGCTGTCTCAGGCTACGCCTAGCACTTGGGGGCTTCGGAGCAAGCTGCTCTCCCTGATAAATTGCAGAGGGGGCAGCGAGGAAGTATCGGCAGCTTGTCAGCACTGCGGTATGAAGAGCAAGTGTGAAATGGATTCGCTGATTTTACCTTGAAATTCACAACTGCCACAAAAACACCTTTTGCCATTTCTCCTTACGGAAGTAATACAAGTTTATTTTCGGGGGGCAGGGGGGATATGAACATTTTCTTTTTTAAAAAAAATGCCATTATCACATGTAAAAACTTCTTTTAAGCTTATTTTTTTTTAAATTAATCTCATGACCCCGAGATCAAGAGTCAGACGCTCTTCTGACTAAGCCAGCCAGGCACCGCGTCACCCCTGAAAACTATTCTGTAGTAACATCTAATACTCCACTCAAAATCACATGTTCACAATTGTTTCAAAATACCTCTTCTTGTACTTTATTTGTTTGAATTAGAAACCAAACAAGAACCACAAGTTACATTGGGTTGAGTCTCTTAAGTCTGCTCACTACTCAGCAGCCCCCTCTCATTTTCCCCCCTCTGCCCATGTTGCTGAAACCAGGAGGTCCTGGGGGAAAGCCCCACATTCTGGATTTGTCTCTTTGCTTCCTCGTAGTTTTATTTAATTGGTTCCGCTATGGCTACATTTCCATTCGGTGAAAGTGAGCTTGGGAGCCTTGATGAGAGTCCAGTTGGACCGTCATTGAAAGCATTTCGCTCGTGGGGCTGTGGAATCCACATGGTGCCAGGTGCCGTGTAAAGCCTGGTTGCCCGCTTTCAGAGCCCAGCTGGCCTGGGCCACACCGTCCAGATGGTGGCTGGAGGGCAGTGCCGTGACACATGCAAAGTGCTCTCCCACTCGTGGTGGTTCCTCTTCCAGGCTCTGAGTGCCTCACTCAGCAGTGCAGAACCAGACTTTGCTTTGAGATGGGGGTGTGGTTTCCTTATCCAGCTCACAAAGCCAGCATAGCCCCATCAGAGGCAAGCTGTTTTCTACGGCCTGGCGATTCAGTGTGTGCGGACCAGCAGGGGCAGCAACAGCCGCTGAAAGCTTACTGGAAATGCAGAAATTCTTACCCTAGAATGACTGAAGCAGAACATATGTTAAAATTTTTTTTTTTCTGTTGAGGTAAAGTGCACATAATCTTTGCCACGTTTACCATTCTATTTTATGTCTTATTTTACGTAATCTCTACCCCCACCATGGGGTTCGAACCCACGACCCGGAAATCAAGAGTCACGTGCTCTTCTGACTGAGCCAGCCAGGCGCCCCTCAAGACGTGCATTTTAACGATATTCTCAGGTGATAAGCATGCACTTCAAAATTTGAGAAGTGCTGGCCTAGAGGGCCCCAGATAAGCTAGGAATGGATGAGAGAGATGATAGCCCTTTAAGACTGCATGTTTGGAGAAAAGAAGAAGAGAGGGAGAGAGGTGATGGTGTTTTTTATAACCTAATCTCAGAGGTGGCATACCATCACATTTGCCACGGCCTACCTTCACACACTAACCCTGTGACTGTGTGGGCAGGGATTATACATGGGTGTGAACACCAGGGGGTGGGGCCATCTTGTAGACTCACCAACACAGCAGTACCCATCACCCAGGCTTCTGTCTTGTTGAGAAGGGAGGGGGACTTGCCGCTGGGAACAGCGGAAGCCTGACGTCCCCCGTCCTATTCCGGGAGCATCAGGTTTGGCTTATTGTGTCCAGGCTCTTAGCTCGCTCTCCTGGCATCCCGACTCCGTCCCCCTTGTGCTTCCGTGCTCAACTTCCCATTTCCCACAAGTGCTGCTGTTCTTTCAGGTTATAGGTTTCCTTTTATTTTATTTATTTCTTTTGAGAGAGTGAGTAGGGAAGAGGCAGAGGGAGGGAGGGAGAGAGAATCCCAAGCAGGCTCCACACTGGCAGCGGAAGAGCCCCACGTGGGGCTTAGTCTCACCCACCGTGAGATCATGACCTGGGCTGAAATCCGGAGTCAGACGCTTAACCAACTGAGCCACCCCGGTGCCCCTAGGTTTCCTTTTAATTAACTCATTCAGACATATACTGCTTGTCATAGGAGGAACTTAATGGCTAACAGTAATAAATCATGTAATATAAGATTATATAAAAACATACAGGTACTATACTTTGAAAGTTCTGCAGACAGTTCCATTCAGAATATGGAATTGTGATAGCTAGGCTATAGAGGGAAGCCTCAAGGTCAAAGGTCACTAGGGGTAGCAGGAGATGACGTAGGCAGCGGACAGTGGAGACGTGTGTTCTTTTCGAAAAGAGCGGTGAATAAAATTCACCTGGTGTCCTACCCTGCCATGCTAGCCTAGTTGCAGATATTAGAGTGATAGAATGATCCCATCTGGTGGGTGACAAGTTCAGAGCTGGCGATTCATTGCCACGAGGGTGGGTAGTCCTGGCTGCCAAGGAGAAACCAATAATACTCCAGGAAGACGCATTTATGTTTGTTCCACCAGAAAAGAAATACAAAACAGTTCAATTTTCTCCAACATTTAGGTAATGTGTTTGGGGGGCAAGGTGACAGTGGTAGTTCATCAGGGGAGCTGGGAAGGACCGAGGGAGTGAGCGGGACTGAAAGTTAGCCCTCGCTCCACTGTCTGCTCCGCTGGGGAGCTGCCACAGGACCTGCAAGAAAGGTCAGGAGACCTGGGGCTGAAGAGACGCTCCGGGGAGAACTAGGTGTGAAACTTAACACCCACCTGTGTGGATATGGGTGGAACAGGCTAAGTGGCAGAGATGGAAAAAGGACAGAGTGGTCCTAGAGCAAGAGAAAGATGAGACAGCAGAGGAGAGCTGGACGACAGGGGTGCTGGAGAGAGAGTGAGCTGATGAAACCAGATTGAATGGGGCGCCTGGGTGGCTCAGTCAGTTAAACGTCCGATTTCGGCTCAGGTCATGATCTCACAGTTCATGGGTTCGACCCCTGCATCGGGCTCTATGCTGACAGCTTAGAGCCTGGAGCCTGCTTCGGATTCTGTGTCTCCCTCGCTCTCTGCCCCTCCCCTGCTCATGTTGTGTCTCTCTCTTTCTCTCAACAATAAATAAACATTTAAAAAAAAATTTTTTTTTAAGAAACCAGATTGAAATTCTCTTCTTAAGATTCGTAACAGTTTCCAGATCAAGGTGGTAGAGTCAGCTTTCCAAAATGGAAAGGAAAAGATTCCCCCTGAAGAGTTGCAAAGCAATCTGGTTTAGGATTTTGTTTTCTTAGAAATTTCCAAGGTAAATACAAGAAATTTCCATGGTAGGTATACTCTCTACCAGCTTCCTTGTTGTTGTTCCTCTGAATGTTCTGCTATTGCCTTCCATGTGTGTAAGTTAAGATAGTGTCTAAATACTCAATGGCTTGGGCAACTGCCCTGATTCATTGTGTTTGTGATTCTCTAGACACGTGTGGATTGAAGACTTTCCTGCTTTCTTCTTATACTAATAGCAGGAAGAATGAGACGTTAGGACCCAAAGCAAAGATGCCGACCCACAAGAAGTGAAATGTGCAGATAGTGTCTTTGTCCAGAGAGCCCCAAAGCAACTGGTGTTTGAGTCTCTGAGGACCTTTCACGTTCTGGGTGAGATTATTCTAAAGCCTATGCTCCTCATCCTGGCTTCCAAAGCCCCTGTGATGATCTTGCTCCTTAGTTTCCTCTCTACCCTCCCTTCACATCATGTTCCCCTGGGCTCTGGTCATCTGGCCCCTTTCTGGGGCTGAGGGGACAGTCAGGGATGCCAAGCTGTGCTCTCCCTCTGCTCAGACCCTTGTGTGGTTGGCTCCTTCTCATCCTTCTCATCTCTGTTCAGATGTCACCTCCTCAGTGAGGCTGTTCTGATCTCTTCTCCGAAGGACCCTCTACCAAACCCTCTTGGCCCTATTTCTTGTTTTATCTTCATTGCACTTCTAGTATCAGAAATTGGTTCATGTGATTGATCATGAATTTCTGCTATGGACTGAACGTCTGTGTGCCCCCCAAATTCATATGTTGAGGCCCTACTTCCCAGTGTGATGGCATTGGGAGGCGGGGCCTTTGGGGGGTAGGTAGGTCGTGAAGGTAGAGCCCTCATGATGGGATTTGTGCCCTTATAAGAAGACACAAGAGAGAAATGATCTCTCTCTCTCTCTCTCTGCTGAGGACACAGCAAGAAGGCGTCTGTCCGTAAACCAGAAAGAGGGCTCTCACTAGAACTCAATCATGCTGCAACCCTAATCTTGGACTTACAGCTTGCAGAACTGAGAAATAAATGTCTCTTGTTTAAGCCCCCCTGTCTATGGTGTTTATTAGAGCAGCCTGACTAAGAGGCTCTGTCTTCACCCGACTGTGAGAGGTCCAGGAAAAGAGACCTGAGTTGGCCTTGTTTCCTGGTCTTTTCGTCAGCATCTAGAACGATGCACATAGCACCTAGTACATGCTCAAAATGATTTACTGAAAGCATTGTGAATGGTGAAGAGTTCTAAGTCTCAGTCAGGCTGCCCCTTCATCCCCTTTACATTTAAATCCCTCCTGGTCACAAGTTAGGCCTCCCCGATCCCTCTCAACCAGTCTTTGTTACCAAGTCGTTCACCTCAAAGGTTCAGTCGAGTTAATGACCTTTCTGATGGTGGCTTAGGCTCTTGAAGGAAACCGTTGGAAAATTATAAAAGAAAATCAGAAGAGCATTTGGAGAAGGAAGTTGCGAGATAAGTATTTGAATTTTAACATACAAAATGACAGGTGTACAAAGGGGGGATATAGGGAGGTGAGGACTGACCATTTGTTATGGTCGGGCCTTGTCCCTATGTTAGCCCCCTGCTGTGACGCTGTACCCACGCTGTGAAGTGAGAATTTGTACTATTTTACAGAGAAGCAAACTGAGGCTCAAAACAGTAATACAAATTCGTCAGGATCGTATGTAGCTAATGTGCAGAAGTCTGGCTTTGGGCTGATGTCCGGCTGACTCCAAGCCTGTGTGTGTTTGTTTCCCCCTTCCCACACCCTTGCCCTCTCTGGTCTAAGGACAGGGCAGGGAAGATGGGGTGCCGACATGACACAGGTATTACAAGACCCCTGGGAAACCAGACTGAACGCCCCAGTGCTCTCACCATCTATGTTGATTTCAAATACCCTTTAGAATTACCTGAGTCAGAACCGCCTCCTCGGTTTAGAAACAAAGGGTCTAATTCACTGTCATTTTTACACAATAGAGACCTCCACAAATTATAGCTTTTTGGTCTTTCAGCCACAAAGGAAACAGGGACTGTAACTGGGCCATCAATAATCCCCCCTGTGCAGAGGAGGCGGACGTATAAGCAACAGAAGGTGCCTGAGATTTCACAACTCGATTGCTTCCTGAGTAATCTTTACTTGGCTGAGTTAAATGTAAGTGTTGTCGTGCCCGTGGCTTCAGAGCCCATTTTGAAAATGAGAAAATGCATCTTCAGGGTGGGAGAGAGAGTCCTTTGTCCCTCCTGTCTTATTTTATGGCATAACAACAGAGGCTCTACAGAGTAGCTGGGGCGGGAACGGGAGCCACTTCTAGCGGCCGCTTTCTTTCTGAGATAGCGAACTGTCCAAGCCACATGCAGCTTCCAGCTCCCCTTCTAAAATGCTAGAGGATGAGCTATGGCAGGGCAGATGCAGCTCAGGTTCTGTTAAAATCAAGAGCTCTTTGCATGTCCATGTGGGGCTCTCTGGTCTGCAAACTCCCAGTGTCACTCACCAGGTCAGAAGCCATTTAGCTCGCTCCTGCTCCCGTGTCACCTTCCTTAATAGAGTCTGAGCCACGGTAGGAGGCCACCTTGTTGATGGACACCCTAGAGAGAAAATTACAGGGCCACGAATGTGGAATGAAAGCTCCTAGCTAGACAATGCTCCCAACACAAGGAAGTTTGGTCTTTGAATTGTATATTCACCCCAGCTTTTTACGTGTCAGGGAGAAAACAGATGCATATTGCACTTTTTTGCTGAAGAAAGATCTTGAGTGGGGCCTGTGGGTGTGTATGCCCACTTTGCCTGGAAACTTCTTCACTAATGCAGGGAAATATGCCAGTCCCCTTCTACGAAAGGAAGGGGGTGCAATTAATAGAAGGCACCAGAAACAGAGGAAAGGAAAAGAAGAAGATATGTATATGCCTTAATGTCAAGAGGCAAATGGGGATAAAAACAGCTTGCGTGTCAGCACCCTAAGATTCTGCTGCCACCTGTTGCTGGCCTGCTTTCCCTAGAGCATTGCAAGGCACTGGTGGCAAACACATCTTCTATTTCCGCCCAGAGTCATTTTTCCTTGGTAAATCAGAGAAGTCTGAGAGCTAGAGAAGACCCAGCAATCTCCCCATCTAACGTTTCCTAAATTCTCCTGTAGAGCAGAGTCATTTGTGAGGTCCACCCTGGACTCTGCCAGCATTTCTGGAGCACTGGCTGGGCTCTGTCTGTTGAGCAAGCTCCCTTCTCATTCCTCAGCTTCCACGGGTCTCGTGACCCGCCTAGTGCAAGTCTGAATTTTACAAAGGAGGAAGCTGAGGTCCACAGAAGTGACACACCCCAAGGCACAGCAGAGCGGGGACTGAGCTCAGCTCTGAAGCACATTAAAACTTAATCTCACTTAATTTCCATAGTAAGTAGGCACAGATCTCACAGTGTGGACTTCAGGGCTACGGAGTTGCAGATTTCCGTTGTTTACAGCAGGAGGCAGTTTGGATCAACGCCCCTCCCTGTTCAGTCTGCAGCAAGAAATTCTTTACCAAGCTCCTAACAGAAAACAACCCTGAAAATTCCTGATTAGTACGTCAGCTGAGGTGACTTGAACTTTATCTTTAGCTCATAACTCTATTGAACATAACAGATCTCTGTTCTATTGATCACTGTGTCTGACTCACCGCTGATACATTTTTTTAATGTTTATTTATTTTTGAGACAGAGAGAGACAGAGCATGAATGGGGGAGGGGCAGAGAGAGAGGGAGACACAGAATCCGAAGCAGGCTCTAGGCTCCGAGCTGTCAGCACAGAGCCCGATGCAGGGCTCGAACCGATGCAGGGCTCGAACTCATGAACCGTGAGGTCATGACCTGAGCCAAAGTCAGATGCTTAACCGACTGAGCCACCCGGGTGCCCCTCACCACTGATATTTTTAAGCAATTGTCTGAAGTATGCTTGAAGTGAAGGGGGGGCGGAATCTAGGGAGAACAGAGTTTGTGGTCCTACAATATCCTGGCATGCTACCCGTCTGGGGAATGCTTTAGGAGTCCACTAGAGGAGATATTTTTTAAAAAATACAGTGTGGCAGGCTTTTTGTGGAAATTGATACCCAAGTTATTTCAGGGGCAGCTTTGAGAGCTGGACAGGGATGTGTAAAGTTCAGAGCTTCCTTTCCTGAAGCTGTCAGCAGGCAACTGACTGAGATCTGCACACTTACAGAAATCATAAAAAAGCAGAGTAAGTCTGATTTATCTTTAAAGGGGCCTCTTTGGGTCCCTTCAGTGATGATTTGTGATCTGTGATGGAGAATCAGTTGTAGACTCAGTTATATTAATGTGTTTTCTGCCTAAGATGTTAGTTTAAAATCTTTCTTTCTCTTCCTTCCTTCCTTCCTTCCTTCCTTCCTTTCTTTTGGTACAAACCTATAGTTTCTGCATTTATCCTTAGTAGAGTCAAAAGAATCCCCAAATTTACAGAACTTAAATTGATGTTAACTTATATTTTTGCACATAGATAATATTCCATTTGTGGACTTGAAGTGAGGTCAAGGAGGCTGTTCAGAAGTCAGAAGGAGTGGGTTTGAAACCTATGAACTCACTGGTTGCGCATAAAGAGTAAGACAAGAGAGACAAGCAAATCCCCAATTTACAGGGTACTTGTGCTTTTTGCGGAGACAGTGGCATTTCATGAGGAGTGATTTGTGCGAGGCTGGAAAGCCCTCCAAACCCACACGGATGCCTTAAACTCAAAGTAATTTATTCCCTTTATGGTTACGTACTCTGAGCTCCTCCTTGGCAATTCCATTAACTCCTGAGAGAGGAACACAGTCCTTAGCTACACTGTGTCTGTTTCTCAGGCAGAGAAGGAGTAGAGGCAGGGACCAGCATGGGTTGAAGTCTGTTTTGTACCTGGAAGAGATATAAAGTTTCCAGCATATTACCTCTCAGTAGGTCCTCTCAACAACTCAGAGAAGTAGGTGGGATTAGCACCCCTTTACAGATTATCCCCAGACACAGGAAGGTGAATAAATTGCCCTGAGTGGCACAGCTAGAAGGTGGCGTTGTGTTAGTTAGCTGAGCTTGAACAAAACACATTTAGTTCTCACTGTTTTGGAGTTTGGGAAGGCCAAGATCACGGTGGTAGCAGATTTGGTTCCTGACGTGGGCCTACTTCCTTGTTCATAAACAGCTGTCTTCTGTCTCCTCCCAGGTCCAGGGGGAGAGAAAGCATGCTCTGGTCTCTCTTCCTCTTATAAGGACACGAATCCGTCATACAGACCCCACCCTCGTGACCTCATGTAACTAATCACCACCCAAAGGCCCCACCTGAAAATACCATCACATTGGGGAGTAGGGCTTCAACATAGTAATTTGGGGGGGGGGGGGATAAAAACCTTTTATTCATAGCAGGTGTCCTTACTTCCAGCCCCCTCGTGTGGTTCAACCATGGCATGGATGAAGCAGTGCTGTAGAAAGGACGAGATGGGTAGGGAATCTGAGAACACGAGTTTTGCAATAGGAAGGCCACCAGCTGTGGGAGCCTGATCCCCAGGGGCGAGGTGCAGTCGTGAGAACAAAGAAAGTGTCTTTTCTTTCCTTTTTTTTTTTTTTTGTACACCTAAGTCACAGTGTAAAATTTGACTCCAGCGTGTACACACCCTCATATTCACACATACACACGTGAAGAGAGATACAGAGAAATAGGATTAGAGCCTATTGACAACAGTCATCTCTAGCTGGGGAAATGATGAGTTATGTTCTCTTTTTTTATTCATTTGTAGTTTTATATAATTTATACCAAAAGTCCTCCCAGTATATCGGCTGTTTTTCAGAGGCCACGTGTATTGTGTCGACATATCTCAAAACAGTGAGTTGTAAAATCAAGCATTTAATGTTAACTCTTTTTTTTTTGTACTGATTTTATCTTTTTTTTAGCTTTTTATTTTCTTTGTTAATTTTTAATGTTAACTCTTATTGTTGTTCTTCTCCCCTCAGATTGGCATGAGTTGCTCTAGTTCATTTGTTCTTTGTACAGAACTGACTAGTTCTTTTGATATCCTATAGGCACAACCTAAGTAATATAATTCAGTTAAGTTGGAAAATCAGTGTTTTTCTGAGATGTTTCCCTCGGCTTTCAACAACAAAAGGCTTTATGCCTTTATAGTGACCAGACAGAACTGAAGGTTATTTATTGAAACTCTCATTAGAAACATAAAGCCCCACTGAGCTTTCCACTCTCGCCATTCCATAGATGAATGCTTCATCATTACCCTTTTCAAAGAAAAGCCATTTATTTATTCATCAAAGTTTTAAAATAAAAAGGAAATGAAGCTAGATTTTTTTGTTGGTGGTGGTAGGATTTGGGAAGAAAGAGTTTAAAAATCGGCAAAAGAAAAGCCTTTAATGAGTCTTTGTAATATTTAAGACTTAAACAAAGCAACTCAGTACCAGTGGGAGCTAAAACTAATTAGAAATCAAAATTATATTCGCTTCATCAATATTAAATCCAAGAGAAAACAAAGAGGAGCTTTCGTAATTAAATTTCATTTAGTGTAATAATCTTAGTTCCTGCCACTTGCAACCGTGGGAGTTTTCTTCAAGAGAATGTTTAAAGATGTATTTTGTAAAGAGTCAAGAGCTCGCTAAATTTTGTGTTCAATTGAGATGATTGAAAGGAGAGAGAACAGAGAGCATCAGAACAGAGAGATGAGGGGAGATCCACGCAGTTGCCCAAGACCTGTGTCCTTGGTGGGATGACTCAGAGAAGCCAGGCGAGAGGCCTGAGGTCAGCTGGGTCCTCAGGATTAGGCTTGCGCTCTCTTCTCAGCTGCGTTGCTGGGCAGAGTTTTGACTCCCTCAAGGGACCACAGGAGAGGAGAATGTTGTCCTAGTGGGCTGTTTCCCTGACAGGAGCAGTGAAGCAGGGAGAAGCCTACAGAGTGCCAGTCAGCCTCTTCTAGAAGGAGTGGAACAGCCCTGGGGGCTTGGGGAGCCTCCCCTGGACGGCTTGAAGGCACCTCCGGGCGCTGAGTAGCTGCCGATCTGATCATATCTGGGCCACATGAGCCTTGGTATGTAGTGACTCGCCCTCTCAGCACACCCCAGGCAATGTCACTGTGGATAGGAAGGAGCAGTTTCCTGTCACGCAGGTGGCACTACCATCTCCTGAACTTTTGCTGCAGGCCAGACCCTGTATTAAGCACTTTTCAAATATCTCCCTCGATAGGCACAACCTTAAGGAAGAGGAACTGTTGTCCCCATTTTTAAATAATACAACTTGTCAATTGTCCTTTCTTCGTGGCCACATCTTTCTTTTTACTGTAGCAAAATATACATTAAATGAAATCTACCACTTCTTTTTTTTTTTAATTTTTTTTAACGTTTTTATTTATTTTTGAGACAGAGAGAGACAGAGCATGAACGGGGGAGGGGCAGAGACAGAAGGAGACACAGAATCGGAAGCAGGCTCCAGGCTCTGAGCCATCAGCCCAGAGCCGGATGCGGGGCTCGAACTCACGGACTGTGAGATCGTGACCTGAGCCGAAGTCGGACGCTTAACCGACTGAGCCACCCAGGCGCCCCGAAATCTACCACTTCTAACCAATTTGAAGGATACAATTCAGCAGTGCTACAAACATTCACGTTGTTGTGCGGCCATCACCACCATCCATTTCCTGAACTTTTTCCTCTTCCCAAACAGGAACTTTATGCCCATTTAAACAAACTTCCTTCCCTGCCCTCAGCCCCTGTTAACCACTATTCTACTTTCTGTCTGTATGAATTTTCCTATCCTACGTACCTCGTATAAGCAAAATCATACAATGCTTGTCTTTTTATGTCTGCCTTATTTCCCTTAGCATAGTGTTTTCAAGGTTCATCTGTGTTGTAGTATCCCTGTTTTGTTTTGTTATATTATTTATTTATGTTGCCCACCCCACCAAATAATCATCTTTGCATTTTTATTTATTTTTTAGTTTTTTTCAATGTTTATTTATTATTTTGAGAGAGAGAGAGGAAGAGCGTGAGCGAGGGAGGAGCAAGAGAGAGAGAGGGAGATGGGGCGCCTGGGTGGCGCAGTCGGTTAGGCGTCCGACTTCAGCCAGGTCACGATCTCACGGTCCGGGAGTTCGAGCCCCACGTCAGGCTCTGGGCTGATGGCTCAGAGCCTGGAGCCTGTTTCCGATTCTGTGTCTCCCTCTCTCTCTGCCCCTCGCCCGTTCATGCTCTGTCTCTCTCTGTCCCAAAAATAAATAAACGTTAAAAAAAAAAAAAAAAATTTAAAAAAAAAAAAAAAAAGAGAGAGAGAGGGAGACACAGAATCTGAAGCAGGCTTCAGGCTTTGAGCCGTCAGCCGGGATATTCAGGTGGATTCTCCTGGGATGATTTCCAGTGTGTCCATCCTATATCCCCTCCGTGGCCTCATGACTTACCCTTTTATCCTTTTATGAAGCGAAAAGATAAATCTTCCATAGTTATGCTATATTTTTCATTCTCATTTTTATGGATCATGTCAACTTGCATTGCGTCTGAAAAACAAACTAGCTTATTGTTCAGTGCTGTGAAAATGTAGCATCTGATGTGTGGCATAAGAAAAGAAACATACCAGGGACTGAAAATTCACCTTCAGGAAGACTTTCACCTTGAAATTTGATGATATGTGGAACAGATGTTTTAATTTACCTATTATAATTTGCATAATCAATTTAACATGTGGTTTATCAAACCTGCCAAAGAGCAGGTGACAATATGGAATTAATATGATCGCTAATTTGACACATCATTGAGATTAATTTGACCTTTCCTGCTCTCAAAATACCCAGAGGTCTTCACAGACAGGCATGTTGTGCTGTGAGATGCCACGTGTAGCAATCTAAAACCCATCATTTAGCCTCACAAATAAAGCAACCCCTTTGTCAGTCTGCCTGATGCTTTTACTCTTTTCCTTTCAGGCTCTCTTCTAAATTGAAAAGAAGGCAATGAGTGAATGCTGGGGGAGGCATCCAATTCTGAGTGTTCATGACTTTATGAAGAGTAATTGATTTATTTCTCCTCCAAAACTATAAATGGTATTGACGTGTCCTGCTCTGTTCGTTGATTCTTGATCCCAGACTCAAAGAGCTATTACCTTTAAGAATCCGTGGTGACGGGGCACCTGGGTGGCTCAGTTGGTTAAGCGGCCGACTTCGACTCAGGTCATGATCTCACGGTCCGTGGGTTCGAGCCCCGCGTCGGGCTCTGTGCTGACAGCTCAGAGCCTGGAGCCTGTTTCAGATTCTGTGTCTCCCTCTCTCTGACCCTCCCCCCGTTCATGCTCTGTCTCTCTCTGTCTCAAAAATAAATAAATGTTAAAAAAAAATTAAAAAAAAAAAAGAATCCATGGTGACAATCCATTTCAGACTTTAGCTTTAAATCTAGAGAACCAAAGTAAAGGACTTTAAATTATGCATTCATTTAATAACCAGTAGTAAATTATTAGAAGCAATGGAAATGTTCACCAATAGGGGTGTCTGGGTGGCTCAGTAGGTTAAGCGCCCGTCTCCTGATTTCAGCTCAAGTCATAATCTCACAGTCATGAGATACAGCTCCATGCTTAAGATTCTCTCTCTCTCTCTCTCTCTCTCTCTCACTCACTCTCTCCCTCTCCCCCCTCACCCCCCCCCGACTTGTACTCTCTCTCTCTCAAAAATACCCAAAAAATCAGGGTCACCTAGGTGGTTCAGTCAGTTAAGCGTCAGACTCTTGATTTCGGCTCATGATCTTCGGGTTCTGACACATCAGGCTCTGCGTTAACAGTGTGGAGCCTGCTTGGGATTATCTGCCCCTCGCCCGTGTGTGTGCTTTTGCTCACTCTCTCTCTCAAAATAAATAAATAAAAGCTTAAAAAGAATAAAAAAAAGAAATGTTCACCAATAGATGATTGATTAAATAAAATGTCATGCCGGTAGAATCCTTTAGCATTTAAATGATGTGAGAAAAGTATATTAATAACATAAAAACCTGTTTATAATATAGGACATGAAGAAATCATACTGCAAAATAGTATATGTACTATAAGCTCATTTTTGTAAGGAAAATTATGTATATATCTCTCTGGAAGTAGAAATACTAAATTGTTAACTATGTTCTATCTACATGGAAGGATTAAGGATGATTTATGGCTCTTCCTTTGTATTGGCCTATATTAATGTTTTTATTATGAATGTGTTAAAGGAAAAAATGCATATTTTTTTGTAATTATGAAGGATGGCAGATTGAATGCAGCACCCAATTTCACTGTCTCCCAAAACGCTATTAAATTTCCTTTAAATGGGTTCACGCACACACATTGTGAGAGTGGGAGGAGGAAAGAGAGAGAAAGGTTGAACGTGGAGATGGGGTAGAAGAGAGGGGGGAAGAAAGGAGCAAAAGAGAAGGGAGGGGTTGGAGAACCAACTGTAAAGAAGACAACAGCACCAACATTTTGGAAGCCAGAAGGCAGATATGAGAAGAGTACCTTGTTTGAGACTAGAGAAAGCATAGTCTCAAGGCAAGCAGCGGGGGGGAAACTACAGAGCAACCTGCTCAAAGGGGTTGCTGCTGGAACTGAGCTCTGCAGGGATGCTGGCGGGGGTGGGGAGGCAGTGGAGACACCCAATAAAAAGCACTGCTGAAAGCCTTGGAGAAGCTGCTAGATCTCCAGATACAGGTTCTCCTCATTTCTCAGCCCTTGAGCCTACTATCCATCCCCCTTCCCACAGAAGTTTGGAGGTTCATTCTCTGCAGAGGGTCTCTGTACTGTGGACACCAGACTGTTGACATTCTAGCACCGTATGAGAAACAGACAAATGACTGATCTTTTGCACGCTGAACCCTGAATGCAGAGCCCTTCCAGATCTTTCCACTTGGCTCCAGAACACCATCACCCAGACTCAACCCTTCTAGAGAAGAGATTGGGAAAGGCTTCCTTACAGACTATATTTACACCTGTTCCTGAAGGCTTAAAAATTAAAAAGTATTGCCCTTAGGGATACATATCTAGGTGACACAACCAGTGATGGAGAGTAAGGGAAACTGGGGTAGACCCCTGGAAGACCCCCTCAGTTTCTTAAACTGAGTGGTAGGAATAAGGATGGTAATACATCTTATTATTCTCATTTAAACTACGTATGTACATTTAATATACTCTATGCATTTCATATTTTATAATTCAAAAAATGTTGGTGCTAACTCAGAACCTAACGGTAGGATAACGACTGTGGGGGCACCCCAAGATCTCTTTCCTCCCTCTGCTTTTCTCCCTTTCTTCTTTTCATTCCTGTCCTGTTTCTTCTATTCTCTCATCCCCTCTTTTTTTTTCTAATTTCTCTTATTTTGCCTTACTTCTCTTTAGTCACACCTCATTAGCCTTCTTCAGGGAACAAACGTGTTAGTGTCTCTCATGAAGCTTTTAGAAGGTATCACGCATTTTCTCACCATGATTTTTATCCCCCAATGTTTATAACTGAGAAATAATTTATGTATGATAAAATACACAGATCTTAACTGTACAATTTTATGAGTTTTGACAAATGTATATACCATGTAACCACCATCCCAATCAAGATATAGAACATTTCCAAGCTCCCAAGAAATTTCCTTGTGCCCCATCAACCTCCCAACCCCACAGACAAACACTGTTTTGATTTCTATCACCACAAACTAATTTTGCCCACCCTCAACTCCCTAATATCGCAAGCATGCATCATGTACACGTTTCGTTTGGCTTTTTGCCCCTCTCAACATAACTTTTTAAAATTCATTCATGTTGATACATGGACCAAGAGTTTCTCTTTTTATAGCTGGATACTTTTCCATTACATAAATACATTACAATTGGTTTGCCTTTACGTTTTTTCTTAATGTTATTGTCAGTTTTTTTAAGTTAATGTTTCCTTTTTAATTTAGAAACTACCAGATTTTTATGTCATCCTTGTATTTACCCAACTGTGGGATTTGAACAATACCTGGAAAATGTAACATAATCCAGGTCTTCTTGTTTCATTTTTCTTACATTGGTGCAGCCATAGTTTTCCAGATGATTGAGTGGATAGCACAGTGATGCGGGCAGGTGCTCACTGCTCTGGCTCTGTTTTAGGCCGCAATAGTTAATAGTCTGGCCAGAGGCACTGGTTCTAAGGCGTTTGCATTAGTTTCTCTGCATATGAGCATATTTTCACACTGCGTGTTGTGAATGGCGAGTTTGAGATTACTGATTTGTTATAGAAGGATACAACTGAGAAAGAGCTGAGCGGAAGAGATGCATGGGCAAGCTGTGGGGAAAGGAAGGGGCATGGGGTTTCCATGCCTGCTCTAGGGACGCCACTCTCCTCAAAAGTCCACCTGTCATCAGGGGGTTTTTGGTTTCTTTCTTTGTTGGTGGTGGTGGTGGTGGTTTTTTGTTTATTTTTGTTTTTAGTTTTAATTCAGCTCTTTAGTGCATGTGAAGTGGTATTTGATTGTGGTTTTGTTTTGCTTTCCCTGGTGGCTGGTGATGTCGAGCACCTTCACATACACTTACTGGAAATTTCTGTATCTTTCTTCATGAGGTGACTTCTCAAGGCATTTATTGGCCTATTTTATTTTATGTATTTTTTGCCCATTTTAAAATAGAATTGTTTTCTCTATATTACTGGTTTGGAAGATATATGAATTTATAGTATTCTCTCCCATTCCGAAGTTTAAAAAGTTATGTTGAGAGGGGCAAAAAAGCCAAACAAAAAAGTGTACATGATGCATGCTTGCGATGTTAGGGAGTTTAGGCTGGGCAAAATTAGTTTGTGGTGACAGAAATCAAAACAGTGTTTGCCTGTGGGGTTGGAGGGTTGATCGAGCACAAGGAAACTTCTTGGGAGGTAGGAAATGTCTTTTCATTTTCTTAATGATGTCTTGTGATGAGGAGAATTGCTTAATTTTTTTTTTAACGGTTTATTTTATTTTTGAGACAGAGAGAGACAGAGCGTGAATAGGGGAGGGGCAGAGAGAGAGGGAGACACAGAATCCGAAACAGGCTCCAGGCTCAGAGCTGTCAGCACAGAGCCTGACGAGAGGCTTGAACTCACGGACCGCGAGATCATGACCTGAGCCGAAGTCGGACGCTTAACCGACTGAGCCACCCAGGCACCCCGAGAATTGCTTAATTTTAATGAAGTTCAATTTATCAGTTTTTCTTTTATGGTTTGTGCTTTCTGTAACCTAAGAAACATTTGGCTATCCCGGGGTTGCAACAATATTCTCTCATGTTTTCTTCTGTATGCTTTAGAGCTTCAGCTTTCATGTCTATGTCCGTGATCCATCTCAAATTAATTGTTGTATATGGTGTAAGGTAGGGATCACGTTGTGTGTGTGTATGTGTGTGTGGGTTTTCCATACGAAAATCCAGTTGTACCGGCAGGCACCTCATGCCTTTAAACTGACTGAATGTACCTCCATCCCTTTGCCTATCACACAGAAAAGTCTTCTAAACCTAAACCTGAAACCTCAGGATTTGTATCTTTGTCTCTCACATTCTGTTGCCTCCCTTAGATGTGGCCAATACCATTTTTTTTTAATTTTTTAAATTTACATCCAAGTTAGTTAGCATATAGTGCAACAATGATTTCAGGAGTAGATTCCTTAATGCCCCTTACCCATTTAGCCCATCCCCCTTCCCACAACCCCTCCAGCAACCCTCTGTTTGTTCTCCATAATTATGAGTCTCTTATACTTTGTACCCCTCCCTGTTTTTATATTATTTTTGCTTCCTTTCCCTTGTGTTCATCTGGTCTGTGTCTTAAAGTCCTCATATGAGTGAAGTCATATGATATTTGTCTTTCTCTAATTTAATTTTGCTTAGCATACCTTCTAGTTGCATCCACGTAGTTGCAACTGGCAAGATTTCATTCTTTTTGATTCCCAAGTAATAACATAGCCAATACCTTTAAGTGCAAATTATTATATCCTCCAGACAGTTACAAATAATTTGCTTCTTTAGAATCATACATTTCAAATTTAGAGAGAAAAAAGATTTTGTAAGGAAAAAAACCTTTCAGCTTCTCTTTGACTCTGCCCTTTCAGTGTTTAAGATGCAGACAAAATCAGCTGTTGAGTTTGGTGCTGCAATATATAGTGATCTTTGGATGTGGTCAGCCAATATTGTAGTGGTGACAATGCTTTAATTTGTTTTTAGGTACCATCCAGGAGTTCCAGGTGTGTGTGTGTGTGCTGAGGACAGAGAGGGATGAGCCACAGGGCCAGACTTCCAGGAATTGACATTTGGAGTCGAAGACGGGTATATTAAAAGGTATAACAAAATAAGATAAAGGCTACTCAGGGTATATATAAAATACTATGAGTGTAGAGCAGCTAAATCTGTTGCTCACAATTTGTGGAGGGAAGGAAGAATGGAAAGAAGGAAGGAAGGGAGGGAGGAAGGAAAGAAGTGGGGGGAAGGAAGGGAGGGAGGGAGGGGGGAGTGAGGGAGGGAGGGGGAAGTAAGGAAGGAAAGAAGGGAGGAAGGGAGGTAGGAAGGAAGGAAGGATGGATAAAAGAAGCGGTTGACAGAGGGGAGAAGCAAGCTGGCCACTGGCAGGGGTCTCAGAAAAGTGTGCTAAAACTCACTCCAGATAGCTCACCACTGCCTAGCTTGCAGTTATCCCTACTGATTTCCTTATTTAGAACCTCTCGTGTCACTCCACGTAATTGGCAGAATTTTCTCCTTTAGATTTATTTTAAGGCACTAAGAAATGAGACTCTTTACACTTCATTTCTCTTCCGTCACAGACGCGGCTGATGTTATGTGCCTATGCACGTCACCACTACCTGATGACAAACACACCAACTGATCTGGACACGGCTGTACTTTTCCCTTTGATGCAGGCAGTGAGGGATTATTAAATTGCATTTCATCATGATCTATTGGCTAGATGTTAGTCACGGCATATTTTGGAGTAAGCCTGAGGGAAGTTGAGATAACAATGTCAATCCAAAGTCAAGGAAGCCAACGAACGCGCAGACATGAACAATCCTCAGTCTCCTTTGTACTTATTGATCTGCCAGTATCTTGCTTTGGGCTGTGCCGTCTCACTGTCTGCTGGTAGCCTAGTAGTTCTTAAAGCCCAAAATGTAATTTTGGGGTTAATTTCCAGGGCTGTTGTCTTTGAAAGAGGATCACTTACCTGGCTGGACATAGATCTTTTTCGTCTAGACTTTGTTTCTGACTCATGGTGATAATCTGGGAAGATCATTTAATCTCTCTTACTTTCTCATATCATCACTGTTTGGAAGCTTTCCTTTGTGTGGGACATAGAATATTAATTCCTAAAATAATCCTCAGCATAGATCATCTTTTTACAGGTAAGAAAACTTATGGTCAAAGAGGGCATTAAACCAGGGTTTTTTTGTTTTGTTTTGTTTTGTTTTGTTTTGTTTTGTTTTGTTTTGTGTTTTCAGTCTCTTGAAGATACCTATTATTCTGTGAACCCAGCATCCCTTCTAGAAACTTCTCCCTTTTCTGTCCGTATGGCTGTCATGAAAACAGTCATGGTACACCAAGATCCTGTCCCCTGGGCTTTGAGCTTTTTCCCACAAAGTTATGTGGACTGGGAATTATGAGAACATTGATTCAGGGGGGCAGGATTTTAAATTGTGCTGAAACTATAGTGGCTCACCCAGACAATCTGTAAGTATGCCAAGGGGACTTTGTAGTCACCCCCATGGTCTATGATGTAACTGTGACAGCCAAGTGTAAATTTATGGAGTCTTCGACATCTTATATATGCACTGAGGTATCAGGAGAAGCAAGGAACTACATAATCCCAAATCTCTTTCTATTCTAGGGTCAATCCCAAACCCACCTCCTTAAGTACTCCCTGTTTGTAGTAGTAAACTTTTTCTTTTGTTAATCACTTCAACAGAGGACACTTGCAACCCCCTAAAGTCCTAATCTTTACTGACTGCTGGTCATCTTTAGTAAAACAAAAGAAGATAATGGATCTGGGTTGAAATCACTGACATATGAAGCTTTCATTCAAAGGCTGGTTTATATTAGTTCCCAAGGATATTTGCTTAGTTTCTTTCTTCCTGATCTCAAACACATCTGAAAAATAAGTCTTATCTATTAAGATGATTGCATTAAAAATAGCCAAATGTATTCAAACAGCATATCATCTTGAAAGCAACTGAAAATTAGTTTTTTGTTATTGGCTAACAATGAGTTTTATTCAGTTTATTTTCTGCATTTTATAGTTCTGATTCTGCTTTTTGTTTGTTGATTTATTATTTTTTGTTTTAGAGTCCATTTATTGGTGGAACCATATGGTATTTGTCTTTCTCAGTCTGACTTATTTCACCTAGCATAATACCTTCTATGTCCATCCATGTTGTCTCAAATGGCACCATTTCATCCTTTTTTATGGCTAAGCAAAATTCCCTTGTGTATATATACCACATTTCCTTGTCTATTTATCTGTTGATGGACACTTAGGTTGCTTCCATGTCTTGGCTATTATAAATAATGCTTCAATAAACAAGGGTGCATATATTTTTTGGAGTTAATATTTTCATTTTCTTTGGGTAAATACCCAATAGTGGGATTATTAGATCATATGGTATTTCTGTTTTTCATTTTTTGAAGAACTTCCATACTGTTTTCCACAGTGTCTATACCAATTTACATTTCCACGAACAGCGAACGAGAGTTCCTTTTTTCCCACATCCTTACCAACACTTGTTTCTTGTGTTCTTGATTTTAGTCCTTCCAACAGGTGTGAGGTGATGTCTCATTGTGGTTTTGATTTGCATTTCCCTGATGATGAGTGATGTTGAGCATCTTTTCATGTATCTGTTGATCATCTGTATGTCTTTGGAAAAATATCTCTTCAGCTCCTCTGCCCATTTTATTTTATTTTATTTTATTAAGATTTTATTTTTAAGTAATCTCTACACCCAGTGTGGTGCTCGAACTTACAACCCCGAGATCAAGAGTTGCACACTCCACCAACTGAACCAGGCAGGCATCCTCTGCCCATTTTTAAATCAGATTGTTTGTTTGTTTTGGACTGTTTGAGGGTATTTTTTGGTGTTGACCTGTGTGAGTTCTTTATATTTTTTTGGATATTAACCCCTTATCAGATATATCATTTATAAATATTTTCTCCTATAGTTACTCTTAATTAAAAAAAAACAAGATACAATTTCTATTGGCTTAGTAGATATTTTCCAACTTGGAGAAAATAACACATTTGGTGGAAATAAAGTTCACCCATATGTGATCATTTGTGGGGTGTTACATAAAATGGAATGTTATCTATCTGTGGTTATATTTGCCCTTATTTATCTTCCAGTGTGCACTTCCTGAGGAGGGAACATCATGAATGCATGTAAGGAACATCAGTATTGTGTGTGTGTGAGCATGTGAAGATTGGAAAAGAATGTCTCCGTGGTGACACTACAAAAGCCAGACCCTCAAAATGGGATAAACAAGAGTTTCCCAAGCTGAATGCCAGGCTGAATTCTGGGAATAGGCCAAGGCTATGGCTAGGTTGATGGTAAAGCCTGAAAGCTTCCTCAGGCACAAACAGGGAGGGAGACAGGCATGAAGATGGCCTGGTGTGTTTCAGACCAAGCAAGCTGGTGTTACCCCATTTATTTTTGTATTGTTTGATTCCTCTCTTTACGCCCTTTCTGAAATGTAGACATCTACACCGTCCCAGGATGGAGAGAAGAACATGGTGGCCAGCGTTCATGACCTTTGGGTTCGCTTCCCCGTCACACTCTCTGTGGCCTGAGGATTGTTTCCAAAAATGGAGGAGGTAGGAAGGCCTCCCAATTAAACAAGTAAGATAAGGAAATATCAAGTTCTATACCACTAGGCAAATTACTACTTAATTTTGAGTATTTATAAACATAATATAACCATTTCCTTGACTGAAATTTTGTATTAACATCTCATTATTTGCACTAATTTTAATAACAAAGAAAGCTAAGGGTAGTACCATGTTTTCTGTCAGGCAGAGGTAAAACAAGACAAGGTTTTTAGAATTTGTAGCTGCCTTGCTTAGCACATAAACTGAAAAGCCAAAAGTTTAGTATCCCCATATTGTCCATAACTTTTGACATGAAGGGGAAGCAACCATCTTCTGTCTAATCAGCAGAGATACTTATTTCTGGATCTCTAAGTCATTTGTTTAGCCCTGTGCAGTTGCTGGTAAGCAGTTATAGTAAAGTTTCTGGGCAGTTCTTTCTACCAGAATATTCAAATAATCCAAGTATTTGAAGGTATGAAATGGAATGACTTCATCTCTCACTCGTTCAGATGGATGCCAAGGTCATGGTTACCGTTAGCTGGCCCAGGAGTGTGTCCTATGGTGTACACATTTGGGCTAAATGACAAAGCTAGGTGAAAATCCAGAAGTTCACAGACGCCAGAGTTAGCTTTCCGTTAGGGAAATGCTTACAAGAAACTGGACCAGGATAAAGCAAAGACTAAAGGACAGAAAGAAAGTTTGAGTTGCATTGTTGCCATATTCTGCAGAATCAGACTTCGGCTTCTGTTCAGCTCTCTTTGGAGCTAAAAACTCCTCAAGTTCCTTCCTGAGAGACAAGAGCAATTGCACAAACACTATAATCTCTGACGATTTCCAGCATGGTTCCATCAAGGTTCTGTGACAAGCCTGCACGATAAGATTATCTGTTTGGGTATTTTATGTATGTGTGTAACCTTGTCACTTGGCTTTGCAACACTGAAAATTCCCTAAATATCCACAGGAAACCATAATTCAGCATTTGGCAGGTCAAGCCAAACGCCTTCCTTTATTTTCTATCCTTACCTCCTTCTTTGTCCCACAGTTTAGTTCAATAAGTTTTAAGTGCCTAAAATCATTCTTGGTGAATAATGCTGGACCACTCTGAGAATTTGTGGCTGAGAGCTGGACCCTCGTCATCAGCACGCACTATGTCACTGAGACAGGGTAACCCATGGTTACTGAGCTCAGATCAGTTAAGGGGCAGAGAGCCTCCCCTCCTCACTGCTCTATAAAAGAGACCCAGCAAAGGGACCCTACCAGCTTCTAGCTCTCAGCCTGGGCGTAGTTTTGGGAAGCAAATCCTGAGACCTCCAGAGCCCAGCCGACCAGCTGCAGAGGCAAGACAGGCATGTCGCCTTCCTTCAAACTTCAATGTCACTTCATTCTCATCTTGATGGCTCTAAGAGGGGAGAGCCGGTACCTAGAGGTGAGCGATCTCCGGACTGAGCCGTCACATCTTCCGTGTGTGTGTGTGTGTGTGTGTGTGTGTGTGTGTGTGTGTGTGTCCAGCCTTGGGGGTGGGTCTGCTGCCTCCGCTCTCAGCCCGTGTTGGGCTTAGCCCTTTCTTCCCTATCTTCTGCCCCCTCTTTCTCGTGGTCTTCTTCCTCGCCACTACGTCCTTCCCTTGGCCCCTGGGGACACCCTGGTCTGAGGGAAAGGGTCTGAGACCTCTTCTGCTCCGGACGCGGACGCGGGAGACCTGGATCCCTTCACTTTATTCTCTTCGCTGCGGGGCAGGGAGAGTGCCCCGCTGCGGGTCCCCTTTCCCGCAGTCTTGAACTCGTTCGGACTGACGCGTTTTCCTCGCCAGCTGCGGGAAGCTGCGGACCACGACCCTCTCCGGTTCCTGGGCGCCAACCTGAAGCGGGAGCTGGCGGGGGAGCCGCTGTACCGCCGCGCGCTGCGTGAGTCGGGGTGCCGGAGCGCATCCGGGGGGCAGCGGGGAGGTGACGAGGCCGGGCTCCGCACCCGCTCACGGGGCCCCGGGCACCGCCGGGAAGGGGCTGGCCAGGCCGGCCAGGGGCGCGATCCCCGTGCTCAGGGGCCCGCCGGGGGTGGGTGACGCGCTCCGCGTGGGGACCGGGCGCCGCGGACCCGGGAACGGGGGCCCGCGGGGAGGGGCCAGCCGGGCCCGGGGCGTCGGTGGCCGCAGCCCCGGCCCCCTGGCCCCACTGCCCCTCCCCCAGGGTGCCTGGACATGCTGAGCCTCCCGGGCCAGTTCACCTTCACCGCCGACCGGCCGCAGCTGCACTGCGCCGCCTTCCTCATCGGTGAGCCCGAAGAGTTCGTCACCATCCACTACGACCTGGTCTCCATCGACTGCCAGGGCGGCGACTTCCTGAAGGTGAGGCTTCCTCACGGCGCACGCTCCCGCCGCGTGGCCCCGAGGGGGGTGAGCCGGGGCGCCGTGCCCGGCGTGGGGCTGCGGCGCGTGGAGCCGGCTGGTGGCCGAGCGGGAGAGGCGTCCCCCCCAACCCCGGACCGCCGCGGGGCGCGAACCCCGCCCGGAGCTCCGGCCGCGGTTGTTTGACTTCCCCTCCGTGCGCTTCTGGGACCCGGGCGCCCCCAAAGACTTGATTGAACTTGCGGCGAGAAGCGCTGTGTTACACGAAACTGATCCAGACTGGCACCGGCGCTCGGGGCCACGAGGAGGGCCAGCCCGTTTCTGAGGCCGGCCCTTGGCTCTGGGGAGCTGTCGCAGGCTCGCGGGAGCTGTCTTGAATTCCCCGGGGGACTCGGTCTGGAAGCCCTGGGGCCCGGGCCTCTGGGCGGGATGCTGAGAGCCAGTCTAGTCGGAGGCAGGTGGAAGGCCGAGTCCCCCGGCCTCAGTACATGCCCCCTCCTAGTCGGTCTCCCTAAGTCTACCGGGTCAGCCTGGGACGGTTGATGGAGTTACACAGCCCTGTTAAAAGGATCATGATTAAAAACCTCCCAAGTGGAATGATTTTGGAATCTGTCAGACTCCTTTTAGAAGAGGACCAATCCGCGGAAGCACTTTGTAGCTGGTGATTTTGCCAGTGTGAACCAGGCTCAACCCGTTACATTGAAGACCTGTGGTGATTTTAACAGTAACATCAATAGACTCTGACCATTTGTCCAACAAGCAGACTTTAACAGGTGAAGGTAAAAAGCCCTAAGTGGCCTAACAGCCATTGCTGTTTGAGTGTTGAAGCAGTTCTTGGTATTTTAATATGAAATAAAAGTTTCAAAGTGAGGAAAATGGACACATATAATCATGGGCAAGTAGGTGAAGTTGCTGCTCTAGTTTTTTTCTTTTGTTAGTTTTTTTTTTTTAATTTTTTTTTCAACGTTTATTTATTTTTGGGACAGAGAGAGACAGAGCATGAACGGGGGAGGGGCAGAGAGAGAGGGAGACACAGAATCGGAAACAGGCTCCAGGCTCTGAGCCATCAGCCCAGAGCCTGACGCGGGGCTCGAACTCCCGGACCGCGAGATCGTGACCTGGCTGAAGTCGGACGCTTAACCGACTGCGCCACCCAGGCGCCCCTCTTTTGTTAGTTTTGAGATGTTTTGTTTATATGTCAACGAGGAGAAGAAAGAGACCAAGTGAAACCCAAATTAGGCTTGTGTGGAATTCTTCTGAAGATGGGATGTGTGGAAAATATGACCAAGATAAAAATGTATATTGGCTGTAGTTTCAGGTAGCAAGGAGGCTGGAATTATAAAACAGAGTATAATAAAGTTTACTTGCTTTGGATACTTTAAGGTTTATGGAGGAAAAAAACCCAATCATTAATTAACAATAATACTTGCAGACAACCTTCACGGTCAAAAAATATATAGATGGAAAGCAAGTGGGCAGGGAAGTGCAGGTTGTCCCTTGCTCACAGACAGACATAGGACAGAAGGTGCATTGCTAGGTAAGACTTCAACACACCTGTGACTTCAGGAGTTGGTGGAGATGATCATCTCTCTCTGTGTTTTTTGTTGGAAGGTATTTGATGGTTGGATTCTCAAGGGGGAGAAGTTCCCCAGTTCCCAGGATCATCCTCTCCCCACAACTGAGCGGTACATAGATTTCTGTGACAGTGGTCTTAGCCGAAGGAGCATCAGATCCTCCCAGAATGTGGCCATGATCTTCTTCCGGGTTCGTCAACCAGGAAACGGATTTACAGTAACCATAAAGACAGATCCCAACCTCTTTCGTAAGTGGGCTCCCTCTCTTCTTAGTCAGTAAGGACTTGGAGGGAGGGAGTGTCAGATCCACTTTTCATAGGTAGTGTGATTGCACCAGACTTAAGAAACTTGAAGTGAGGAATGATTTGAATGGAAATTTTTTTTTGTCATTAGAAATGACCTAAAGGATATTTCCTATTCATTGCTCTGAAAATCAATTCACAGTTTTCAACTTATTTCCTAGGCTAGGTAGGATATGAAGTTTTGGTGGGTAGAATTTTATCTTTTTCTCTTTAGTCTTATTCTAATCTGAGGCATGACAATGGATTCAGTGACAAACTGTAATCCCTCCATGTCATTCCATTAATCTTGGATACGCTTGAGGGATCAGATCTGAAGTTGTAGTCTTAGAGATATTTAGGCAAAGGCTGAAAGACTGCATCTCTGGGATGTGGTAGACAGAGTTCATGTCCTGAGCAGAGGGTTGGACCAGAGGACCTCAACATTGCCCTCTAATTCTGAGTCCTCCTCTCTAACTTATTCCGTTTCTGGTGGATACAAACATAGATGCTGTATAAAACTGAACAGCCCAGGCCTAAAACACATTATTCTAATCAAAATTAGTTCATTCATCTGCTTATTATTTTTCCCCATGAAGCGAAATATATATATGCATCTATATATTTACAGAGTTAAATGGAGAAAAATAGTTTTTTAAAAATCGGGAAAATAAAACATCACTCATTTTTGGTTGCATACAATAGTATTAATGTTGACACTTTGAGTGGTGGAAGAATGGGGCCTTATCTGCCAAAGAATAATGTATTATATTCCAATTTTTATTTTTTAAAAAAGAGAATTTTTGAAAGAACCCCTCCGCCACCCCCGCAAGGCTATTTTGAGAGCTAGAATAATCCCAGAAAGCAACATGAAATGTTTCTCCTATATTTGTGTGGTTAGAAGTCGGAAATCTTTGGGGTGCCTGGGTGGCTCAGTCAATTAAGCCTCCAACTCTTGATTTCAGCTCAGGTCACGATCTCATGGTTTGTGGGTTCGCGCCCTGCATTGGGCTCTGCACTGACAATGCAGAGCCTGCTTCGGATTCTCTCTCTCCCTTTCTCTCTACCGTTCCCCTACTGTTCCTCTACCATTCTTCTATTTTTCTCAGTCTATTTTGTAACAATTTTATTATTTATTTACTTCATTATTTAAAAAAAAATCATTATGATTCTGGGGCGCCTGGGTGGCTCAGTCATTTGAGCGTCTGACTTTGGCTCAGGTCATGATCTCACAGCTCGTGACTTCGAGCCCCGCGTTGGGCTCTGTGCTGACAACTCAGAGCCTGAAGCCTGCTTTGGATTCTGTGTCTCCCTCTCTCTCTGCCCCTAACCCACTCACATTCTGTCTCTGTCTCTCTCAAAACTAAATAAACATTAAAAAAATATATCATTATGGTTCCAAGTTCAATGAGTGAATGTTTCAGACAGGCAAGGTTTTAGTTCTGGCTTTACCTTTGAGCCTTTATTTTTTCTAGACTTTCAGCTGGAACTTGGACCCTAGTTAATGAAGTATTTCTAGAACTTCCACTAGCTAGTGTTGTTTGATTAATTACTAATTTAAGTCTTGTGCTTGTTGTAAACAAGGTAACTCCCTGAGATTGAGATTGAGATTAGAAGCATTCTTTTTTTTTTTTTTTTAACATTTATTTATTTATTGAGAGACAGAGACAGAGCATTAGCAGGGGAGGGGCAGAGAGAGAGGGAGTCACACATTCCAAAGCCGGCTCCAGGCTCCAAGCTGTTAGCACAGAGTCTGACACAGGGCAAACTGTGAGATCATGACCTGAGCCGAAGTCGGATGCTTACCCGACTGAGCCACCCAGGTGCCCCAAGATTAGAAGCACTCTTGCCACCTAGAACCTTCTGACCATGTCTGCACATCACCAGTGATTTTTTATTACATTTAAAAAATATTTATTTATTTTGAGAGAGAGGGAGGGAGTGGAGGAGGGGCAGAGAGAGTGATGGAGAGAGAGAGAATCCCAAGCAGGCTCCGCACTATCAGCATGAAGCCCGACATGGGCCTTGATTGCATGAACCCGTGAGATCATGACCTGAGTTGAAATCAAGAGTCGGAAATTTAGCCGACTGAGCCTCCCAGTCGCCCCGGATAGGATAAATTTCTATAAGAACCCTGCATACACAATAATGACAATGTGATTCTGTTTTTCCGCAAAGCCTGCAATGTCATTTCCCAGACCCCAAATGGAAGGTTTACCCTGGTAGTCCCGCACCTGCATCGAAACTGCAGCTTCTCCATAATTTATCCTGTGGTGATCAAAATATCTGATCTCACCCTGGGACACTTACATGGTTTGCAGTCAAAGGTGAGTTGCTTTCTTCCTTCCCAATCATTTACTAAGGCCACAGCTTTATCAGAGGAGGAGCAATCATACAGGGCAAACATGGACATTAGTAAATTGTGGGAGCATGCTCTTCTGTTGATTTAGCCCCACATCCGCTTTCCCTCGCCTCTTTGATGAAAGCCCCCTTCTATTTGCCTCACGCTGCTCGGTGCGTACTCATGTGCCCCTTCCAATTACTTGACTACTTTTCTTGTGATACAGGAAAGGTTTTCAATTGGGAAAGTTGTGACATGTAATTACAATTGAACTCTCTGGTACTTGCCTCTTTTACAGAAATTCTCTCCTAGCAGAACCTAGTGTGAGTCATCTACACAGCTGTTTTTCTGATTATCGGAATTTTTTTTTTTGACACGAAGGAAGTGTCTCATTGACAGAACTGTGTTGTGAAGGAATGCTAAGTGTAGCATAAAATACAAAATTGGATTTTTAAGTTGCAAAATACAGTAGAGTGTTGAAGATTTTGTTGCATTATGTTTAACTCAATTCATTTTGCATGAAAATATTAGCTGAGAAGCTCCATCAACCTATATTCCTTTGAACTTCTGTATGGAATTTACAACTAATGCTGAGCTTGATCTTTTTTTTTCTTTTTTCCCTTTTTTTTTTTTTTTTTGCACCGCTAGCTTCTTCCCTCTGGGTCATTCTCAACATTTATTTATTTTTGGGACAGAGAGAGACAGAGCATGAACGGGGGAGGGGCAGAGAGAGAGGGAGACACAGAATCGGAAACAGGCTCCAGGCTCTGAGCCATCAGCCCAGAGCCTGACGCGGGGCTCAAACTCACGGGCCGCGAGATCGTGACCTGGCTGAAGTCGGACGATTAACCGACTGCGCCACCCAGGCGCCCCATGGGTCATTCTCATTTCCTTATACTTTCTTATATTTCTAGGTTAAGGTAGCTCATATATTTGCTGACATCATAGACAGTCATTGTTCCTAATGAGGTAGATTCCAGTAAAAACCAAATAAATAGGACCAGGACTGAAAATAGGTGTATATCTAATTTCCTTTAAGCCCTGAATTCATGAGCTAGTGCCTGTTTGTTGTTGTGTTGTTTTGTTTTGTTTTGTTTTGGGGGGGGGGGGTTTGTTTAGTTGAACCTTAGTGGAAGAATGATCCTTTGATAAAGACCAGAATAAGGAGATGTCTTTGGCATAGCCCTTCGTCCTGATACCACGTATATGTTATTCCTGATGTATACTGTAGAAGATGGCAAGCATGATCGCAGGTTAGGAGATCTACCCTTTAGTTATTCTAGGCTGTGAGGAGTAATTTTGGTATTTTCCCTTGAAAAAATGTTAAAGTCTGCAGGGTTCTAGGCATCTATCTATTCCTTTACAAAATATTTTTTGAGCACTTTCCACGTGCAAGGCACTATCTTAGATGCCGGAAATGAGCGACGAACAACAGAGCTCCTGCTCGCAGGGAACCTGCATTCTAGTGGGTTGAGCTCAGCAACAGTGCAATGCATTTGCAATAGCGGTGAGTGCCCTACAGAAAATGAAGCAGAGTGGTGTGATAGACAATGCAGTAGAGGGAGAGGCGGGAGCTCCTTGAGATAAGGTGGTTGGGAAAGGAAACTTCTGAGAAGGAGGAATTTAAAGTAAAACGTGAGTGATAGGTAAGAAGGAGCCAGCAGCCATTCCAAGGACCAGGGACAGAGGAGACGGCAGTGCAGAGGCTCAGAGGAAGAAGTGGGCTTCCAGAAATAAAAAGAAAGGTATGGGGAAGGGGGGATATTAGGCAACATCAGGGAGGCGGGCAGAGCCAGGGTGTGGTGAACCCAGCAGGTCATATTGAGGATTTGGAGTTTATTCTAAGTGCAGTGGGAAACCACTGAAAGGGGGCAGGCAGGAAAGCAACATGATCCATTGGATTATGCTCGGTGGGTTGAGGGTGGCTGGGAATTGCTGACTTCATGACCAAATTAATTAACGAGGTCCGAGGCAAGAGGGAGAGGATTGATTACCTAAAGGCCATTCTGCCTTTGCATGGGCTATGGGGGCCAGAGTGGTACAGGGAGTGCCCCTAGGGGCCATTGTCACAGTCTAGGCAAGAGACGATAGTGGGTTAGTCCAGGGAGGCAGAACCTCAACAGAGAAACCTAGGGGATCACTACTGAGGAGCAGGGTAGTATAGTACTTCTCATTCCTAAGAATAGCTAAGATGTTTGGGAAGAGGAGAGAGAAGTCATTGAATGCCAAGGAACAGGTGTGTCTAACTTCTATGTTTCTTTGTTTGGTTTCCCTCATGTTAGCACCTACTTCTTCCCAACCCCCCTACTTCCCATTTCTCTCTATGGGGCCTGCCTTTTCCCCTTCACCACTCTTGCTGAAATTTAGAACCTGAAGAACCGAGTGGAAAGTTTAGTCTTAACAGATGTTCCCCCTGGACATCCTCTACTCAAGGGAGAGGCAGTTAAGGTTTTTTTCCTTCGCCTCTTATTCAGCTCTTCATACAAGAAGCCCTGTCTGTCCACAGGGGAGCTAGTTAAGCCTCTGTTTCATTCTTGGATGAAATGATGTGTAGAGCATCAAGGCATAGGACCCAGCATACAGTAAGCACTTAAAAAATGTGTGTCCCCACCTGCTTCCTTGTATTGGACAAACAGTTGGTATTCTATTTTTTTTCTACTCGGTTGTTTAGTTCTAGTTGCATCTCAATGTCTTCTGCATGTTTGAATGTGTGTTTTTATGTGTGTGTGTGCGTGTGTGTGTTTAACACTGTCTATTTGAGATGTTTTTCTGTGTGTGTCAGGGTCCATGTGGCTCACTTCTGAGCATCTTGCCGCTCTGCACTAGATCTCTCAATGAGTATGCCTCAATAAAGAAGATCACAGGCGAAGCTGGCCATGTAATTGTGGGGGACAGTGCAAACTGAAAATGTGGGGGCGCTTATTTTAAAAGTATTAAGAATTTCAAGATGGTGACAGCACAGCATTAAACCAAGCAACAGGCCCTTGTATGGCTTGTCTGGCTTGTGGTCACATGCCCACAAAGGCTAGTAGCCCTGACCTCAGGAGATAGGTGGCCCAAAGTACAATGTTTGGGACTGAAAGTGGCTGCTTTATTTTTGTGGGAAGAGTGAAATGCAGGAATTTCTGTGGACAAGGCAGTGTGGATAGACAGTGTGGATAGGCAGTGTAGATAGGCCGTATGGACAAGGCAATATGGACAAAGCAGTGTGGATAGGTGGTGTGGACAGGCAGTGTGGACAAGGCAGTGTGGAAAAACCAGTGTGGATAGGTAGTGTGGACAAGCATTGTGGACAAGGCAGTGTGGATAGGTAGTTTGGATAGGCAGTGTGGACAAGGCAGTGTGGATAGCCAGTGTAGACAGGCAGAGTGGACAGAGCAGTGTGGACAAGGCAATGTGGACAGGCAGTGTGGATAGGCAGTGCAGACAGGCAGCATTAACAGGCAGTGTGGACACGGCAGTATGGACAGGCAGTGTGGATAAGCGGTGTAGACAGGCAGCGTGGACAGGCACTGTGGACAAGGGAGTATGGACAAAGCAGTGTGGAAAGGAAGAAGGGAAGCAGAAAGTGGTTGTTACAGTGATTGTACAAAGTCTAAGAATACATTCTGGTTTTGAGCAGCTCAAAATAAATTAGTTTTAGTCGGGAGGAGAAAGACAATGGTGACTCTAGGTAGCTTAAGCCCCAAATTAGGGTTCTTTTCTTTCTTTAGCATTCTTATAACTAATCTAAATGCCTGTCAGCAGAAATGATAAGGATCATCCCAATAGCGGGAAAAGTCTTTTCTAAAGAGGAGGGAAAGAGGTGAGTTGAAGGAAAAACTGTGAAGACCTATCTATTAATAGAAATTCTGACTGCATGAGTTAAGAAATTCAAATAATTCAGTATGTATGTCCAAATGATTTACAAAGCAAAGCATTTTCAGATCCAATTTTCATTCATTTTATGTGGGGTTTACAGATTCCTATTGCATCATTCCAGTCCTTGAGCTGATAAAAAAATTTTTTTAATGCACACACATTTAAAGAAATGATGACTCAACTGATTTAGAAAAGCAGTTCTTATGATTATTTTTTCTTTTCAGTATCTTTTAATTTCCGGAGTCCTGGGTGTTAAATTAAATGGCACTGCCAGGATGTCCACGGCAAGTGGAGTGAATTCACCAAATTGCAGTTGGTCAAATGGTTTGACTTCCGTAACTGGTTGAAATACATCTTTCTCTGCTGCTTGCTTCTTTTAGAACCCCTCAGCAGGTTGTGGGGGAATAGGAGACTTTGTGGAGCTGTTGGGAGGAACTGGACTGGACCCTTCCAAGATGATGCCTTTGGCTGACCTCTGCTATTCCTTTCACGGCCCTGGTGAGATGTGTCTTTGATTATTACTTATGAGGCTATCAAGATTCCTTAAATAAAACCTGATACTTCCTAAAATAAAACATCCCACGTTTTTTATACATGGGAAGGCAGGTTCCACCTAGAAAGCTTCCATTTTGTACATTGAGCCAATGTGAGGATTTTACATTTGAGCGTATGTATGGTTATAGTGAATGCATTATCAAAATATCGGACACTGGCAAAGAAACCTCTGAAGGAACACAGGTGTATGTTTAAGGTTGGCCCTGAGTAAGACCATGAAAAAGACAAAGCTTTTTTCCGTGCTCTTTCCGCCTTCCTGAAAGTCGGTGCTTTTGTCCTCTGGATACCAAAGAGTTTACTAACTGAAAACTATAGTTCAAATAGATATGCCATCAATTAGTTACAATATAATAATATAGTAATATCCAAATAAATTTCCTAACTATATGTGTATGTGTGTATTACTCGTAGCACATAAATTAAAAAGTGATATTCTTTATCAGAAAGTCTCATAACTGCTGAATGTCCCCAACTTGTAGGAGCAAAACCAGCTTCTGAAAGACTACTGCAAAAACAGAAATACATTCTAAAATCTAGAAGTGGTCACTGGGAATAAAAGGCCAGGCCAGTGCACAGGATGCCCAACAGAACCAGATATTCTTTGCTAGGGATCAGTGAAGATTTTCCATTTGATTCTGCCCAGGTATGGTGAGGGTGGCTGGAAATTGCTGGTTTAGACCATCAGTACATGTGGCTTTTCTCGCCTCTTACTGTGTTCTCTGAGGCACTGGATCCTTCCATGCAGGAGGGCACCTGTGAGGAGATGCATTTGCACTAGGTAAGAAGAGTAGATTAAGGTCTAAAGACTACTCTTGCCTTAAAATGTAGGTAATTGAAGCCAGAGTAATTTTGGTACAGTTATGTCCAGTAATAAGCAAATACGATGCACATTAACGAAGGAAACAGAGCATGTTATATATATTAAAGTTTAGAGTAATATCAGAAAAAGAATGGCGTTTCAAATAATTTAAAGCAAATTAAATTTGGACTCCTCACAGAAGCTTCACCTAGACTCCCTGGTGCTTATATAAAAGAAACATAGGTTTTATATTTATTATGTATCTAAATTGGCTTTTACCTCAATAAGTATCTAGCTGTTTTACTTCATTTGAACCCAGGCACAGGCTTGTGAAGCACCTCTTATGCAATGATAATGTTCATGTTTCTCAGAATGCTTATAGGCCTTATAGAGACAAAGTGGGGAGGGAAAGATGGACAAAATTAAAATAGCAGAAAAAAATCATCGTAGGGCACATAAATTTTGCCTCAGGGACCAGCTTGACAGTGGAGAAATGGAAGAAATTTTAGATAAAAATATGTGTTTCAATATACACTTGTTTGGTCATATCTGCAATAGAAGATAGACATAAACGTTGCCAGATGCTTACACAAATAATAATAAGATTGGATTTAAGAGAAGTAAGGATATCAAAAGCCATTCCATGTAAGAAGCACAGAAAAAAATGAGACTGAAAAGGTGCAGGTAAATAATAGAACAAACACAAGTATATTCATGTGTATCTAAACTATGCAAATTATTTTTGTTTATATGTAAAATAGAGTTATTATCTAGGCTCAGAAAATAATTAGCAGGTGATTTTTTTTTAGTCTATGTAATGTTCATCGGTGCACTGTGTCCTCTAGCCATGTCCACTAACTGCCACTTGCATCCTCAGAACTAGGACAACCAAAAAGTACACCTGCAAATTCCCAACCTGTCCCTAGAGGGCGGTATTTGAAAGATCTCATTGGCTTTACGAAATAATTCATGAATCGGGGAGCATTCCATCTAGCAAGTAGAGGGGTCCCCAAGGCATTGTACAAAATGGAAGGTTTTTATAGAAGGGTAGGACAAGAAATTTGGCAAGAGAAAAGGATTGTTCCAGGCAGGCCACTTTCCCTGAGGGGGAAAAGCAAGGTGTCTTATCCTGCAGATTGCCTCATCTTCCTTCGGGGGGGATGGAGAGGGCCCCTGTGGCAGATTCCTTGACGTTGATGGAAAAATTCCTGACTGACTGGTTAAGGCTATTTTTCTAGGGGAGGTTGAAATTACAATTAAATTAGGTATTCAGCCCCAGTTTGGGACCTTGGTCTCAGGGACGCCATTTTCTTTTTAACTCCTCTTTCCAGCCCGTTTTATTTGGCTAACAGTGGTTTTTTTTGCCCATGAGGAGAACTAAGTTCAATTTCAGTATCCTACAATTAATTATATATTATAATAACAATGAAAACAAAACGTTTCACCTGATGGCAGGTTCATGGTTTAAGTATGTGAGAGGAAGATGCATCCCCCTGCTTTCTTTGTGTTTAAATGATCTTATCGACAGGAATGGTTTATGTGGTTTCTAACCTGCAGGGAACCTTTTGCTTTTTCCATGAATTATAGCCCAGATGAAAATTGGCTGTGACAACACGGTGGTGCGCATGGTCTCCAGCGGAAAGCACGTAAATCGTGTGACTTTTGAGTACCGCCAGCTGGAACCATACGAACTGGAAAACCCAAATGGAAACAGTATCCAAGAAATCTGTTTGTCTACTCTGTGAATTACCAACCCCATGATTTACATGCTGCTAGCTAAGTGAGTTTTTAATGGCTGTTATATGTGATTTTGATGACCAGCAAGGTAAGAGCGTTTCGAATCAGTCAGTATTCCCAGGCTTGGACACACATTACACATACACACACACATATGTAGACACACACGTGGGCGTGCAAGCGTGCATTTATTTTTGTACCTTGCTTCTTTTTCATTTGTAATGTATAGATGACCACATGGCAGCAGATAAACCCTCCTTTGCCTTTGGTAGGAAAACAGTTTTCTATAATTCTTTGGTATGCTACAAACCTGCCCTGATAAGACAAGTGCAGAGCAATGGGCACTAAAAAAATTGTATCTCAAGGGAAAATACGACAAAGAAATTAAAATGGCGGTGTTTAGATTCGTCTTAGAACAGAAAACAATTAAATGTCTGTATACCAAAGTAGTTGTACCTGTGTATTTTCTGTATATTATTCTGTTTACAATAGATAGTAGTCGTAGCTGTTGTTTATTGATTTGTAATGTCTTGTTGCTAACAAAACTCTGGAGCATGGAAAAAAATTTTCCATCCACAAATACAAACATGAATAAATACATCAGAATGTTGGCGCCTTGACATTGTGCTTTGTTTTCCTGAGTAGTCCCCTCCCTTATTACCATCAGAAAATAGTGTTCTCGTGTGAAGCAGAACCAAACGCTGAGCTAAATCATGTTACGCGTCTTCATGCTGGTAGAACTGTGGGCCTCTACAGCAGAATGATTTAGAGCAGAAGGCACAACTGCAGTGTTTGCACAAACAACGCTAACTGGTCCTCGTAGGGAAGCAGGATGCAGAAACCCCTTTCTACTGTCCAAGAAGACTGAGAATACATGTTTTTGTCACAATGGGGTGTACTTCTTTTTTTTTAATTTTTTTTATTAGTTTTCTTTATTTTTGAGAGGCAGAGAGAGACGTAGAGCACGTGGGGGAGGGGCAGAGAGAGAGAGAGAGAGAGAGAGAGAGAGAGAGAGAGACAGAATCAGAAGCAGGGTCCAGGCTCTGAGCTGTCAGCACAGAGCCCAATGTGGGGCCCGAACTCAACGAACCGTGAGATCATGACCTGAGCCGAAGTCGGACGCTCAACCGGCTGAGCCATCCAGGTGCCCGCCAATGAGGTATACTTCTTAACAAGGACAGCAAGGGCCTTACAGCTCTCATAGATGTTTGCAGAAATCTTAGGCCTTCTTTGGTACCCAGGGCAATTTACTGTTGACTTAAGACTTGTCCATGTTTGGCAAGGGACTAAGCATGTGGCCTGTAAAAGACAGGATGGGGCCAAAACTGAGGTCCTGAGCAAAAAAGGAAATACTCCTAAGTGAACTCTTTCCTTTGAATTAATGGATAGAAGCTGCAAGCAATACCATAATTAATGGCCTGATTATGATTCCCAGAACATACATTCTTAAATTTTTTTTTTAATTTTTTTTTTTAATGTTTATTTATTTTTGAGACAGAGACAGAGCATGAATGGGGGAGAGTGAGAGAGAGGGAGACACAGAATCTGAAACAGAGCTACCAGGCTCTGAGCTGGTAGCACAGAGCCCGATGCGGGGCTCGAACTCACAGACCGCGAGATCATGACCTGAGCCGAAGTCGGACACTTAACTGACCGAGCCACCCAGGCGCCCCAAATTTTTTTAATGTTTATTTATTTTTGAGAGAGAGAGAGACAGAGCGTGAGTGGGGGAGGAGCAGAGAGAGAGGGAGATACAGAATGTGAAGCAGGCTCCAGGCCCCAAGCTGTCAGCACAGAGCTCGACATGGGGCTCGAACTCTTGAACTGTGAGATCATGACCTGAGCTGAAGTCAGACACTTAACCGACTGAGCCACCCAGGCGCCCCCTGAAATATCTTTAATATAAAGGTCATTTTATAATGAAATGTACTGGCATCCCATACACTGGGCTTGTTAACAAAATTTGAAAACCAAGCAGAAAGAAAACTACTGAATGAGGGTGCTAAACACACCTAGGATTTAGCACAAATTTTGGCTCAGTAGATATTTTGGAATGAGTGAATACTTGAGCAAGTGAATGAATGAATGCCCGAATTGATAAATGAGTGGATGGATGAATAAATGGTAGGAGAAAGACTGGCATGAGTGAATAAATGCCTGAATGGATACAGTTCCTGGCTAGTTATATAACAAGACATCGGATTCCTTATTTCATAGACAAGAAATTCTATGAAGTTGAACCCTTTTCTTTTTCACGGTTCCTTTAGCAACATAAGAATGAATGTAGTCACGTCACTGCTTACAGTTTCTGGCTTTTAATTCTTACGATCCCCTTACGCTGAGTACAGAAAATGGTCTGAGGTAAGGAGGCAAGTATTTTACGTGGAACTTTGGACAACCTGCTTTTATTCCTCAGGGACAGTTTTCAAGCTACTCAACCTCGCTGCCCTAAAACGGGTGGACTGTGTGTGGCCCTTCTAACCCTGACAATCTGCATTCATTCATTTGTGGCATATTTTACTTCCAAGCTTATCACTGTGACAGAGCACACATTTTTTGAGAGGACAGCCCCTCCAGTGAACTGCCCAAGACGTTCTTTGGATATCCATGACTTAGTCTGCATTCCAAAAGGATGGGGCAGTTTTCTGGAAACAAAATGGTAGGTGAAATCTCTGGGAGAGAGTTACATGGTGTGTCCTCACTGGCACCTTCACTAAGTGAGTAAATGTTATCTGAAATTCTGGCCAAATTTGATGATCTAGGAAAGGCAGTATGCACAGTGGTTAAGGCCATTGACTCTGGAGGCAGACTTCTTAGAATCCCAGCTCTGCCATTTACTTGAGCAAGTTACATATAAGTCTCACTGCTCAGTTATCTTTTTATTTTTTTAATGTTTATTTATTTTTGAGAAAGAGAGAGAGAGAGAGAACGAGCGGGGGAGGGACAGACAGGGAGGGAGACACAGAATTCGAAGCAGGATCCAGGCTCTGAGCTGTCAGCACAGAGCCCGACATGGGGCTCGAACCCACGAACCATGAGATCATGACCTTAGTCAAAGTCAGACACTTAACCGACTGAGCCACCCAAGCGCCCCTCACTGCTCAGTTTTTAATCTGTAAAATTGGGGTAATAAAGGTACCTCCTTCCAATAAACATTTTTGTAAAGATTAAGTGGCTAAATGTATTTAAAGCCCAAGAACTAGGTCTTACACATGTTAGCTGCTACTTTTATTATTTATTACTTATAAGCAAATATGCCACCCTGGGTCCTCTATACTCTAAGAGAGGTATTGGCTCTGTTCTCTGAAGGGTTTGTGCTGATTCATTGCCCTTTTTCATCCCAAAACATTTGTGAGGAAACTAGGTTTAATTTGGGTTATTGTCTGTGACTGGGAAGCAGAGTATAAAGTTACTGGTAACATTTGAGGGTGGAT
Organism: Prionailurus bengalensis; assembly: GCF_016509475.1. NCBI lineage: Eukaryota > Metazoa > Chordata > Mammalia > Carnivora > Felidae > Prionailurus > Prionailurus bengalensis. Next base: position 141,768,570 of record NC_057343.1, read on the forward strand.
CATGTCAGGCCTTAACAGGTTCCCTTGTGCTTCTCCTTATAGTTGACCCCTGTCTGTAGGTTCTGGTCATGAAGGAGTCACCTCACAAATAATCTGTCTTGACTCTACCTTTGTGTAACCCCTCATCTCTGTGGTGTAATCTTCCTGCTCTTGGTTATCTCACTCTAGGTCTTGCCAGAACCTCCTCTTAGCCTCCCCTCCTAGCCCTACCTCTTCCCCAATACTAATTAGGTGACTCAGGTTCTGATACTGATCACCGAATTCCCAAATTCCTCTTGCCTCCATGCTTGACATTCTGAGCATTTGTTCTCCTAAGTTTTACTTCCGCTGAGCCTGTCCTATCCTCTGGACACTTTTCTACCTCCTGCCTTTTTTGCCTACTGTTGTTGGGATACATTGGTCGCCATTGACAATGGACTTTCAACCAGTATCTAAAGCAGCATATCTTCTTCACCTCCAACCTCTTCCTGGTACTGTTGCTTCATTTAAGAGAGGGCAGAAATGCTGTGTGTTCACCAAAACTCACCACAAGTTTCTTCTACCCCCTAAATATACAGCTAGGCCATATTTCCCAGTCTCCCTTATAGTTAGGTTTGGTCATGGGGCTGAATTTTGCTTGAAGGAACGTGGGTAAAAATGATGTCCAATCCTCATGAGATCCTCTATGCCCTCTCTCTCCTCTGCTACCTCCTGGCAAGATAGCAAGATTCTAACAGAGGGATCCAAGACTATACAAGAAGACAGAGCCATAGGATGCAAGGACCCCGGATTTCTGAGTGACCACGTGGAAGGCTGCCTATTGACCAGGAATTGGACTTGGTGTGAATGAGAAGTTAATTTTTATTTTTAATTTTTATTTTTTCTAATATATGAAATTTATTGTCAAATTGGAGAAGTTAATTTTTATTATGTTAACTTACTGAGATGATGATGATGATGACGATGATGATGATTTGGGTATAGCATTGAGCGTTCCCATAGTTCACACAAGGGGCTTGCCTCAGTGTAACTCTCAGCTCTTCTCTAATTTTCCTGTCAGATTTTGTTGCAACTCTCCAGACAGACCTGATCTCATTGTCTTCCAGAGAAAAAGACCTTGAATGCACATCCTTGATCTCATAAACACCAACATTTAACTGAAACGTATCTAACTGAATCGAACTTTTCCATATTTCTTAAAGAATCTTCTAAGAACACTGATTCTCAGATTTGAAAATTGGAAACTTTGACAGAAACTACAGAACTTTTCCTAGGGAAAAAAGCCCAATATACATAAGAACACACCTAAATTTCTGAGAATTTACGGGACCCTGAAGCCCATCCAAAGTTTCAGGATAAGAAAGAATCCCTGCTTCAAGAGTAAATAATGCATGAAAGTAATTTCTAAACCAGTCTTCTCAAACCGGACTGCCCTCTCTTCAATATAAGTTAAAAACATTCATTGGTTAATCCAGGTGGAAAATAAGTCCATAATGTCACCTTAATGTTTCTGCTTTTATACTTAACTTTCTAATTTTTTTAAATGTTTGTTCATTTTTGAGAGAGAGAGAGAGAGAGAGTGTGTGTGTGTGTGTGTGTGAGCAGGGGCAGAGCAGAGAGAGGGGAAGACACAGAATCCAAAGCAGTCTCCAGGCTCCGAGCTGCCACCACAGAGCCCGACTTGGTGCTTAAACCCACCGACCATGTAATCATGACCTGAGCCCAATTCGGATGCTTAACCGACTGAGCCACCCAGGCACCCCTTGTATTTGACTTTCTAATTTTGCCTTTTACTACATGAGTTTTTATGCCCTCTACGTAGTTTTTTCTCAGGGAGGAAATACATTTGACACAGGACAATTTTTTGTAACAAAGATTGTTCCAGAGTCTTTTCTCTCAACTTCAATTTTTCTTTTCTTGCTATTTTAATAGGTGGGCGGCGTTGCCAGAGTTTGCCTGCAAAGTGGAATCTTTGTGAAAGAAAAAGAAAGATTTGATGGACAAGATTTATTGGTAAGCAGTTTGTGTGCTTAACAACACCTGATAGAGAATTGTGGCTAGGAGCGCCTGTTATAAGATAATCACATGAAATTATATCTGAATACACTCTTATCTGTTCAGTGTAGTATTTCAGAAGAGAGATATGCCTTTGTATGTTCAAATAAGCAGATTGAATGGCTTCAGTTCTAATGGGTCATTTGTAATGATTACCACCCATTTATCTCTTTGCATTTAAATGTTTTTTCTTTGTGTGCTAAGACAAACAATGCAGAAGCAGAGAGGCAAAAGAGGAAATACCAGTAAGAGAAAGAAGGCTTGATTTGAGCGTTTGAAAACATCATGAAAACCGAGGTCTCCAAATTGGACTCTGAGCTTTGTTTTTAGTAGCAACAGTGTATTCAATGCCTCTGCAGCTGAAAAAAATTGAAAATGAGAAGCGTTTTGTGCTGTAAGGGGAAGACATAAAGTCACTACTAGGACATACAGCTGGATAGGCTAGAGAGAACCTCCATCTTTTTTTTTTTTTTTTTTAACGTTTATTTATTTTTGAGACAAAGAGAGACAGAGCACGAACGGGGGAGGGGCAGAGAGAGAGGGAGACACAGAATTGGAAGCAGGCTCCAGGCTCTGAGCCATCAGCCCAGAGTCCGACGTGGGGCTCGAACTCACGGACCGTGAGATCGTGACCTGAGCTGAAGTCGGACGCTTAACCGACTGAGCCACCCAGGCGCCCCGAGAAGCTCCATCTTTGTAATTAGGTGGGTTATTAGATACAGGGTTTTTGTAGTAAGAAAATGGACCCCTCTCTGCTGACTTCCCTCCCCTCTCCAGGTTTATAAAGTTTAAGAAAGTGTGTCCTATGTTATAAATGGTTCGGATGTAATCAAGCGGGCTAAGGCACAAGCCCATATGATGGCTAACTATGTGGTATGATTGGAGGGACAAAAAGACACACTTTACTGAGAATATCACCAAAATTTGTACCCTTAAGATCCTTCTCCTTCTGCTCTTTAGGATGTGTTTTTAATTAAGCAAGTAATTCATGAGTTCTTTATTTCTTCAAAAGATTCAAACCATGTAGAGGTAATTAATGACATAACTTAAAATTAGTAATGAATTTGACCGTGTAAGGTATCACTAAGCATTATATCATGACATAGAATTGGCAGGTAAGCTATGAATAAAGGAGAGTGTGTGGGTGGGATTAAGAGTGTGAGATGCTGAGAGAAGGGGAAGGACTCAGATGGACGCCCCACTAAGGTTCTCGGGGAAAGCCAGCAAGGAACTGATGACACCACTAGCTGACTGAGAGTCTGTAGAGGGAAGCAAAAGAGAGCTTGCTGGGGAGTTGGAGGTGTTGTCAAAGACAAATTTAGTACACTTCCTTAGATTTGCCTAGGACCAGCTCGGAGTGCAATCTTGCCTCTGTAGAACGGACGGACCAGAGACACAGCTTTAGAAACAAGTTCTAGTCTTATGAGTGCAGGCATTGGAACGGGGAGTGGGGGAAAGGAAGCCAGACTTAAGAACCAGACCTGAGGCTGAGTTCTAATTCAACCACTAATCCCCCACAGGCCCTCGAGCAAGTCAATTTCCCTCTCCTAGCGGGAGCACCTACCTCTTTTGTTAGATCGCTTCTCTAAGTGTCAAGCAGCGTTCTAGGCCCATGGCTGACACTATGAGTGTACCTTTCCCCGAAAAGTTGTTTATGAATTAAGGCTTTGGTAATATAATTTCATCTCACGTGCTGTAAGCAAGTGTGCTATTTAAAGGAAATAAGAGGTGGGCCTTTTAAGTGATGAGAATTTATATGGTAAAAAGAAAACAGCTGATTGTTTTTGTAACATTAAATTGTTATATACATTTTTTTTTTTCTTAGAATGGCCTTCCTAGCATGCCTGGGTGGCTCAGTCAGTTCAGCATCTGACCTTTGCTTTTGGTTCATGATCTCATGGTTGTGAAATCAAGCCCCTGCATCACCCTGCCCTACACCCACTGTGGAGCCTGCTTAAGATTCTCTTTCCCTCTCCCTCTGTCCCTCCGCTGCTTATGGGCTCACTCTCTGTCTCTCATCTCTCCGTCTCTCTCTCTCTCTCTCTCTCTCTGAAGAGAAGGGGGATACCTGGGTGGCTCCATCAATTAAGCGACCAACTCTTCTTATCAGCTTAGGTCATGATATCTCAGTTAGTGAGCTGGAACCCTGCACTGGGTTCTGTGCTGGCAGCACAGAGCCTGCTTAGGATTTTCCCTTTCCCTCTCTGCCTGCCTCCCCCCCCACTTGTGTGCATGTTTGCTCACATGTGCACACACTCACTCTCTCTGTCAAAATTAATGACATTAAAAAAAAAAAGAATGGCCTTCCTGCTACAGTATTTACTCATCAATTTATTTAAATGGGATAGTTCATTTGCAGGGTTCATAAAGTTTGCCATCTGCTCAGTGAAAGCCAATCTTCCTCCCCCCCTGGGGGGGGGGGACAAGGAAGGACAGCCCCCTGTCCTGTCCTTACTTATTAATAGGAATCTCTCCAATTCTTCCCTCTCTTGGCCTTCCTAGTGAAAAACAACTTGGTTACATTGAGTGCCCCTTAAGGGATATGGAGATGTCAACACCAGGATAAAGGTAGGAAGGGGTGAGGTAGAGTATACCTTTCTATAAGGCTATAGGCTTAGAAACAAAACAAAGAAACAAAAAAACCTCTCTAAGATGGACAAGCATTAAGAAAATGTTTGGCTTTGTTATTAATTTTAAGTAATAACAAAAGCTAATATTTATATAATAATATGTACTTTGCACCCTTCTACAAACTTCCAACGAGTTAGAACATTTGAACCTATCTCCATTTTTGGATGGAGAAACTGAAGCAGAAAGAAATAAAAGTGGCCTCAAATCACATAGAAAGCAATAAAGTCAGAATTCAGATTCCGATGATCTGACATCAAAGCTTGACCACCATATTACTGCACCACTGTGCTCGAAACTGTTACTAGAACAAAGTATGGAGGCACCTGGGTGGCTCAGTCGGTTATGCGTCTGACTTCAGCTCAGGTCATGATCTCATGGTTCCTGAGTTAGTGCCCCATGCGGAACTCTGTCCGAGCAGAGCCCACTTAGGATCCTCTATCCCCCTCTTCCTGTCCCTCCCCCACAGGCTCACATACTCTCTCGCCAAAATAAAAAAAATAAATAAATAAACATTAAATTAAAAAAAAAAAAGAACAAAGTCTGAGACACTGCTTTCACAGGCAGTTTCTGCCCACATAGCAGTGACTTGGAAAACTTTCTGGTCCTTATTCCTTTATCGAAACACAGCGTTCAAAGTGATTTGAGGGCATTTGTCTGAAGATATTTTATAACTAATTAGTCCCAATTCCAATTCTCAGAGAAGCCAAATGGAACAGCTAATATTTTGTGTCAACTTGGCTAGGTCATGGTACCCTGATATCTGATCAAATACTTGTCAGGATGTAGCTGTGAAGGTATTTATTATATGAGAAGAACATTTAAATCAGTAGACTTTGAGTAAAGCAGACAACTCTCCATACTGTGGTGGGCGTTGTCAAATCAGTTGAAGGTCCTAAGAGAAATAAGCTGGAGGTCCTCTGAGGAAGAGGGAACCTGTTGGTTCTGTTTTTCTGGAGAATGCCAACACACTAAATAGTACTAACTTTTTTCTCTGAAAAATTTTCTCTTGTACTCAAGCCATGATGTGCTGTAAGCAAAGCTGTTGCCAAATCACTGTTTGTCAATGAAGGGTCTGAAGTAATTATGTCTTTTCTTTCTCCACATAGTCCCATGTGACTGGCCAGTCACAATCAAACTGACTTTCAAATACGGGAGCACAAAAGGGCAAAGGAATAGATGCCAACAGACTCATTAGCACCTTTCCCATATCACCCCGGTCTACTTACTTGAGAGGCAGGTGTTGACAATGGCAAAGGCCAAAGTTCTCACCCAAATAAGCTATCTCGGAAAAGGAAATCCAAATAATAATGGTTGTGAGATGCCTTATCCCATTTTTTTAAAAACAACTTTTTTTAATGTTTATTTGTTTTTGAGAGAGAGACAGACAGACAGAGCACAAGTGGGGGAGGGGCAGAGAGAGAAGGAGACACAGAATCTGAAGCAGGCTCCAGGCTCCCACCTGTCAGCACAGAGCCTGACGGGAGGCTGGAACTCATAAACCGCGAGATCATGACCCGAGCCAGAGTCAGACACTCAACTGACTGAGCCACCCAGGCGCCCCAAGCTTTATTTCATCTTTAGGAGGAACTGTAGAAAGAGCAGCCAACAGTTACACAGACAGTTAAGATTGTGCCTCCATAAATTCCAGGCAATATTCTAATTGTAACCCATGCTGATTAAATGTTATCACTTCACATTCATGATTAACGAAAGTTTTCTGGCTGTTGTCAAATCTTAAGCGACAAGCTTTTAACTTCCTTCGTTTCTTATCAATGAAACCCATTTGGAAGACTCGTTCAAAGCAATGTCTTTAACTGGAAAGGACTCCCTCATGCATGAATGAACAATGTGTTTCCTCAGGTCCCTAATGAAATGTGCTCTGTTTAGGATTGCAGAAACATCTGGAATGTGTGTGATAAGACAAGAGGGGAACATTATAGGGGGGAAACTCAGAAGGTTCATTTGTTTTAACATAAGAGATGAAGAAAAGAGACAGTAAAATATAAAACTCACTAGATGGGTTTGTTTGATAGCAGCTGGGACAAGCTGAGAAAAATCTGTTCCGAAAGAAGTCAGGAGACCTGCATGTAGAATGAGATGCACTGTGTATCAGGCATTTTGTTTCTCCTTGTTATAAAAGACTAATATTCTCAGATACTCTGCAGATTTTTAAAAATAGTTCTCATGAAAACGACCCTCTCAAAAAGTGATGTCTATAAAGATGCTGTGAGGAACTGATTACTTCTATTAATTAAATGAATGTGGGTGAACAAAACTAATAATTCAGGGGAACCCTTCTGTTATGAGGGATTTGTGTCCCACGCCCGCAGAGTCATATGTTGAATCCTCGTCCCCAGTGTGATGGTACTTTGAGGTGGGGCTTTTGGGAAGTGATTGGGATTAGTGCCCTTATAAAAGATGCTTGAGAAAGCTTCCGGCCCCTTCTGCCGCATGAGGTCACAGTGAGAAGATGGCTCTCATCAGATACTGAATCTCCTGGAGCCATGCTCTTGGATTTCCTAGCCTCCAGCACTCTGAGATACAGATGTGTATTGTTTATAAGCCACCCGATTTATGGCCTTTTTGTTGTAGCAACCTGCACAGTCTAGCTCTCCCAAGCCTGATTCATCTGCTCATTCCCCTAGTCATTGTGTAAAGCACCTCATTTCCTCATTTCACTTCTTTACGTAGGTAGATTTAAATCTACATGGTACTCAGATCTTTGCTCTAATACATTCCTTTAGTCTCAGAATTCACTTCATTTCGATGCAACAATAGATCTCACATGTACTCAGTGTTTATTACATACTAACCCCTGTGAAATGGTTTACGTTCACATAGTATCTCATTTAATCTTGCAACAGTCCAAAGAGGAGGTAGTACGATTATCCTCATTTACCAGTTAAGAAACTGAGGCAGAAAGAGGTTCGGTCATTTACCCAAGGTTATACAGCTGCCCATCCATAATGGGAAACAATTCACACGGCTTTGTCAAGGTTAATCCGTGGCCACAGTG